>NC_141461.1:67214642-67889285 GCF_015680905.1 Coptis chinensis
AAATACATAACAAAAGGAATACAGAATCTACACAAATGGGCATACTAGGTAATATAACCAAGTGGAGTATACAAAAAGCCAAGACAGGGAATTCTTAATCGGAGTCTCAAAGTGTTTCGGGGGGTGGTTCAATGGAGGTAGTGTCCACAACAGAGACTTCCACAGTAGTAGTTACTGCGTCATTGGTGGTATCTTTTACGGTGGATCCTAGCACCTTGACTCCCACTGCAGTTTTAGGGTTCCCTTTTGCGGACTCCTTAACAGGGGTGGACAACTTCTCGGGAAGAAGGCGTCCCTCCTTAAGAAGCCAAGCATGTTCTTCTTGTATTTTCTTGGCCACCCTCTTGGCCGCCAGGGCCTTGAAATGGCTTTGGAAAGTGGCCATGTCCTCCTTGTGCTGTTCTAAAAAGGTCGCGGTACTTTCCTGATGTTGCAGAGTAAGAGCGTCAAGACTGGTTTTGTGCTGTATGAGGAGGGTTGCACGCTGATGACTCAAGCGATCGTTGACACTATCCATATATTGCTAGTGGTTGGCTTCCGCAGTTTTTAACTCATCTTAAGCCTTGGTTTTGGCTAGGTCCGCGACTTCTAGCTCTCGTTGGAGTCGGGCGCAAGTGGCTCTTAGTCCATTAGGACCGCTGGATTCCTTCTCCAGGGAATCCACCTTGGCACGAGCGCCAAAGAGACTGCGGATCATGTAGGAGATGTCAAGGCTCACCTAAAAGCAAGAAGGACAATAAGTCAGAGATGAGAGGTGAGAGAACAAGGGCGGAGATAAGAGTTGGTACCTTCTCCCAGTTGGTGTATAGGGAAGTCCGGTGTTGTTCAAAGGTTCCTCCTTCTGCGTAGGCTATATCTTTCGGAAGGTGGGAACCATAGAAGAGAGAGGAGGCCACGACAGGATTCTCAAGAGCGGAGTCTGCGACATTAACCCTACAATTGCGAACCTTGAAAGTAGGGGCGAACTCTTCAGGGGTGGCATCTTTGCCGGGAGGGAGGCCTTGCTTTTTACTTGGCCGACGGGCAGGCACTGAAGGGGCCGCAGAGTCAGTGGCTAGAGTTGTAGGGGCAGGTTCTTCGGACACAGAGGTCCTCGGTCTTTTGCTTGGCAGCCCCTCAGCTGAAGCAACCACCTCAGTGGGCGAGACTTCCATCATTTCATCATCATCATTATCACCATCACTGTCAAACAACTTCATTTTGGTGATATCCATGTCAGCGAAGGGAGAGAGTGGAGGGGTGTGTTGGTCTTCCCAGGTGGAAATGGACCTATAAGAGGGAAGGGTTTCTGGAGCGGATGGGGAAAGAGGCTCACTAAGTGCAAGAGCAGTGGGAAAGTGGGAAGAGTCTCGGATGTGGCTGATAACCCGTAAAAAGATAGTTTTACTAATGAATAAAGCGATGAACTCTAACCGAAAGTAAAACTATAAGCTATTTCTTATACTAGACTTATCAAAGATATTTGTTTTCTACTCTCGAATCTATTGACATAGAGTTGGAATAGAAGATTTGTTCCACTCCTAGTCCTTTAGCATTCAAGTTTTTTATAATTGATGGTATATCCAAAGTCAATGAGAGATTTACGAGGGAATTTATACTACGATGTGAATTCAAATAACAAGATACAAATAACGGAATGACGGAATGCTAAGAGTTGAATCTAGATAAAGAATTAGGGGAATTTGATTCCACCTTGATTACCAACTTAATAAACTAGCATAGATTTGTTGTAAACCAATTCTTATGTTCTTACGGTAAGAATTGGTCGTTCTAATCCCTAATTATACATGACATTTCTACCAATTCATAACTAACATGTGAGGTCGTCCACCCATTCTCATGGCGAATCAACGACCTTCTAGAGTGGAATAAATTCTTACAACGATTCTATACTACACAATCAAGTTTTCATCAAACCCTTCTAATGGAGGTTTAGCCTTGATTCATCAAACTATCATTTCCAATTGAATTAAAACTAGACATAATATAAAGATTTGAACTTTACTAATTTAACTACTCAAGAATTGAAATTAGATCTACAAATTTAAATGACAAAATCGAAATGATCAAGAACTACTATTTTATTTATCTAATCAATGAAGAACAATCATTCAAATAACTAATCTAAAACAATGTATGAAACTAATTAATTAACTAATTGAAATTCAAAAACTAGATCTACAAGCTATTATAATGGCTACTTTTTATTCTAAGCTATCTAACTATATCTTTCTTAAGAGCTAAGTCTTGTTTTATGTAAAGCAGGAGACCAGATTCACAATTTCGTGCATGGGCTAAGGAGCCATGTTTTGGGCTGGAAAATTAAGCCCAAAGCCCACTTTCTTCAGTCTACAGAGCCCGTTTCAGCTGACTTTGACTTCAGCAGATTTTTTGTCCACTTTTGATTCTTTGATTGGGTCAAAGCTTGGACCATTGGAAAGCTCTTTTCGAGCCGGTCGTTTTGACGTAAGGTAGGCCCAAATCCGAGGCCTGAGTCCAAAGATATGGTCTTCGGAAGTTCTACTGACTTGTGCTCTATTTTTGCCCGTGTTGACTTTTCAGCTTTTGACCGGGCTTCATAAAGGCCTTGTCTCCTTGAATCTTGGCCTTTATCATAGAACTTCTTATCAACCAACCCTTTGCTCCTTTATATCACCAAAGTGGCACATTTCTGCACATAATTGAGTTCCATGCCTGAAATACATAAAAGCACGTAATTAGCATTAACTCTTATTTATTACTCGCATAATTGGTCTAAAAGTAGTATTATTAAGGGGTTAAAACTAAAGTTTTGGGCTTTTATCAAACCAAACCCCAAACAGTATTTTGCTTGTCCTCAAGCAAATATGAGAAATTAGCATAAGTGACCAAAAATGGAGTTCTAACTAATCTCGTTTCGTCGAGTGCGATTGCATTGACCATATGCAACAAGGCCTTAAACCACTAGGAATTCCCTAGTGGACAAGTTATAGCCTCGTGAGAGTTTTCCAGTGAAGGTACTCACAAACTTCATCTATACTACAACGACTCAGAAATAACTATTGTTTCCTTATCTATGTCTCAATTATTCATACATCTCACTAGTAATGAATACAAAATAATCAAGTCGAAACCTAAGCTAATATATGCATAATAATCTATCATCTACGAATAAACATATTTACAATGAGTAATACTATAAGATGAACTAGCAGGTTCGTTTCTGAAAACTCGGAATAGCGTCCTTAAGTAGGTCCTCACATAAATGTCAAGACAAAAACCACTCTGATTTTTCCACTCAAGTTTCGCTACTCCAGTGTGCAGTGGGCACACTTTACCTTACAAACTCAATGACACACAAGGAAGCCGGAGTCGATCAAACACATCTGCCACTTACTATCACACTAACTTATTCCTAATTGAGCTGGAGGTCTTTATTAGGAGTTGTGGGGATTAGGAGATGGTTTTAAGAAGGAAGGAAATGGATATTCAAAGAGAACAAGTCTGAGATAATAGAGTCTTCATATTATGTAACTAGAGAAAACCTTATTCTTTACTTTTGCTTCTACACTTTGTTTCCATCCTTAGCCATATTTTTTTTTCTTTTTCTTTAGCTTTTGACTCCTTGATTCTATTTTTGGAGTTCTAACTCTTTATTTCCTTTTATTTTATTTTATTTATTTATTTATTATTATTATATTTTATTTGGATGGAAACTTACTTTTCTCTTCTGAAGCGACTAACGAATTCTTGATTTCAAAGGTTCTTCTCTTTTCTATTCTTCATCTATATTCTTAGACTTATTCAAAGAGGGCCTAAATTCTCGCTTAGGATATGGTATAGTAATCAAGCAAGTGGACGTGTGATTTCTCTATCCGGATTTTACTTCTCCCTTGTGTCATTTCTCAAATGTTCACTCATATAAGGCTTTAGGCTATATTCTCACAGGATTTGTAGAATAAGTACTCTAGCCTAGATTTCAAAAACTTACTGCCAACAATCATAGATACTTATGTAACATATTTATAGATAAATGCAAGGATTATTACCTACATATTAGCCTAAGTTTCTAAAAACTATTCTAATGCAAAAGCTACGTGAGACTTCTAGATTATTGAGAGCATAGAGAAAGAAAACAATACCAATATTCCTAAGTGTATAGAATACTTTTTATTTATATTTTTTAAATTTTTTGAATTTTTTAGCTAGAAAATAAGTGCATATTATACATATCTATATCCTAACAGATGCCTTAATTACACGTGTTTCTATCCCCCAAACAAGAAGCATGTTTTGTCCTCAAAGTATTTTAAATAAAGATGGTAGGAAAATACCATTGGAACACGTGAAATTTTGGAACATATGCAAAACAAGGTTATAACATACTAATATAGAAAAGAAAACTGACGCAACTCTATAAGAGTTCCACCCGTAATGGGGTTAATGAGAAACAAATTTGCTTGGGACATAAACAGACACTAACTGAAACTAACACTTACATGCATTCCAGTTTAAACATTGTCCTCCTCATTTCCCTCTTCAAAAAGATGAGGTTCCTTCGCATCCTGCCATGCCATGATAACTTGCCAAGCCTGCCGTCGTGTGTCGTCAACTAGTGCTAACCTGTCTAGTGTTACTATGTCTGATGGGGTGTAAAGAGCAACCAAATGAGGTTGCACCTGCCATCCTGGCCATGTCATTACTCAAAATGAGCGAACCACCCAATTGGTGGGTCTCATGACTTCAACCTTTTTCCAATCCGTGAACTGGGTACATAATTTTAGTAGACAACTGAGTATGATGCGGCAAACCAAAACAGGCATAAGAAGATACTTATGTCGCATGCTTTGGGCTCTCTTAAGACTAGCCACTAATACTCGAGGAATGTCATATCGGTGACATCTCTCAGCTAAAGCAAGGAAAACGTCACCAGTGGTACTATTTACAGAAGTAAACTGCCACTCTCCTAGAATATTCATCAGGATGAATAACATAGTAATGCCTACATTTAGGGACAGGCTACCAAGGGCTATGTTGTAACACCCTTGGTCCATTATATGAAATACCCCTCCCCCATAATACTCATGGAAATATGTATAGTCATAGAGGTATGAATTATCGGTCATATATCCCCACGTGTGAATAGGATAAGGTATTGGTATTCCCGAAACTAATGCTACCACATACTTATTGAATTCTAGGGTTGTGTCATCAACCGTGACGGAGAATTCTTGTTCTCCATCCTCGTTACAATAGAACTTAACATTATTGTAGAAAAATTCAGTAAGCTTAGGTGAATACGAGTCGTCTTCACTTACCAGAAGATGCCTCCATCCGAACTGCATGATCCTCTCGCGGAACCAATGTCCATAAGACTCGCGCCCCAACAAGTGTTAGAAAGATCTGCTCTCAGATTACTATAGGAGAAGTCATCACAAAACTACTCTCTAGAACAGCTGCAACTATCCCGAACACCCCGGAAAACTAGAAATTTTTGGCCCATGGGAAAGGGGCGCAGCGCCAAGGTATGCTCGATAGCGCTGGCGCGCCTGTTAAATTTCGAATTCGTGCACTTGGGGCAAAAGTGGGTTCACTCACTTTTAACCTGGGATGGGCGCAGGGTGTGCTGCGGATTAAAATTGTAATTCCAGTGTTTTGGGCGCAGGTGGTGCTCAGGTTTGGGCTGTTGAAGCAGGTCGCTACCGGGTAAAATTTCTCTCGAAAGGTTTGAGAGCGGTGGAGCTCCACCCAGGAAAAGTGCTGGGGAGAGCTGTTGAAGGCGAAGTGTGAAGGAAAAATAAGGTAAAGTGGGAATGAAACATGAGAGATGAATGTGAGATGTAGTTAGGGTTGTGAGTGTAGAATGAATGTAGTTTTTATAGGTTTTAAATTGCCAAACCGAATCGGGAATTTGCCAAAAAGCTTTAAGGCAATTTCCGGAAATAATAAAATTTCCAAAACCGAAAATGGAAACAACTCATATTCTTGATTCTAAAACAACCCTAATATCTTTTAGGTTGAATTTAGGATAGAAACTGCCTAACTCATCGAGATTTCATCCTAACACAATATCTATTTATAGCGATGCCCATATCGGCAATATTCTCAACTCTCACTCCAAAACAACTTCTTAAAATAGATGATCATATAACGAATTATGCTAGGCTAAATAATACCACCCCCAAACAATTCGGGAAGGGGGATTAATGATAAAAACAACGCATAATTCGAAATTAACCAACTTATATTAAAATTGAATTCAAATAACATACGATAACCAAATTCAAATTTAATTACTGAACTAATCTTTTTACATCCGTACTAAATAAAAACAAATACAATAAAACAAATCAACTCATTAGATCCCTAAACCACTCGCTGCTAGTAGTGGAATGCGCTCGAGAAGCAGATGGCCCCTGGGCTTCCGATGGGCCAGAGCCATCCGTCTTGCGGCGACGACTCTCGTGCCTCACAGACTGCTCCTCCGAAGAAGAACCCCCAGGGTGGGAAGCGTCTGCAAGCATGTCGCTCTCGAATCGGGCGCCGAAGCTTCCATCTCGGCCCTCGTATATTCCCACCGCTCATCCTCGCGTCGGGCACGAGTGTCAAAGTTATGATGCATGGTAGCCTGTCGAGTTCGGAGGTCTTCACAAATAGTATTGAGAGAACGCATGCCACAGTGAATCACAGCCATGCGTTCTGCATCCGACCTACACCTCTCCAAGGTATCGGCATCAAAACATGTCGTGTCATCCTCATCCTCCGAGTCAGTCTCCTTGACTACCCTCTATTCAGGCAACCTCCAAACTCTCTGGATATACTCCGTATAAATATGATGATTTCGGTGCTCCTTCAGGCAAATCCTATCAGACCTCAGAGTTGCTCTCAAGGTTATCATGATCTTCGTTATCAAAATAGGGAGAGGTGCAATACTCTTTCCAACTCCCATAATCATGTTACGCAAAAAATCCAAAATACAGAACTCATACTTCTGCTCCTAGAGTATCTATAGAACGTGAAGGCAGTTCAGACCGATATCGCTGACTTTCTCCTTCCCTATGACATTCCTACCAATCCACTGAGCTATAGCCAGCTGGTTAGTTCGGAAAGACGACTGGCGAACACAATGCGAGCTCACATTGTAGTTCCCTTCCGCAACAGTCGCGTTCATCAAAGGTTCTACAGCAGTAAACTGGGAATCCTGTAATGTGGCATTGAGATGGTGTCTAGGCGGAATGCCTAAAATCTCAGCCAACAACCCAGTAGTAACCTCTCTCCTCCTCCCAGCCACCTTAACAAAAATTCGATTCCCATTCAACTCCCTCGTCCTATAAAACTCTCGGACCAAATCTTTGTGGTAAAAATCATCTGTCGAGTACCACAAACCACTCTAGTCTCTCCTAACCATCTCGTCACCGTAAAACGACGCAAAGTGGTCGACAGTAAAAGTGTGCTCCGGCAATATCCGACGTCTTTGAGCCATTGGAGTTTTTATAAGATGTGTGGGTTTGAATAAGGTAGGGGGACTTGTTTTGAAACACCCTAACTAAAAATAATGGCAGGAGGCGTGGTGGTGGTGGTGGCAGTCAAAATTTTTGAATTTTCGGTGGTTTTTGGTTGTTTAAGTTGGTGGAGGTGGTGGTGGTTGTAGTTAGGAGGAGATTTGGGGTGGGTTTTAACTTTGGGCGTGGGTGTATTTAGGTTAATTTTTTTATTTTTTTATTTAGGTTAGGTTTTTGAAGCTTTGTTGTTTGGTAATGGCGGTTTGGAGAATGAAACACGACTGTTGGTAGAAGAAGGAGACGCACATGCGCTGCACGTGCGCGCGAGGTTGGGCCCAAGCCTACTTGATTTTCCGATTTTGTTTTTCGATATTTCACGTAACTTCAAACTTAAATTGCCGCTTCGTTACCGGGCCGATTTTTGCGAATATGGTATGGAAATGATCAGGAGAGAATTTCCAATCCAATGATCCATAAAACGCTCTAGTCCGACCATTGGTGACATGTAAGAAGATGGAAAATACATCGAAGTGCGTGCATGATGTAAGTTATGCGAACAAATGAAATCTAATTTCATAGATAATGTCAACCCGGATCGGAATACGATTAAACGGCCTAAACAACACAAATGGACAGTTGAACAATCCAGGATGGAAACCGAACACCCCACCCCCAAACAAATTTTTGACAACAGAGTTTAGAAATTTGTTTTTTTTAAAAGTGGGTCTTTTAAAGTCAGATTCCCGAGACTTCTTAACTTACCATGTTTGTGATTTTAACAATTTTTTATTTTTTATGAATAAAATTTGTAATGTAAGAAAAACAAGAAGGCAATAAAAGCATAATTCACACCATAGAGGGACATGACTCAAAAACCGAGAAAACATGCAAGAGTGGAAAAGGTGAATTATGTTAACCGTGGACTTAGGATCCGGTACTTATAGCCACACACTCCATAGGGAAGGCCTGGTTACCTGAATGATGCACTTACCAAATATATAGAAATTAAAGGAAGTACACCAATGAAAAAGGTCAGTCCTCGTAGACAGGGTCCTGTAAAAATACTTCCTCTACATCAGGGGACAATAGCTCGTGGAAATGTTTCAACCATTAGCCATTAACTTGAATGGTACTGTTGTCCTTGGGATTTACCAATGTGATTGCCCCGTAAGGGGTGACTTCAGTAACCAGAAAAGGACCAGACCAACAGGTTTCTAATTTCCTTGGAAAAATATGTAGACGGGAATTATATAGTAAGACCTTTTGACCTACCACAAACTCTTTGCGCAAGATTTGCTTATCATGAATACGTTTCATGTTAGCTTTATAATCCTTTGTGAAATCATAAGAGTTGCTGCGGATTTTTTCAAGCTCATTCAATTGCAACTTGCGCTTGACACCCACCTCATCAAAATTGAAGTTAAGGTTTTTTATAGCCCACATAGCACAGTGCTCCAATTCAACGGGCAAATGACAAGGTTTCCCAAATACAAGTCTAAAGGGAGACATACCTATAGGAGTTTTGAAAGCAGTCTTATACGTCCATAAGGCATCCGATAGACGCTTCGACCAGCCTTTCCTATCAGGATTTACAGTTGTTTCTAAGATCTTTTTGATTTCCCTATTAGAAAGTTCTACTTGTCCGCTAGTTTGTGGATGCTACGGAGTTGCTACCTTATGTGTAACTACATACTTCTTTACTTGTGATACAACAGCTCTGTTGCAAAAATGTGTTCCTCCATCACTAATGATGGCCTTGGGAATGCCAAATCGACAGAAAATATACTCTTTTACGAAAAACACAACTGTCTTATGGTCATTGCTACGGCAAGCCATGGCCTCTATCTATTTAGACACGTAGTCCATGGCAACTAGAATATAAATGAAACTGTGGGAAACTAGAAAGGGACCCATGAAATCAATGCCCCATACGTAAAAAATTTCTACCACAATGATTGGATTCAATGGCATCAAATTACGCTTCGTGATTCGCCCAAGTTATTGGCAACGAATGCACGCCTTGCAATGCACTTGGGCATCTTTAAAGAGAGCAGGCCAATAAAACCCACATTGTAGAATTTTAGCAGCTGTTTTCATACCACTGAAATGGCCACCCCACTCTTTTTCATGGCAGAATGAGAGTACCTCATTATATTCCCACTGGGGAATACAACGACAAATAATCTGATTCGCATAATACTTAAAAAGGTAGGGCTCATCCCAGTAGTATAGCTTAACTCTAGCAAAAAACTTCTTACGTTTATTTCTTGACCAGTTATAAGGAATAATATCAGACGCTAAATAATTCACAATGTCAACATACCATGGTGCAGAAAATATAGCATACAAATGCTCATCCGGAAAAGAGTCCGGTATGAAGTCAGAATCACTTTCATCGTCGTTTGTAAGTCTAGATAAGTGGTCGGCAACTACGTTTTCGACCCCTCGTTTGTCCTTTATTTCTAATGTGAATTCTTGCAGGAGGAGAATCCATCGGATCAATCTCTGCTTAGCATCCTTCTTAGTGAGAAGGTACCTAAGGGCTGCATGGTCGGTGTAAACTAGAGTCTTAGAACCAACCAAATAAGGATCTAAACTTATCTAAAACATAAACGCATGACTAAGAATTCTTTTCAAAGTAGTTGTATAATTCCTTTGAGCATCGTTTAGAGTTTTACTAGCATAATAAATAACAGTTGATTTATTATTTAGTTTCTATCCCAAGACAGCATTAACTGCATAATCACTAGCATCACACATGAGTTCGAAATGTTTAGACCAATCGGGAGGATGTATAATGGGTGCGGAAGTTAAGGCGGCTTTCAAAGTTTCAAAAGCCTGTTTACAGTTAAAATTAAAATCAAAGATGGCCTCCTTTAAAAGTAGATTAGTTAAGGGTCTAGCTATTTTGAAAAATCTTTGATAAAACGCCTATAAAACCCGCAAGATAGCCTAGAAAGGTTTCTAATATCACCTGGACAGTCCGTGGTATAGGTAAAGTTGCTATCTTATCTAGTTTGGCCTTATCTACTTCGATGCCATCACTAGATAATGATGTGACCTAGTAATCGCGGCCTTTTTTCACCATGAAGTGACATTTTTCCTAATTTAAAACGAGACTCTTCTCTTCACATCGTGTTAAAACTTTAGACAAGTTAGACAGGCATTCAGTGAAAGAGTCTCCATAGATAGAAAAATCATCCATGAACACTTCCATGAAACACTCTACCATGTTACTAAATATATGAAGCATACACCGCTGGAAGGTACCAGGAGCATTACAAAGGTCAAAAGGCATTCGTTTATAGGCGTATGTTCCAAAAGGACATGTGAAGGTAGTTTTTTCTTGGTCATCAATATCAATAATAATTTGGAAATAGCCAGAGTAGCCATCCAAAAAACAATAAAAAACATGACTAGCTAGAGGTTCAAGCATCTGATCTATAAAGGGTAAAGGAAAATGATCCTTTCGTATCATGGCATTTAACCGTCTGTAATAAATACAAATCCTCCATTTCATAGGGACATGCTTGGCAACATATTCACCCTTGGCATTACGTACCATGGTAATCCTTGATTTCTTTGGAACTACATGAATGGGACTTACCCATTCACTATCAGAGATTGGGTATATAATACCCGTATCGAGTAACCGTAAGACTTCTTCCCTGACCACTTCTTTCATGGCAGGGTTTAAACGACGCTGAGGTTCGCGGGAAGTCTTTGTGTTATCCTCTAAATGGATACGATGAGTGCACACATTAGGGTCAATTCCCTTAATGTCGGCTAGGGACCAACCAATCGCAAAATGATGTTCCCTAATCACCCTGATCAATCGTGTCTCTTCCTCCTTTGATAACAGAGAAGATATAATTACCGGATGACTACCATCCAGATTAAGTTGAATATACTTTAACTCAGGAGGAAGAGGTTTAAGCACCGAGGTGGGAGGAATATAGATAAATGCTTTTGGAGGGTCCTCATCTTGAGTAATGAATACTTGCTTAGGCAGCAGGTCTTCAAACTCTGTATAAGAAGCAACCGAAGGGTCTACGATTTGTGTAGACTCGAAAATGGTGTCGACTTCATCTATGTAGGAGTCATCGACAAAATCTGAACTTCCAAAAGAAAGGAATTTATGCATATGGTTTTCTGGAAACGTGTTATTAAAGTAATCTTGAGCTAAGCTCTCGATCATGCTAACCTCTCAATCTATAAACGAATCTGGTAACTGTTTCATCAGTTTAAAAATATTTACCTCAACCAAAAGATGGCCCAAAAGACAAGGACATCGACCCATCGCGGCAGTTTATAAGCGCGTTGGCAGTCGCCAAGAAGGGATGCCCTAAAATGATCGGAACAGAGTCGTTAGCGACTTCTGTATCGAGGATAACAAAATCAGCAAGATAGTAGAAATTTTGGACCTTAACAAGCACATTTTCAACCACACCCTTAGGGTACTTAATTGATCGATCCACTAATTGCAACGTCATTTATGTGGGTTGCATCTCTTGTAGACCTATTTGTTTGTATAGATAATATGGGAGTAAGTTAACACTCGCCCCCAAGTCTAGTAAAGTGGTCGTCGTGTGGGAATCTCCTAAGGTGCATTATGCGATGGGATGACCTGTGGTCCTTGTACTTAACGATTCCATCAGGTTCGTTAAAGTTGGAAATTGTTCAGGTAAAAAGGCGTCTTTAGGAATATTTGTCTTACGCCTAGTAGTGCACAACTCTTTAAGAAACTTAGCATGGTGAGGTAATTTTTTTATCGCTTCAAGAAAAAGAAGGTTTATCGTTAGATTTTTGAAAACTTTTCTAATCTCATCGAAATTCGTATCTTTAGTTAACATTGCTAATCTCTGGGGAAACGGTGGTTTCTCTCTATATTTAGCGTAATGATCAACAGGATGTTTACCCTTGGCTTTTTGTTTCTTAGGTTGCAGTTTAACTGGTACCTCTACAGGGGTAGGCTCTTCAGTTTTTATTACGATATCTAACACAATCTGCAGTGTAGGGACAACTGGTGGGGTAACTATAGGCATAGTTACTTTGTTATCAACCACTCTCCCAAAACGGAGAGTGGAGATGGCATTTAGCTCACATATGCTTTCATTTTCCGTACTAGTATTACCATTTACCTCAAAGGCTATGTTTGGTGTTTTCGGATTAGGCATCGCTTGTCCTGGAAACACACCTTTGGGTTGTACTTTCTCTTGAGCTAGCTGCTATAAGGAAAGTTGGATGGCTTGTAAAATCTGTTGTTGAGATTGTATAAAGGTATCGAAACGATCCGGTTGTGGAAGAGTGTTAGCTTTAGGTTGTGTGACAGGAACTATGTCACGTTGATTATTAATGGGTGAATTTTGGTAGTTATTATTTACTAGAACGATACCTCTATTAGCATTATAATTATTATTGTTATAATTATTATAATTACCCTGACCTTGTGCTTGACCTTGTTGTGGTTGCGCTTGGTTGTTATAATTATAATTATCCTGACCTTGTCCTTGTCGTGGTTGAGCTTGGTTATAATTGTTTGCTTGCCTAACATTTTGATTATTAAACCCTGGGGGTGTTGCTTGTTGATTATTTCTCCAAGTGAAGTTGGGATGTTATCTCCAAGGGGCGTTAGGAATAGGAAAACTATTAATCGAGCAAACATTATCTTGTTGTGATTGTTGTTCACTACACCATAATAGGATATTTGCAACACAGCCCTTTTTTGCTTTGCAACGGTTATTTACCGTTAGCAAGTTGCCAACGCTATATAAGCGTTGGTAATGTTGTTAAGTGTTGCTTTAATTCGGGTGAATTTCATGAATTTATTTCCAACGCTTAAAAATCGTTTTAAAAGTGTTACAAATCAAAATTTCAAAAATTTCGCGAAAGAGAGAAACCAAAAAAAATCGTGCTCTATTATTTCGGTCGAAATATAAAAGATAACTTTAGTCTCTCTCCTCTCTCTCTCTCTCACCGCTTAATCTAGGTCTCCTCCCCTCTCTCTCACTGCCAGATTACGCACCCACCGGTCATAACCCGTTGAAATCTTGTGTGAAAGTCTCGCCACTACCGCTTTTAAGGTGACTACTTTCTCACCTTTCCTCTTCTATTTCCATTAGCAATGAAAATAGTGAGCTTTTCTTAAAACTTGAAACTTGTTTTTATTCCCTATATATTAAACAAAATGATAAAAACCTTCTTACCGTTTTCACACTTTTACGACTCCCGTTCTCTTTCGGTTTCTTTTCAGTTCCTAATCTTTATAGAGAATATCGGTTTACCTCTTGAACAGGTTCTACTTCTTTTGTTCATTTGTTTTGTTTCAACTACAAGTAAAGTAAAGTAAAGTAAACTTTTAAGGTAACCAAACTAACCAACCACTCCTTTCTTTTTCGTGACTTGTTGGATCTTCTTTGTTGAACTGTTTTTTTTTTTAGCGTTGAAAGAGTTTAAATTAAACAAGTGTATGTAGTTGATGGATTGTTTGTCAATTTAGATTGTGGGAGTTTAATTGTTTGCAGGGGACAGATGGCTACGTTTAAGGACATAGGAGTGGCAGCGGCAATTAATATACTTACAGCATTTGGTTTCTTGGTGGCATTTGCATTTCTGAGATTACAGCCATATAATGATAGGGTATACTTTCCAAAATGGTATCTTAACTGTCACTTGAAGGTATAGGACTTTCCATTAATGGATATGTAGATGTTTTTTCAGTCATGTTTTACTTTACCTTTATTGATTTTTTATTGGTTTACAAACTTTTGACAAACAAACATGAAGCCGTCACGACTTTTATATGTCGATGCTGAAAATGCATACAAAAAGATCTCTCCTAAAGGTGTTTCTGTTGTTAGCCCAAAGTGTTTATATATTCTCAGTCATGTTATTGAGTCACTTTCTGTGATGGTAAACAAAAGCCGATTCTTGGGTTTGGTCTAGTATTGTCAAATTTCTTAAGGAATTTCTGTTTTAATACTTAGAAAATGCTAATAAAGGGTGAATCCTTAGAAAACGCCACCATCCAAAGAAACCTAAGTCTTGTATTTGGACATAGCTATCTATACGTTTGTGTGTAGCATATTCTTTTCATACTTGGCTTTCCTCGCCCTGATTATAAATATCTTATTTTCCATAGTAAAGTAAAAAACTTTATTCTTAGAGATAGAAAAAAAGCATGTCGAGCTTCTCATCCCTAAGTGTTTTCTTTCTTGTTTTTGAAGCTTGTTGTCGATTCTCAAAAAAACTGCACCGTAGTTTGGTCCGTGATATCCTTTTCTCTTTCTTTTTCTTTTGAATGCTAATATTCTTTCCCCCACACACTAATAATCTAAATAGAGATGGCTTTATCATAAAAGATGAAGACAATATATTGATATTGAAAATTGAACCATTGAAATTGGTGCAGATGTCTGATTCTCAAACATTTATGTGAACTTCTTTTGTTACAGCCTCTTCTTTTGACTATTCTTTTAGTTTTTTGTCTGAATAGTTGTATGTCCTTTTGGCATTCTATATGTTATTTTTTGAACTCATCTCATCTTCTTTGCTCCTTTTTACATTGGGCCGTGTGCAGAGGCCATATCGTGCTTGGAAAATGCAGTGAATTGTTTTACAAAAATTGGCAGACTAAATATGGCTGCAAGACACGCCAAGGTGAAATCCCTATATTCTGTTAAAAATCCATTTCATGTCTGAAATTATAAAGTGTGGGCTCTAGATGCATAACTTATCCTATTTGGTATAATCCTATGAATTTTTTTATTTTCTATTATGCTTGAGCGTGGGACTCTCAAGTTTTCACAATGAAGGGAATATGCATATAGATAGATATTTAGGATTGATTTGATGTAGTTCATAGCGCATGTGAGTTTAAATGTGTGTAATGACACGGAAGCACATCTTTGTGCAGGAAATTGGGGAGTTATATGAGACTGAACAAGATCTTCTTCAGCCTATTGCTTACTTAGAACGAGCAGCAGATATTTTTTCAAGTGAAGAAGTTACCCTTACGCAAACCAAAGGTATTGCAAGTTGCAAAAAATTTTGTCTTCTTTGCTCAATTGGAAAAGAAATTCCTTTCCTTAATTATGATATTGATTATTGAATCCTTGTATTTATTTATTTTTATTCCTCCCGTTGATACTTCTTCATTCTGCTTTTGTTTTTTGTTTTATACTTGGCTTTGGGGTTGTTTGTATTCCATGATTCACTTCCCAAAGAAGTCGATTGTGAACCCTTCTATTATCGGTGTTATGGAACAATACCACATAAAACCTTGTCGTCAATACTAGTTTGACTATGATGCTTAGAGACCCTATCCCCTTTTCAAGGCGTGGATGTGTCTCAAAAGATTGCACCAGTTAATAGAAAAAACTCCGGTGGCCACCAACTTAACACGCGCTTTCTGTCATGCTAAGTATTAATAATCCTTTTATTTGTAGGCATCATCTGGGTATCCACATCGCCAAAAACATGTCCTAAAGGGACTCAGATGCCTCATACTCAAGTGTCAGGCTTGCAGTGCATTAGTTGCATGTTTGGCAAGAGTAAACATTATTTGAGAATGTTTGCCCCTGATAATGACGAATTCTACTTGTGAGAGAAAAAAAATTAACTAAACAAATATATGCACATACTTGCAGATATGCAAAGGCGGTTGAGATTTATGAAGAGATAGCGCGTCACTCACTCAACAATAACCTTCTAAAGTACAGTGTCAAAGGGTATCTTCTCAATCTTTGGTCTCTCGCCAACTCAGTAAAAGGCGACGCCATTGCAATAACCAATGCACTGGAGAAATATCAGGTTTATCCGGCATCTCTTCATTTTCTTTTAATTCCTTATTATTATTATTATTTTGTCCTTTCTATAGCACATTAGTAGAATTTAATTAGTCATTATGCCTATGCTATGCAGGATTTGGATCCAACTTTCTCGGGGACACGTGAATACAATTTTTAGTCTGTAAGTTTTCATAGAAACACACGGGACCCTCACCAGTATTTAGTTTATTGTGGATTTTCGAGAGTGAGTTTAGTTTCACCAATGAGTTCTCGCATGGAAAGAAAATTTCGGGTCGACTCTCCTCACATTAATACAGTTCTATATCTCGGTCTTAGTCTATTCAATCAAAGGCTTGCCTAGATCCATCTCCTAGTCTCACCCCTGTGTGCCTAGGCCCATCGCATATCCCCTAGGCTCACTTCCAGCGTCTAGACTTTTTACTACATAGGTCTTAATTGCAAAAATGACCATACCATCTGAAGATATAGCTCTAATTATACACCGGTAGTCCCTAGTACAGATAGCACTACACCATAATAGGATATTTGCAACACGCACCTTTTTTGCTTTGCAACGCTTATTTACCGTTAGTAAATTGCCAACGCTAAATAAGCGTTGGCAATGTTGTAAAGCGTTGGTTTATTTGAGTGAATTTTCGGAATTAATTGCTAACGCTTAAAAAGCGTTGGAGAAGTGTTACAAATCCAAAAAACCAAAACAACTTCGAAATTTCAAAAATAGATAAACAAAAAAGAATCGTCGTCGGTATGTCAAAATAGAAAACCTCTCTTTCTCTCTCACAGCCGCTGGGTTAGGTTAGGGTTTCTTATCTTTATTTCCTTTTCAACAAAGAGAAGCCTTCATTCTACAGTTCCATTAGACCATTACTGAAAGAAAACACACTTGTGTACCAGAACCACCATATAGATTATAGAGCACGATGAAATGGAGAAAGAGAGACGGGGTTTGGAAGCCACAATATGCAATTTTACCACCCCTTTTTAGTTCTATTTTATAATTTCTAAACCTAGGGTTAGGGGGTTTAGTATATGAGAAATGGGGTTTCTTGGTTTTACTCTATGTTGGCCATTCAATAAAAACCTGTTTTCAATTGGTTAATTTTGGAGGAAGTCGTGGTATGATTATGCTCATCGTGTATGGATTGAAAGAGATGAAAGTTCGATTTGCACCTTATCCTTGCTTTACTTGCACTTTCGGATCCCGAAAAATAGTGGATTTGTTCAAATTTGCTCAAGCTCCGTCCTTTCTTCCTAACTTTTCAGTTCTCAAGGTAAGACCTTTCAGGTTAGTTTATTTGTTCATTTTATTGTTCAAGCTCTCACTCACTTGTTGTAGCATTTGCACGCTTCCTCCCTCTCTCAAATTCTCTGATTTCTCTCCTAAATAGTAAGAAAAATCTAACCCCAATCAAGTAGTGCCCATCTTCCTATTATGTTTTTAGGGTAAAAATAGTTTTGAGTTGAAGAGGGGTTAGGGCTGAATTCATCTATGATCTTTGTTGCTTTGATTGCACTTTTGGGGGTTTGATTTCTACTTCTAGAATTTCAAATTTGAGAAATGTGCCAAGAATCTTGTTGGTTATTATGGCGATGGATGCGAAGAAAGCTATGGTTCTTTGAGATTTTGGCATCGAGATCAAAAGCGGGGGCGGTATGATGACTAGATTGTGAAAATTAAGTTTGAGTGTATTTTGGGACTTGGGTATTTTTCTTTGGTTGTGAAAATTAAGTTTGAGTGTATTTGGTTTCATAGACTGACTAGATTGTACAAAGTATATTTGTATCAAGGTGGGAATTGGAATGTTGGTTAAGATAAATGTTGCTTTGCCCTTTCACTAATGTTTTACTTCTTATATGCAGGTATGTTGGTATATACTTTTCCATCTTGTTCGCAAGATATTGTCTTTGGACTTCGGACGAAGGAAATGCTATCCCTTCCCAAATCTTCTTTTGTGCTAATTGGTATTCTAGAAGCCCTTGGACTTCTTTGTTGGGATGTCTCATTGGAGGTATATCTGAAACTTAGATCGTAGTTAGTATTACACTTAGGCGAGGCATTCACGATTAAGTAGAGATCATTATTCAAATTCAATGCTCGGACTAACTGAAATGTATATTCCATTTTGTTCCGGGGTTTATTGATACAAGTGAAACTTTGCTTTTATATAAGTCGATATCGAGCACCATAAGCAAAGACGTGTTGTTCTCCTTTGTTGAGCTTTTAAAGGGTGGAAAGGTACAATTAGTTGGTGCATTATTAATTTTTGTGTACTAATGAGTTTTGCATACCCCTTTTCAGCAATGCTTCCGGGACCCGGCTATACCAATATTAAGTCAGGTGATGTTGATTTGTAAAGTTCAATTCACTTTCTTCCAATTTGCAAAGAAGACTTAGATAGTAACATACTCATTATGACCGTCAAAAGAGTACGAGCTCCATCTTCATTTTATGTTTTAGCTCTTAAAATCGGCATAATTGTTCATACTCTTACCGATTATGAAAATGAACAAGTGTTACCCAATTATCGCCATAGTTAGACTCAAAAAGTTAGTTATGTCTCGATAAACAAGAAAAAGTTAGCTAGGATCTACACGAGTTGATTTAGATCTGAAAAATGGGATTGATGGTAATGAATCCGGTTGTTGGGTAGAAATTCCGCCTTGTAGGAGCCATTCCTTCGCTTCAATTTGCAGAGGGGATCGTGATTCATGGTATTAATCGTGCATTCTTCTAGGGCCCCTACTTGCTCCACATAATAATTAAACTATTGGGATTAGTTGTTATTCAAGACATAAGCATAAAGGAAATTACATATATTAACAAGCAGTCATACAGGACTTAACACATTTATAGACCACGAGTAAGCTCTCATGTGAATCCATATACATCTACTTGCACAAATTCTCACCGGAACCTAAGGCGTTTAACTCATACGTAATCCGAGCTCTTTGGATAGTTACCAGCAGGTACTCTAGGAGAGACTTGTTTCAAACCCACCAGCCTATTAGAGCGACTTTTGGCTACCGTGGCTCCAGCATGAGGAGGCTGGCTATCATATATCACAAACTTGGTTCCCAAAAAATTTGATCTGCCAAAATAGCAAAAAAGTGAATTGCAGCCCAACATAAAAGGAGAATGTGACCATTTATTTTGTTTATCATTTGAATCTAACCTCAACTTCCTAATGTAAGTCTAACCTCAACCTCAACTGTTGATATTTTAACTGCTATGGCTGTACCGGTTGAGCTATCGGATCGCGATTCGTTAGTTAAGAGTGCTAGTACTAGTTTGAATAGTAAAGTTGTTAGTCAGTATTCAACTTTACTTGCTCCGTTAGTCGTTGATCTTTGTTTTATCCGTGGTGGATAATGTGAAAGTTGATTTAGTTGATTTGAGAGATGTTAAGATTGTTAAGAAACTTGGTGGGATTTGTTGACGATACGGAGTTGGTTAAAGGGTTGGTTTTGATAAGAAGGTTAGTCATTCTTTGGTGGGCAACTTCGTGTTGAGAATGCTAAGATTCTTTGTGATTGATTTCAGATTTCGCCACCCAAGACCGATATTGAGCAGTATTGTGGTTTTGGATTATAATGCAAAATGGATAGGATTTTGAAGGAGGAGAGGAATTATATTTTGGGGATGATTAAGAAGATAAAGGCGACGGGTGTAATGTTTTGTTGATTCGTAAGAGTATTTTTGAGGGTCGCTTGGTTACGGATCTGTCTTTGCATTATCTTTCTAAGGCTAAGATTTTGGTGGTTAAGGATGTGGAGAGGGATGCTATTGAGTTTATTACCAAGACTCTGAATTGCTTGCCTATTGCGAATATTGAACATTTTCGCGAGGAGAAGATGGGTCGTGCTGATTGTGTGGAAGAGGTTTCTCTTGGTGATGGGGGGAAGATTGTGAAGATTACTGGTATTAAGGATATGGGAAGGACAACGACGGTGCTTGTTCGTGGGTCGAATCGGTTGGTTCCGGATGAGGCTGAGAGGAGTCTACATGATGCTTTGTGTGTGATCCGATGTTTGGTGACCAAGAAGTTTCTAATTCTTTGGTGGTGGTCGCCCGGAAATCGATTTGTCCGAGGCAGCTTGGTGCTTGGGCTAAGGTCTTGCATGGGATGGAAAGTTATTGTGTCGCGGTCATTTATGGAGGCTCTTGAAGTTATTCCATATACTCTTTGCTGAGAATGCAGGTTTGAACCCAATAGCTATCGTGTGAGCTCGAACCGACATGCAGTGGTGAGATCAATAATCGAGATCAATGTGAGGAAAGGGCAGATTACAAATATCTTGGAAAATGTGGTTCACCACCGCTTGTGAGCACCAGTAGCTATCACATTGGCAAAACGATCGCGTGAGGATGATCCCGAAGATTGATGACATAATTCTGATGAAGGTAGAATATATGAGTATTGCCACTCATTAGAACTGCTAGTATCTTAATCTGTTTTATTTTTCGGTTTTGTGCACTTTTCTCGAAGTTTTTGTTGTTTATCATTCTTGAATATATAACTAGTTTCATAGAATCACAAAGCATCCCAAAAAAAGATAGGCCAACCACCTTTCTTGAATATATAACTATATATAACTTTTTGATTTTGTAAATGCCTATTCTCTTGCACTAGTGGTGTTAGTAGCATGATAGAAACCGCAGAACCATAAATGCCTATCCGGTGAAAACTACTACCGCCAAGATATAGAATTTAGGTGGCAAACATACTTCTTTGTGGTCTTTTACGTACTCTATCTTATAACTAAGCCAATCAGGTCATAATCCACTAGAAAAAGATCTCCTAGAATGTGAGTTCTACTCTAATTAATAACGAAGTTCCTATGAACTGTGATTGCCCGGCTTAATGCCCGTGTATGCGTCGTGTATGTGTTTTATGTGCCTGATTAAGCCCTTAAGTATTTTCATTGATCGATCGTTGGAAGTAACTTTCTTATCGAGAAGCTCCGGTCCTCTCAAGACGTTCAATTCACCACCTTAATTAGTGCTTCCGTTAGAGTCGGGTTGTGTTGGCACTTGGCTGATTTCCTAGACCTAGCAGTTAGTGTCATTTCGGGGAGGCTCCTCAGTGTCCCTTCGTTTATGTTGTTTGTTTAAGGATTCACTAGGATTGTCCATGAGACTCTTAGGAAACTCTACCTCTGTCTAATATGACTATTATACTCTTACCTGTTAGTGGTGATCGAGTGAGGAGTTTTACTAATGTAATTCTGGGACTTTAAATGCTAACGCGTCATGATTGCCGAACTAATTAAGGTACTAACAACTTTTTTTTTTCTTTTTCTCACAAGTCACAAACATTATCTAAGATGAATTTCCTTTTTCTAGAGAAGGATTGCTGGTCTCCATCAGAACACATCTATTGGATCAACTGATATTACCGACATGTGGGAGCGCTTTTGGAAGAAGGCCAAAATAATTGCTTCCCAATGATGAGTCATACTTACCTCAAGCTCCTCATCAAGGTAAAAATTTAAACTCCACTCTCTATTTTCTCAATTTTCAACTCGTCAAGTTACTATAAGGTATTTTTTTTATGCACCGATTTTATGTAATCATTGTTTCTGTCGTTGAGATATGGGAGTAGACAACAAATGCTTTATCTTGGGGTCAAGTATTTAATTTATTGCATGAATTTAATTAATATGATTGTTTTTCTGAGTTCATTATTTGTTTTGTGATTTTTTTGGAATTAGATGGGCTTTGTGGAGCGGCACTAGGATTTATATTGAGTGAAGCCATTGTCACTAATGCTTCAATGCTTCTTATTGCATTTTTGAAGATTCGGGATTGCTTGGAAAATCGTATAGAAATTTGTAACCCTTATTAAATTTGAATTTGTAACCCTCAAAACTCTTTTGAAATTATATATATGGTTAAATGAATATAATATTTTTTTTCAAGCGTTTGCTTGTGTTTATTTATTTGTCAAATGGTATGAAAAAGCATTTGTAATTTTATTTGTTTCTATATGAAATCAGGAGGTGTCAGGTTAAGGGCAGGAAAAAAATTAAAATAATTTTTTTTTTTATCATATCAACATATTAGTAACGGTTGTAAACCGTTGCAAAGCAAAAATAAATATTAAAGCATCAATCAATAATCGTTACAAATCAAATTACATAGCGCTTTTAACCGTTAGTAATTGTCACTCTGCAACGGTTAATAACCGTTGGAAAATTTGCTTTTGCAACGCTTTGCTTTGTAACGCTTTTTAACCGTTAGTAATTTTCACTTTGCAACGGTTAATAACCGTTGGAAAATTTGGTTTTGCAACGCAAAAAAACCGTTGCAAATATTTCCAACACTTTACCGACGCCCTATTTGGTAACGCTTTTAAAAGCGTTGCGAAAATTATTCACAACGGTTTTTTGCCGTTGCAAATAGCCTGTTATGGTGTAGTGGTTGTTCATAGGCGAGAGGACAATAGGAGTCGGGATGCTCTGGACTTAAACAGAAATTACATGGATTGGTGTTGACATTCATGATGGGGATCGACGTTTGTTGAACAGAAATAGCCTCTACCTTTTTAGTTAGAGATTCGATTAAAATTTTCAGTTCCGGATCGGGTTTCATCTCAAACATACCGGAGGCTTTAACTGTTGTAGAAGAACTAGCGGAACGGGAGAAATCGTCACTACCCCCCCAGTTATTATTACGCTTAGTCTGATCTTCTAAAAATTTATAAGCCTCTGAGGCTCCTTTACTTAAGAAACTACCCCCATTCATTATGTCAAGGACTTCTTTATGGTGGTGTAGAAGTCCCTTGAAAAAGGCACGAACTAACGTGTCTTTCGCGAGGTTATGATGTGGACACTTTATAAGTAGATCGGTGAAACGATTCCAAGCTTCTGAAAATGATTCATGAGGATTCTGTCGAAAGAAATGAATCTTGGAAAGCATTTCATCTGTTTTCAGTGGTGGGTAAAAATGTTCCATGAATAGTTGAACAAGTTTAGCCCACGAGTCCACAAAATTTGGCACTTGGGTAGTTAACCAAGACGCCGCCTTATCAGCTAAAGTGAAGGAAAATACCCTTAGTTTAATTTGTTCAGCACCAACCGTAGGATGGTGAAATGTAGTAAGGACTTGGTCAATCCTACGCATGTGTTGATAAGGCTTTTCATGGTCTAACCCATGAAAAACGGGTAACAAATTAAATATATTCGGGGGAATTCGAAATCATATCCCCCACTGGGTTTGATAGAACGATGCAAGATTTAGGGCTATCGCTCAAGGCTTTGTAAAAGTCAGAGAGAGGAGACTCTCTTTCTTCAGCCATTGCTTAAGGTGGTGTGTGTGGTATATTAGTTAGAGGTGTAGTCGATGGTATACTAGAAAGGTGTGTTTGTTGCCATTGTTTGTTAATTACATTAGGCGTTTTTCTTCAGCCTGATCTTAATCTCATGCAAGGCTAAGACCAATCTTAATGAAACACAACAACACTCCAAACAATCCTGATATGCTAGTATGAACCTCTAACAGAAGATGCGAGGTGTGGAAGAAAAGAGTACCTGAAAGCCTCCTTGCTTCGCTTATGAATAACATCTTGTTTACGCTTGCTCAGTGTATATAACAAGTTAGAACACTGAAAATCTTGAAGAAATGGAAGTTTGAATCAAACCTGTGGAAATCCGGCAGTTTCAGCAGAGGGCGCGGTCGCGCTCAGAATAGGCCTAGGCTCTGCGCAGGTCACGCTCAGGTCAAGCTGGAGTTCCAGGCGTGTGGGTGCACGTCGCGCTCCAAGTTAGCCTTGGGAGGGCAGTCGCTTCGAGCTTGAAGTGGAATTCAGCGTGAAGGGCGAGGAGTGCGCTCCTATTTGGCTGCCAGTATGCAAGTCGTGCTTTCGAGGCTTGAAGTGGAATTGAAGTGGAATTCCAGTGAAGCGAATGCGAATTTGGCTTGCCCGGGGCCGCAGTCGCCGAGTAATTTTCCGAGGAAAATTTCAGTGTTGAAATGGACAACCACAGTGAGAATCAAACAAGGGTGGGTGGGTTATGGGACTTTGAAAAACTATCAATTCTAAAGAAAACAATACTAAAGAGTACTAAGATGGCAGCGACGCCATTTGATAACCCGTAAAAAGATAGTTTTACTAATGAATAAAACAATGAACTCTAAACGAAAGTAAAACTATAAACTATTTCTTATACTAGACTTATCAAAGATATTTGTTTTCTACTCTTGAATCTATTGATGTAGAGTTGGAATAGAAGATTCGTTCCACTCCTAGTCCTTTAGCATTCAAGTTTTCTATAAATGATGGTCTATCCAAAGTCAATGAGAGATTTACGAGGGAATTTATACTACGATGTGAATTTAAATAACAAGATACAAATAACGGAATGACGGAATGCTAAGAGTTGAATCTAGATAAAGAATTAGGGGAATTTGATTCCACCTTGATTACCAACTTAATAAACTAGCATAGATTTGTTGTAAACCAATTCTTACCGTAAATAAGAATTGGTCGTTCTAATCCCTAATTATACATGACATTTCTACCAATTCATAACTAGCATGTGAGGTTGTCCACCCATTCTCATGGCGAATCAACAACCTTCTAGAGTGGAATAAATTCTTACAACGATTCTATACTACACAATCAAGTTTTCATCAAGGCTTCATCAAACCCCTCTAATGGAAGTTTAGCCTTGATTCATCAAACTATCATTTCCAATTGAATTAAAACTAGACATAATATAATGATTTGAACTTTACTAATTTAACTACTCAAGAATTGAAATTAGATCTACAAATTTAAATGACAAAATCGAAATGATCAAGAACTACTATTTTATTTATCTAATCAATGAAGAACAATCATTCAAATAACTAATCTAAAATAATGTATGAAACTAATTAATTAACTAATTGAAATTCAAAAACTAGATCTACAAGCTATTCTAATGGCTACTTTTTATTCTAAGCTATCTAACTATATCTTTCTTAAGAGCTAAGTCTTGTTTTATGTAAAGCAGGAGACCAGATCCACAATTTCGTGCATGGGCTGAGGAGCCATGTTTTGGGCCGGAAAATCGAGCCCAAAGCCCACTTTCTTCAGTCCACAGAGCCCGTTCCAGCTAGCTTTGACTTCAGCAGACTTTTCGTCCACTTATGCTCCTCAGATTGGGTCAAGGCTTAGACCATTGGAAAGCTCTTTCTGAGCCGGTTCTTTTGATGTAAGGTAGGCCCAAATCCAAGGCTTGAGTCCAAAGATATGGTCTTCGGAAGTTCTATTGACTTGTGCACTATTTCTGCCCGTGTTGACTTTTCAGCTTTTGACCGGGCTTCATAAAGGCCTTGTCTCATTGAATCTTGGCCTTTATCATAGAACTTCTTAGCAACCAACCCTTTGCTCCTTTATATCGCCAAAGTGGCACATTTTTGCACATAATTGAGTTTCATGCCTGAAATACATAGAAGCACGTAATTAGCATTAACTCTTATTTATTACTCGCATAATTGGTCTAAAAGTAGTATTATTAAGGGGTTAAAACTACAGTTTTGGGCTCTTATCAGTGGTTGTAGCGGGGAGTATGGAGGTGGGAACATTTCTTGGGAGGAGGTGATACTTGTGGTCTCCTTTCTTTAGGAGGGGGAGGACGGTAAAAGGGAACGGAGAAGCCTGCGATGGTGTGGAGTGCTGGCACTTCTAACAGCAGAGTACCCATGGTCGGATGAAGGTTCAAAAAGGCATCTTGGGCAGATTCTAGACTATGGAGTCTTTAAAAAGCGGGAGAGATTGTTCCTGAGTATAACCGAGACTTGGAATCAGATCGCCAACCTACAAGGAAAGACATCCATAAGACCGTTAATAACATGGGTTAATTGCAAGAAGAGAAGGAGGCTATAATAAGACTCACAACTGGATTGAAAAGCAAGATGGTTAAGTGTTAACCCGGAGTGGAGGTCTGTAGGCAAGAAATTCCTAGATATATACAGCGGGTAGTGATGTCATATTTTATCAGAGGTGGTGATGCGAAGGACAAATGATTTCTTTTTAGGGCAGACACAAAAAGATTGGTACCCCACACTGACGTCTTTGGTACTTCTCTTTATTAAATATTGAGAGATAATATTGCGGTATGACAGTTTGGGATCACCTGACCCAGGGGCGGATCTAGGATTTTAGATAAGGGGGGGCTGCCATAGAGTTAACCTTTAAAGATTTTTTTAAGAACCAATAAGCTAGCATTGATAAACAAAAGAATTATTATTTTTATTACCTTACCCAAAATGGACAAAATAGTGTTTTCACTATAGACCTAGACAAATATAATAAAGAAATGTGCAAGAATAACATAGCACATTAGCATCACACTAGTGAAGTTTTGACCTGCGTGGATTCTTATCAAATACATCTATTATTGCATCCAAATCAACTTCTTTAGCAAATTCCCGTTCAATGTAAATAGTCATGCAATCTGCAAGAAATTCATCCCCCATCTTGTTACGAAGTCGTATTTTGAGCAATTTCATAGCTGAGAATGCTCGTTCTGTAGTTGTCGTGGAAATAGGAAATGTCAAGACAAGACGAATCAATCTATCAATCAAATAATAGATATTGATCTTTCTTGTTTCAACTAGTCTTTGACATAATTCGGAGATGGTAGACAACTTCTGAAAAAGAGGATGCTTGAGCACATCAAGTTTGTAATGTTGCAGTTGACTTCTCAAATGATGTATCTCTTGTTTTGTGAAGTCTCCACAATAAAACTTTTTCTCATGAGTTTGCAAATGTCATCAATCTTGAAGGAGGACTTAAAAACATCTTTCGGATCCAAAGCGAGTAACTAAGATAAAGAAGCTCTATTGTTTCTCCGAAATCTGTTATTTAATTCCACCAACTGGTAATCTATTACAGCATTAAATAACTCGACGTCGGTAGTGGTGCTCAACTGTAATGTAATCTTTCTGCTGGCAAGAACGACCTGTACCCGCCATGTGTTGAGCACCCATATCAGGCATATCAATGTCATGTTTTTTGCAAAACAAAATCACATCACTAAGGAAAGCGTCCCAAGAAGATCCTCTTAATTCTTGAAGAAGTGCTTTCGTACTGGAGACTAAGCTGATAGCATTTAAAATGTCTTGTGACTTTTCTTGCACGGCTTTACACAAGATATTAGTAATTCCCATAGTCTTATACAATAAATGAAAAAGAAAAACAAACTCAAAACTTTTCATTGCAAGAATAGCACCTTTAGCTTCTCCACGCATAGAGTTGTTTGACCCGTTCTTCATGACGCTTTCAAGAACTATACAAATTGAATCAAACATCTCTTTCAAGCTACAAACCGAAGCAAAATGAGAACTCCATCTAGTATCTCCTGCTCGTTGCAAAGTAGAAACTTGATTAGCTCATTTTCCAGTAACAAGTTCACCACTAGCTACCAGCATATCAATTTCATTTTTTTCTTATCTTCTTCCTGTTTTCCGGCTTACGGCATGCTAAAAACATGAAGATTAACAATAGAAGCCAACTTGGAAAAAACAACCAAAACATCAGAAACATCTTTAGAAGCCGCGAACTATAGCAAGTTGTAGGCGATGTGCAAAGCAATGCACATAATATGCATATGGACACTCCTTCAAAAACAATGCCTGTAATCCATTCCATTGACCACGCATATTGCTAGCACCATCATAACCTTGACCTCTCATATTTATAATATGCAAATTATGGCGAGCAAGGATATTGCATATAGCTTCTTTCAAAGTTAAAGCACAAGTGTCTTTAACACCAACAATACCAAGAAAATACTCTCTAACAAAACCACCTCTATCAACAAATATTAGGATAATCGCCATTTGCTCCTTGTTTGAATTATCTTGTGCTTCATCAACAAGGACACAAAATTTTGCATCACCAATTTCCTCGCGAATTCTCTCTCTCACTTTATCGGCATAGATATGCAAAAGTGTCTTTTGAATTGAATGTGAGGTATATGTGGCATTTCTCGGAGCATCTTTTAATAATTCTGCAACCTTGTCATTCAACATCGCTACAAATCCCAACACTCTTTTGAAATTTCCACCATTTTTTGACTTTTTGGACTCGTCATGGCCTCTAAAAGAAATCCCTTGTAGTGCAAAAAATTGAATACACTGAAGAATAGCTTTGACTAGCAAACGGTTCTTAACAACCTCTTCTTTAGATAATGTATTTAACACATTATCTATATGTCGAGAAGGATTCATGAAATTTTCACAAGCTATCATCGCCGACCTATGAGGTGAGCATGGACCTCCTTCATGTTGCAAAAAGGAACACTTCTTTCCATTATTAATCTTCTTCCAACATTTAAAACCTTCAACAGTGAATGCAGGGCGCGGGTGATTTGTTTCAAATATAAAACATGGAAAACAATAAGCTCTATCCGTATGGAGTGAGTACTCTAGCCAAGGAAATAGTGTGAACCAAGAGGAGTTGAACCAGCGAGTTTGCTTTCCGAATATGGTGGATGGATACTCTTTCTCACTGAGTTCAAGTAACCAACACCCCTTTCCAAGAAAAGCTCATCGAACATCATCTTGTTGATTAACCGGGTAATTATATATTGGAGTACGTTTACCCGGATCACGTTCAAATAAAGATGTGGAATCAACTTCTTCAACACTAACTCTTTGGGATTGAGGAGAAGGTTCAACTTGCTCAATTTCAACAACTTGAACTTGTGAAGGAGGTTGGCCATCTCTATCAAGTCTTGAAATATCAAGACTAGATGATGTAGAAGTTACATCATTTTTCGGGGTGACATCTTTGGGTTTAAAGAAGGAAAACATGGTTTTCATTTTCTTACGAGCTTGATGTTCAGACATTCTTACCTAAGATAGATCATAATAATTTCGTAATCAATAGTTTGCTCTATACTAAAAACAAAAAAAAATATCACAATAATAACTACAATAATATTCAACTAATTAAATAAGACAAAAAATTAAATGACAATCTAATACTCCAATATAAACTATAAGTTAACAAGGCAATAAGTCAAGTAGAGAACACATTAGTATTTGAAAATTGAAAAACAAAAACGAAATAAAAAATATAGGCATAATACAAAACAATTTACCTTAGCCCTTTGCTAATGAATAGCCGAATATGAAATAAAATGATAAATAGGTTAGGCACGGAATTGGAGCTGCATTTGGAAGAAGATAATAATAGATAACAAAATTTTCTTTTTGTGAGCAGATCACAAGTCGAGTGTACACGATTAATGCAGGACCTTTTAGTTTTTTTTTTTTTTTTTTTTGTTTTTTTTCGGTTTTTTTTTTTTTGAGAATCTTGGATTGTGAGTTGTGAGAAACTGTGATAGAGGGATAGTGACATGTGGGCCCCTATTGTGAGTTGTGATTCCTTTTTTTTTTAGGAAGTTAGAAACAACAAACGTGACAAGACCAAACTAGAATTGATTGTGACTTGTGGGCCTATCACCTATGGGCTAGTGTGCATAGTACTATTTTTTTTTTGGGGGAAGTTTGGGGCTGTAGCCCGTCACGATAACCTTTAGATCCGCCCCTGGCATGACCTATTATAGTAGATCGCGGCATACATCAATCTCCAGAAGTTCCCAATGCCTTGGCAAGGAGGGATGTTGAAATGATTGCACACCTCAATGTTTAATAAGGTGAGGGGAAGCCGCATGACAATCTAACCTACGAAGACTACAAGAGACCCCAGTCGCTGGGGAACTAGCTAGATGAGGGTAATGGGTGACAGATGGCACATGTTCTAGAAGGATGTCAGCGGGGATTCCATAGGAAGCCCTAATCACATCCAAATTAGGTCTATGACATTGGGAAGGGGGCAGCAACGAAGGGATGAGTCACCCAGATGTGGATAGGACCGTAGTAGCAACCACTGGAGGTGGAGAGGCCACCTTTGTAGATTGGGAAGAGGAAGAGTCCTCGGAGTCCGATGCCAACATCGAGAGGGGAAGATGAATAGACTCGAAGAAAGGGGAAGACGTACTCAAACAGTTACTATGTAAAGGGAAGGAATTAATTAAAGAAAATCACTAAGACAAAAGGGAGAAGGAAATGATGACAAACCTGAATCGAAATCCCAATAAAGAAGAGTTGAACCGGAGCAATCACCGAGGGTCTAAGTGGATTAGAGTGTGTGGGAAGAGGAGGAGCTATTGGAGAAAGAGAGGAGTATAGCGAGAGAAGAACGAAATGAAGAAAGTAAGGGAGAAGAAATGAGCGGGACTTTAAATAGAGGAAGGGCAAAAGAGTAAAATCCCTAGGGTGAAGAAACCAAAGAGTCGGCAGGTGGTCCAATAGAGGGGTGACATGTGGAGGCTCAAAATACGAAGAGGTACTGAAAAGACACGCGTGATGAGTACTATGCTACACACACATACCGATGAAGAGTCTGAAGAGAGAGGATGGGTGTTGAAGCAGAGAGGTGAGGAGAATTCTCGACCTTGGGCCCATATATGGCGCGGAATCGAGAAGGGGCATCTGTGGTGGTAGGGCCTACTATATAAAGGATCAGGTGTAACATTGGCCCGATACAAGCTGTGGTAGTGGAAGCCGGGGTGTAGAGGATCAACCATAGGATGGGCCAGAGGCAAGATAGGCAGAGAACGCGAGAGTATAGTATCAGTCCATTGTCTCACAGGTGCAAGGTAGAAACCCTACACGTGGAAGAAGAGTGAGCGAGGGATGAGAGGACAGGTGGACGACTATGATAAAAGACAAGGGTGTATAAAGAGAACAGTGAGAGAGAGAGAGAAAAGAGGGGACTTTTGGACAAAACTAGGGAGGCTAGACCTAGGAAGGAGAGGAGAGTAGAGAGTTGAACACTAGAGCTCCAACAATTAGTGATTATAGTTTCGTCCTTATTGACATCCAAGCACACCTTTTCTCCACTGGCAAGCTCCGACGAAAGGTGCATTCTTGAGTTTGATATCGTTTCCCATTTTGAACTTGAATCGGTGCAATCATTCCCAAGTCCAGGTGGTAGCCCCAATCCAACACCTTGCAAACAAAAATCTGTACCATCCAACATTATATTCTTTTGTGGATTATAATTCCAAGACGAGGTTTCATTGCAAGAACCAAGTCTCAACGGGTCTTGGATGCAAAGAACCACTCACTGGATGGAAAATTATGTTATGTGGTTCTCCACCAGAAACACCTGGACCTGCATTTTACAACAAAACATACACATTCAGAGCGTGATTCCTAGAGTATATGCATGTATAAACATGTTTTGTATTTCATGGCCGTTGCCCGTCGCGGTTGATGATCAAATAACACCTAGGCTCCCCTTGGAAAGTGTACATTTATCTCAACCACTAAATATATGGTGTATATATATATACACGTACCTTGAAATGGAGATTAAACGACCTGAAGCCTTTGCAAATAACTTGAATTCCTAACACTATCCCAATTGTAACTCAACAATCCATACATCTCATCCATTGCATATACCATTTCCCTCAAGTAGTAACTCCCTTGTAAAGCCCACAGAGACCAATCCATGTCCCAATCAGCTATAACACCTAATATACAATTCAAGAATCTATTCTCATTTCATTGACACCTGTTTGATCTGTCCCGAATTCACCCAGAAAATTTTAATATTATTATTAATTAAACAAACTCTAATCATCTTCTTACCCATAGTTTTAGAGTAATTTAGGGTTTATGTTTGTAGCCTCGAACTCTATTAAACCTTATTTTCCAGCTATCGATCTTCAATAATAATTAGTCTTTTAATCTATTGTCTTCATGTTTTCTTTCTTTAGTTTTATTATTGTTATTCTTCCAATGATTCTTGGCTAACCTCCCATTAAAGGGGGATTAAATGTAGCCAAAGAGAAGATTTGATATGTATAGTTTAGTTTTATTATTTAAAAGCTTAAAGTTTGATTCTTTATACAGAAGCACACTCTTAGGTTAAAGAAAGGCCATTGCCTAATATGAGTGGAGAGAAGATAGAATAGATTGAATAAGTTGTAGTCTGCTGGCATGACTTAACTGAATTACTCTTCTAATTTGTAATTCTCCTAGTGACTCAATATGGGGGAGACAGTTCCTTATACTCAATCTAGAAGAGACTAGAGAGGAAGGCTCAAATACCTAAGAGGAGGTTCTATCTCTTGCACACCCAAAACACCAACAAGAATAGTTCCTTCATTTTGATGCATACTACCAATAAGGATAGAAGATGATATTCACCTTTTGCTATGTTAGACATTTGAAACTTTTCCTTGGCCAAAGTGCGAAAACAAAGTATTTCCTTACTCACAATCTTCGTGTTCATATATTTTTGAGTAGGGATTCGAACCAACCTAAATTCTAGGACCACTTAAAACTTGGTTTTGCTTTTTGGAAACTAGTGAGTAAGTTTAGCTAAGATATTTCATTAATACTAACTACATACTTGGTTTCTTTTGATGCAAAAAAATAAAAAACTTAAGTTACGTAATATGTAACTAAAACAAGAATAAAACTTGACTAAGACAAAAGTGGAGAGTTAATTTTCCTCATGTGAAGATAACCTCTATTATTTAATTTTTAGTAAGTGCATCTTAACCTTCCTAGAACTCTAAGACAAGTCCTAACAAAAATTCACTTGATCCCTAACACTATGACTCATCTCTAAGATCATACATGCTAGCATGTAAAACCAAAAGCAATGACTTATCTCTAAGCTCATCACTTTGATTCATAACTAGACTTTACACAAACTACCATTTTGGGATAGGATGTAGGTCTAGTTGTTCTTCCTAAACAACTTACTAAATCAAATAACAAAGATTATCCCTCACATGAGTATCATTAACTCCCCACAAAGGGAAGGTTTAGCTCATGATCCTTGGGATAAAGGATGACAAGTGTAGTATATCAATGTAAATGAGAGAGAAAGAGAACAAATAGAATATGAACTCACTTGCATGAAGAAGTGAGATTTATTTTCAAGAAGAACACAAAGTTTCCTCCATTAAAACTATTACAAGCTATTTTTGTTCCAAAACTAAAAACTAAAAAAAAAATCTAAGACTAAGGAACTAAAATAATGCATGGTAAAGGAAAAGAAGTCAAGGGAGTAAATGGAGTGTCCCCCCTGTAACGCCCGTATTTTAAAAATACATTTTTATCTATTTAATTAATTAATTATTTATTTATTTTCAAAATTCGTCGGATTGGATTGGGACATGTGGGCCTGGTTTTTGGGCCGAGTTTGTGTTGGGCTTGGGTTTCGGACCCAAGTATATAAACACATTGTTCTAGAGAATAGGGTTCATAGAGAATAAAATATATTAAAAATGGAGGCAGAGTTTGAAGCTCGTTTGCTCGGAGGGGGAGCTGACGGCTCGGACTTCGGAAAAAAAAGTAGGAGGATTGTTCATACACAAGTGAGTAGCTATTTTGCTATTTCACCGGAATACAGAAACCATTTTATTGTCCTATATTTTCACTAAATTTTATTGTTCATTATTCGGCGTTCTGTTGTGTTGTTAAAACTCGGAAATCCGAAATTGAGATTTAACTGTCCAAGCTTTATGGGCATTAAGGGCAGTTAAAGCCCCATTAGAGAAATTGTCATTTTCCTTGTTTTCTCTGTTTATACTCTTTTTGATTTACTGTTGGTTAAACTATGAGTGATTTTTATTTTAAGTGTAGGAAGACATGTGGATGTACATGTTCGGCGTTGGGTAGCGATTGTGGTAGCCAGGGAAACTAGGTAAGACATAGATACGACGTGATTTTAGGAACACACAAAGAAAGCCTTAATTAATATAATTATGGTAATATGTTGGTAAATGATATATCTCTAGATAGATGATTGTATATGTTTGGTTGGTTAGTAGTTTAGTTAGAACCTAAGGCGCCTCGTGAAGGAACTAAATGCCTTTTTAGTATGCGTATCGTATATTGTATTAGTTGTTGGAAGTTAAGGCGCCTCAGTGGAGGAACTACCGCTTAGATTATTGTACTTAAAGATGTTGTATTAGTTGTTGAAAGTTAAGGCGCCTCGGTGGAGGAACTAACTGCCGTATGGTTTGTGTATATATTGATATAAGTATATGTTGTATTTTAGGGCTATTCACACCAGCATTTTTATAATGCTGACCCGATTTACATGTTTGCTTATCGGGTGTGTTCATTCAATGAACATAGTTGATAAGTTTTGACAGGTTTAGTGTTGAAGAAGAGTGGTTGATGCTTGTGGTTTGCGTTAGCGTTGCATCTCAGGATTTGTTTTGTTTTCCCTTGAGGTGATATAAATTTTTAGTTGAGACAAAGTTATTTGTATTTTCATTTGTAATTTTAAATAAAGACTTATTGGAAAGAGATTTGTAACTTAATCTTATTTGTGAAGTTTTGTAATGAAGAGGACATTTGTATAATAGAAATTTTTATTGGTTTTTAATTATCCGCATATTTTAAACTGTTTATGGGTTTTTGGAAGTGGAGAGTGCGTCACACCTCGGAGATCGAAGAGTCGGGGACAAATAATATTTTTCCGAATTCTGTCGAAATTCGGGGTGTGACAGTTTGGTATCAGAGCATTTGGTTAGCTTAGACTTAGGTGAGTCTAAGTGATTCTTGGATCGTGGTTTATGGGTAGTATTTAAGAAGTATTATTTTCAAAACTATTTCCGTTAGTTGTTTTATTTTTACAAAGAAAATGAAAGAGATATAGAAATAAAGAGAGTCAATATTTTTCTTGATTTGATTGTATGTACAATGTGTATATTTATATTAGTTACTTGTGGAGTGGATATGAAATGATTTTTATTTTTCTTATCATATGAAGAGTGGTTATATGTGTAATATGTTAATTATTGACGGATTTGATCAAAATGATGTGTGCTGCTATAGTGTGGTTTTGTTGTTGGTGATCATTTTCACGTGGAGTATGGATTAAGTATGACAATCTGTCTGTGAACTTTGTATTTGGGTGTTATGTTATTATTCCAGAACCAATGAGATATTTTCATCTATATTGAATGAGTTGTATTATCTGGTGGTTTTGTGACGTACTGAGTAAGGAACTAATTGCCTCGATGTTATAGGAACTATCTCGCATCACTCGTACATTGTAATGGATGAATAGTATTTTGAAGTATAAGAGTTTAATTTGTTAGAGGTGATTAATTATAAATAGAAAAAAAAAAAAAAATATATACTTGCGTATACACGTGTATTCTTTTTGAGATGTGTATACTTGCGTATACACGTGTATTCTTTTTGAGATGTGTATACCTACGTATACACATGTATTCTTTTTAAGATGTGTATACTTGCGTATACACGTTTTTATATTATTGTATATATAGAGAAACTATTACCGGGTATATGATGATAATTGTGTTTCACCAACATGGCATGATAGATTAATATTGTTAAATTAGTTTCACATTGATTTTGCATATTTGAGTATTCTTAAATACATACCTTGATTTATAGTTCATAAATGTTACCATGAGAATATAACTTGTTATGGGTGACATATTAGAAGTGAGTTTATATTATCCTAAAATTTTTAAAATTCGTGTTATACGGTAGCAAGTGTTATGTTAGTTGTCATTGTATATGGAGATTAATTTTTGAATATTTTCACCGTTTAAAATAATTAGTAATAATAATAATAGCAATGAGCGTCGAGTATTTATTCTTAATTGTTTTGTTTCAGTCTATATGATTTTGATAGATGAATATAAAATATTATTTTTGATATGTGCTATATTTGATCCAGTTGCAAGTATGAATTAGGATTCAAGGGTTGTTTTAAATTTAATATTTCTGAGAGCATGACTAAAGTAAATATAAAATTTTATTGTAGTATCAATGACATGAGTAACCTTTTGTTTTAAGTGCGTTAGGACACTAATGTTCTTTTATGCATGATAATGAAAGACTCCATAATGTTTTATGCATGGATGAACTTACCTCACATTATTGATTAATTTAAGTAGAATATTATTTTTCGTAGAGTTTGCTACGTGTTAAGAAACTGCATGCTCATGAGAAATGATATATTTATATTGCGTTTAAGTGACAATAATAATTTGTTTTAATATAGACAGTTAAGCTATAATAGATTTTGTAATGGCATGAGGACCTATATTCGGGTATTATTTAAAAATAATTAATACCAATGTATCTTGCTTAAGTTTAATCAACGTGCATTCTTGGGTATGTTCTAAGTTAATAACCAACGTTTTTCTTCGTATAGCTTTACTTCCGAATCTCGGGACGAGATTCTTTTGAGATGTGTATAGCTGTAACGCCCGTATTTTAAAATACGTTTTTATCTATTTAATTAATTAATTATTTATTTATTTTTAAAATTCGTCGGATTGGATCGGGACATGTGGGCCTGGTTTTTGGGCCGAGTCTGTGTTGGGCTTGGGTTTCGGACCCAAGTATATAAACACATTGTTCTAGAGAATAGGGTTCATAGAGAATAAAATATATTAAAAATGGAGGCAGAGTTTGAAGCTCGTTTGCTCGAGCGGGGGAGCAGCTCGGACTTCGGAAAAAAAAATTAGGAGGAGTCATTCATCTGGTGAGTAGCTATTTTGCTATTTCACCGGAATACAGAAACCGTTTTATTGTCCTATGTTTTCACTAAATTTTACTGTTCATTATTCGGCGTTTTGTTGTGTTGTTAAAACTCGGAAATCCGAAATTGAGATTTAACTGTCCAAGCTTTATGGGCGTTAAGGGCAGTTAAAGCCCCATTAGAGAAATCGTCATTTTCCTTGTTTTCTCTGTTTATACTCTTTTTGATTTACTGTGGGTTGAACTATGATGTTTTTATTTGTTTGAACTCGTTGGTTGATGTCGGGCTGTCGAAGTTTTGTCGAAGCTTCGAGAGAGGCTAATTAACACCCCGCATGGTTCATCATTTTGGGTTGGTTTTGGGTTGAATTGATGGGGGTTGAACTTCGTATAGCCGTGATTAAGATTGGTGGTTAGCATAGAGCATTTGGAAGCTCACAAGAAGTTTAATGGGCTTAGAATGCCATTCTTGTGATCTTGAGGGTTGGGTTTTTATTTGTGATTTTCGTTGTTTGAATTGTGTTTTTGGTATTGTGGGTTGGTGGTTTGAGGTATGGGGGTAGTGAGGAGGCGTGAATACTGTTGGAAGCTTGAAGCCAGCCATTAATGGCGGCAAGAAATTTCCTAGATCTAGTTTTTGTGATGTTTGGATTGGACGATTTGGGCTTGTTGTTTTCATTAAAGTTGGTTGGGTTTGGATGGGGAGTCTAACCGACTTAATGGAATGGGAGTGGGTGGCCGGTGGTGGCAGTTGGAGAAGATGAACTGTGGGCGGTTTAGATGGTTGGGCTTTGGGTTGGTTAGTTGGGCCGGACCCTATTTGCTATTGGTTTGGGTGGTATTTTAATTGGGCCGGACCACATCAGTTTTGTGTTGGACCAATTCTTTTTAGCCTTTGTTTTGTGGACCAGTTCAGTTTACAGTTTTTGGGCCGAAATCCAATTTTTCTGTTTTGGGCCGATATTAATCTTTTAAGCTTTGGACCAGTTTAATTAAGTTTAGTTTGGGCCCAGTTTAAATTAAGTTTTTGGGGCCGGTTTCAGTTTAATTTTTGGATCGAACCACTTAACTGTTTTGGGGCCGTTTCTAATATTGCTTGGGCCAGTCCATATAATTTAATATAGATCCCATTTGGGTCGGGTAGAATTAATAAGTTGGTTTTAAACTTTCGGGTTCTAAGGTTTGGGCTTGGCCAGTTGGGTCCGAACCATTACCTTAGTCACGAGCCTGTGAGCCATGCACTTTGACCTTAGCCATGAACCATGGCTATGACCTTGAACCGGTCGAACATGGAAACGACAGTTTGACTTTGACCATGACCTGTTGACTTTGACTTTGACCATGACATGTTGACTTTGACCAGGACAGTTTGACTTTGACCATGACATGTTGACTTTGACTGTTAACCTTTGACCGTTGACTGTTGACTTTGACAGTTGACTTTAACCGTTGACTGTGGAATGTTGACTTTTCCAGTTTTTCACATATTTGATTTGTATAGACAAATATAGTAATAAAATATTGTCGATATTATATAACTTGGATGGTCATTATCTAATTTAGATTTGACGTGAGTAGTGTGTAAAGCATATACATATTGGGCTTTGATTGTGGACTTTTGACTGTCTAATTGTGCTACGTTTTATGTTGTATATTATAGGGACATATGTAGTAATAAAATCTTTGTGGAAGCTTGTATATATTTGGTTGTCAAGATCTAAGAAAGATTTGTGATGATGTTGTGTATTTTTGACACGTGGCGATATTGAGATGTTAGGAGATATTATATTCCTAATAACGCTATAATAAAAAATGTATGCGATACGTTGAAGCATTATGACATGATATCATATGTTGGGATATATATATTAATGTAATATCTTGGAGAAATTTATATAAACGCTCCATTATTATATATGTGTGATGCTACTATGAGGTAGCATAGTATTGGTGAATATTTGCTTACGGGGAGTGTGGTGTAGTGCAATAATATATTGGCACGTGAAAGTATGAAAATGGTTATGAGATATATTGAGATATTTCTATATATTGTGGCTTAGTGCAATAAGGCAATTGACCTGCGTGATATAGTGGATTTATTATGAGTCATTAATGTATGACACTTGAATAAATTACGTAACGAAAATCCTAGAACCTAGCTACCACAACTCATGTGATTGGCCCTTACGGCGTTCAGGTTAATCGAATGGCCTTAATCTGAATGGGTTAATTTGAATGGGCATAAGTAATGTGATTGGCCCTCCGGCGTTCAATAAAATTTGAATGGCCCTCTGGCGACCGAATAGTGGCTTGATTATTCCGTCGCAAAATAGAACGATGATGCATAATATTTTATGCCGAATAGTGGCGGTAGATTTACATAGATTTGGCTTCCGTGTGAGGATTTACGGTGTCGCGCATCCCGCCAGTGGTAGTTACGCACGGAGTGGCTCATTATGTAAGGGGAGGCATGTGGATGTACATGTTCGGCGTTGGGTAGCGATTGTGGTAGCCAGGAAAACTAGGTAAAACATAGAGACGACGTATTATTAGGGACACTTGATAAATGTTACTGATATGTTATTTTTCCCTTCGGTGTGGTTAGCAAGTTAAGTTTCAATTTATGATATGATTATCACAAATTGCTTTGCAGGAGAGTGGGTTAAACAAATTATTCTTGTAGAGAGGACCCACTCTACGATAGAGCATGCATAAAGGTAAGTACTAGGATGCCATAAGTTATTTACTCATAGTTAGAAGCTAAGGTGCCTTTATGAAGGAACTAACTACCTTAAGCTAAGGCGCCTCGGTGGAGGAACTACCTTCCATATAAAGAATGAAACTTTAAGTATATCTAAATGGTTTTTTCTAAGGCTACTCATACCAACATTATTTATAATGTTGACCCGATTTGCATGTTTGCTAATCGGGTGTGTTCTTATATGAACATAGTCGATCAGCCTGGACAGGGTTAGCTGATGTTCGAGAAGGTGGCGTGCTGCTCGTGATCGATGTTAGCTTTTATTTTTAATAAGATGTCGTTTCATTTTTCCTCAGAGATGTAGTGGAATTTGTTGGGGACAAATGTTTAATTTATTTTTTCCGAATTCTTAAGTGAAGAAGTTTGTAACTTAATTTTTGATCACAAGTTTTCTTAATGATGAGTGGATTGTTCGGAGTATTTTGTTGTTTAGTTTTCCGCATGTGTTATTATTCATTAGGGTTATGATATAGATTGGGTTGTGAGGTTGTTGTCACATCTCGGATATCGAGGAGTCGGATATAATTATTAATATCTGATTTATCGAAATTCGGGGTGTGACAGTTTGGTATCAGAGCATTTGGTTAGCTTAGGCTTAGGTGAGTCTAAGTGATTCTCGGATCGTGGTTTATGGGTAGTGTTTAGGAACTATTATTTTAAAACTATTTCCGCTAGTTGTTTTATTTTAACAAAGATAATGAAAGAGATATAGAAATAAATAGAGTCAATAGTTTTCTTGATTTGATTGTATGTGTAATGTGTATATTTATATTAGTTACTTGTGGAGTGGATATGAAATGATGTTTTTGTTTTCTTACCATATGAGGAGTAATTACATTTATTATATGTTAATTATTAACGGATTTGATCAAAATGATGTGTGTTGCTATAGTGTGGTTTTGTTGTTGGTGATCATTTTCACGTGGAGTATGGATTAAGTACGACCACATGTCTGTGAACTTTGTATTTGGGTGTTATGTGATTGTTCAAGAAACACTAAGATATTTTTATCTATATTGAATGAGCTGCTTTAACTGATGACTTTGTAACGTACTGAGTAAGGAACTAATTGCCTCGATGTTGGAGGAACTATCTCGCCTCACTCGTACGCGTTAATGGATGAATAGTATTTTGAAGAATAAGAGATTAATTTGTTAGAGGTGATTAATTATAAATAGAAAGAAAAAAATAAATAAATAAAATAAAATATACGTGTATTCTTTTTGAGATGTGTATACTTGCGTATACACGTGTATTCTTTTTGAGATGTGTATACTGGCGTATACACGTGCATTCTTTTTTTAGATGTGTATACTTGCGTATACATGTGCATTCTTTTTGAGATGTGTATACTTGCGTATACACGTTTTTATATTATTGTATATGGAGATTAATTTTTGAATCTTTTCACCGTTTAAAATAAATAGTACTAATAATAATAGCAATAAGCGTCGAGTATTTATTCTTAATTGTTTTGTTTCAGTCTATATGATTTGGATAGATGAATATGAAAAATTATTTTTGATACGTGCTATATTTGATCCAGTTGCAAGCATGAATTAGGATTCAAGGGTTGTTTTAAATTTAATATTTCTGAGAGCCTGACTAAAGTAAATATAAAGTTTTTATAGTATTAATGACAGTAGCGATTTTTATTTAAGTGTATCAGGATACTAATTTTCTTCTATGCATGGTAATGAAAGACTCCATAATGTTTTATGCATGGATGAACTTATCTCACATTATTGATTAATTTAAGTATAATATTATTTTTCGTAGAGACTGCTACGTGTCAAGAAACAATATGCTAAAAAGATATGATATATTTGTCTGGTGTTTAAGTGACAGTAATAATTTGTTTTAATATAGACAGTTAAACTATAATAGGTTTTGTAATGGCATGAGGATATATATTCGAGTATTATTTAGAAATAATTAATATCAACGTTATCTTGCTTAAGTTTAATCAACGTGCATTCTTGGGTATGTTCTAATTTAATAACCAACGTTTTGTTCGTATAGCTTTACTTCCGAATCTCGGGACGAGATTCTTTTGAGATGTGTATAGCTGTAACGTCCGTATTTTTAAAATACATATTTATTTATTAATTAATTAATTTAATTATTTATTTTCAAAATTCGCTGGATTGGGTTCGGGATACGTGGGCCTGGTTTTTGGGCCCGAGTCTGTGTTGGGCTTGGATTTCGGACCCAAGTATATAAACACATTGTTCTAGAGAATAGGGTTCATGGAGAATAATAAAATAATGAAAATGGAGGCAGAGCTTGAAGCTTGTTTCTTTGGAGGGTGGAGCTTGACGATTTCGGGGAGGATTCATCGGTACGTTACATAAGGTGAGTAGTTCGTTTTTCTACTTCACGGTATACGAAATCTTTTATTTGTTCATTCTTTTTCGTTTGGTCTCGGTATTATTAAACTAGTTAAATATTGGTATATTGTTTTTGGGTGATTAGTGAAACCGTCCGAACGGTTGAAACTTCGGAAAACCGAGATGAAACTGCCGACGCGTTTGATTTGGGCGTTAATGGCGGCGTGAGCCCAAATAAACAATTGGTCGATCCATGGCTTGAATCTTTGTTAAACCGCTTGGGTATTTTTTGTTGGTTGTTATCGATGGTTGAACCGGGGGTTGTGAGGAGTCGTTTCAAGCTCGACCAAAGGCGTCAATGGCGTCGCTGTCGGTTTTATGTTGAACTATGGTGGTTGTAGTGATATTCAATTGGTTGGGTTAAGTATTTCGATTGGTGGTGGTATCGGAGGTTGTCGTGGGTCTTTGTCGAAGGGTTGTTAGAAGCGTCAATGGCGTACGCCGGGCGCCCTCCTCGAATTTGATTTTTATTGTTTTGTGGTTTTGTTGTTGATTGAAGATGGATGAATGAATGTTGGGTTGTTGTGGGTTGGTTGATTGATGAATGGGGGTAGTGAGGAGGTGTGAATGTTGATGGAGAGCTTGGAGGAGCCATTAATGGTGACCGAGAAATTTGTAGATCTAGTTTGAAGAAGAGTGTTGATTTACTGGTATTAGAGATTTTAGCTTTTATTAAAGTTGTGGGGTTTCTCATTCTCACCAATATCGGTTTGATGGAGTGAGGGGTGGTGGCCGATTTTTGGGTGGCCGGTTTTAGTGGTGGTTGTTGGAGAAGATGACTTTGTTCATCTCTTGGGCACAGGACTTGGGCCTCGGTGATTGTTGGGCGAAATGTTTAATTGTTTGGTTGGGCCCAAAAATCTATTTTAGTTTGGGCGGTTTTATGTTAGTTTTGGGGCGGTTCTTTTTGGTTTTGTTTGGGCCCTTTTCTATTTGTTTTGTTTAATTTATGGACCAGTTTAATTTAAAGTTTTTGGGCCGGTTTCAGTTCAATTTTTGGACCGAACCACTTAACTGTTTTGGGCCAGTTTCTAATATTGCTTGGGGCCAGTCCATTGGACTTAAAATAGATCCACTTGGGTCTTTCAATGTTAGACTTCCGGGTTTTTAGGTTTGGGCTTGGCCAGTTGGGTCCGAACCATTACCTTAGTCATGAGCCCATGAGCCATGCACATTGACTTTAGCCATGAACCATGGCTATGACCCTGAACCTGTCGAACATGGAAACGACAGTTTGACTTTGACAATGACAATTTGACTTCGACCATGACATGTTGATTTTGACTTTGACCATGATGTGATGATTTTGACCATGATGGGTTGACTTTTGACTTTGACCATGATGTGTTGACTTTGACCATGATGTGTTGACTTTGACTTTGACCATGATGTGTTGACTTTGACTTTGACCATGATGGGTTGACGTTGACTTTGACCATGATGGGTTGACTTTGACAGAATTTTGATACCATAATGATTTGGCTCTATTTTAATTAGAACTGTGACGACCATACAAAATTTATGATGGAGGAACTACATGCCTTATTTATGATGCGTATAGTTTGTTGTGTGGTTAATGGGAAGTTAAAGGCGCCTCAGTGGAGGAACTACCTACCTTAATTATTGTACTTGAGTATGTCATATTAGTCGTTGAAAGTTAAGGCGCCTCGGTAGAGGAACTAACTGCCGTATGGATTATGTATATATTTGTATAAGTATATATTGTTTTTAGAGCTACTCACACCAGCCTTTTTATAATGCTGACCCGATTTGCATGTTTGCTTATCGGGTGTGTTCATTCAATGAACATAGTTGATAAGTTTTTGACAGTTTAGTGTTGAAGAAGAGTGGTTGTTGCTTGTGGTTTTGCGTTAGCAGAAGATCTCGGGATTTGTTTTGTTTTCCCTCGAGGTGATATAGATTTTTAGTTGAGACAAAGTTATTTGTATTTTCATTTGTAATTTTAAATAAAGAGTTATTGGAAAGAGATTTGTAACTTAATCTTATTTGTGAAGTTTTTTTAATGAAGAGGACATTTGTATAATAGAAATTTTTATTGGTTTTAATTATCCAGATATTTTAAACTGTTTATGGGTTTTAGAAGTGGAGAGTCGCGTCACACACTCGGAGGAGATCGAAGAGTCGGGACAAATAATAATGTTTTTCCGAATTCTGTCGAAATTCGGGGTGTGACAGTTTGGTATCAGAGCATTTGGTTAGCTTAGACTTAGGTGAGTCTAGGTGATTCTCGGATCGTGGTTTATGGGTAGTGTTTAGGAAGTATTATTTTCAAAACTATTTCCGCTAGTTGTTTTATTTTTACAAAGAAAATGAAAGAGATATAGAAATAAATGGAGTCAATATTTTTTCTTGATTTGATGGTATGTGTAAGGTGTATATTTATATTAGTTACTTGTGGAGTGGATATGAAATGATTGTATATTTATATTAGTTACTTATATTATTGTATATGGATGAACTATCACCGTGTATATATGATGATAATATGATTTCACCAATAAGACATGCATGTGTAGGTTGTTTTCTTAGGGTTACGTTATTAATGATTAATTAAAATAATGGTGATAATTGTTATTTTTAAACTATATTGGAATTTATGTAGAGGATGTCATAATATAATGATGATCGTATTTCAACAACAAACGGATTTTTATTTTGTCTTATAAGTGTGCTTCGTGCCGATAAATTATGACATGATAGATTAATATTGTTAAATTAGTTTCACATTAATTTATGCATATTTGAGTATTCTTAAATATATACCTTGATTTATGGTTCATAAATATTACCGTGAGAATGTAACTTGCTATGGGTGATATATTAGAAGTGAGTTTGTATTATCCTAAAATTTTTAAAATTCGTGTTATACAGTAGCAAGTATTATGTTAATTGTCACTGTATATGGAGATTAATTTTTGAATCTTTTCACCGTTTAAAATAATTAGTAATAATAATAATAGCAATGAGCGTCGAGTATTTGTTCTTAATTGTTTTGTTTCAGTCTAAATGATTTTGATAGATGAATATGAAAAATTATTTTTGGATACGTGCTATATTTGATCAAGTTGCAAGCATGAATTAGGATTCAAGAGTTGTTTTAAATTTAATATTTCTGAGAGCATGACTAAAGTAAATATAAAGTTTTATTGTAGTATCAATGGCATGAGTGATTTTTATTTTGAGTGTATTAGGACACTAATTTTCTTTGGTGCACAATAATGAAAACTCCATAATGTTTTATGTAGGGATGAACTTACCCCATATTATTGATTAATTAAGTAAAATATTCATTTTCGTAGAGTTTGCTACGTGTCAAGGAACTACATGCTAAAAAGATATGATGTATTTATCTTGCGTTTGAGTGACAATAATAATATGTTTTAAGATAGACAGTTAAACTGTAATAGGTTTTGTAATGGCATGAGGACGTATATTCTGGAATTATTTAAAAATAATTAATACCAATGTTATCTTGCTTAAGTTTAATCAACGTGCATTCTCGTATAGGTTCTAAGTTAATAACCAACGTTATTTGTTTGTATAGCTTTAGTTCCGAATCTCGGGACGAGATTCTTTTGAGATGTGTATAGCTGTAACGCCCGTATTTTTAAATACTTATTTTTCTATTTATTAATTAATTATTTATTTATTTTCAAAATTCGTCGGATTGGATTCGGGATACGTGGGCCTGGTTTTGGGCCCGAGTCTGTGTTGGGCTTGGGTTTCGGACCCAAGTATATAAACACATTGTTCTAGAGAATAGGGTTTTAAAAATAATAAAAATAATGAAAATGGAGGCAGAGCTAGAAACGCGTTGGGTAGAGCGTTGGAACGCGACGGCTCGGACTAAGAGGGATTCGTGGAGCTTGGGATAAAGGTGAGTAGCTATTTTGCTATTTAAACCGATTTGTAGCGGTGTACGCTTTTTTGATATTGCTCATTAGGATTGGACTTGCGGCCTTTGTTTTATTAAACTTTGTTACATTTGGATTTGAATTTAATCGTTTGAACTATTTGGAACTTCGAAGTCGCCAATGGCGGCGCGTCCTTGAAGTCCAACAAAATGAAATCGCCAGTATTTCTGTCGAACTTTATGGCCGGTTAAGGGCAGCTAAAGCCCAATCTATAATCTATAGAAATCGTCATTTGTTTTTCTTTGTTTCTCTGTTGTATTGTATTGAACTGTTGAACGGTTCAAAACTCTGGAGCTTTGGTAATGGAAGTATGCCGGTTGCGCCTTTATGGGTAAATCATCGCCTTTATATTAGGACATTTGTTTTGGTGGGCGTTGGTGTATTGGAGAGTTGGGTGGGCTGTTGAAGCTTGGTAAAAGCTTGAACGGCTAGTAATGGCAGCCAAGAAATCGCCAGTAACTGTTATGGTTGGTTTTTGTGTTTTTTTTTATTGTGGATGAATGGGTTGATGTTTGGTTGTGAGGGGGTGTGTTTGAGGTTTGTGTGAGGGCTGTTGAGTGGCATTTGGAAGCTTCCGGGCCACCATTAATGGCGGCAAGAAATTTCAGATCTAGTTTGGTAAGGTTTGGATTGTATGAGTTGGGTTTTTCCTTTCATTAATGTTGTTGGGTTTGTTATGGGGATTAAAACCGCCTGATCAAAGGGGTGGTCGATTAGTGCTTGGTGGTGGCGGATTTTTGTTGCACAGTGGAGCTGGAGGAAGGAGATGACCGTTTGGGCTTGGGCTGGTCGGTTTCTCTGGGCTTGTTTGGTTGGTTACTTTGGGCGAAATGTTTTGTTTTGGTTGGGCGATTTGTTTTAAGTTGTTGGGCGGACCAGGTTCAACTAAGTTTTGGACCAATTTGGATTAGTTTTTGGACCCGTTTCTAATATTTCTTGGGGCCAGTCCATAGGACGTAAAATAGTTCTATTTGGGTTTTTCAACTTTTAGACTTTCGGGTTTTAAGGTTTGGGCTTGGCCAGTTGGGTCCGAACCATTACCTTGGTCATGAGCCCATGAGTCATGCACCATTGACCTTAGCCATGAACCATGAACCATGGCTATGACCCTGGACTTGTCGAACACGAAAACGACAGTTTGACTTTGACCATGACATGTTGACTTTGACCAGGATAGTTTGACTTTGACCATGACATGTTGATTTTGACTTTGACCATGACATGTTGACTTTGACCATGACATGTTGACTTTGACTTTGACTGTGGAATGTTGACTTTTCCAGTTTTTCACATATTTGAGTATATGGATAAATATAGTAATAAAATATTGTCGAAGATTATATAACTTTGTTTGTCATTATCTAATTTAGATTTGACGTCAGTAATGTGTAAAACATATAAATATTGGGCTTTGATTGTGGACTGTGGACTGTTTAATTGAGCTACATTTTATGTTGTATATTGTATGGACAAATCAAATGATGAAATGCTGTGGAAGCCTGCATAATTGGTTAGTCATTATCTAAGAAAGATTTGACATTGATGTTGTGTATTTTTGACACGTGACGATATTGAGATGTTAGGAGACATTATATTCCTAATACGCTATAATAAAGATATATGCGATACGTTTGAAGCAATTGTGATATCATATGATATATTGGGATATATATATTGAATGCAATAGTTTTGGAGAAATAAAAAGTATAACACCGCTCCATTATTATATATATGTGAGATGCTACTATGAGGTAGCATAGTATTTGTGAATATTTCCCACGGGAGTGTGGTGTAGTGCAAAAATATATTGGCACGTGAAAGTATGAAAGTGGTTATGAGATATAATTGAGATATTTCTAAATATTATGGCTTAGTGCAATAAGGTAATTGACTTGCACGTGATATAGTGGATTTATTATGAGTCATTAATGTATGACACTTGAATAAATTACGTAACGAAAATCCTAGAACCTAGCTACCACAACTCATGTGATTGGCCCTTCTGGCGTTTCAGTTAATCTGAATGGCCTTCGGGCGTAAGTAATGTGATTGGCCCTTCTGGCGTTTCAGTTATTCTGAATGGCCTTCGGGCGTAAGTAATTATGTCATAGTGTTTATATGAATACTGTATTTTTATATCAGAGCATATATACAACTTAGCTACATTATGGTATCGGAGCATTTGGTTAGCTTAGACTTAGGTGAGTCTAGGTGATTCTCGGATCGTAGTTTATGGGTAGTGTTTAAGAAGTTTTGTTTTCAAAACTATTTCCGCTAGTTGTTTTATTTTTACAAAGAAAATAAAAGAGATATAGAAATAAAGAGAGTCAATATTTTTCTTGATTTGTTTGTATGTGTAATTTGTATATTTATATTAGTTATTCTGGTGGAGTGCATATGAAATGATTTTATATTTTCCTTATCATAAGAGGAGTGGTTATATGTGTAATATGTTAATTATTAACGGATTTGATCAAAATGATGTGTGCTGCTATAATATTGTTTTCTTGTTGGTGTTCATTTTCACGTGGAGTATGGATTAAGTACGACCACATGTCTGTGAACTTTGTATTTGAGTGTTATGTTATTGTTCAAGAAACAATAAGATATTTTATCTATATTGAATGAGCTGCTTTAACTGATGACTTTGTGACGTACTGAGTAAGGAACTAATTGCCTCGATGTTGGAGGAACTATCTCGCCTCACTCGTACACTTTGATGGATGAATAGTATTTTGAAGTATAAGAGAGTAATTTGTTAGATGTGATTAATTATAAATAGAAAAAATAATAATAATAATAATAAAATATACATGTATTCTTTTTGAGATGTGTATACTTGCGTATACACGTGTATTCTTTTTGAGATATGTATACTTGCTTATACACGTTCTTATATTATTGTATATATAGAGGAACTATTACCGGGTATATGATGATAATAGTGTTTCACCAACATGGCATGATAGATTAATATTGTTAAATTAGTTTCACATTGATTTTGCATATTCGAGTATTCTTACATATATACATTGATTTATGGTTCATAAATATTACCGTGAGAATATAACTTGTTATGGGTGATATATTAGAAGTGAGTTTATATTATCCTAAATTTTTTAAAATTCTTGTTATACGGTAGCAAGTCTTATGTTAATTGTCACTGTATATGGAGATTAAATTTTTGAATCTTTTCACCGTTTAAAATAATTAGTAATAATAATAATAGCAATGAGCGTCGAATATTTATTCTTAATTGTTTTGTTTCAGTCTATATGATTTTGATAGATGAATATGAAAAAAAAATTATTTTTTGATACGTGCTATATTTGATCCAGTTGCAAGCATGAATTAGGATACAAGGGTTGTTTTAAATTTAATATTTCTGAGAGCATGACTAAAGTAAATATAAAGTTTTATTGTAGTATCAATGACATGAGTGAGTTTTATTTTGAGTGTATTAGGGCACAAATTTTCTTTCATGCATGATAATGAAAGACTCCATAATATTTTATGCTGGGATGAACTTACCCTGTATTATTGATTAGTTAAGTAGAATATTAATTTTCGTAGAGTTTACTACGTGTCAAGCAACTACATGCTAAAAAGAAATGATGTATTTATCTTGCGTTTAAGTGACATTAATAATTTGTTTTAATATAGACAGTTAAACTATAATAGGTTTTGTAATGGCATGAGGATATATATTCAGGTATTATTTAAAAATAATTAATATCAATGTTACCTTGTTTAAGTCTAATCTCTGTACATTCTTGTATATGTTCTAAGTTAATAACCAACGTTATGTGTTCGTATAGCATTACTTCCGAATCTCAGGACGAGATTCTTTTGAGATGTGTATAGCTGTAACGCCCGTATTTTAAAATACGTTTTTATCTGTTTAATTAATTAATTTAATTATTTATTTTCAAAATTGGATCGGATTGGACTCGGGACATGTGGGCCTGATTTCTGGGCCCGAGTCGGTGTTGGGCTTGGGTTTCGGACCTAAGTATATAAACACATTGTTCTAGAGAATAGGGTTCTGGGAGAATAAAAATATTAAAAATAGAGGCAGAGAGAGAATCTGGTTTGCTGGAGGGGTGGAGCGCGACGATTCGGACTAGGAGGATTCGTCGAGCTGTTCATACAGGTGAGTAGCTATTTTGCTATTTCACCGGATTTATCGTTTTCCGTGTATCGGGGTATACCGACTAAAGGTTTCGCCTATTGATACCTTTCATTATCCTGTTGTATTGGACTTCGTGCCATTTGTATTATTAAACTTTGTTAAATTTCAGATTTTGTAATTAAACTGTCGAAACTTTGTTAAATTGGGTAAACTGTTCGAACTCTGGAGGTTTTTAATGGCGGCGCTGATAACTCACTAGTAAACCTCTATGTGTGGACTGTCATTGTTGTTTGTTGTATGGTTTGAAGATGCGTTTTCGCGTTTTGGGTTGATGGTGAGTTGGTGTTGTCGGGTTGGGAGATCGGTGGTTAAACTGCCGGGTTTTGAAATCGAGGGTTTACGGTCGAGTTGTATGAGAAGATTGTAGTGTTGGATGGACTGTGGGGGTGAAGGTAAAAGTGGTGGTATTTTGGTTTGGGGGTGAGTTGAAGCTTGATGATCCATTAATGGGCGAGATCGCCTGTGCTAGGAGTAATATCGATTTTTTTATTTTTGTCTTGATGCTGTGACTTTCGTTTGATTTTTGATGGGATTATGTTTGGTGGTAGTGGGGATGGTTGGGGGCTGTCGATTGGAGCTTGGAACAAGCTTTAATGGTTGCCGAAATTTGTGTCCAGATCTAGTTTTGGGGAAGGTTAGATTTAAGGAATTGAGGTTTATGCCTTAATTAATGTTATAGGGTTTTTGTTTGTGAGTCCAACCGACTTGTTGAAATGGGAGTGGGTGGCCGGAAAATTTTGGTGGCTAGTGGAGGAGAGAATTGGTGGAGAAGATGAACAATAATTTCGATTTGGGCTTTGGGCCTTGGGCCAAAACCTTTTGGTTTTGTTTGGGCCCGGATTCTAGTTTAAGTTGTTGGGCTCGGTTTTGACATTAGCTAGTGGGTTGGGCCATTTCCTATTTGTTTAGTTTGGGCTAGTTTAATTTAAAGTTTTTGAGGTCGGTTTCAGTTTAATTTTTGGACCGAACCACTTAACTGTTTTGGGCAGTTTCTAATATTGTTCGGGCCAGTCTATATAACTTAAAATAGACCCAATTGGGTCAGGTAGAATAAATAAGTTGGTTTTAGACTTTCGTGTTCTTAGGTTTGGGGCTTGGCCAGTTGGGTCCGAACCATTACCTTAGTCATGAGCCCTTGAGCCATACACATTGACCTTAGCCATGAACCATGGTTATGACCATGAACCTGTTGAACATAGAAACGACAGTTTGACTTTGACAATGACATTTTGACTTTGACCATGACAGTTTGACTTTGACCATGACATTTGACATTGATGTTGTGTATTTTTGACACGTGACGATATTGAGATGTTAGGAGACATTATATTCCTAATACGTTATAATAAAAATGTATGCGATACGTTGAAGCATTATGACATGATATCATATGTTGGGATATATATATTAATGTAATATCTTGGAAAAATTTATATAAACGCTCCATTATTATATATGTGAGATGCTACTATGAGGTAGCATAGTATTGAGTGAATATTTGCCTTACGGAGTGTGGTGTAGTACAATAATATATTGGCGCGTGAAAGTATGAAAATGGTTATGAGATATATTGAGATATTTCTATATATTGTGGCTTAGTGCAATAAGGCAATTGACGACGTGATATAGTGGATTTATTATGAGTCATTAATGTATGACACTTGAATAAATTACAACGAAAATCCTAGAACCTAGCTACCACAACTCATGTGATTGGCCTTCCGGCGTTTGATTAATCTGAATGGCCTTGGCCGACCGCCCGGGCGTTCCGTTAATATCGAATGGCTTCGGCGAAAGTAATGTGATTGGCCCTCCTGGCGTTTTAGTAAAATTTGAATGGCCCTCTGGCGTAGCCGAATAGTGGCTTGATTATTACGTTACGCCAAAATAGAGCGATGATCGTAGCGATATTTTATGCGAATAGTGGCATTACTTACATAATTGCTTCCTTGTGAGGATTTACCTGGTGTGCGGCATCCCGCTCAGGGTGGTTACGCACGGAGTGGTTCATTATGTAAGGGGAGGCATGTGGATGTACATGTTTGGCGTTGGGTAGCGATTGTGGTAGCCAGGGAAACTAGGTAAGACATAGATACGATGTGAATTTTAGGGACACACAAAGAAAGCCTTAATTAATATAATTATGGTAATATATTGGTTAATGATATATCTTTAGATAGATGATTGTATATGCTTGGCTGATTATTTGTTTAGTTAGAACCTAAGGCGCCTCGTGGAGGAACTAAATGCCTTTTTATGATGCGTATAGTTTGTTGTGTGGTTAGTGGGAAGTTAAGGCACCTCGATTGGAGGAACTACCTGCCTTAGTTATTGAGCTTAAGGATGTTGTATTAGTTGTTGAAAGTTCCGGGCCTCGGTGGAGGAACTAACTGCCGTATGGTTTGTGTATATATTTGTATAAGAATATGTTGTATTTTAGAGCTACTCACACCAGCATTTTTATAATGCTGACCCGATTTGCATGTTTGCTTATCGGGTGTGTTCATTAAATGAACACAGTTGATAAGAATCTTGGCGAGGTTTAGTGTTGAAGAAGATTGGTTCTTTGCTTGTGGTTTTGCGTTAAGCGTTGCATTTCAAGATAGGTTTTGTTTTCCCCTTAAGGTGATATAGATTTTCAGTTGAGGAAATATTATTTGTATTTTCATTTGTAATTTTTATTAAAGAGTTATTGAAAAGAGATTTGTAACCTAATCTTATTTGATGAATTTTTGTAATGAAGAAGACTTTTGTTTAAGTTGAAATTTTTATTGGTTTTAATTATCCGCATATTTAAAAACTGTTTATGGGTTTTAGGAGTTGAGAGTCGTCCACACCTCGGAGATCGAAGAGTCGGGGAACAAATAATGTTTTTCGAATATTGACCACTCGATACCAAAACATGTCACACCCGAATTCGGCTGAAATCGGAAAAACATTATTTGTTCCCGACTCTTCGATCTCGAGGTGTGACGACTCTCAACTCCCAAAACCCATAAAAGCGGTTTAAATATGCGGATAATAAAACCAATAAAAATTTTAACTTAAACAAAAGTCTTCTTCATGACAAAGATTCACAAATAAGATTAGGTTACAACTCTCCTTTCAATAACTCTTTAATAAAATTTACAAATGAAATACAAAAACATTGTCTAGACTGAAATTCTATATCACCTCAAGGGAAAACAAAACAAATCCGAGATGCAACGCTTATGAAACCACAAGCAAAGAACCACTCTTCTTCAACACTAAACTGTCAAAACTTATCAACTATGTTCATTGAATGAACACACCCGATAAGCAAACATGCAAATCGGGTCGACATTATAAAATGATGGTGTGAGTAGCTCTAAAAACAACATATACTTATACAAATATATACATAATCCATGCGGCAGTTAGTTCCTCCACCGAGACGCCTTAACTTTCAACAACTAATACAACATCTTTAAGTACAATAATCTAGGCATGTAGTTCCTCCACTGAGGCGCCTTAGGTTCTAACTAAACTACTAACCAGCCAAACATATACAATCATCTATCTATAGATATATCATTTACCAACATATTACCATAATTATATTAGTTTAGACTTTCTTTGTGTGTCCCTAAAATCACGTCGTATCTATGTCTTACCTAGTTTCTCTGGCTACCACAATCGCTACCCAACGCCGAACATGTACATCCACATGCCTCCCCTTACATAATGAACCACTCGGCGTAACCACCACGGCGGGATGTCGCGACACCGTAAATCCTCACACGGAAGCAATTATGGTAATGCCACTATTCGCATAAAATATGGCGTCATCGTTCTATTTTCGGTAACGTAATAATCAAGCCACTATTCGGCCTCGCCGGGAGGGCCAATCACATTACTTATGCCGAAGGCCGAGTGATTAACCCAATCGCATTACTTATGCCGAGGCCATTCAGATTAACCGAAAGCGCCGGAAGGGCCAATCACATGAGTTGTGGTAGCTAGGTTCTAGGATTTTCATTACGTAATTTATTCAAGTGTCATACATTAATGACTCATAATAAATCCACTATATCACGTGATGGTCAATTGCCTTATTGCACTAAGCCACAATATATAGAAATATCTCAATATATCTCATAACCATTTTCATACTTTCACGTGCCAATATATTATTGCACTACACCACACTCCCGTGGGCAAATATTCCTCAATACTATACTACATCATCACATATATAATAATGGAGCGGTGATACATTTATTTCTCCAAAACTATTGCACTTAATATATACATCCCAATATATCATATGATATCACAATTGCTTCAAACGTATCGCATATATTTTTAAAGCGTTTTAGGAATAATATATCTCCTACAGTTTCTATCTCAGCACGTGTCAAAAATACACAACATCAATGTCAAATCTTTCTTAGATAAGGACTAACCAATTTATACAAGCTTCCACAGCCTTTTAGCATTGGATTTGTCCATACAATATACAACATAAAACGTAGCACAATTAGACAGTCCACAGTCCACAATCAAAGCCCAATATATATATGCTTTACACACTACTCACGTCAAATCTAAATTAGATAATGACCAACCAAGTTATATAATATCGACAATATTTTATTACTATATTTGTCCATACAAATCAAATAGGTGAAAAACTGGAAAAGTCAACATTTCATAGTCAACGGCCAAAGTCAACCGTCAATGGTCAAAGGTCAACATGTCCTGGTCAAAGTCAAACTGTCGTTTCCATGTTCGACAGGTTCAGGGTCATAGCCATGGTTCATGGCTAAGGGCAAAGTGCATGGCTCACAGGCTCGTGACTAAGGTAATGGTTCGGCCCCAACTGGCCAAGCCCAAACCTTAGAACCCGAAAGTCTAAAACCAACTTATTAATTCTACCCGACCCAAATGGGATCTATATTAAATTATATGGACTGGCCCAAGCAATATTAGAAACGGCCCCAAAACAGTTAAGTGGTTCGATCCAAAAATTAAACTGAAACCGGCCCCAAAACAGGAACGGTAAGAATTGTGATAGATGTAATGCCATGATGCGGCCGGCTCGTGATATGCAAGATCCAAAGTTAGGGCAAGCTGTTGTTCAGAAACAATATGATGTGTGTCACCAACTAGGATTGTGAAACCATCTAAGTAGAAGCCATGCACATGGTTGAATGCTGGTGTGTCCTCCATATTAGTATAAAAGTATGCAGCCAAACTCGGAGAATAAGTTTGGTCAGGTTGAAGAACTAGGGAAGACCACCCAATCTTAGTGATGTAGTCACGGAAGAGATGGCCATAAGTATTGGAATCCATCATAGACTGAAAGGATTGCTCAGGAATGAGTTTTAGAGGTGTCATGTTTGATGAAGATGCAATGTTTGATGAAGATGCCATGGTGGATGAAGTAAAGAAAAGGGTAAGGATAAAGGCAAACTGGATGGATAAATGAGTATAGAAGAAAATAGACCCTCCTGTAATGACATTGAAAATCACATGTTAAAATTATTTTAGTCACAACGTAAATGATGACAATTCTAGTAAGCATTTCTTACAAAAGAAAATACAAAGATAATAACAAAATGCAATGATATATTCGATTATTTATTTATTGACTTAGGATTATTATTTTATTTTTATTTAATCATAAAATCATGGATTATTATGTTGATTTCGGAGACGCATATCGTGCACCAGACTGTTTAGTTCTCCAATTTGTTAGCTGAGATGCATCTGAATGTCCCCTTGGCTGGCAGAGAGTGTAGTTTGATTTGCCATTAGGAGAGCGTGATTTTGCAAGGACTGAGAATGATTTTCCAAGATTTCCTCCTGTTCAAGATCATCCATTGCTTGACGTTCTTGGAAATCCTTAAGAGTTGTAATGATGATATTCTGACGAGCGTGTAGTTCCCGCATGCCTTGATGAAGAAATTGAATGCCTTCTATGGGATTAAAAATGTTTAGCATGGCATTTTCATCAAAGAAATATTCAGAGTTTGAGCTTGGGTGGATTCGTTCATCCGTCGAGTATCGAGTCCAAAACCAATGGAGTAGTCTGTGTGGAGTAAACTAAATATTTGCTCTTTGAAGGGGTGTCTCTGGAGAAATTACTGGATAACCCCAACGCATCATAATTTGTGTGACTAAAGTAGGTAGAGGTGCTGACCTTCTTGTTTTCCTGGTGATCGCGTTCCAGAGGTGTTGGATTAGATGAAAATCATCCCTTTGAGTCTGCAAAATCCAAAGTAGGTGAAGTTGAGGCTTTGTGACTTCTGATTGGTGTGATGTACCTACCACATTGTGTCCCAACCAGTGGAGCACAACTCGTTGATTCTGTTTCAAAGAGTGTTGAATAATAACGTGATGTCTATTTCTGACTTCGCCATGAGATACGGTAGCTTGTAGTAAAGTTTTAACGGAATCAAATGATGACTCTGGAAAAAGGAACTCCTGGGTATTCATTAGGATTTGAAGTATGTCGGAGATAATTTTCCTAGTCAATTCAAATCGTCGTCCATAGGCATTGAAGTAGAATTTTCCATTTTCAGGTCCGCTAAATTGGTAGAACATTAAAACCAATTCTCGGGAATAACCAGCAGCTGAATGATATAGAAGAGGCGTCCATCCTCGACGTACAATTTTGGTGTCAAAATAAGGAGAAAACCGGCCATCTTCAAAATTTCAGGTAGTCTTTCTCAGGCATTATTTTTCTTGGTTGATCCATTTGAAAGTATTACGGAGGGAAGGATAGTGAAGAATGCTTGAAATGAGAATGGTTGAAAAGAAGAGATTTATAGCCAATCCATGAGTCTATACCAATCAGGATTCCAAGTGTAGTTAAATCCAGAATTAATTTATAAAAACACAAGTGACTCGTGTTGTTGTGACACCTACCTTTAGGAACAGCAGCAATGGGTATCCATAGTAACTATTTTCATATCAGAATCCCAAAAACAATTAATGAGATGTTTCAATGTTAGAAAATACGGAGGAAAGTTTCACATGGCAGTTAGACCTACACGTAATTTCAGAATTGATGATCATACCTCAATAATAGAAGATGGATAGAATAATCGAGCTGCGTGTATGTCAAGTGTTAGGCGTACCGTGTAGCGTGCACGATCTATTCGAAAACAATAAGTTGAGATTGATTTATTTTGGTGCGTTATTGATTTTGCTTATTTGTTATTATTTTGATAACTATTTTATGTTTATAATAAGGTAAAAATACAACTAATATACACAATTATTAAATAGGGTACTTCTCCATTTAATACGTAACCTGTACAAATGGTGGAGAATTATTTAACACACCATAGTAATATATAAAGCGACAAAGGGAAAGAAAGATGTCGGTTACATAGATCTAGATATTCTGGAGCATGTTATGCATGAGCATGATGAGAACAATGATAAACACGGTTATCACGAATCTTGCGGATGACCCATTCGGCGTTGCTCTGTTCCAATTGCTCGATCGGATTCATTGTTTTGAATGAAAAGATAATATGTGAAGATAAAGCTGTGGAGAGTGAGAGAATGCGATGAGTGAAAGTGGATGAGGAGAGTTGGATTTTATAATGGAAAATTTGACCGTTGGGTATCTGACCGTTTGGATCAATCCGTTGGGTTTTGACTGTTGGGATTCTGGCCATTGGGTATCTAACCGTTTGGATCAGTCCATTGGGTTTTGACCGTTGGGCTTCTAATCGTTGGGTATCTGACCGTTTGGATCAGTCCGTTGGGTTTTGACAGTTGGGCTTAGAGAGTAGACCCAGTGCATCAAGGAACAAACTAATATATTAGGAAGTACAATAATTGCATAACATAAATAATTTCTCATTCAAACCGTTTGGAGATACAAAATTATGAGAAATCAAACGATATATAATTTTTTATCACTAGAAAAATAAAAATGCAATGCATAAGGGAAATAAATGACATAGTCATTTATAAGCCAATGGAAATAAATAGCTACTGGGAATCCTCAGGGTTAGCAAAAGATGAACCAGGGTTTCTACTTCGTCGGCTACGACGAACTCCTGGCTGAGCTGACTGGTCTGGAATGTGGCCCAAAGACTGTAGCAGTTGATCTTGGAATTGTTGCTGATTTGCCATCAATCATTCTCTGGAAACGGCCTTGGCGATTGCGCATTTCTTGCTGGAAGTCATTTTGGGAAGTAAGCATCTCTTCCTGACGAAGAAACATCCTGCGCATGCTAGTGTTCATGTGTCTTAAAGCTTCCATGGGAGTGCTGATTCGGCACATGGTATCCTCATTAAAACAGTTGGGTGGTGAAGGAGGAGGGGGAGGTACGTTATCACGCTCAATATCATCTCTCACTATAGGGTCCCAGTGATCCATGACACAAGTCTCGAAAATCACAAAATTTTCGAAAGACCTTGTTTGCATTAAAGGACTAGCGGACAGGAACCCTAAATTAAGCATAATTTGTGTAACAAGTACAGCAAGAGGAGCTGACCTGTTTGATGCAGTTGTAAGAACATGGCCTAGGAAATGGATCATACAGAAGGTATCCTTCTTCTCCTGGAGGATCCACAGCAGGTGTAAGAATGTCTTGTTCACGTCAAATGTCTTTGAAGTTCCAATGATGTTGTAAGCCAACCACTGAGTAATGGCTAGTTGGTTACGTTTGAGCGAGTGTTGGTACACGCAGTTCGAGATAGCATTATATTCGCCCTCGAGAAGCGTGTCAAACATCAACTCCATTGTATTCGGATACTCCGAAATCAGCAGTGTCGGACTATCGGAGTTGATTGGAATATTCATCGTAGTCAATATCAATTCCAACGTGAGTTCACGTTCCAGCCCATCCGCCGTAATCCAAAACTTATTCCCCCGAAAACCTCCATTGTTATAGAACTTCAACACTAGAGTAATAAGCTGGAATTCGATGCAAAAGGTAGTCCCACTCCCTACTAGCAATTTCCTCATCAAAAAAGGGATGAAACATGCCGGAATTATAGAGATTTGTAAAATTTCTCTCAACTGTGATTCTCCAATTTCCAGCCATAGAATTATCAAGATGAGTTTCTGAGGGTAAATATTGGTTGCACAGAGTGAGGGGATGGTGGTGGAAAAAATTTGGACGAATCGGTGGTTTAATGCCCGCGTGCGCTGGTCAAATTTGGACTTAGGATGCCACGTGCGCGAGGGAGTTTGAAGGGGAGCAAGATCCAGAATTTTGGGGGGAAGAAATGGGAGAGGCTGACGCGTGGGTTTCCCAGCAGGTTGGGTTTTGTGACTGGACTCGTGAATTGGGTCGGGTTCTAATTTTTGGCCCAAGCCCAAATGATTTCCAGAAATTCCCCTTATGTCCCGAAATTTCAAACATGGAATTTCGATTCGTTTTAACTCCAAATTGAACGAATGAGATATCAAAATGATCGGCATTAAAAATGCCATCCACTAGGATATGACAAAATCACATTCAAACCTTTTTATTTTTATTTGGGGGGGTTGAATTTTGTAAAAACAGAACGCAACCCCCCATTTTTTTTATTTTTTTTATTTTTAAAGAAGTCTTTATTTATTTACAAATGTACAAGGGGTAATGAACGTGTCAACAACACCAGACTTCAAGAAGAAAATCATTACTGTAAAATCAGGCAACTGTCATGTCGGCTCTGGGGCAAACCCAATCCAGCCAGACTGTGGCTTAACCTTTATGTTTTGGGGGCCTAGGGTTCAGGACGGTACTATCCCTAACCAGTGTGCAATGGTCTAATAATAATATTACCCTTAGTACATATGGTATAGCCTCAAACTGCCCCGAACTGTCATCAAATAAAAAACTATTCGGGGTTGGCCTGGTGAAATCCATTGCCCATGCGAACGAGGGACCATCCGATGTTGCATATCACGACTCTCTTTGTGCACAACACTTAGTGTAAAGGTGAAAATAAAAGACACGAGTATATACATGTTGAGTCTTTTAGCATCAGATCCTCAAGACAAAGGTGAGTCTTTTAACATCAGATCCTCAAGATGAATGTGAGTCTTTTAATGTCAGATCCTCAAGACGAATGTGAGTCTTTTAACGTCAGATCCTCAAGACGAATCCCAACCTGTGGGAGCAACGGGACGACGATGAAGTTTATCCTGCTGAGCTGGTGTCAGACAATAATATACCTTATACCGACTCATATCGGATAGTAGATCAAAACCTGGACAAAAAGGTGTTTAACAATTCATACACCACCCCATCCTTTTCACACGTCGCTTTCGAGCAAAAGTACTACGACCATTACCTATTCTAGATGGGTGAGATTTACACCAAATGATTAGCTGAAGTTCGTGAGGAAGAGAATAGAAAAGGGAAGAGAAAGAGGGAGTTGAAATTTTTGGTACCCATTGTTTACCAGAAGACACGTTTGCTCGATTAACGGAAGACATTTATACTCAGTTCTGAAGTAGAGTTTTTGTGGACTAAGGTTCCGGCGCTTGCAACCACACACTCTAGAGATTTTTAGAAAAGAAAATAGAAGAGGGCCCGGCTACCCTAATGGCGTACTTTCCCTGTTTATATCACATGGAAAGAAGTACACCAGTGAATATATTAGTCTGTGTAGACTGGATCTTTGAGAAGAGTCTCTTCGACATCTGGAGAGCGCAACTCATGATAATGTTTAATGCGTTGTTCATTTACTTGAAATTCACTATCATCATTTATGTTTTTCAAAGATATAGCCCCATAAGGGGTGACAGCAAAGACAATTAAAGGACCAGACCATCGAGTTTTTAATTTTCTTGGAAAAATGTGTAATCTTGAGTTGTACAACACAACTTTTTGACCAACTTTGAAATCTTTTCTCAATATGTATTTGTCATGCACTCTTTTCATGTTGGCTTTATAGCATTTCGAGAGATCATAGGCATCACTCCGAATTTCCTCAAGCTCATTTAACTGCAATTTTCTCTTTGCTCCTGCCGCATTAGTATTATAATTGAGGCTTTTGATGGCCCATAGAGCATGATGCTCAAGTTCAACCGGCAGATGACAAGGTTTTCCAAAAACGAGGCGATAAGGAGACATCCCTATAGGTGTCTTAAAAGCTGTTTTGTATGCCTACAAGGCATTAGATAAACGTAGAGACTAGTCTTTTCTAGATGGATTAACAGTTTTTTCCAAAATGGATTTGATCTCTCTATTAGAGACTTCTACTTGGCCACTGGTTTGAGGATGATACGGAGTTGCCACTTTGTGCGTAACTCCATATTTCTTTACTAATGATTCAAAATTTTTATTACAGAAATATTTTCCCTCATCACTAATTATAGCTTTTGGAATGCCAAATCGAGAGAAAATATTTTCCTTTACGAACAAAATGACCGTTTTGTGATCATTAGCACGACATGCCAATGCCTCAATCCATTTTGACACGTAGTCAACTACTACCAGTATGTATAGGAAACCATAAGAATTTGGAAAGGGACCCAAGAAGTTGATGCCCCATACATCAAAGATTTCCACAATTAAAATGGGATTTAAGGGCATCATATTGCGTTGAGTAATGCGTCCTAGCTGTTGGCAGCGGTTGCATGCTTTGCAATGTTTATGTGCATCTCTAAACAGTCTTGGCTAGTAAAATCCACATTGTAGAACCTTGGCCGCTGTTTTTTTACCACTAAAATGACCACCACAAGATTGTTCATGGCAAAAGGATAACACGTCATTGTGTTCCCAGTCGGGAATGCAACGGCGGATTAGTTGTGAAATAAAATTTCATAGTGGATAAGAACTTTTTTCGGTCATTACGAGACCAAGATGAAGGGACTTCCTCGGTAACTAAGTAATTTACTATGTCAGCGTACCAAGGGGACGAAAAAACAGAATATAAGTGTTCATCCGGAAAGGAATCCCAGATAGGTTCGGTATCAGTATTAACATCACTGACAAGTCTTGATAAATGGTCTGTAACCACATTTTCGCAACCTTTTTTATCTCTAATATCTAGAGTAAATTCTTGCAGAAGGAGAATCCATCGGATTAACCTCTGTTTTGCATCTTTTTTCGCTAATAGGTAACGAAGTGCCGCATGGTCAGTGCAGACAATTGTAGAAGAACCCACTAGGTAAGGACGAAACTTATCCATGACATATACAACGGCGAGAAACTCTTTCTCAGTGGTGGTATAGTTACGTTGAGCTTCATTAAGGGTTTTACTCACGTAGTAAATGACAATTGGCTTATCTTCTCGGTGTTGCCCTAGTACAGCTCCAATAGCATAGTCGTTCGCATCACACATTAATTCAAAAGGTTTAGACCAATCAGGTGGTTGAATTATGGGAGCGGTAGTTAAGGCGAATTTTAAAGTCTCAAAAGCTTATTTGCAATTGAAACTGAAGTAAAAAACGGCATCTTTAAACAAGAGATTGGTTAAAGGTCGAGCAACCTTTGAGAAATCTTGAATAAATCTCTTATAGAAACCTGCGTGTCCTAAAAATACACGAATGTCGCAAACTATTTTTGGTATAGGAAGTGAAGCAATTTTTTCTATCTTAGCTTTGTCGACTTCGATTCTGTCTTTTGAAATGATATGTCCTAAAACTATTCTTTTTGTAACCATGAAATGGCATTTTTCCCAATTAAGAACAAGGTTTTTCTCTTCACAATGTGTAAAGACCTTTTCAAGATTTGATAGATAGCTATCGAAAGAATCTCCATATATTGAGAAGTCATCCATGAATACTTCCATAAAACGTTCAACCATATAACTGAAAATGTGAAGCATGCAGCGTTGGAAAGTACCAGGTGCATTGCAAAGACCGAAAGGCATTCGCTTATATGCAAATGTACCAAAAAGACAGGTGAACGTAGTCTTTTCTTGATCAGCAGGATCTATGACTATCTGAAAACATCCTGAATAACCATCAAGAACACAGTAATATGCATGACCGGCTAACCGTTCAAGCATCTGATCGATGAAGGGCAGTGGAAAATAATCCTTACAAGTGACTGCATTAAGTTTGCGATAGTCAATGCATATTCGCCATTTCACTAGAATACGAGCAGAGATGCATTCATCTTTATCATTGCGTACAACTGTAATGCCAGATTTCTTTGGAACAACATGTACTGGACTCACCCAAACACTATCGGAGATAGGGTAAATAATACCCGCACTGTAACGCCCATATTTAAAATACGTATTTATTTATTAATTAATTTAATTATTTATTTAATATTTGATTGGATTGAATTTGAGATACATGGGCCTGGTTTCTGGGCCCGAGTCTGTGTTGGGCTTGGGTTTCAAACCCAAGTATATAATCACATTGTTCTAGAGAATAGGGTTTTTAGAGAATAAAAAAATAATAAAAATGGAGGCAGAGATAGAAGCTCGGTTGCTAGAGCGTTGGAGCGCGACGATTCGGATTAGGAAGGATTCGTCGAGCTGTTAATAAAGGTGAGTAGATAATTTTTATACACCGTATGATTTTCACAAGTTTAAATATAATACGTAAATTGTCGATTGAATATATATATATATATATATATATATATATATATATATAGTGGGATTTAAATTTTTGGTGACTGTTTCTTCATTGTTGGCCGGTTCTTGATCCTGTGAATCTTAAGTGGACATTGCTAATTGTTGGCATATTGAGTATATCAATAGAATTTTTATTGATCCCTTAGAGTGGTAATTCAATACCGTACTTATATTATTGGGCTTCATACGGATATGGAGTTTGTTTGATTAAATCGTGTATGATAAGGTCCTAGAATGGTATGATGAAATTAGGCTCTTAAATCCAATGTAAGATCCTTAGCGATTTAACATAAAGTGGGTCGCAGAAAGCTCTCAATATTCAGTTTTACCTTTGATCCTTATCTATTTATGTTTACTTACTTGGTGAGAAACCTAAATATATTTATTTAATCACCTTGAGTTTCAAAAAGACTTTAGGAGTACCATGTGACTATAACTTTAGAAACATTAAATGACTTTAGCATACCTGTTAAAGTGGATTGGCCAATAAGTATAGAATGTGGCTGTTAAGAAATCAGAGCACGACTTCTTATTGAATTAATGTGATATTCATTACCTATCCATCGCGAGGGTTGTCGTTTGGTGCTGGAATACTCCTTCCAGAATCGACAATGAACAACATTGCTTGTTATGGCTGATCCGGTGGTGGCTGGAGAGGAGGCTGGTGGTAGCTGATAGAGAAGACAACCTGTTGGTCGGTTGGGCTTGGGGCGTGGGCCTTAGGTGGTTTAGTTGCTGGGCCGAAATCTAATTTTGTTGGTTGGGCCGGAACTAAGTTATTTTAGTTATGGGCCAGTTTCATTTGTTTTGATTGGGCCTGGTTTTGTTTTAGTTTTGGGCCAGTTCAGTTTAAAATTTTTGGGCCGATTTCTAATATTGCTTGGGGCCAGTCCATAGGACTTAATAGAGATCCAAATGGGTCTTTCAACATTTAGACTTTCGGGTTCTAAGGTTTGGGCTTGGCTAGTTGGGTCCGAACCATGACCTTAGCCTTGAGCCCAGGAACCATGCACCTTTGATCTTAGCCATGAACCATGGCTATGACCCTGAACCTGTCGAACATGGAAACGACAGTTTGACTTTGACCTTTGACTTTTGACTGTTGACTGTGGAATGTTGACTTTTTCCAGATTTTCACATATTTAAAAATATGGACAAATGTAGTAATAAAATATTGTCGAAAATTATATAACGCTGTTTGTCATTATCTAATTAAGATTTGACGTGAGTAGTGTGTAAAGCATATATATATTGGGCTTTGATTGTGGACTGTTGACTGTTTAATTGTGTTACGTTTTTATATATTAAATTGTATGGACAAATCAAATGCTAAAATACTATGGAAGCTTGTATGAATTTGGTTGTCATTATCTAATTAAGATTTGACGTTGATATTGTGACATTATATAATATGTTGGGATATATATATTAAAGGCAATAGTTTTTGAGAAATAAATGTATAGACACTCTATTATTTTATCTATGAGGTAGTATAGTATGTGTGGATATTTTCCCACGGGATTATGGCTTAGTGCAATAATATATTGGCACGTGAAAGAATGAAAGTGGTTATGAGATATAATTGAGATATTTCTAAATATTGTGGCTTAGTGCAATAATGTATTTGACATGCACGTGATATAGTAGAATTATTATGAGTCATAAATGGATGACACTTGAATAAATTACGTAACGAAAATCCTAGAACCTAGCTACCACAACTCATGTGATTTGGCCCTTCTAGCGTTTCAGTGAATCTGAATGGCTTTCGGGCGTAAGTAATGTGATTGGCCCTTCTGGCGTTTCAGTGAATCTGAATGGCCTTCGGGCGTAAGTAATGTGATTGGCCCTTCCGGCGTTTGGTGAATCTGAATGGCCTTCGGGTAAGTAATGTGATTGGCCCTTCCGGCGTTTTGAGTGAATCTGAATGGCCCTTTCGGGTGTAGCCGAATAGTGGCTTGATTATTCCGTTCGCATAAAATAGAACGAGACGCAGCGATATTTTATGCGAATAGTGGCGATTTACATAATGGCTTCCGTGTGAGGGTTACGGTGTCGCGGCATCCCGCTCGGGTAGTTAGTTATACGGAGTGGTTCATTATGTGGGGAGGCATGTGGATGTACATGTTCGGCATTGGGAAGCAATTGTGGTAGCCAGGGAAACTAGGTAAGACATAGATACGACGTGATTTTAGGGACACGCAAAGAAAGCCTTAAATAATATAATTATGGTAATATGTGGGTTATTGATGTATCTTTAAATAGATGATTGTATATGGTTTTGCAGAAGTGTGGGTCAAACTAATTACTTGGGCACAGACGACCCACTCTGTAATTGAGCAAGAAATGCGGTACGTATATAATATGCTTGGTTGGTTATTTGTTAGATGTTAGAACTTAAGGCGCCTCGATGGAGGAACTACATGCTTTATTCATTATGCATATAGTTTGTTGTAATAGTTGTTAGAAGTTAAGGTGCCTCGTAGGAGGAACTACCTGCCTTACCTATTGTAGTTAAGAATGTCGTATTAGTTGTTGGGAGTTAAGGTGCCGATTGGAGGAACTAAGCGCCTTATGGGTTGTGTTTGTATATGTATAAATATGTGTTGTATTTTAGAGCTACTCACACCAAAGATTTTATAATCAACCCGATTTGCATGTTTGCTTATTGGGTGTATTCATTAAATGAACATAGTTGATAAGTCTTGACAGGTTTAGTGTTGAAGAAGATTGGTTGCTGCTTGTGGTTTGCGTTAGCGTCGCATTTCAAGATAGGCCTTGTTTTCCTTTGAGGTGATATAGATTTTCAGTTGAGATAAGGTTATTTGCATTTTCATTTGTGAAGTTTTGTAATGAATAGGACTTTTGTTTAAGTTAAAATTTTATTGGTTTTTAATTATCCGCATATTTAAACTGTTTATGGGTTTTTGGAAGTTGAGAGTGCGTCACACCTCGGAGATCGAAGAGTCGGGAACAAATATTGTTTTTCCAAATTCTGTCAAAATTCGGGGTGTGACACACACCGAGTAGTCTTAAAACTTCCTCCCATACCACATCTTTCATGGTTGGGTTTAGACGACGCTGCGGTTCACGCGACGTCTTAGCATTTTCTTCAAGATGTATGCGATGGGTGCATACACTAGGGTCAATGCCCTTAATGTCATCGAGGGACCATCCAATAGCAGAACGGTGTTGTTGAATGACATCTATTAAACGGGATTCTTGATCGCCAGTTAATTGAGATAATATAATAATTGGATGACTACCATCTCGGATCAAGATGTACGTATTTTAATTCCGAAGGAATAGGTTTCAAGTCAGATGTGGGTGGAGTGGGTATTAAAGATTCTTGAGGAAAGTCGTCTTCCATGGAGTAAACAGATTGATGTTCATCCAAGTTACTGGACATTACGGTCGTAGGGTCAAATAATGGTATTAACTCTAATAACTCGTTTACTTCTTGTGTGTAATCATTGTCCTCAAATTCAGAATTGCGAAAGGAAAGAAATTGGTATACTTCATCTTCAGGAAAAGAGTTTGTTAAATACTCTTGCACAATGTTGTCAACCCTGTTCACCTCACCATCAATGTCAGGCTCTGGAATTTGTTTCATCATCTTGAACACATTTACCTCGACCGAAAGATTTCCGAAGGACATAGTCATGGAACCATCCCTACAGTTAATAAGAGCATTAGCAGTTGCTAGGAACGGACGTCCTAAGATGATAGGAATGGAATCACATACAACTTATGTATCCAAAATAACAAAGTCTACAAGATAGAAAAAGTCTTGGACTTTTACAAGGACGTTTTCCACAATTTCTTTTGGATACTTAATGGAACGATCAACTAACTGTAGAGTCATGGTGGTAGGTTTCAGCTCATGAAGACCTAGTTGTTTAAATAAGTAATATGGAAGTAAGTTCACACTAGTTCCTAGGTCTATTAGCGCAGTAGCCGTATATTTGTCACCTAAGGTGCATGGAACCGTTGGTCTACCAGGGTCCTTGTATTTGACTTACCATTGTGTTCGGTGATGGATGGAAACTGTTCTGTGAGGAACGCTTGTTGAGGAACATTAGTTTTCCTTTTTGTGGTGCACATATCTTTCAAAAAATTTGAATGTTTTGGCAATAGCTTTAAAGCATTGAGAAAAGGTAAGTTGATTGTCAAATTCTGAAAAGTCTCTTGAATTTCATCAAAATTCTTATCAGGTTTATTCTTTGCCAAGCGTACAGGAAACGGTGCCTTAGGGCAGAATTTGGTAAAGGGGTCCACTTGCTTGTTTCCTAAATTCTGAGATGTTGACTTTGTTATATTTGGTGAATCCCCTTAGGTTCATTATGGGAAATAGATTCATTAGAACCGTCGGATTCCTTTGGTTGATCATCCAGCATATGTATGTGATTGTCTACAGTTTTTCCAGATCGAAGAGTAGTAATTGCGTGCACCTCACCTTGGTTGGGAGTACTTGTACTAGGTGCATTGGTGAGTTCAAAGGCCGTGTTTGCTGGCTTAGAGTTTGGAACTGCTTGTCCAGGAAACACGCCTTTCTGACTTTTTTCTTGCGCCAATTGTTGAAGAGATTGTTGGATAGACGTTAAAATTTGAGATTGTTGGTTCATATAAGCTAAGAAAGTCTTGCTTGTCCTATCTGTAATGAGTGGCGCAGGTTGTGCAATAGGTACTAGATCATGATTATTGCTGAGAAGTTGTTGATTATAGTTGGGATTTGGATTGGCTGGAACAAGGCTGCGGTTGGTTTGATAGTTAGCATCAAAAGTATTTTGAAATTGATTCTGACTTTGTTGGTATTGCTGATTATTTCCTTGGCGGTAAAGAATAAAGTTGTTGGTTGGTCAAACTGGTAGATTATCGAAACCTGGAGGAGCCCCCAGCTATTGGTTATTTTGGCGCCAAGCGAAATTCGGATGTTGTCTCCAAGGTGCATTAGGAATGTTGAATGCACATGCCTCCTCCGATGGTTGAGTAGAGGATACATATAACAAGGGACAATATGTATCAGGATGGTCAGGACTACTAAGACAAAGAACACATGGGGAGGTGTTAACGTTCATAACCTATTTTGGTAGTTGATCGTTTACTTGAACTGCAAGGGCATCTACTTTTTTAGTTAGGGATTCTATCAAATTTTTAAATTTAGGATCGGGTTTTACCTAAAAAATAGATGTAGCTTTTGTAACAGTATCCTTTGATGACCTAGACAATTCAGTGTTACCCTAGTGTCTACCTTTTTTCGCTTGTTTTTCAAGAAAAGTATATGCTTCAATAGCTCTTTTGTCTATGAAGCAACCGCCGTTCATTATATCAAGAGTTTCTTTTTGATGATCCCCGGCAGCAGCGCCATTTTGATATTCATCTTTTGCTATGTTAGAGATTTGAATCTCTTCCTTGGCCAAAGTGCGAAAACAAAGTATTTCCTTACTCACGATCTTCGTGTTCATATAGTTTTAAGTAGGGATTCGAACCAACCTAAATTCTAGGACCACTTACAACTTGGTTTTGCTTTTTGGAAACTAGTGAGTAAGTTTAGCTAAGAGATTTCATTAATACTAACTACATACTTGGTTTCTTTTAATGCAAAAAAATAAAAAACTTAAGTTACGTAATATGCAACTAAAACAAGAATAAAACTTGACTAAGACAAAAGTGGAGAGTTAATTTTCATCATGTGAAGATAACCTCTATTATTTGATTTTTAGTAAGTGCATCTTAACCTTCCTAGAACTCTTAGACAAGTCCTAACAAAAATTAACTTGATCCCTAACACTATGACTCATCTCTAAGATCATACATGCTAGCATGTTGAACCAAAGCAATGACTTATCTCTAAGCTCATCACTTTGATTCCTAACTAGACTCTACACCAACTACCATTTTGGAATAGGATGTAGGTCTAGTTGTTCTTCCTAAACAACTTACTAAATCAAATAACAAAGATTATCCCTCACATGAGTATCATTAACTCCCCACAAAGGGAAGGTTTAGCTCATGATCCTTGGGATAAAGGATGACAAGTGTAGTATATCAATGTAAATGAGAGAGAAAGAGAACAAATAGAATATGAACTCACTTGCATGAAGAAGTGAGATTTATTTTCAAGAGGACCACAAAGTTTTCTCTATTAAAACTATTACAAGCTATTTTTGTTCCAAAACTAAAAACTAAAAAAAAATCTAAGACTAAGGAACTAAAATAATGCATGGTAAAGGTAAAGAAGTCAAGGAAGTAAATGGAGTGTCCCCCCCTTGTTTTTTTTTTTTTTTCCATTTGAGAGAAATCTCCTTTCCTCCCACGTGAAACACCAAACCATATTTACGTTCTTCTTAACCACACAATCCACAACAAAGTGACACCTATCTTTTTTCACTATTAACACCTAATCTCATCTAACTTTATTAACTACATGTAAGGTGTCACTTTTGCACCAATTATTTGCACCTTTGTCTTGACTTGTATGATGACTCATCAAATCTTACGGGCCTACATAGTGGGTCCACGTGCAGTCCTGTGGCGGTCCGGTCTTTTGGTAATTTTACAACTTCCCGCATATGCGTAGAGTTCATCATGCGATTGTCGAAAGCGGCTCACTTGTCGATTCGAGTCCCGGGTTCAAGAGGTAGGAGCTTCGGAAGTTTGATGCTTCTGTGCGAATTTGTTGGGCTTCACATGGCTGATTTGGAAGAATTCATAAATACATCGTTCCCCGTGCTTTAATGCAGGTTTAACCAATATTTTCATGTTTACTGCGAATATCTGCAAAAGTACGAAAATATACTCATTTCATGATTATTAAACACATAATTAACCAAATTTATATGTCTCAATTGGGTTTCATATTACAGTTTTGGGTGCTTATCAGAAGATTTACCCAAATTGATATGTAGCCCTGTAGCATTAGTAAGTGATATAAGTAGTTCCTTTATAGCTATGATTGAATCACTATTACCTTTTGAGAAAACCATGACATCATCAACAAAACACATATGCGTGATCTTGGTCTTCTTGCATTTTGGATTAGGTATTCAAGAAACTTTGTTGCATCAAGAAATTCAAGATTTCTATGATGATCACAAAAATGTAAGGTGAGAGGGGGTCACCTTGCCTTAAACCCCTCTTGCCTGGAAAGTAACCATGAGGTGCTCCATTTATGATAATTGAGAAGAAGGTTGTGGAGAAACAACTAATGATCCAAGCCTTGAATCTGGGGGGAAAAGATAGCACATCTAGAATATATGCAATACATGCCCATGAAACATAATCATATGTTTTTTGAAGATCTTCTTTAAGTGCACACCTAGGGGAATGAACAGTCCTTGGGTATGAATATTGATTGGGTATGAACATTCAATGTTCATAGTCTTTTGGGTATGAACATTCGATGTTCATAGTCCTTGGGTATGAACATTGATTGGGTATGAACATTCAATGTTCATAGTCCTTGGTCCTTTGGGTATGAACATTCAATGTTCATAGTCTTTGGGTATGAACATTGATTGGGTATGAACATTGAATGTTCATAGTCCTTTTGGTATGAACATTCAATGTTCATACATCAATATATTGTATAAGGTACATTCACCTATTTGGATATGAACAATCATTGTTCATACACCAGTAGAAGGTATGAACACTCATTGTTCATAGTAAAATGACATAAAGGGTAAAATTAGAAAATATTTATTTTAAATCTGGGCCATTTATCCTTGAGGGTTATTTTCACGAAAGGGTATAACTGGCATTTAAAAAATATAAAATGGCCGGGCCAACTTATTTTGTCCTTGAGGGTTACTAAATTTGAAATCGTGGGTCTGTGAGTTACTAATTACTAGAATTTGTCCTTGTGAGTTACTCACCAAAAACTGTGTCCTCTAGACTTCATTTTCTCCAAAATTGGGTGTTAGGCCCAATTTCTTGTTTTTTGAATTGGTTGTCAAGTACTTCAAAGATCATCTAGTTCAAACAAACTTTAGAGATCTAATATTTGAACATACTTATTGCATAGATAGTCACTTCAAACCTCATCTCTTTTATCCAAACTTGGCATCATGTCCGCATACTACATTTGCACCGTACTCAGAGTTGAATTTGCGTTGTCCAGTGAAGAAAGAGATGCATGTCTTCTAAAATATTTCAACTACTAAGAACCATATTGTATGATAGTCAAGTTTCAAAAACCATTAAACTTAAAGAAAACAAAAAGCTATGTTACAGCAATTAATATATGTTGATTAAGAGCTTCTTTGTAACAATAAATCCTTAGTCTCTTCAAATATATGCCTTCTCATCTCACTAATGTTTTCCTTCTCCTCTATTTGTAAGTTTCCTTTTCCCAATGGATTCTGTGTGCGTGTGTGTGTGGGGGGGTCTAAATATCCAACGATCCTCAACTGGATCGTGTGATGCAGGACTTGAGAACTATGGTGAAGGTGGGAATAGGATGATAATGGAATTAGGGTTGAACCGGTATGTGGCTGCCTACGTATCTCCTAGTGCTAGAAGAATCAAACCCTTAACGCGTAGTTCATAAGAATCCCTTTGGGTTAAGGTTTACTTCACTACCTGTGAGTTCATTTCCCTCTTCGGACTCTGCTTTCCTATTATGAGTCCACTATATTTAGAGATCTAAATCTGGACCACATCCTTTCTGATATGAGTTTCCTCCTTGGTTACGATAATCATTCTCTAGATAGAAGGTTATCCCTAAGAGGTAACTCCTAGGATATGCTTCCAAGATTCCTTTCTTATCATCGAGAACCATCCTCTTGAGTTTTCTTCTGTTCAGGAACTGTCTATATCAGTTCCTAACGACTTGGAGAACAACACTCCTACTCATAGGCGGTTACGTGACAGGCACATGCCACTAAAGTCACGTGATAAGCAGGGGTTCATTTATCCTAGAACTGATCCGATAGTCCTCGTCTCATACCAAGGATCTATAATTTCAGGATATTCCCAGTCACGTGTCATCCAGATAGTAATGGGAATTCCCCCCTACAGACTCTATGTAGAGACGAAATACATTGTTGTGAATTGTGAAAGTGTGACTCTCATGACCTATGACACACACATCTCAAAATTAACGCCTTGGTATCCACCTTATACTATATATAGGAAGTTAATGCTAGAATTAATCATCTAAGTTCTGACTTGGATATACAGGAGATACATGATATATCAAAAGGTTCAACTTATGCACATTAAGCACACTCAGCAACCATAATGCATGATGTTACCAATAACATGCTGCTACAAATGTCTACTTTTATAATATTATGTTTTTAATGACAAAGACTCAAATTCAAGTATAATGATGTAAATAAAATTTGATTTCGTGGATGCTTAAATTATGGAGAAACATTCGTCATCGATATTCATACAAAATTATAGATCTTGTAATAAACTCTATAGTTCTGCACATGACACAATGCAATTTCTAGACAACAAACTAGTGATGGCTTCTTCGCTAATTGGGATAACACTTCTGGTGAAAGCAGCGGCCCATTATTGACTTTATTTATTTAGTAACAGATGATGCGACCATTTTTTATTGTTTCTGAGCCCAGGAGCTTGTCAACGGCCTGGAGAAGGTATCGACGCACCTCTCGATCACTTTCTGATCATCATCATCTATGGGGAGAGAATCTATTAGGTCTGTAGGACAATGCTGCTTATTGGAACTTGTCAAATCAAATGGGTGAAGATGTTCCTCCAAAACACGATCTAGACTAGATGAAGATTGGCCATGACATCCATAGTTCTGGTAATGTAAAAGTTTACACCTTACTCTAGGTGTTGTGTTTCTGGCCTTTGCATGTACACTAAGGTGGTGCTTTTTTCCATGTGATTGCTTCAACACAGTTAAGAATTGGTGCCTTAAAAAACCCATCAGACTGATGTGGCATATTAGCGACTCCAGGTATAGTGGTTTTAATATGGAATCTTTCGGGAGAAAAAGGGGTATACATAGATAGAGTTCTACTGCTAATAGGAAACAACTTAAACTTCCATTCTCAAAATTGCATTTGCACTAAAACACTAAAATAGTAATTTAACAGTTAAGAGATCCACATGGACTCTCATTCTACTTTAGGCATGTAAATTCTACTTACGCCCCTATTTATTTCCTATTTTTTTTGGAGACAATTGGGGATTTTTCCTATTTTATCTATCTCCTATAGTTAACACATCAAATAATGTATCGCAACAAAGAAAACACATACAAAACCTGCCGATATTAAATTATAACCAAAGATTGAAGTGGGTAGAGCGCACTTTGTGAAAGGGATAATTAAATTGAGATTGACATTAAAAAGCACACAATAATCTACTTGAATTGAAACAACTATAACAAAGGAAAGAAAAGTTTTTTTTTTCATTCAGCTTCAAAGTTGAGAGAGCGAAAGGATATTGTGGTCTTTTCCAATCTTTTGACTACTTATAGTATCCTAAATTAATTGGTTTCCTAAAAATTAGGTATATATATATAGCTATTTTGTGTTTATGCAACAATGAAGAAAGAGTCATTCAAGCCCACTAACAACACATATTAATCTAGACTTCTAAGCTCAGCCATTTGTTTGCATTGAAGATGTTGAATCTTTAAACTAAAGAATAATAAATAATAATTTACAGGATGAGAAGGTCGGAATGCAATGATCTTGCTTCGAAGAACTTCAATGCAAACTGGCATTATATTAATACCATTTTCCTTCAGTGTAATACTATTTCCTAACTATTGTAATTCGTTTACAACCTGCAATCAACAATATATAGCACCCCTGTGATTTACAACAATTAATCAAGGAAATTATGCTTGAATGGTTTCTAAAAACTTGCAATCAATAATTTCTACAAATTATTTGTTACGTTAGCATAGGATGATGATGAGTTTTCCCCTCAACTCATTCAATTCCTTACCTTCCTGAGATTCATGCTTAGTATGTGGTTCCCCTATAGGCCACCACTTTGGTGTTTAGGTTCAAGGCTTAGGTAGTGATGTGGTCCAACATAGCGCATTGGTCTCCAGCCAGAAATTATAACCAAATATTGTTTAAAATAGAAACCTAAGTCTTTTAGATATCTCAACTTCTGGGCAAAGGAAGACGGCTATATGGACAGAGTACAACATGCATGGTCTACTCCGGTGGTAGGTGAAGTTGTGATATTGAGGAGTATCCTCAAAAGATTAGAAGTGAGGTTCACCATAAATTGTTTAGAGTTAGATGATTGGGAGTTTTAGAAGAAAGGAAGATAGTTTCTTTTTAGGACTTGTTTAGTTTCTAGTTGAATGAAGAACAATAAAAGTTAAGTTGTTTTGAAGATTAAAATGAAACAAACATTGAAAGGAATGATTGAAATGAGAGATTGAAATGAAGAACAACAAAAAGAAGATTGATTGATTGAAAGATAAAAGAAAATAACAAGATTGAAAATGAAGAACAATAAAGTCAATGACTTTAATTGAAAAACAAGAAAATAAATCCTACATGACACTAGAACAAGTCTAGGTGCATTCTCTCTCCCTAACTTTTAGTTTATATACCCCTACTTTATGCCTTTTACTGATTTACCCTTCTTCATTATATTTGAGAAACCTCACACTTCACTTTATGTTTTTGCTTTTGCTTTTGCTTTTTGATTTCTTCTTGAGGAAGATAGGTTTTGGAGAATGCCATATTTTGAGATAAGGACCTCCATCTATGGTATTCCGAGTTGAGGGCTTTGACCTTTGACTTTGACTTTTTCAACACTTTTTCATAGCAGCTTCTGGTCTTCATAATAAGCGTAATTAAGGCTCCTTTTGGTGCTAAGATGCAGCTTTTATGATAAGTGGTCTGAAATTCTCTGTAACCTGAAAAATACAATAAAAACTATGAGTTGTCTTTTCATTAAATGTAAGAAGGGCTATAATGCAGTAATATAAGGGTAATAAAACTCACATTTGGGAGCTGATCACCACCCCCAAATAGTATCTTGCTTGTCCTCAAGCAAGGATGAGAGAAAAAACTAATATCACAAATGAGTGATTTATTACAAGTTATACTAATCTTATTTCGCAAAGTGCGATTGTATTGACCATATGCAATAAGGCCTTAAACTATTAGAAATTCCCTAATGGACGAGTTTTAAGCCTCATGAGAGTTTTTCAGTGAAAGTACTCACAAACTTCTTCTATTTAGTACAAAGGGTCTTGTTTCCTTATTTATTCTCAGAAGTCCATACATCTCATTAGCGGGGAATAAGGACAAACTCCTTTGAATTTAGAATAAGATATGTACAGTAACTTAATAATTTAAAGATAAATGTGCAAAACATGAGCAATGAAATGCAAAAGCAGAGTTAATTCCGTGACTTTTGGATAGCGTCCTTAAGGTGGGTTCTCACAGGGGTGTGTTGCAATCACAACTCTCTGATAGATTCACTCAAGGTTCATTCTCTCAAGTGCAGTGGGCACTTATATTCCTCGCATACTCAAATGACGTCCAAAGAAATAAGGGTCGATTGATCATGCTTACCACTTACTATCACACCATCCTATTCCTAATTGAGCTAGAGGTTTTTTATTAGGAGTTACGGGGCTAGGATAATGGTTTAGAAAGAAAAAGGAAGGGAAAAACAAAATTTGATAAGTTGAGAAACTGGGTTTTCAAGATACTTGTAACCAGAGAAGAACCCCATTTTGTTCTTTGCTTTTGAATTTTGATACATTTGTTTAGCCCTTTAGATTTGTGACTCCATATAATTTTGAATTTTTGGGAGTTCTAACTTTACTTTTGTTTCTTTTTTATTTTGTTTTTAATATCGTCTTTTTTTTATTTTGAACTTTTGGGAGATTCGATTTTTGACTCCTTCGATTTTTTTAGAGTTTTGGTTTTTGATGGGTCTTTCTTTTCTTTTCTTTTCAAAGCAATGAATTGATCTGTTTTTGTACAAGGTCTTCTCTTCTCTTTTTCTGATATCCATCCAGTTCTCAACTTATCAGCTAGGTAAGCTTTTTATTGTGTGTTGTAACAGGTTATGAATTTTTAGTGAAGAATAAAAAGGCTTTTAGAAAAGGTTGAAGGCTCAAGAGGGGTAACTAGAGGAAAACTATATTTTTGGGTTTTTAACGTTTATTTGGCTATATCGATTCAAAAAAAGCCTAAATTCTCTTTTAGAATATGGCGTGGTGATTAAGCAAGTGGACATGTAGCCTTTCTATCCAGACATCCTTTGTGTCATCACTCAATAATCATTCAGATGAGGCTTTTGGCTAGATTCTCACAGGATATGGAACTTAATTGTTCTAACCTTGGTCTCGGAAACTCACTGCTATATACAAACAAATGTTGATGCATGCCATTCATGAAAATATGCAGAAACTATTGTACATATATTAGTCTAAGTACGAAGAACAAGTCCTTACTCTATTGCTATAATGAGACTTCTATACATTTTAAAAATCCTAGAAAAAGGAAACAAGACTTTTTAATACTAAACAGAAAAATATTTTTGGTCTTTTTCGAAAAAAAATTTAGAAAGGAAGAAATATACTATTATATCTACTATATAGAAAATGCATAGTTTTTGCAAAATGTTATTATACCACCCCCAAATAGAAATATGTTTTGTCCTCAAACTATGAAGAGATAAGGAAAGAGATTACCATAGAAACATGAGCAAAACAGTGCGCATACACCTGTATTATGTTCTTCATGATGAAAATACATCATCCCCAAATAAGTTTGGGGCGTGGGTTGTTTGATATAGAACGATAAATACATGGTTTATTATAATAGGGATTATTATTCTACGATGAAATCTTTTTGGGTTTTTGTATTTTTGAAAATATATAAAATGCAGAAAAGAAAAATGGAAAATTTTGGCATGATGTATCTGTATTACCTTATACTCATATACCAAATTTCACAAGAAAAATAAAACAAACATATATAATATTAAACATATAATTAAACGTCATAATAAAGAAAAATAAACAAAAGATAAAACATAGACTATAAACTATCCATACGGACACTAGGGAGCTGCCTAGTCAGAATCCGTGCATGACTCGACTCGACGTCTAAAAGATCCTTCTCCTTGATGACGTAAGGTCTTAGCGTATCTATCACTACACGGGAGTGCGTCTTTAATGCTCTGCAATGTTCTAGTGACACTGTGCTGAAAACGTCGTTGCTCCTGCTGGAAGGTCTGCTGCTCCTCTCTGAAGGTCTGCTGTTCTGCGATGATGGTTCCTTGTGTTTGCCTAAGATGGTGGAGGTACGAATGCAGAATCCTCTAGACTCCATATAGGAAGTAAATTCCGTCCATGGGCTGAGTGAACTATCGAGTGGCATCTTTAGTGAAGTGATCCACTTTCTCAGTCGAGCGTGCTTGCTCGGCGGCTTTGGCAGCAGGTGGAAGCCAAAATTTCGGACGCAATGGGCATAGATAGGACCTATGGTAGCGTCCTTGACCTCCACTAGGGCGTCTGTGGCCTCGAACCCCCAGTTTCTGCATGATCCTGGTGACCAACACTGGTAGAGGGACAATTGACTTCTTTGATTTACAGAGTTGCTCCCAAACGAAGGTGACAATGCAAAAGTTGTTCTTCTGCTATTAAAGAATCCATAGAATGTGGAGCATCACCTTACTAATATCAGAAGGCTTGGCTGAGCCTAGCAGGTTGTAGGCTATCCACTGAGATACTGCCAATTGATTCCTTCGCAGCGAACTCTGAAATGCGCAGTGAGACTTGGGGATTTTCATCCCCTTGAGAAGAGTCTCTACCATCATCACATCGATGGTCTTGTTGTCTGGGGACTGTTCCGTTTGAACATAAGCCTTTAAAGGAATCTCTAGAACTCCACTCACCTCCTCCTTGGTGAGCTCAAGTGAGCAACCATCCTTGACAACCGTGATGCGGTCATCCTCCCCTTTAAGCATACAGTTATAAAATGAAAGAGTGAGAGAAGGAGAATAAGTCGCACCTTCCAACAAAACTAAAGCATCTCATCCTCTTTTTCTAATCTCAGCCTAGAAGTGCACTTCAAATAGATCGAAATTGAAGATGGGTTCAAAATTTTGCTCCAGCATGATTTTAAGAACTCGAGCCATTTGGAGTTTGAATTGATAAAATTAGGGTTTTTAGTTAGAATGAGAGTTGAAAATGGAGCAGGCTGTGAAAACATTAGGTGGTGGTGTGTAGGGTTGAGCGGGAGGTCACGAGCTAGAAGGGGGCGGTTGCGAGCTGGTTTAGGTGGCTAGGGTTGGGGATTTTTGTGAGGAAGAAGATGGGATGTGGGCGGTCGCATTGGCTAAATAGATTTATGGCACGTGGCTCACACGTGCCTTTTTAATGAAAATGAAATTTTGGCCCAAGCCCAAATGAAATTAGTAAATTCCAATCTTGTCCTTAGTGTCTTGCCAACTTCAAGAGCAAATTCATGTTTGTTACTCGTCTAATCTTGACCCGTGAGTTACCAAAACGATTAGCATAGAAAATGCCACACAAAAATATAGGGTACACTCACATCCAACGGTGGATGAAAAGCAGATGAAGGAAAGAAACTAAAAGGAACTGTACAGAAATATGTACAAACAACAGAAAGAAAATTTTAATTAATTTTTTTGGGTTTTGAATAAGTTTGACTAAAATTTAAAAAGGTGGGTCATTTTAACTTAGATTCCTAAGACTTAGAAGTTTTTGAAAACTTGTGTCAATCACAACCAGATGGTTGGATTACTCTCTTAGACCGAGCGTAATGCACTGGAGGATAACACGTGTAGACTTTATAAACAGAACTATTATGAGGTTGAAGACCGGGGCAAGTTGGCGTTTGACAATTCAAGTACTAGCCTTCTCTCATAGCTCGTCTTATACGTGCGTATGAACTCTTACCTAAACCAGGAATGATTTTTGGTATATGTGTCCATATCTTAAGCTGCAGTTCTCTAGGAAGTGCTTGCATACGATCATTGACACTGGTCCATCTAGTCTTGCTAGGTGGAGGGTATTTGTTTGCTACATGATAAGTACTCAAAACTGTGTTTTAAACCCCCGTAGAGACATTACATTTGGGTCAATTATGTGTTTAATAAATGTAAATTAATTATATTTTCATGTTTTCCCAGGTTTCGACAGTCAACGATAAAATACACACAAAACCTGCATTTTAGCACATAATACGGTTGAATAAAGCTTGGTCTTGAAATCTTTCATCTCAGCCTTGTAAAGCTCACAGATGCCAAAATAAAGCTCATGGACTCAATCGGCAAGATTTTGCAGAAATTGACGTCCGGGCCCACCAATGGACACAACACATGAACCTATATTGCGGGCCCACGAGAAAAGATGAGTTGTCAATCATGTAGCAAGTCAAGACAAAAGTGCCAAATTATTAGCACCAATTGACACCTTGCATGTGGTTAAATGCATCTTTATCCAAAATAGTGTCAAATAGTATTGAATAGTGTTAAATAGTAATTACTATTCATTAAAGTCAAAAAGTTGAATAGTGATCAAATCTCAGTCGTTAGATCAGATTTCTGAGGTTCGATCACAGCCGTCCATTCAACTATAAATAGAAAGGTCTAGTTTTAGTTTTTCTCATGGAATGGTTAGCATTCCATCAGTAGGAGTAGAGTAGTTTACTGCTTTCCTAGTGTAATAAAGAATTTAATTTTCAGTTTTTAATTAAAATGTTTTTAATTCAGTTTTATTTTATGTTAATTAGAATACCAATTTAGTTTCTGTGATCTTAGAGCAGAAACTCTACCCGAGTGAAGATTATCTCCATTAGGAAGGGTGTTTCGATAATTATAACAATTAGGAACCGAGTAAGTTCACCCAGAGATGGGGTTTTGAAGCGATTCCAGTCGCTAATAACGCTCGTTCAGAGATGAAGAGTCGTTATTAGGGATAAAAAATCGGGACTAACTCTTTTAACGAAGATATGATTCGCTCAAACGGATTTTTCTATCTTCGAAATCAAAGTCTATTTTATTTTATTTCCATAATTTTCTCACCTAAATTCACTTTCACAAATTCACGTGATCATATTAGTTTTGTTTATAAATAACGTTTTGCAATTTTATTGAAATGTGAACGAAATGACAAACCCGACTGCTATTTTACAGAAAGATCACTACAGAAGACATTTTTGAAAGTTTTGAACGTTTTTAGAAAGAGAGAGATTTGATAGGGGGATTTTTTTTTTTAAGAAATGAAGAAAATTTTGTACAAGTTTGAGTCTTTTAACGTTAGATTCTCGAGACAAATAGAGAGGTGGAGGCAAAAAATAGAATTAAACAGATAAAAATATCACTTTGGGTTACTCTATTTGTTTAATTCTCATTTGGAGACGCCTCATTTTTTTAGTTGGTTTTCTAAAGCAAAATATATCTGTAACCATATAGAGGTTTTGACAAGAAGATAAAGTTATACGTGAATCCGGTATCATTTTGGTTACTCCGGGGCGTATTAACTTTCATTTTAAGAAACTGGTACTCAAAAGTTGTGATGAAAAACAAACCATAACAGAAAATCTTACGCAACTTTCGTGTCGGCTCTATGGCGAACCTAATCCGGACAGACAAAGCTTCAGTTGCGCGAGTTAGGGGATTTACTACGCAAGACATGGAATGTCCTGATCCGGGCGAATAGCTCGGTGATATAGGTGACCCTTAGTAAGCAAAGCTGATCTCAAACCGCCCCTAGGTTGCATTATTCTAGGGGTTGGTCTGTGTAAAATCCATTGCCCGTTTTGTTTTTTGGAAAAATCACATAACTATTGATGTATCGAGAATCATCTATTATAAGCACAATGAAAACAAACAATTTTATTAAAGAAAGAAAGAAACATTTGTTTTTGGCTTTTTGGTTTTTATGTTCCTAAATTTCTATGACTAGAAAAATATAAACTATAAAACTACTAAGAAAAATCACTATGACGAAAGTGATCCTCCCAATAGAAGGTGCTTGAAATTAAGTGATTCTAATTGAGAACCTGCATGGGGTTTGGCTTCCCTAGATTGTGCACTTCCTTGTTTTGCAAGAAAGCGAATCTAGTGAAGAGGACTAGCTCTATTGCTAGATAATCTAGTCTCTCCTCTCCTAATCTCTAGTTAGCCCTATTTGGTAGTTATTCCAATGATAGAGAAAGATGTAGCTTGAAACAATTAGAAATCACCCATAGAAGGAAAAAGTTTTCAAAATCAAGGGCTCCATCTGCTAACCATCCCACGATATGACATGCCTATGGAAGACGAGATATGCTAAACAACCATGAAAGACAACTGTAAGACACCTTCACTCAATCCCCATCGCCCTCTGCTTTGTTTCACATCTCTTCTTTATAGAGAAAAGACAACTAAGCGTCAAAGGTGAAGATTGAAAGAAAAATGCTTATGTAAAAACAGAAAACAGGGAAATGAAAATAAAGACAGGAATTGTAAATGACACAAATAGAAAAGCTATTCTAAAAAGAAGTGTAAAATAAAGAAAAGAAAATTTGTATACTTGCTCTATATGGGTACACTACTCAAACGACGAGTAAAAGTGCTAATGTGGAATGTGCAAGATATACTATGGACTCAAGGCTCCGGCACTTACAACCACACCCTCCAAGTGGAGAGGTCCGGTTACCTTATTGATGTATTCCCTTTAAAGCAACAGATGGAATGGGATGGGAGAGGAATACATCAGAAAAGAGGAATTAATCCTCGTAGATAGGATGATTAAAAAAGAGTTTTTAGCGCTCCAGCTTCGATCACATCACTTGTTGCTTCAAAGGCTGTGTTTGTTGGTTTAGGGTTTGGAATAGCTTGACCTGGGAACACACATTTCTGGGTTTTGTTTTGGGCTAACAAATTTAGAGATTGTTGCATAGATGCTCGGATTTGGATTTGTTGTTGCATGACAAATAACATGATTTCGGTGGGTTTATATGTTTTGACATTAATTAATGGTGTAATGAGAACTAGGTCTCTTTGTCTGTTAACAGGTGGGTTTTCGTAGTTCTGATTGATATGGGATGGAACCAATGCTATATTCTGATTATTATAGGTACATTCTCCTTGTCATTGTCTGAATGTATTTGGTGGTTTGTTAAAACTTGGAGGTGGTTGGTTTTGTGGAATGTTAGTTCATACGAAGTTTGGATGTTGTCTCCATGGTACATTTGGTACGTTGAAAGCACATACTTCTTCTGGCTAAAGTGATGATAGGTTTGTGATCAAGGGACATGTGGCATCTATATAATTTAAACTCAGTGATAAACACCCAAAATTGTATGATAAACCCTGTAGAGACACTATGAATTGGTTGATTATGTGTTTAATAAATGTAAATTAATTATATTTTCGTATTTTCACAGGTTCCGACAATTGACGATAAATTTGTAGCCAAACCTATGTTTTAGCATGAATAAGTGTTTGAACATGAAGTCTTCTCTCTTTGCCCATTTAAAGCTAAAAAAGGCCAGACTAAAGCCCGTAGACTCAACACCAACCATTTCCGGTCCAAATGAAGACAGCGGTGTAGAAAAGCCATGAAACTTCCGAAGATCCTAATTCTGGACTCCGAATTCGGCATGGGATTTGTCAAAACGATCAGTGCCGCGAGCTCTACATGAAGATGTGAAGTTGTAAAAGTTAATGTGGGCCATATGAACCCACCACAGGTCAAAGCACGTAGCCCCCATCACTGATGTGGAATCTTCATTATCTTGTTCATAATTAGAGACAAGATGAGTGGAGATAAGAATGATGGAGAAAAAGGCAAGTGGAAGACAAAGTGGAGCACTTATCCATTTGTTTAAGGGAATTGGAGTGGGCACTCCTGTTTGGTAATCATTCCATTCCATGAGATAAATGTAAGAAGCAAAGAAGAATAATCCATTCCATGTTTTAGTTTTAGTTTTTAGAGAGAAAGCATGTAAGTCTTTAATGGAGTCCTCTCCATAGTTATAGAAATAAAAACTTCTTCTTCTTCTTCTCAACCTGATTTTCTTCTTCCTTATTCTTCTTGTTTTTAGTTCATACCTCCAAGGATCATGAGCTAAAACCCTCCCTTGTGGAGGGTTAATGATGCTCATGTGAGGAGAAGCCACATCTATGTTTGAAGTCAAACTTGATCCAGAATTAAAAACTCTAATAGAGTCCCTGACCAAGAAAGTAGATGCTCTTTCCGTACAGGTGAATGATAAAAAACCGTAATAAGTTATGAACATTAACAGTTCCCCATGTTATCTTTGTCAAAGCCTTGACCATGCTGAACTATCTTGCCCATTGCTCTATGAATCCAATCCTTATCAACTGGAAGAAGTTTGTGCCTTCAACATTCCTAACACACTGTGGCGACAACATCCAAATTTTTCCTGGCGTAACAACCAACAACAGCAAGGACCTCTAGGTTTCACCAATCAACCCGTTAGGCCACCTCCAAACTTTAATTCATATCAGCAAGGATATAATCAATAATTCCAACAAGGACAAGCCCAATTTCCGAGTAATTCTACTTCCAATTTCAACTGTGGTCTTGTTCCCGTCAATCAAAATTTCTCACATCAACAACCCATCAACACCTACCGCGATCTCGTTCCTACAGCACCACCTACGCAATCTCCAGTTGATAAACTCAACGACAATTTTCTGACTTACATGAGTCAACAATCTCAAATCCTGACATCAATTCAACAATCACTTCAGATGTTAACCCAAAACAAAACTCATAAAGGAGTGTGTCACACCCCGAATTTCGACAGAATTCGGAAAAACAACCATTTGTTCCCGACTCTTTGATCTTCGAGGTGTGAGGCACTCTCAACTCTCAAAAACCCATAAACAGTTTAAATATGCGGATAATTAAAAACCAATAAAAATTTTAACTTAAACAAAAGTCCTCTTCATTACAAAAATTCACAAAAACTGATTAAGTTATAAATCTCTTTTCAATAATTCTTTATTTAAAATTACAAATGAAAAATACAAATAACATTGTCTCAACTGAAAATCTATATCACCTCAAAGGAAAACAAGCCTATCTTGAAATGCGACGCTAATGCAAACCATAAGCCGCAACCAACCTTCTTCAACACTAAACCTGTCAAGACTTATCAACTATGTTCATTTAATGAACACACCCGATAAGCAAACATGCAAATCGGGTCAACATTATAAAAATGCTGGTGTGAGTAGCTCTAAAATACAACATATATTTATACATATACATACATAATCCATAAGCCAGTTAGTTCCTCCACCGAGGCGCCTTAACTTCCAACAACTAATACAACATTCTTAACTACAATAAGTAAGGCAGGTAGTTCCTCCAATGAGGCGCCTTAACTTCCCACTAACCACACAACAAACCATACGCATAATAAAAAGGCATTTAGTTCCTCCACGAGGCGCCTTAAGTTCTAACTAAACTAATAACCAGCCAAGCATATTCTATACTCACAGCATTTCATGCTCAATTACAGAGTGGGTCGTCTCTGCCCAAGTAATTAGTTTGACCCACACTTCTGCAAAACCATATACAATCATCTATCTAAAGATACATCATTAACCAACACATTACCATAATTATATTAATTAAGGCTTTCTTTCGCGGCCCTAAAATCACGTATCTATGTCTTACCTAGTTTCCGACTACCACAATCGCTTCCCAACGCCAAACATGTACATCCACATGCCTCCCCTTACATAATGAACCACTCCGTGCGTAACTACCCGGCGGGATGCGCGCACCAGGTAACCCTCACACGAAAGCCATTATGTAAGTCTTGTCACTATTCAAAGATAAAATATCATTTCGTCTCGTTCTAGTTTTGCTTAACGGAATAATCAAGCCACCATTCGGCTACACCAGAAGGGCCATTCAGCTTCACTGAAATGCCAGAAGGGCCAATCACATTACTTATGCCAGAAGGGCCATTTAGATTAACTGAAATGCCAGAAGGGCCAATCATATCAAATATGCCCATCACAAGGGCCAAATCACATAAGTTGTGGTAGCTAGGTTCTAGGATTTTCGTTACGAAATTTATTCCAGTGTTATACATTTATATCTCAAAATAATTCCACTAAGCCACAATATTTAGAAATATCTCAATTATATCTCATAACCACTTTCATTCTTTCACGTGTCAATATATTATTGCACTTCGTTACACTCCTGTGGGAAATATCCACAAATACTCTACTACCTCCTAGTAGCATCTCACAGATAAAATAATGGAGCGTTTATACATTTATTTCTCCAAAACTATTGCATTTAATATATATATCCCAACATATTATATAATGTCACAATTGCTTCAAACGTATAGCATACATTTTTATAGCGTTTTAGGAATATTATGTCTCCTAAAGTTTCTATCTCGTCACGTGTCAAAATATACACAATATCAATGTCAAATCTTTCCTAGATAATGACAACCAAATTTATACAAGCTTCGACAATATTTTATTACTACATTTGTCCATAAAAACAAATAGGTGAAAATCTGGAAAAAGTCAACGGTCAACTGTCAATGGTCAACAATCAACGGTCAAAGTCAAAATCAACACGTCATTGTCAAAGTCAAACGGTCGTTTCCATGTTCAACAGTTCAAGGTCATAGCCATGGTTCATGGCTAAGGGCAAAGGTGCATGGTTCATGGGCTCATTGCTAAGGTCATGGTTAAGGTCATGGTTCGGACCCATTAGCCAAGCCCAAACCCAAACATTAGAACCCAAAAGTCTAAATGTTGAAAGACCCATTTGGATCTCTATTAAGTCCTATGGACTGGCCCCAAACAATATTAGAAAATGGCCCAAAAATTTTAAACTGAATTGGCCCAAAACTAAAACAAAACTGGGCCCAAACAAAACAAATGAAACTAGCCCATAGAACTTAAAACTAAAACTGGTCCAAAACTTAATTAAACTGGTCCGGCCCAACAACTAATATCAAAACCGGCCCAAAACTAAAATGAAAATGGCCCAAACCAACTAAAATAGAATTCAGCCCAGCAACCATCTAAGGCCCAAGCCCCAGGCCCAAACCGGTCATCTCCTTCCTCCAGCAGCCTCCACCACCAGCTCGCGAGCCGGCCACCACTCCTCACCTCCTCATCACATCGGTTTGACTCCCCATCAAAAACCAACCAACTTTAACAAAAGCCCAACTCGATTTCCTATATTGCTAACCCTCCCCCTTTGAATGGGATCTAGTTGTCCGCCATTAACAAAACACCCAAGCTTCAACAGCCCTACTGCCAAGCCCCCACTCAACCATCAACAACCCACAACCACCCCATAACCAACATCACAACAATACCTTAAACAATTCAATAGGATTTCGTTCATGGATGGGTAATTCTCTGGCCGCCATTAACTCCCTTACAAGCTCCAACAGCCTACCCAATCATCAAATCAACAATCCACATTCAATACACTATACCCAACACTTCATAACAATAGGAATTTAAAAAACCACAACAAAACAAATAGTTAAAAACTATACAGGACGATTTCTGTCTCCTGGGCTTTATCTGCCATTAACGACCTCTACCAAGCTCCAACAGTTCTATTACGGATTTCAATGATTAAATGAATAACTATACTAACATCTAACCAGTCCCCAGAATTCTGCAGAATGAGAACAAAAACCCGACATAGGAAAAACAGAAACTGAGGGAGAACAAAACTCTGACAGTAAATGTTTTATTCTAAAACTTTAGTTTTTATGAAAAAGAAAACATAACTACTCACCTGTATTAAAACTCAACTCAACGAAACCCTCATCGTCCGAATCGTCGCGCTCCAACGCTCTATAGAAATCCCACTTCTATCTCTGCCTCCATTTTTATTATATTATTTTTTTCTCAGAACCCTATTCTCTAGAAAAATACGAATATATACTTGGGTTTGAAACCCAAGCCCAACACAGACTCGGGTCCAGAAATCAGGCCCACATATTCCAAATCCAATCCAGTGAATTTTAAATAAATAATTAAATTAATTAATTAATTAATTAATACATATTTTAAATACGGGCATTACAGAGTGTTTCCTGGCCAAGTGGTCCCAAACCCTAAACCCAAAAACACAGCCCTCGTAGCTAGCAATCCTCCAAGCCATAGTAATCCAAATCAGGGTGAGGTGAACGCAGTCACCACTCTTCGTTTTGGCAGAACTATTGATAATCAAATCCGTATGCCAGAAGTTCAACCTTTTGAAGCTGAGACAGAACATGTACCTACATCTGCCGAGGAGCCGACAACTGAAGTGACAGACCTCACTAAGTCCCAATCTAAGAAAAAAGACAAAGTACAAGTTGATCCGTTTGAAAAATACAGACCAAAAGCACCATTTCCAGCAAGGTTGGCCAAGAACAAACCATATGAAAATTTTGATGAAATTCGAGAAACCTTCAAGAATTTGACAATCAATCTTCCATTTCTAGATGCTCTCAAACATTTGCCACGACATGCTAAGTTTCTTAAAGATATGTGCACTACCAAAAGACAAACGCATGGTCCTCAACAAGCGTTCCTCACAGAACAATTTCCTTCTATCACCGAATTCAATAGAATAATAAAGTATAAGGACCCTGGCCGACCCACCATTCCATGAACTTTGGGAGATAAGTACACCACTACTGCACTCTTAGACCTAGGAGCAAGTGTTAATTTACTTCCCTACTATTTGTTTAAATAGTTAGGTCACCATGAGCTAAAGCCCACAAACATGACATTGGAGTTAGCTGATCGATCTATCAAGCATCCCAAAGGAATTGTCAAAAACATCATTGTCAAGGTCCAAGACTTTTACTATCCCATTGATTTTGTCATTCTTGACATTGAAGTTGCCTGTGACTCGATTCCTATCATTTTAGGGCATCCCTTCCTTGCCACCGCAAATGGCCTCATCAACTGTTGCGATGGTTCTATGACAATGTCCTTCAGCAATCTCTCTATCGAGGTTAATGTTTTTAAGTTGATGCAACAAATCCCAGATGCTGACGTCGATGCTAAGATCAGCATGGTTGAAGGTCTAGCACACGAGTATTTCACCAACACATTTCCAGATGATGATGTTCACCAATTTCTTTCTTTTGGTGAATCCGATTTTGATGTTGACTCTTACATTCAAGAGGTTAACACGTTACTAAAGTCAATACCACTTTTTGACCCTACTGCTGCGATATTCAATAATATGATACTCTGAGTTATATATAATTTAGTAATATGATACTTTAAGTCACATATTCAATAATATGATACTCTGAGTTATATATACTTTAGTAATATGATACACTATATCACATATTCAATAATATGATACTCTCAGTTACATACTAATCTTTTTTAACCTAGGAATATGAATGAATTTCTTATGCTACTTAGAGTAACATACTATAACAAATGGCATCACATTGCATGTGATATAAATACAATATATGATGTTTCCATTTAGTAGAAACTTCTCTTTTATGATGTTTCCATCAAATCTTAATTACCACTAAGAAAATATTACAAGTTTACAACTTGATATAATGAAGCTCACCTATACAAATTAAAGACAGGAAAGGTGATTTGTGAGAAATTGAAAAACACTTGGAGAGAAACTAAATGGAACTTGTGCCAAAGTACTGGCTACTTAAATGGAAGTTGGACTTTTTCACTAATGTAGTGCATGCTCAATAAACTTCTTCCAATAGTTACTTGCTGAAAGAAGCACCAACTTCGACAATCCGAGATAGCTCAATTTTTTTCATACACACCGACACACTGTGGGTGAAATTTCAATTTCCAACCCATGAAATCCCAACCCATTCGACGGTTTGAAAAAATCTCAGTAATCCGACCCTCATCATCTCGTAGTCTCGTGCTTGTTATGGGAAAATTGTTTTTCAAGTGTCCATCCATAATTCCATTATGGCTTCGGTTATCTAGCATGTATGTAAACCTAGATGTTGATCACGTTTTGATTACCATTAAACATTATATATGCAAATAAAAACCCGTAAATGAATATGGCATTATTTTGTATTGCCTAGCCTGTTTTAAATGAGATCAGTAACTCTTTGATGCTGCCAGGGTTCAATCCCCAGCCCTTTGGTATCATCACCCAAAGGTTTTACCCACTTTGCTAGTTGGCACCTGCAAGTATGTTATGATTTCATTGGTTGGATATGTAACCGCTCATTTTGGAATTCATAAGAATAAAAATAACTTTGGGTGGAATATGTGTTTGTGATCACCTTCTGCAGACATGTAATTGTCTTCCTTTACCGAAATTTCCAAATAGATAATAACATTCTCAAATCGCAGTAACTGACAATCTCATCAATCATTTATAAGTAGGAGACCCGTCCCATAACTATGTCGGCTTGAGCACAACACAATAACATATTGCTAAGAATGAAGAATACGATCAATCGGTTTATACCAATAACATGTTATAATCTTCACAAGTAAAAGTTAACATTTGATCACTTTGTGGTGAGAAATTAAACTTGGATTGGACACTGTGGTTGCCAAAAAGGGGTTGGCTACTTTTTCAGTCAATTATTTAACTACACTCTACATACTCGTGACGAATTATTACATGGCGTTTTACATCTTACTCCATCTCCTAACTCGTCACTCTATCTCATTCAAACCATCTACAACGGACACTTCTCATCAAATAAATGAAGATAATCATTATAGGATCCAGCGCCAAACATTCCACATTTGACACAACGGTCTTCTAGATCTCATGCAACTGTTATAGATATAGTCATCATTGAATTTAAATACATTTCATATATGATACAACACATTATTGTCTTATATTTATGGCAGCACGATCTTAGCTCATAGCTCACTTATAAAAGGAGACCCATAACTACATTAGCTTGATTCCACTCTCCCATAAAGACTGGATATTGTTTTGGCAACAATCTACTTCAACGAGAGCAATATGATGAAGAAAGCACTAAGGAACATAAGAAGATTGAAGATTAGGAAAGATGAGACTGAACCAAGAAGATGGTTGCCTACGTACCCAAGAATCTTTGGAGGATGAATTTGTAATCTTTGTAAATATATGTACTTACATTTTTCATCCCCGAGTGTTTAAGGGATTACTCGGTGAATCTTCAATTAGGCACCTTAATTATAAGAACAGAGGATAATGCTAGTTCATTGATTTCTCGACCTATTCACTTGTTAACTCAGTTTCATGCTGGTTATAATTGGACGAGATTTTTACAAGGAAGGAAGAATCAATGGAAAGTAGAGAGTTCTCATTGAACGAGATAAACCCTAATTAAAAAGTATCTTGACACAAATCATATTAAAACGAATACTACAACATCTCAACACAAATCATTTCTTTCGAAATTTCAACATATCTTTCTTTGTATTTTTAACGTTTTTAAGAATGTGAAACCTGTCATAATGCACTTTCAACCAAATCTAATCATTTTCCAATCAATCCAACAAAAGCAAGGAAACCAAGAGTCTTCCATACATTATGTAAAAGAAGATAACAATGTTCACCTAGAAGACATTATTACATAAAAAAAACTACACTAAAGGCTATACATAAAGTGCAATATGTTCCAATCTTAATGTACACGATACCAAAAATATGGAATATCGAATCACATACCAAAATCTATTCATAAATCATGATTCAAATAGGTACATTTGATTTCTTCTTCATTTAAAGCATATACAAACGCATTCCCCCACACATTTAACTAATTATTATGTGAAATGTGAAGGTAAAAGATCTGCATTAGGTAATTTCATCGTTTCTGTATCATCTTACTCAAGGTAGTCCTGGAATTAACAGATTAAAAAAGAGAGATTAGTGCAATAAAAAGTATAGAAAAACTTCATGCTCCAAAAAATCCAAGTCATTAAACATTCATACTAATATTACACGAATATATGCAAATACCAATTTTAAATGCAAAAGTGTAGCAAATATATGAAAGCTTAAAATTCTTGACGAGCCTAGCTAGCACATTCTTAAAACAATAATAAAATTCAAGTTAATGCAAACACAAGATGAGAAATAAAAGACCAAGCCAGTTATTTCAATAGCGACAAACTCAACCATACTAACATAGTTTTGATTTCAGCAAGCATCATGATCTTGTCGCGGCTTAAATAGTGAAGCACCACAAATGGTCGAGGATGGTAACAAAGAAATACTTGGGAACTAAAATTCAAAATCCATAGCCACCCCCAAACTTCACCACAAATAGTTTTGAACCTCCCATTATATCGAATTCTCAATCAACACAAACAACGACATTATAAGATATGTTTAAATCTTAAAATACCTATCAGAGCATACCTTAATTGGATATAATTTGAAAATAAGGCTTTGGCAACTACAAACACTCTAAGAGACTATACCTAGCTACTAGTCAACAGTAAGGATCTCAAAGAGACTATACCTAGCCTATGATAGCATACCTTAATTGATACAATTTGAAAATAAGGCTTTGGCAAGTACAAACACTCCAAGAGACTATACCTAGCTACCAGTCAACCGTAAGGACTATACCTAGTTTGAATTTCAGCTTATGTCTATAGATATCCATGTACTATTCAAAAGAACTACAAGAGCTTTCCCAAGGATTTGCAAGACAAAAGAAGAAGCATCACCGTCGATACAGTCAACAAGAAATAGTTAGAAGTAAAACTACTATTACTAGTGTACATACAATGACTAAATTCAAAGTAAAGCTACTATTACTAGTTTATATGCAATGACTAAATTCGGTATTGTTAGTTTTGCCAAGGTCTTAGCCAACTCGAAACATGGTTTAACACCTTCAACTATCATTACTCAAAATCTTGTAAAATTTTACACGAAGTAAAACAAGACTTGCATGGTCAAATTTCTAGGAATCACTCAAGTCAGTGAAACTCATAACTACTACAACAATAGCTTATACTTGGAAGTGATTTAGCCTAGTGATATGGGCCTTGACTAAATCCAGATGATCGAGTGGTAAGGTTCTAGATGGGAAGGAAAGAAGTTACAAGACATGGACCCAAATCCACTAAAATATCACACAACCAATGTTTTGCATACCAATTTTACACAACCGATATTGATATACATCTAAATCAATAAATCCATTTATATGTAAGATTAGTGTCTAAAATGAGCAGATAATTAGGAGAAGTGGGCCAACTAGTGTATAAATTATACAACAATCGCCATTCTCCATTACCAATAATTATGGGGTGCTTATATTTTTTTGCTACATTTAACATGCAAGCATACGTGCTTTTGGTATACAACATAACATGCAAGCAGAAGAACAAGTTATGGCCTAAATGATTCCATCTAAAGAGGCTGGGTTTGGGTTCTACCTAAACAAGGTGAAAAATAAATAAATGAATTCAATGTGGACAAACTTGAACTTATAGTAAAACTGTAAAGCATACCTGAGGCGTAAGATCTTTGTATTCACTGTGCAACACAACCAATTGAGAGAGAATGGATCTACGAAGTACATCTTATGAGTTTCCAAGACCAGGAAATCATTATGCATTTACCACCTAATAAAAAAAAACAATGAATCAAAGATTATATTTAGCCACAATACTAATTATAAGTAGTAACACGTGATCACATGCACTCATCTTGAAGATATATGTATGAATGTCAAACCACTTAACATGCACCTGCCTCATCCAATAATGGGGAGCCCAAACTAGTTCACCTAGAGATACATGCTCAAACAATCAAAAACTCATAGTAGCCTACACAAACTTCACAAATACAAACCTACCAATCAAATGTCTAACCTTTGCATTTAGAAACTATTATTGTTGGCTACAATGAGGTTACAAGACTTAAGTATTATACAAGATGTACCTCTAATGAGAGTATTTATCAGGTGCAATAGAAACGGCCAAGTTTACTTTCTACACTCCAACCCCAACAACACCAAGGACATTAATAGAAATAATAACACTCCATATGTGCTAGATTTTTTGTTTTTAACTAATAAAAATCATCCGACGCCAAACAATCCACCACCAAGTAATCAAATTAATACCTAACCCCACTAGTTTACTAAATACCCAATACCACCAATGACTTTCACATTCATTCAAAATTGTGTAGTGTTGTCATATACTATGCCAATTTCCTGACAATAAATCCTAATCCTACCTTTTATAACTGGGGTGTCATTTCTATACGTGTAAGAGAAACAAAAAATAGGGTTTGGTGGTGTTCAACCTTTGGATTCCTTAATAAATCAATATACAATGGAGTTGTTTCTCTACCAATGTACAAAAGAAAAAGGATAAGACAAAAGATTCTTTTTATAAATAGCTAACCAAGACAGAATATCTTGGGTAACATTTCTAGCGCAGGTCTATCCTTTTCAGAGGCATCCAATTAATTAACAATGACAATCAATATACCGTACCTTTTAAACCTTCGATAATGGCTTCCATGTCTTTTGTTGCCAAGGATTTCAATTGTATAAACACACGAAGAAAGTACTTGTGAGTGGTGATACTTCAGGTCCATTGCAATACAACAAATCATGATCGAAATATTTCTTTTTGTAAGCTTTTGAAATAGTGAGAAATATTGAAAAAGTACCACACAACTATCAAAGGCATTATAGACACAACTTAGACCTGGCTATAAGTAAGCCTATAACAATACCACTTATGAAGGAAGGAAATGATTAGCAATAATCTCATGCTCTTGTTATAAGAATCATACAATATTTTAGCCATCCCTTTTGCATTATGTGACAGTATGGGTGCACAATGACTTCCTCACAAGTATGGGATGTGGTTTTGGACGATTCATGATATCCATGGGGATTCTAAAATGAGTCATGTTTGGATTGACAACACAAGTTCCACTATCAACTACTTCCTTTGTGTCATGACCCATGAGATAACCTACATATATTTGCAATGTAGGCAGTGCATAAATTCAGTTATTCAAAAATAAGAATAAAATCTTCAATTGAGTTTTGCCTAGTCAAGGAACATCCCTATAACTCGCTTAAACACCGAGTTATGTGTCCCAGCTTGAGTAATATTATTTGGAGAGCTACTAGAGCACCTAGGCTCAAAAAATTGCTACTGATATCACCAGTTAACAAAGCACACACGAACTTAAGAGGTCTTACAGAAATGGTAGATTCACAAAACAAAACAGTGATCATGCTTAAAATACAATCAACAATAGATTATTGCATTTGATTTGAAAACAATAATTACTTCATACCTTATTAGGCGTAGAGTGTTGGAGTATAACATTAGTGACTCCCGATTGAATCCTCGTATAGTAAGAAATGGCATTCACTTGTGGTTGAATCTCCATGTGTACAAAGACCTATTCCATCAATGCCAAAGACCAGGTACAAATATAAAATGTAGTCAAAACAGGTAACTACAAGTCTAGTACATTACATGAGTTGACAAAGTCACAACAAACAAGTACACAACAACTTAAAAAATGGAAAAAAGAACATCAAAATAGCCAATGAGTAGTCTCAGGAACATACTCAAGTACCAAATTAAGATATATATAGCTCATCATTTTCAGTTGTTGAAAAGAAACAATGTTTCAGGGACACAACATTTGGGTGATCTAGAAGACGCATGGTCTGAAGCTCTCAATTTTTGTATCTCTTGTCTTGTAAAACCTTTTTTATGGCCATTGTGCATGTACAATGTATAGTAAAACAGTTAAAAACATGGAAATATTATGCTGAAGGAACTTACCTGAAAATCTGAAATACGATTCCAACTGATCTGTATCTACCAAATTCATGACCATGGGGATGACATGTCCCATAGACCGAGGTAACTTAAGGCACCAGAGAGTGAGAGCATAGGATACAGGCCGCAACACGTGAGGCAGTAGTGGACGGTTAGCGATCTTGGGGAGGGAGAGGTGAAGATCGTGGAATCGAGAAACGGTTAGCGGTTATGAAGTATAAGAGAAAGGAAAGAGAGAAGATGAAGAGGAAGAAAGAAAGAAAGGAAAGGAAAAGAGAGAGAAGAGAGAGAGAGAGAGTTAGGATTTCAGAGGGGAGAAAATCTGATCATACATTTGGCGCCGTCTGTGGGGATCGCCAGAGTGACCTACGGTTTAGGGACAAGAAGAGAGGGTTATAGGATGGCAACGATAGCTAAAAAAGGGAGAGGGAGACCAAAAAAAGTGAGAGAGGAAATCGATAAGGAAGACGCTCTGAGTGTGGAGTTGGAAGAAACACAAGAGGAAGGTCAAGACGCGACGACGGAGGCAACCAGACTCCTGCAGGAAGAAGTAGTGAGATTGAGGGAGGAGAATGAAGATCTTAGAAGAGAAAGGGAAACTACACCGAGAGGGGAAGGGACTAGAGAGCCAGAGAGTAGCGAGGTGGGGGGACAGAGCGAGGAAGCGCCTCAAGGGCCAAGAGGTGATCTTGAGGGAGGGGTCACGCTGGAGGTGATCCAGGCAATGATTGAAAAAGATAGAGAAATAAGTCGGGCGGCGGAAAGGGAAAGCCAAGGGGCGGTGAAGAAGGTGGTGGCCGGACTTAATCAAAACCCGCTAGCAAATTCTGTTTGGAATTCCGAGGTACCGAAGAGGCTTTCGCAACCGAGGTTCGAGCGATATGACGGGAAGGGTGAACCTGCGGACCACTTACACCACTTTAGGCAGCAGATGCCGCTGTGGCAAGAGAGTAAATATGACGGACTCCGCTGCATGATGTTTCCCGCTAGTCTGAAAGGGGGAGCTTCGGATTGGTATTACCGATTGACGTCACGAAGTATAAATAAGTTCGAGGAGTTGGAACAAGCATTTGTGGACCATTTCATTCATCAGAAACGGAGAGTAGTGGATATCGCAAACCTCTTCAATGTCAAACAGAAATCCGCCGAGACACTGAGGGAATTTTTGTGTATGTTCAAGGAGGAGACTTTGAGGGTGGAGAATTTGGATGAGCACACCGCGGTAATAGCATTCCAGCATGGGTTGAAGCAGGGTACTAGAGTCCACAAGTCTGTGTCCAAAATCGAAGTCACGACGTTACATGCGTTGTATCCAAAGGTCGAGAAGTACATATGCTATGAGGATATATTACAGAGAACCGCTAAGGAGCCTAGGAAGACGGAGAAATCAGTGCAGAGTGTAGGATAGGACGACCGGAAAGACAGAGGAAAAGCTGTGGCCCGGGAGGGGATCTTACAGGGAAGAAACACACAAAGCTGAGAGAGGTCGAGACATAGCTAGGAGAGACATTCGTGAGAGAAAACCATACCGCGATATAGCGCCAACTCCTTTGAACAAAACTCTAGAGGAGATATTGCCGCTAATCAAAGGGATCCAGTATTTTGAAGGTCCGAGAAGCACGCCTAGAGAGTTGGAAGAGAAGCCGTTTTGCGCATACCACCATATCCGAAACCACAAAACCAATGAGTGTTTCGCGTTACAGTGGTTGGTAGAGAGAATGATAGAAAGGGGGTTGCTGAGAGAGTTCATCAGGGAGGCACATCCGGTCAAAGAAGCGCCAGCCATGGCGAGGATCCTAGGAACCATCAATGTCATCTTTAGTGGGGAAACAATAGGAAGGAATGCTCACAGGGACAAAGTAAGAAGGACGTCCAGCTTATAGCAGATAAATGAGGTCTCAAGTATTCAGCGCCGGTTCAGGGGGAACCGGAAGGGATGGGAGGATAGAATTCACACCAAAGGATCTGGAAGCGGTAATCTCGCCCCACGAGGATGCACTAGTGATAACAATAGCAGTGGGTAACTACATGGTGAAGAGGATATTAATAGATTGCGGAAGCTCAGTTGATTTGCTGTTTAGCGGTGCGATGGAGGAAATGAACATTGAGAAGAGGCAGTTAAAGCCTCCCCGGACCAATCTGTTTGGATTCAACGGTAGCATGACCGAACCCATAGGGGAACTGGAGCTACCAGTGACAGCGGGTCCTGTAACGGTGTTCACCCATTTCATGGTCGTGGACTCCACTTCGCAATTTAATGCAATCCTGGGAAGAAGATGGATTCACGAGATGAAGGCAATTCCATCCACCTACTATCAAGTGATCCGTTTCCCAACTAAGGGAGGAATGTATGAGATAAGAGGGGACCAAGTTGCGGCTCAAAGAATACACCAGGTGGTGGTTTGAGAATTGATCCCGCGACCGGATAAAGGGGCAGAGAGAGATGGGCTGACCGAGGCATAGCAATCACAGATCGCGGTAACAGACCAAGAATTGCCGGTGGGGGCAAAGACAATGGATGAGGTTGAGACAGTGAATGTAGGTACTGGGGAAGAAGAGAAATTGGTGTCTATTAGGGCCGATTTACCGGAGAGTTGGAAAGCAAAGTTGACCGCCTTGTTGATTGAGAACAACGATGTTTTCGCATGGTCCGTAGAGGATCTGGTGGGACTGGATCCGGAATTTGCTTGTCACAGGTTGCATATGAGAGAAGGGGCCAAGCCCATCCGGCAAAAGATGAGAGGCTTAAAGCCGCAGTATGCGCAGGGGATACGAGAGGAGATACATAGGTTGAAAGCGGCGGGGATTATTCGCGAATGCAAGTTCACGGAATGGCTCTCCAACATTGTCGCAGTTCCGAAAAAGAATGGGAAAGTGAGAATGTGTGTCGATTTCACGGATGTCAATTTACAATGTCCAAAAGATTGTTACCCGATGGCGCGGATAGATGAGTTGGTGGATCGGACTGCGGAGTTTAAGTTTTTCTCTTTCATGGACGCGTCCATGGGGTACAATCAGGTGTTCATGTATGAGCCGGACCAGGACAAAACCGCGTTTATAGTAGAAGGGGGAGTTTACTGTTATACCCGAATGCCTTTCTGATTGAAAAACGCCGGGGCTACCTTTCAGAGGATAGGAGAGAAGATGTTTGAGAGCAAAATCAGAAGGGGAATGGAAATCTACATAGACGACATGGTAGAAAAGAGTATGACCGAGGAGGAACATCTGGAGGGATTGAAGGAGACGTTCGCGATACTACGGAAATACAAGCTAATGTTGAACCCTGACAAATGCACCTTTGGGGTGACGTCGGGAAAGTTTTTGGGTTATATTGTCACATACCGCGGAATAGAAGCAAATCCGGACCAGATCAGGGCTTTGGTAGAAATGCAATCGCCCCAAGATGTGAAAGAGGTCCAGAGGTTGGCAGGAAGAATCGCGGCTCTCAACAGGTTCATTTCAAAATCCTCGGACAAGTGTAGACCTCTGTACCTACTCTTGCGGAAAACAACTGACTTCCAATGGACCAAGGCGTGTGAAAAAGCTTTCCAGGAGTTAAAGGTTTATTTAGGAAGAGCCCTATCCCGCCGCCGGGGCAAGGTGAAAAAAGTTGTATCTATACTTGGGGGTGTCAGAGTACGCAATCAGCTCCGTGTTGATAAGGGTGGTGGACAAAACAGAGAGGCCGGTGTATTTTCAGAGCAAAACCATGTTAGATGCAGAAACCAGATACAACAGGATCGAGAAATTTGCTTTGGCTTTGGTTTTCTCAGCTTTGAAATTAAAACCGTACTTCGATGCTCACTCAGTAGTGGTGGTGACAAACTTGCCACTCAAACAGGCCTTGAAGGCGGACAAGTCAGGAAGAATGTTGAAGTGGGCAGTAGTGCTGAGTTCTCACAACATAGAGTACCAGATCAGGATAGCGGAGAAGGCACAGGCTATGGCAGAATTCCTGGCAGAATTCCCAGCCGATGACCCTACATGGGGAGAGGAAATGGTTATGGAACGAGAGGGCGATCCCATTCATGACCCATTCGACCCTTGGGATATGAGGAACGGGTGGAGGGTCTTCGCAGATGGTTCCGCGACCGACACCGGAAGTGGAATCAGGGTGGTATTGGTTACACCAGAGAATAACCGGTTAGAGTTGTCGATGAAGTTGGGGTTCGCAGCTTCGAATAATGAGTCAGAGTACGAAGCGGTGATAGCAGGGTTGGAAATGGCCCCTGATCTGGGAGTGAGTGAATTGACGGTGTATTCAGATTCCAACTTGGTCATATGTCAAATGAACGGAGAGTTTGCGGCCCGATGCCCCAGGATGGCAAAATATTTAGAAGTATTACAGAGAAAGGCTAGCAAGTTTACTCAGATCAAGTTTGCTCATCTGGGCCGCGGTGAGAACAGACACGGCGACGCGTTAGCATATGTTGCGGCGGTGCTTCCGGGAACCGAGGGCAGAGCCGTTGAAATCAGGGTGCTGAGCAAACCAAGTACATCAGAGGGTGAAGCGGTTTTGGGAGTCACCGAGAAAGAGACAGGGTGGATGGAACCCATAAAGAGTTTCCTTTCGAGGTCAGAGATCGAGGACAAACGGGAGAGAAAGAGAATGGAGCAGGTGTCCCAAAGATACACTCTGATAGATGGTGACCTATACAGACGGGATGTCAGCAGACCGATATTGAAATGTATGGGGCTTCAACAGGCGGAAGAGGTCTTGAGTGAGGTTCATGAGGGGGATTGTGGAAGTCATTCTGCGGGTAGGACGACGGCGCATCGATTATTATCACAAGGGTATTTTTGGCCGCACATGAAGCGAGACGCAACGGAGTATGCCAAGAGATGTGAGAAATGTCAAAGATTCTCACCGCTAATACACGCTCCTGCTGAGTCTTTGCATAAGGTGTTTAGCCCTTGGCCTTTCGCCATGTGGGCGCTGGATATCGTTGGACCGCTTCCCTTAGCTAGTGACAAATGAAGGTTCGTGTTGGCCACGACGGATTATTTCACCAAATGGGTTGAGGGTGTGGCACTACAACAGGTTAAAGAGGAGCAAGTCAAGAAATTCCTGTGGGAAAACGTAATTTGCAGATTTGGGCTGCCGCATACCATAATCGCAGATAACGGTACTCAGTTCACTGGGGGCAAAGTACGTGATTTCCTCCAAGCATTCAAGGTGAAGCAATGATTCTCAGCTCCTTACAATCCAGAGGGGAATGGTCAGGCAGAATCCTCTAACAAGACTATAATGGATAATTTGAAGAAAAAATTAGAGGATCGAAAGGGGGCATGGGCGAGACGAAGTTGAATCGGTGCTATGCTATGCATCAACCAACCACACCCACGAACCTCCACTCAAGAGTTGCCATTTGCCATGGCCTATGGAGTGGAGGCAGTGATTCCCGTTGAGATGGTGGAGGCGACTACTAGAACCAGAGCCGTAGAAGGAGTCAATAAAGTTATATTAGCTGCTGAACTGAACCTTACAGAGGAAAGGAGGGATATGGCGCGCATCAAATTGGAGGAATACCACAGGAGATTGCAGAGGCAATATGACAAGAGAGTGAAGCCACGGCAGTTCCAGTGGGGGGGGGCTGCTCGAGACGAAGTCACCCTGACCACCGTAAAAGAGAAAGACGGAAAACTGGGGCCCAACTGGGAGGGGCCATACACTGTGGCCGAGAAGGGGGGTGTCGGGACCTATCGGTTGCAAACTCCGAAGGGGGAAGACATCGCAAGACCTTGGAACATAAGAATGTTGAAGAAATTCCATGAGTGATGCTTTGTACAGTGTTATTTTAATTAAAGACAAGCTCTTAAATCACTAGAGATTATTAGTTCAGTGTATGATGAAGTTTTGTGTCACACATGTTGTCATTGAATCAAGTGCAATTGAGACCAAAGAATTTGGTGGTATAATGGCCGCGAACTCACAATGTAACTTGATCGCGGAGGACGAGATCCAAGACCAAATTGTGACTAACTGGGCTGCCCCCAAGCAGCCTCACGGCCAATAAAGACAGCGGAGGGGACGAGCCCTTCGCGGACGATGAGGTCCAAACCAACTGGGGGCAAATTGAGTCGCCCCTAAACAGCCTTCACGGCTAGAGACAAACAAGGGACGTGCCTTCTTCATGGACGATGAGGTCCAAAACCAACTGGGGGCAAACTGAGCTGCCCCTAAGCAGCCTCAAGGCAGTAGAAACAACGAAGGGGACGAGCCCTTCGTGGACGATGAGGTCCAAAACCAACTGGGGGCAAACTGAGCTGCCCCCAAATAGCCTCACGGCTGTTAGAGACAACGGAGGGGACGAGCCCTTCACGGACGACGAGGTCCAAAACCAACTGGGGGCAAATTGAGCTGCCCCAGAATCGCCTCACGGCTACCAAAGACGATGAGATGGGAAGCCATCTGCGGATGCAGATGTCCATAACCAAATTTTGGGCAAACTGAGTTGCCCCAAAACTAAATCATCGCAGATAGCCAAGCATAATACAGATGAGTAAGTTGGGCGAATGCAGAGTTCAGGGCATAAGGTTGAGCAAGTTGGTAAAACATATTCCCACATGAAAATATATGAAGTACATCAAGATCGGCAAAGGTGCTAGCAATAGTAAGTAAGGCATTAGCCCACTGGGAACACCCAGAAATACGGGACACACATAGTATCCAAAACAACAAGAAAATAACAAGTGCGGAAACAAAATGTATTGAGATGTAAAACAAAGGGCGGAACTCCGAATACTGCTCCTCGGCCGGTGCTTGCGTAGTGGTGTCTTCGAGCATCTCTTTCTGGGGCGAGCCTTCAGATATGTTCACCACCTCATCATTTGCCACCGGGACAGTGCCAGGCTCTTTTTCAGGCAGCGGAGTGGAAGTAGCAGGGGGTTCGGCGGCCTGGTCGAGAGCAGGAGGTGGCGAGGGAAGAAGTCTCCCAGCAGCAGTGAGCTCGGCCGGTGACCGATTAATCGGAGTTCTCTAGCAATTTTTTTTTTAACGCTGAACGAAGCGTCAGGTGAGGCGTACCGGGGACCGGTCAAGGGTGGTCTGAGCGGCGGCCTCCATTTCTGCCTTCTCGCTAGTCATTTTAGCCTGAAGGTCCGTTATCTGCTGGCGGAGAGCTCCTTCCGTGGCTTTATGGTCGTTGTGTGCCTTGAGGGCCGCGATACGAGAATCATCGCGCTCTTTCTCCAGCCTAGCATATCGAGCTTTCCAGCCGTCCTGCCCATGGATCTCCTGCTTTACCATCTCCAGAGTGTCCAAAGTGTTGGTCAATCCACGGATGACATAGCCAACATCCAAGCTTAGCTGAACGCAAAGGAACGTTAGATGTGACACAAAGAAAAAACGTAAGGCAAGAGAATCAAGATGAGACTCACCTTCTCCCACCCAGTGTAGATAGCAGCGCAATGGGCGGCAAACGTTCCTGAGTCGCCGTAGGCTTGATCTCGTGGAAGATGGGGGGTGAAGAACAGGGAGGCAGCCACCGCAGCATTGTCTAAAGCGGAGTCTCTAGTGGTGACGGGGCGATCCCTGGCCTTGAACTCGGGATGCCACACTTCAAGCCCAACGGGCACGGGATCCTTGCCATGACGGCGTGATGGGACCAACGGTCATGGGGCCGTAGCGACTGGGGCGGATGGGGTAGCAGGAGTAGAGGTATTTCCCGCAGTTCTACATCTCTTGGCGGGGCCGATTTAGTCTGTTCATCTTCAGGATCGCTGTCCCACAATTTGAGCTTATTGACATCCATGTTCTGGGGGGGCGGAGGGGAGCTGGAGACTACAAAATCGTCCTCCCAATCAGCAAGGGAAGAATATGAGCCGGGGACACCTGCTAGGATGGATGAGTCAGGAGTAGCGGTAGAAGGTTTGTTGGACCGAGAGGCGGCGGCTCTTAGGGCCTCGGCTTGAGAATGGGAGATCTTCTTGGTGTAGCCCCTCTTCTTAGTCTTGGGGGGAGAAGGTTTGGGTAATCTCTCTTTAGGTGGAGGCAGACGGTAGAAAGGGCCTTGGTATGGGCCAAAGTCTTTGAGAGTTGGGTCGAGAAGGAGCGGAGTGACTTTTTCAGGATCAATGCCTAGAAGGCCGCACTGGTCGTTTCCCAGACCGCGGAGTTTCTGGAAGATTGCGGAGTAGACACCGTTGTAAAGTTGAGAGTGAGAGTCGGGCCTCCAACCTGTGACAAAGAAAGTTAGCGGCGATATCAAGAAAAGAAGAAAAATGAGTAAAAGGACACACCAACTGATCAGCTACACTTACCGCTCTTGAGGAAGTGTAAGTGCCTTAGAGAAACTTCAGGAGGTATGTCCGCTGACAGAAAGTTCCCGGACACATACAAAGGGTAATGGTGCCACACTTTATCAGAGGTGGTGATGTGAAGAATGAAAGATTTCTTCCGCGGACGACTACAAAAGGATTGATAGCCTACACTGCCAAACTTGGTACTCTTTTTGATGAAGTAATGGGCAATGATATCGCGGAGTTTGATTTGGGGAGAATTGGTTTTGTTGTAAAAGTTGGCAGCGTACATGACACGCCATAAATTGCCAATGCCTTGACATGGCGGAATGTTGAAATGATTGCATACTTCCACGTCAAGCAAGGACAAGGGGAACCTTAAGCCAGCCACTATTTGCCCAACCGTAATGACCAGGCTCCCTGGCCGCGGTTCCACAAGATGGGGAAAATGAGTTACGCCCGACACATGCTCTAACAGCATATCATCTGGGATGCCATAAGCGCCCTTGACCGCGTCTAGGTTGGGTCTGCGGTAGTATGAGGGAGGTGGGGGAAGCTTAAACGATCTCCCCGAGGTAGAGGGGATAGCGGCAGGGCTTGTCGACCCGGATGTGGGGGACTCTGACCCGTCCGCGATGGTGTTACTAGATCTAGAGGGTGGGGTCTCCGATCTGTTAGTTCGGACGACGGAGGAGTTCGATGACTCCGAAGCAGACATGAGGCTCAAAAATGGGCGATGCAGAAAAGAAATGATTTCCAAAAATGCAGTCAAGATAAAGATATCACAAAGCCTAATGGGCGGGGGGAAGAGTTAAACGGTGATCGGAAACTAGAAAACAAGAATGGAAAAGAGTGAAAGGAAAAAAAGAGCAAACCTGACTTTCAATGCAGCCGCAAGCCAAGGAAGAGAAGGCGTGGAAGACGGGGACAGTGACTGGTAAGAAGACCACCGGAAGAGGAAGCCAACAGGAAGAACGGGATAGAGGAGAGCAGAGGAAGAGAAGGGAGAGAGGTGCTGAGGTTAAGAGAATAAAGGATGGAGGAATAATGGGAAAGATGAAGGGTTTGAACGGGATTTGAAGCATCGGGGGCAGAAGGGTAATTTTTCGGGTGGTACGACCCAAAAGCCAAGAGAGATGAACCAGAGGATGGGCGCCACGTGGATATCGAGGAACGAGGAGTCAGGTTCTGCAGGTAATCATGATGCGTGAAGGCATGCTAAGCACGCATGTGAGAGGGCAGAGCAAGCACGTGCCAGTTGGGAGAAAGCACACGCTAACACCAAGAAGTAAGAGAAGGAGGGGCCGCGGATCAAGCAAATTGAGGATATCTCGGTCCCCCGAACGAAGTTCTTCATAGGGTTCTGGGGGCCGAGAGGGGGCATTTGTATCTACCAAATTCATGACCATGGGGATGACATGTCCCATAGACCGAGGTAACTTAAGGCACCAGAGAGTGAGAGCATAGGATACAAGCCGCGACACGAGAGGCAGTAGTGGACGGTTGGCGATCTTGGGGAGGGAGAGGTGGAAATCGTGGAATCGAGAAACGGTTAGCGGTTATGAAGTATAAGAGAAAGGAAAGAGAGAAGATGAAGAGGAAGAAAGAAAGAAAAGAAAGGAAAAGAGAGAGAGAGTTAGGATTTCAGAGGGGAGAAAATCTGATCATACATGATCCATGCCCAACAACATGCTCAGCCATGTAGCTAATGGTCTGCTATTAGAAAGAAGTAATCATTAGCATTAAAGAAGCTCCAAACAATACGCACAGACAGAAGAAATGAGAATGTTCAGAGGAATCCCCTTATTATTAGACAAAACCCAACCAAGAAAAATGTAACGCGTATTTCTTTTCACCAGTTTACACCAGCAGTATAACCTTACGTCCTTGCCATACCTTGTAAACAGCACGCCATGTATAATTAATGGTTGCACAATGTAGTGCTTTCTCAGTGTGTTATTAGGGCTTGAGACATGCGAGCAGAATGCGACCTTGTAACTGGAATGTGCATGGTGCTTAACCTTGCTGCCTGGATTCTACCTGATTCAACAGGTAACGATGGTGCACCGGCGCAAGACCGTTGGTGATTATTTTGGTCAGGCACATTTCTAACTGGGCGAGGTCCGACGTTAATTGCCTTCTCGCATATACAGCTCATTAATATGTGCCGGTTAAATGTACCCAAATCTTTGAAAAATCGGTCAGTATCATATCTGTTTGACTATCGAATACGTGTTAAAAGATCAATAGAAGGCGTCTAAGTTGCCAATAGAAAACAGTGAATTCGAAAATAGACATGGACCATTTAACTATTTAAGTATGGTTTGATACAGATATATGATGGGAACAATTTAAAAAAATTATGTACGAAGATTAAAAGAACTTATGAACTGGTATAACAGAGATATTAGATGGCAAATATTAGGAAAAAAAGAGAGGGTAATACAAGTGCAACAATGATATTGGATGGCAATATGGCACAAAAGGGGGAAGTATTGGTGCTCATCGATTTGCATATTGCCCCTACTGAAAGCATATCAATATCTCTGCTGACCACCAAATATATTGTAATACTATCTCAGCGCATGCAATATCATGCCTAATTAAAACTGCGTAGAAAAAAGTGAAAAACTGAAAAGAAGCTTTTCATTAAAAGATTAAAGGGTTAACTAGTATTACCCCCTACTAGATGAGCCAATTAGGATTTCCCCCCACTAGATGGGAAATGGTCAACCCACTTTTTTTTTGTTTTTTTTGTGTATGTGTGTATTTAGGGGAGAGACCCTAATTTTCCATCTAGTGGGGGTCAACCCACTTTTTTTTTGTTTTTTTTGTGTATGTGTGTATTTAGGGGAGAGACCCTAATTTTCCATCTAGTGGGGGGAAATTCTAATTGACTCATCTAGTGGGGGCTAATACTAGTTAACCCAAGATTAAATAAAGGTAGTTTACCAGTCACTGGTTTTGTTTCTTCGACACCAGCGGCATTTTCATCTTGCGACTCTCTCATTCTTAACTCCACTCAAGTACCAAATTAAGATATATATAGCTCATCATTTTCAGTTGTTGAAAAGAAACAATGTTTCAGGGACACAACATTTGGGTGATCTAGAAGACGCATGGTCTGAAGCTCTCAATTTTTGTATCTCTTGTCTTGTAAAACCTTTTTTATGGCCATTGTGCATGTACAATGTATAGTAAAACAGTTAAAAACATGGAAATTTTATGCCGAAGGAACTTACCTGAAAATCTGAAATACGATTCCAACTGATCCATGCCCAACAACACGCTCAGCCATGTAGCTAATGGTCTGCTATTAGAAAGAAGTAATCATTAGCATTAAGGGGGGCATCTTACTCAGAAAGAAATCAAAGAAAATGTCACTATTGTTTCAGCCAACTTCAAGCAGCAAGAATTTCTATCTACAACCACCTTAGCCAATGCCTAGCTAGAGGAATATAGATGTAACTCACATATTTAGACACTGGTATTACCTTTGGCTGGCCATTTCGACCACCAATAGTTGTACCAAGTTAAATCGCAATTATCAGTATGTAACCTTCTTGACGCTTGTAGGAGATGGAAATGACGGGAAATGGAGCAATGTAGCTAATAAGAGCACACAGCCTGGAAAGAATGGAGTTCTGTAGGAGGATATATATTTGCTTTCTTTGGAGTTGATAGTTTGAAAGACAGCAAACTGGGGAGGAGTTGGGATGAAGTGATTTTTTATAAGCTCATCCCCTACCAAACAAATTAAACGAACCAACCAGAAAAAAAATCAATTATGTCGTATAAGAGAAGCAACCTGAAAATCGAAGCTTGGGTGATGGTGTGAAAAGGGGTGGCGGGGTAACATAAAATAGAGATGAAGCTTGTAAATTAATTAATGGAGTAAGCCAGTAAGGTGGTTATAAGAGGAAAAAAAAAACAAGTGAATATTACAGCAGAAGAAAGTACTATCACAGGGAAGGTTGTTCGACTGACTTGTTTTTTGTTTGGCTCCTAAAATAAAAACAAGAACAGGTCAGCAATGCATATTTAAAAAGAAACATACATCGACAAATTGTTCTATCATGATATTGTAATTCGTTGATTAACCGGAACAGTTGAAATAGAAACTAAATTTCTCATTAAGAAAACAAATAACATAAGCAGATTATCAATGTCTAAGAAATTTACTCTTTGTTCACTGCTCCACAATCAGATTGGATCCCTCCAACTCCGTCACCATCTTCGAATAAATAATTTCCATCGGCAACTCCTACTTAAAGACCCCCTAATTGGACACAACATATTTAGTTACCATCAGAAAACAAGGGAAAGGTAGCATGCAGATTTAACTTGTTTCGCGAGCTCGACTTGTGCTGTTTGGAGAAACTGATATTTTTGTTAATTAAAATTATTCATATATTCAAGTTCGAAAATGTCCAATATATACATGAATTTCTACGTTGAAGGTTTTCTTGTAGTGTCAATGATTTTAAACCACTGACTAACAGGATCACACTTGGGATCTTTTGCAAGACATTTGCATTGATTAGTGATTATAGTTCCGTCCTTACTGACATCCAAGCACACCCTTTCTCCGCTGGCAAGCTCTGAAGAAAGGTGCATTCTAGAGTTTGATATCATTTCCCATTTTGAACTTGAATTGGTGCAGTCATTCCCAAGTCTAGGTGGTAGCCCCAATCCAACACCTTGCAAATCCAATTAATTCTTTTGTGGATTGTAATTGCCATCCAAGAAACAACTCTGGATGCAAGAACCACTCGCTGGATGGAAAAATATGTTATGTAGTTCTCCACTAGAAACACCTGGACCTGCATTTTACAAACAAAACATACACATTCAGAGCGTGATTCCTAGAGTATATGTGTATAAACATGTTCTGTATTTCATGGCGGATGATCAAATAACACCTAGGCTCCCCTTGAAAAATGTACATTTTTCTCAACCATTAAATCATTAAATTTACGGTGTATATATATATAGATTTAACTAAAACGTACCTTGAAATGGAGATTGAACGGCCTGAAGCCTTCGCAAATAACTTGAATTCCTTACACTCTCCCAATCATAACTCAACAATCCATACGTCTCATCCATTGCGTATACCCCTCCCCTCAAGTAGTAACTCCCTTGTAAAGCCCATAGAGACCAATCCATGTCCCAATCAGCTATAAAACCTAATATACAATTAAAGAACCTATTCCCGTTCTCATTGAGACCTGTCTGATCTGTCCCGAATTCGCCCAGAAAAACTGGATAGCCTTGTTTCAATAAAAATGTATAATTATTCTGAATGTTATTCATGAAAATCCCACAATAGTCGTTATGATTACTTTCCACCCAAGCAGTCGCATTTTCTGTGAATGCATACCAATGACCCTCGAATACTAGCTTTTTTGTAAAAGATACTTTCACCTGTTTTTTTCTTAAGAAACTCAGATCTGTATCAAAGTATAGTCCGGAAAGTACAACAAGGACTTCGGGATTTGCTGCATGTACTGCTTCTGCTCCTCGTTGCATGTACCTAATTAACATCATACGTAAATTAAACTTGGCAATACAGAAAACTTATACTATGACACATGAAAATTTGTCATTTCACAATACTACTTGTAGTGCGTTGAGATAGTACTATATATTTTTACCTGTACCAGGCCTTCACATTCTGGTTAGGTCCTCTTAATTCATTTCTAAGGCTCATTCCTATGACATTTTTAGTGCCTTTAAACATTGTGGCCATCCTACCGAGACCTTTTATCCAAAGTTTTGGATCAAAGTCTTTATCACCAAAAAAGGCACTGCTATCGTTGTTGCTGCAACACCAACCCGGTGTGGTGATGTGGTTGTCTAGTATCACCATGATGTTGTTATCACCAAGGCTCGAAACAACATTCTGGAAACACAAGAATATAATTTTCAGAAGAAAAAATAAATATAAAAACACATGAAACTGACTAAATTAATTATTCCGAACTCCACAATTTTCCTTAGTCCACAAGAATCGTATTGCCAAGTTTTGGCTATAAGGGAATTTACCTTAAAAACTTGGGAGAGGCTCATATTAAGGAACCTTTCGTTGTTGACTTTGATCCCACCAAGAGACTCATAGAGGCCTAGGCTTTTGAAGGAGTTTTCAACTGTCATAGACGCTAATGTGTGATTATTAATCAAAGCCAAAGGCCATGTAAGTCGAACGCAATTGAATCCCATAGATCTTATTTTCTCAGAAATCACATCTACTGGTTTTTTACTCAGCCCCTCAGCAACAGCAGGTTGAAGGTGATCAGGCCAATTTACACATGCTAGCTTAACTCTATTTCCATCCTCGTCAACTATCCATCTTGAATTGGTGAATAAAGGCGTTGCCAGTACATGTTTTTGTAATGCAACTGTGCTGAGACATATAACTAGTAACGAAGATAACAAGTTTAAGGAGAAGTTGTTCTTCATGGTGTGGTGTGGTATTGTTGTGACTCACTCAAGCACAAGAGGTTGGATTCACACAACTTCAGATGTTGCTTGATTTTATTTGAAAAGGATAGTTTATGGCTCCATTTTATAGGCAAGTTAGTTGCAAACCAATTTGGATAATAGATTTTTTTTCGATAAGAATAGATTGGCTGAAGCATATCTTGATCGCTAACATTAGCAGTTAGTAACAAAGCCAGATAGCGTAAGTACGACAATGCTGTGGCATACTGGCATATATCTAAACTTGGATGTTTCGACCTTGAGATGGAACTATCTGCATACACAATGCCTGAATTAGAAATCAAATTCACTACACACTAATCTCATTTTCTTTGTACTTGGGTTTCTCCACGTTTAACCAAAATACCTATTTTTTTCATTTTTTTTTTTTGGATATAAGTAGGACATTTGCTAATTTTGTCCAGTGCACCACTTCCATATCCATATGAAACTAGCAGCCCAAGCAGAAGTATTCAATATGTGCAAAACACACTGAAGGCCGGCGAAGTCGTGTTCTAGCCTCCTTGGGACCATGTTTTACCGATTGACTTATTGGGGTATAGATACTAGCTTAGCTAGCCTCCGGACTATTGACCGGTTTCAACACTAGGATCCAGTCGGGTACATAAACCCCCACTATTTTGGTACGCACACAAACACACACTATAATAATTCTATGATATTAGATTGATCACAGTGGTATATTGATACGTGGCTATCTCCTTATTATTATTGTTATCTACAATAAAGCCACCAGTGGCTATCTATATCACTTCTTTATTATTATTGTTATCTACAATAAGGGTAGCAGTTAAGTAGCTCCTAGAGTCCAAGTTGAAGTAAACTGAGTCCCAATTTAATGACCTCGAGAAATCATTTAATAAAACTCTTCATTTCATTTTTCTTTTTTAGCCGAAATTAGCAAAAAAAAATATTCCAATAAAAAGGTAATAAATATTTCATCCAAGATTGGGGTCAAGCAAGAAGATAGGAAACTACTCACACATGGATTTTTGTTTCTTGTGTTACTATTCTTTCAGTTAGAAGCATAGCTTTTGAGGATTCCAGTGTTCCCTGCTATAGTCTCTTTAGCTACTGGATTGCAAAATTTACACCAAACATCACAAGCTTAGACTGGTGTAGACTTTTCCGTTCTTGGGTCAAGAGGACATTACGTGCTGGTGGTAGAGCAGATGACGGGAAATGATCGAGGTCTCCCTGCATATATGTTAACCAACGTATATACCTGCATATTCAGCATAGCAGGAGAAAGTAGTGGTTCGGGGCTAGCATACAACAATGGCTATTTGATTTTGAAATAGAAAAGCTATAATTTGATCCTAAAGTAGCTTTAAGATATAAAACCAATACTTCCGAACGTTCTCTACGACGACAACTTTCAAATGAGATTACTCATTAACAACACTACACCAAACTCTGAAAAGTAAGAAATGCCTTTTAGCTTTGATAGGCGAGACAATTTATATTGGAGGGATGTAGAAGGCCGGTGGAGGGTGTTGTAAAAACAGGTGAATCCGTGAATGATGTGATGCAATGAATGGCTTAACCACGGGTGGGTGCGGGTGGCCTGGGTGCTGATGGCACACAAAGTGTCATGTATGGCTATACTACTACTAATCTATAAAGGGTGCTGTATTGGGCGCCACTAAAATTAGATCGGGCAGTCTCCAGCCCAAGCCCAAACAACAAAGTCCAAACAACAAAGCCCAGATTACCTCCAAATCGCAAACCGGAAAAACCTATTCCTTCGGTCATCTCTCTCGTGCAGAACCCTTCGCGAAACCCTAACCAAAAAAATCCAAAATCTGAATTGAAGCAATCCAATCGCGAAATTGAAACAATCCATAAACAATCCAATTGAAACAGTTCAGTTCCATAAACAATAGCAAAATTGAACACGAAAGGTTTGTAGAAAGGGTGCTTGCTTTACCTTGAGAAATAAGTAGAAAGAAGCGGAAAGGGCGCTCACGTTTTTTGGCTCCAGCTGCTCGCCTACACGCAGAAACCACGATCGTCGAACACCCCGACCAGCAAGTCTCTCCTTATGGGAATGTGATGTTTGTCTTGTTCAGCTTTATATAGTCTGAGAAAATGAGCGCTCGAATTTCCTATATATATTTTTTTCTTCGAGAGAAACTGAAAAAGAGAATCAATGCATTGAAAGTGAACAACAAAAGATTTTTTTTAAGGGTTATCACACATTCCTTGCTTTATTCCTTGGTCTTGTTTTAGTTCTAAAAGATTTCTTCCATAATGGCAGAAAATAATAATAGTAAAAAGAAAAGGAGTTTTGAAGACATGCAATCACAAACCAAGATGGTTGTTGTTAGTTAAGAACCAGTTTTTAAGAAACAAAATGGTTCTCATTCTGTTAAAAGTTTTGATCCCAGAAGGTTTGGTTTGTTTTTAGATTCTTTTTTTATCAGTCTATATTGTTAAAAAGATTATTAATTGATATATTTTTAATGGTTTTGTAGTTATCAGAAGAAGGTGTATGAGGTGGCGAGAAGGAGGTCTTGTTCAGCTTTAGGGAGGACGTAGTCGAGCTTTCTGAATATTTGGAGGTAGAAATTCTCAACCTTTTTTTTTCCTATCCTTCGTTTGAGCAATGAGCATTTGCTTGGAACTTTTAGGTTTTTACCTCTAAACAGAGTAGCAGACTATAAACGATAAACAATAAAACTATTGGTAGTGGTCTGGCATTTTTTTATTGGTAGAGAATATTGTTTCGTCTGGCATTTTTTATTTCTAGTGTGGATTTATACTTTTGTTTAGATTTCCATCCAATTTGTTGGTCTTCAGGTCTTGATCTTCGTACACTTTGAGTTGGTAGACAAGCACTTCATGTCTATCTCCTTTTGTCAAATTCTATTGACTTTATTGACAAGTTATAGCAACATTAGCTCGGTATATTTCTTTTTTTTAGGGGCTGCCCAATCCAATTTGATGAGTGCCCGATCATTTCTTTGAACCTTATAAACAGAAAAAACTTGGTTATGCCATCAATTAAAAAGAGGACAAAAAAAATGAATTGTCATACAATTCAACTAAAAATGATCCTGTACTTGTTCTCTAGTTTATGCAACATTTGTAGAGCACAGAGTTTCTTTTGCGTCCTTCAATAATGGCATATAAACTATCAGATTTCTTACAAACAAAATAATCATAAAGGAACTGAAAGGTATACCAATGTTGCATCATCAACAGCTTCTTCCTCTGTAGGACAAGTAGCCTCTTCTTTGCTAGAGCTTCCATTGTCAATCTCACCCTATAAGATGTAGTTGCAACAACAGAAAAGAGAAGAAGTAGAATTTTCAAAAAAGGAATTATAACTAACCTCAATAGATTTAGGACAACATAAACCCTCCAAAGATAAATAACCTTCCACTTGACGTGAAGCAGCCCCGAATGGCCTTGGACAAGGAACCCATGCCCATGGAGGAAACACAGGATAAATTACTTTCCATTTCTCACATAGTGCTCTTGCACTGATGTTAAAGTCATTTGGCGAGAGTGTACCATCCCAACTAGAAGAGAAACCCATGTTTATTTGATATGTAATAACTTGAGCTAACTTAAAACAAGAAAAAAAATATATCAGTATATAATAGTCATCATCACTTACAAATTATTGCTTGCTCAAAAGCTTATGAAAACGACAAATAAATGTTAAAAATCATTAATTTAGAGAAAACTTACTTGATGAAAGAAGTCGATCGTTTTTGTAATTTTGAAGGAAAAAAAATTTGGACCATTTCTCGATTTGTGCGTGTCATCCTTGCACATGGGCGAGGATGACATGCACATGTGTAAGTAATGAGAGTATTGAATGAGAGATCAAGTGTAGCATTTGAAAGTATTAAATGAGAGATCAAGAAACTTTCTTGGTGCAATACTAGGGCCAGGGTGCGTCATGGGTTCCCAACGACTTTAGGACAGGTCTTGGACATAGCTCAGTTGGAGCCTGGCTACTTGGATCTGTTGGGGTAGCGAGGTTTCCTAAGACAAAGTTCTAGCATTTCACGCTATGCATATTGGCTTGGTCTTTGTGCCATCAATATATTGCTTGTCTGAACTCCTTATATAGGTGGAAAACTATATTTCCACTATAAAGTTAAAGGGAACACTGGAAATTCTTCTCCAGAGACTGAGTATAGAAACTAGTCTTGGTCACATCCATGACACCGTAGCTCAAATGACTGAAAAATTCATTGCTTTGAGTTCAACAGACTCTAGACTGCCTAAAGTATTCAAATTGCCCCAGCTGACTCTTGAAGGCTTTTTTTTCTTACCTTATAATTTCTCGAGGAATCATCATAGAACCATGTGATTGAGGAGTAATCAATTGAGCTTCCCTTTATAGCTGGAGGTTCATATCTCCATACTAGAATTTCCACATCCCACAACCAAAACATTCTTTCCAGAAAACTCTTCACCGTTTTTATACGAACTCGTATGTAGAACTGGACCTTCAAAGTCATTCATTCCTTCAATCGCTGAAACCACGACCTCTCGAGTTCTCTCCGGTTGCTACAACTAACTAACCCGACTAAGGTAACTAATCTCCTCCAATCCCACAGTTTTCACTCTCCATGATCCAAGAGTGTGATCATAGGCAAGACTTTCTCTTTGTTTGGTTGAATTGTGGCTCTAAACCGAATTTACTCACATAATAAGCATCTAAATAGTCCACAAAGTGCTCTTTAGTTGGGTAAGTAGGGAACTTCACGGGAATGGCATGAGGGGTAGCTCACGAGAATTTTTAGGAAGGTGAAGATGTAGTCGATCATAAGCCTTGCTCTTCCACAATGAGGCTATACAATTAGCCCTCTCTACAATCACACTAGGAACTCCTCTTCTCTTTTAAGGCAGGTAACTACAAAGAAGACACGATGGGGCTGGCACCAACAATGATTGGACCTTGCACTAAAACACACCTTCCATTTTTCTTCATGATCTCATCAAAAGGATCATGAACTCTTTTGCTTTCCACTTCTCTCAAGCAGTCCACAAATAGCATGAGAAGAACAGTTGTCAACTGACTACTTAACTAACTGTCTAGTTAAAGTGGGTGCTATTATAAAAGGAGAGAATCCCTATGAGTAGAGCACGCTTAAGGCCGGACTCATTCCTTTCTACCGTTTCAAGGACAGAGCCAAAGTTCAAGAGAAACTTCAACCGTAAGCTAAGCGAGATGGTTTCGATTGAGATGGTTTTATCAACTTGGAAATAAATGTATAGATATTTGGATGAAGGAAGAGTTGCTTTGCGAATAGAAGGATCAAAGAATGAAGTTAAACTATAGAAAGGGAAGGGTAGTGTGATATGATATAATACCCAGCAAAAAAATGATGTGATAAATATAAATTCGTTGAGTATATATATATATATATATATATATATATATATATATATATATATATATATATATTAAATGGTATTAACCAATGATTACCTCCCATATATTAAACCAACCAATAAAATAACGTCACTATATCTGTTAGAAGAGCGTGGGCACATCAATGGCTAGAGGTAGGATTATTAATATGCTAAACAAATTGGCTAATATGGATAATGACCATATCCTACATATATATTTGTGATTTTATGACTTTTGTTGTAAGAACTACGCTAGGTTGCAGCACGACTCCGAGTATACTTTCAGTGCCATTACCGACATCTCTCACTCATTTAGTCAAGTCAATTAACAGAATAAATAGAAGACCTAGCATATTGCAGCAACTCTTTGATGTAGATGGTCTGATCCCTTGTTGTCATCTTGAACTATATTTGTGCGAACGGAATTTTCCTCAATTCATATTCCCCATGACATCTTGGAACAAGTAACTACCATGAAGAAGTGCTAGCTACTAGTAACATGACTTGGACTGCATTTAATTTGCATAAGCTGAAGACTTGAAGCTACTTTTGTTAGAGATTATTTTACATTCTATAAAGTTCTCCATTTTAGTAATAATACGCTTAGAGAAATACTAGCGATGCTACCCCTTAGAGGGTGATACCCCCAAACATGTGATTTAGGTCCCCGTTTGAAAATTAAAAAATGAGTTGCTTTACATCTTGTTGCTAAACTTTCATAGTGCTCATCTTTCATACCTAGTATTTTCCTTTAGGGCCTGATGTTATAAGAGAAGATACTTTTACCATTTTATGATTAGTGTTTTTGTACATTCTGTTACTCACCTTTCATACTGCTTATGTTCTTGAGTCTTGACTAATGAGTAATGACCTTGATCACATGCAGCTTTTACAAGTACTTGCTTAAGGTCCGGATCTGTGGGGAACAAACTGAAGCGGTAAAGCATTATAGGTGAGAAGCTCTTTCTTTGGTTATCAAATTTACTAAATGTACAATCAAGGTGGTTTTTTTGGGTGGTTTCCCCTATGCTTGACGAGGGACAGAGTCAAGTTCATTTTGTTGTAGAGAGAGTCCAGTTATTTTGTTGTAATACTTGTTGTACATAAATGACGGTTCATACAGAAACAGTCTTGTATATATATACATTTTCACTGTCGTGTAAAAATTAGGTTATATGTACATATGGTTGTTCGATCTCACATGTCAGTAAAGAATCAGTTGTTCGATCAATGTATTCCTAATATTTACTCTTTGACATCTGTTAATAGTTTCTTGTAACTTGTAGTGGTTGTCCTTTCTTAATACTGTTAATATTGTTAACAAGTTACAAGACATATAACCATGGCGTTTTGAAAGAACAAAAACTTTTCTTTTGGAAGTCTATCTTTTCCTTCTACTTGCATCCACATATTATGCGGCTAGAAATTGTATTGTGGGTTGAATATTTTATAGGGTGTTATGTACATATGGTTGTTGGAAGGATGCATGTCATTATTGATTTCCAGGTTATGACAGGTTTAAGTATACGAAATGTTGACTAAACAAAGGAAACTCTGCCCAAAACTCGATAGATTTTGGATAGTGTAACGCCTCATTCTATTTCTTCATATATACTTGGAGTTATCATAGCAAGCTTATAAGTATATTAGTTTTACGACTGGGATGATCTCTTTTTTCTAGTGATTTTCTTTGTACATTGTTTATTTAAATATGGTTTACTAATACTTGTTTTATTTTTCTTTGTAGCGATGGGTCCTTGATCAAAGAATGTGAAGAATGTAGCGAAAACTACATTCAAGGGTGTTTAGAAATTTTTTGGTGGCGGTTCTTCTAGTGGTGACGCAGTTGGAAGAAAAAGGCAAAGGGCAGACGACTTAACGGCATTAGCGCATAGAGGGGACCATTTGGAAAAAGAGGTTCCTGAGGTTCCTGAGGTTGATTCATCTAGTGAAGATAGTGTAGATAGTATAGATAGTGATACTAATGTAGGTTTAGATATAAATATGGACAAAGGGAAGAGTATAGTAGAAGAGGAGAGGAGGAGAGTGAGGAGGAGGGTGAGGAGAGGGATGAGCAGGATGATGATGTGGAAGAATATGTGGTAGAAGACTTACCACCAGTGGAAGAAGCACCTCTGGTATTGGATTTCGTAAGAAAATCCAATGATGATTTGGAGTTTCAAAGAGGTGTGTATGGGGGAGGCCCGTATGAGTCAGAGTTGTTGTATGACTATGCGGTGCATGTCACTCGCGATGTTTGGGAGAGAAGGGTAATATTTTATTTTTCTTGTGTACTTTGATTTTCTTTTACAAAATCTTTTGTTTTTGTTCATATATATCTAGTGCGTGCTCGGTTGTTTCAGGAGGATCGCGGAGCGTTGAAGTGTGTTTCACACTTAGCGAAGTTATCCCAATGGGATTTCAAAAATGAATGTGAAAGGTCTCCGAGATTTTCCGTGCAGTTGAGAAGGACTGGATTGTTTGATCTCGTGGAAGGTTATCACGAGCAGATGGATCCACCATTGATCTCTGCATTTGTGGAGAGATGGCATCCGGAGACCAACACCTTCCATATGCCAGTTGGGAAGATGATCGCGTGACTTTGGGACGATGTTGTCCAAATCTGTGGAGTCTGATTAGAGGGAAGAGCAAAGCAAAGGGGACGGTGGTGAACTTACAACAATCGATAAATCTCCTACATCTTAGTCTGGGGCTCCCTATTGATTTGATTAGGGCAGAGATAGAATCTAGCAGGTTCACTTCAAAAGTAAGGCTAGAATTCATCCAGAAGCATTTTGAAACAAGGTTCATGATAGCCCTATATGTGACGCTGCTGGGAAGGTGGTGGAGAAGGCCTCGAGTTTCCATGATGTTCAACGGACTGTTAGAGCTTTTATCCTGTTTTTCTTTGGATGTGCCGTTTTTACTGACAAGTCTGGGACTGGAGTGCCTATATGTTATCTGAGGCCGTTGTTGAAATTCAGTGAGATAGAAGAATATGCATGGGGTGCAGCAATTTTGGCATTTTTGTATAGAGGTCTCGGGGCTGCCACATGTGCAAAGGTGAAAGGGGTTATAAGCTATATGACTCTTCTACAGGTAAAACTTGAGTATTTTAAAGTTTATTTTTTTTTAATGTTAATTTTATTACTCTATCAATATGTTAACTATTTGTGTATATCTAGGTGTGGATCTATGAGTATTTTCCGATATTCATAACAGTCCCAAACTTCAACTATACTTCGTCTCAGCCGCGTGCTCATAGACACATCCCAGTCGCTCCACACTATTACGATACAACGTATGCATTGTAGTTTTATCGAGCGATAATTGATGATTTGAATGAGTTCAATGTAAGTATTTAAGTTTAAGTTTAAGTATTTAAGTTTGTTTATATTTTTGTTTAGTAATTAATCATTGGAGTTGTTAATGACACATTTGATTTTATTTCAGGTTGTTTGGCATCCCTACAAAAATGTCAGAGATACAAACCCGATCGATGACATTGCATTTTTTGAGGGATTGCTATGTTTTTTCAACATTGTCGAGCTTTACGCTATCGCAAGGGTGGTGCGTCAGTTGGGTCACGTGCAGCTTGTACCTAAAGATCCTCCAATACCAAATTGGAGAACAAAAACTATGGCAGGACGCGGGTATGAGGTGAACTGGACCAATATTGGGCCACTTTATTGGGAGTCGTGGCAGAATCACGTGATCCAACCCTACAACCGAGGACCTATCTCGTCTTATCCATGGGAGTGTCATCAAAACTACATGACTTGGTATGCGAGGAATTCTCATGTAGTTTTAGTGAACCTTGAGCTTCTTCCTATTCATTCCTCCCTGGAGACACTGCCTAACTGTTCACCGATTGTAATTATTATGATTTTTAATTAAGTTTCTCTAACTGTGATTTTTTGCATTCGATTGGTAACTTATCTTGATTTTCCTTTTTTTAAATTTAACGGCGTCATCGATGAAACCAGTCATTTTTAGAGAGAGGTCGCAATTGGTGGGAATGATATGCCGAGGAGGAAGCAAAGGTCCTCCTTGAACAAGCCGCACAACTTGACTAGGTGCAAGTATATTGGTGGGCGCTATAGTTCATGATTTGTTTCAGTTTAGGGTTTGTAACTTTGTAATTTGTTTGATGGATGGATTATTTGAAACTTTGTTAACTTTGTTTCAGTTTTAGTTTGATGGATGTAATTTATTTCAGTTTAGGGTTTGTAATTTTGTTAACTTCGAATGAATGGATGGATATGATGTTTGAATGAATGTTGGATGTTTGAATGGATGAATGATGTTTAATGTTTGAATGGAATTTGATGAATATGAATGGATGAATTTGATGAATGGGTGTTTGATATTTGATGTTTGAATGGAATTAAGTAGAATTTGATGAATATGAAAGTGTTGTAAAAACAAAATGAATTTTGAATTTTTTTTTTCCAAACGACCCAGCCGTATCGTTTAGCATAAAGGCCAAACGACCTCATCAGATCGTTTTCCCTTTATACCAAATGACTTCAGCAGATCGTTCTCTTTTAATCCCAAATGACCCATCCACATCGTTTGGGATTAAAGTCAAACGACATGGTCAAGTCGTTTGGCCGTTATACCAAACGACATGGCCACATCGTTTGGTCTAAAGGCCAAACGACTTTGCTAGATCGTTTGACTTTTATACCAAACGACATGGTCACATCGTTTGGTATAAAATACAAACGACTTGTTCATGTCGTTTTTCTTTAATCCCAAACGATGTGGCTGGGTCGTTTGGGATTAAAGCCAAATGACTTGACCGTGTAGTTTCGGTCATTATTGACAACATACGAACATTATTTCAAATCACTCGATTGCAGTCCGAATCAACTAGTCAATCACTCGATTGCCATCTAAATCAACTTAGTCGATCATTCGATTTCCAAATCACTCGATTGTCGTCCGAATCAACTTAGTCGATCACTCGATTTCCAAATCAAATCAAATAAAAGCCCTAACATTTTTTCCAAATAACATAAAAATCAAATCAAATTACACTTGTTCCAAATTACATCAATATATCACTTAGTCGATCGCTCGATTTCCAAATCACTTGATTGTCGTCCGAATCAACTTAGTCGATTACTCGATTTCTAAATCAAATCAAATAAAAGCCCTAACATTGATAATATAAAAATCAAATCAAATTACACTTGTTCCAAATTACATCAAAATACAAATTACATCAAAATATCATATCGACAACATACAAACAACTTAGTCGATAACATGTACTGTTGGGTCTTCAACGAGCTCGTTTTCCCATATTAAATTGGCAATGTTCAATGCCATAAATTGCAATTGCCTTGCTATCAAGGCCAAATTCCAACTTTCAGCAATATCATATCGAGCTCTAAGCCATTGGCGCATTACTGGAGGAACCGGACAATCTTTAGCAAGTTCAACATTGACAAAATGATTTCCACCAACATGTGAGCTACCCAACACTTGGGTCACTCTCTTAGGATTTGCTTGGGTTCTCAGCGGCATGAGAAGAAAGCACTGACGAGCTCCTAAATGTAGAAGGACAACATTAAATCTTAAAGCAAATAAGTATCCAGCAAAGGGCATGCTCATCCACTTATTTAAGGGTGCGTAACCTTCTTTATGTAGGATTTCCTTCATCGAATAAAAAACCTCACTTTGATTGTACAAAGTACAATAAAGAGGGAGGTTGTCAGTAAGCTCTTCGTACAACTCCCTTATCATCTGTGGCCATTCCTCTTGACTTCTTCCTAATGCAATGCAGAAAGCTCTATAACCGCAGTTGCCATCGCCAACAGGGTCATGGACTCTAACAATGTATTTATGCATTTCTTCAGGAATATCCAACCCGTAATCCTTAGGACCCCTCGTCTTTCCAAAGTCTAAGCCACCTCTCACATTTCATGGTGTGACTGTTTTTGGAGAAGGCTTATTTCTTGGTGTGGTTGTTTTTGGTGTTTTTGGAGAAGGTTTATTTCTTGGTGTGGTTGTTTTTGGTGTTTTTAGAAAAGGCTTATTTGTTGGTGTGGTGTGGATGTTTTGGGTTGGTATTTTTGGAGAAGACTTCTTTCTTGGTGTGGTGTGGGTGTTTTGGGTGGGCGTAGTGTTTGGTTGTGACGAGACCCACTCTTCATGGTCACGTTTAGAATGTTCAAAATGAGATGGATCTCGCTTTGAAGAGTTATCATCTCCAGTTGGAAGCTTTCTGCTGCAGCTACTTTTCGGCCAACCTTTGGTTTTTGCTTCCTCACGAGGCGGTACTAACCATGTACTTTCTGGTACGGCAATCTCCATAAGCTTCCTAATCATAACCCTCGCTTCTTCTTAAAACCATTGCAAACCTATTCATGAACAAGTCCATCGAAGGTGTAACATCGGGACGAACACCCACTGACACATTGGGAGAAGCAGACAATGTTTTCCAAAAAGGGTCGATAGCAATCAAAGGGATGGACCGCTCTTGCTCTTCAAACTCAATTAATTCATGAACACATGGCAATCCATGGCTCATGCGCAAATAACACCAACACCTTATCTCTCTATCTTTAACACGCTTTACGCGGGTATCTATTTCTTCAAATAACAAGTCCAAACACTTGCGTGAGACAAGGCCTCTCTGAGTTCACGAAACAAAGGAATCTGGTGGTGGTCTTTGAAGTTACAATCATACTTCTCTCGAAGGTAGCTCTAATCTCGGACATCTGGATCTCTAGAATCGGGTGGATTAAGCTAAACATACTCAAAAAATCATGACAGTTTGTATTTCCTAGTACACGCTTCACCTGAGCATGAGACCCTTCAACTCTATTGGGCGTTGTACTCCCAAAGTGAATGTGTTGGTCAGTCCAACAACATACGAATCGATCCCTGTGAGAAAACCAAGTCTCTCGCAAATAACTAACAAAATTGGAGTACTCAACCCTGTAATATTTTTCCAAAGCATCCCATCTATGCTAGAAAATAATCTCTGTCTTCGATTTGACTACAGTGTTCCACGAGAACTGGGCCTTCTCTACAAGTTCTGTAGTTAGAAAAATATCGTAACATTTTGAAAGAACGCACGTAGCGATATGCCATCTACATAGATGCTTGTGTGCGTTAGGGAAAACTCTATCAGCGGCACTCATCAGGGCCAAGTCCCTGTCAAACACGATCACAGATGGGCTTATGTCACCAAGCAAGCCACTAAAATAATGTAGGGCCCACTCATAGTCGACTGTTGTTTCAGACTAAAGAAGCACCTGACACACGGTGAAAGATTTCCACGTTGAAGTCACCCCAACAAACTGTACGAAAGGCCACCGATACCTGTTAGTTTTGTAGGTAGCGTCTAACATGAAAATTGTTGGAAAAGTCCGAGCCAACTTAACACCTTCTGGATGGGCCCATAACAATCCCGTTATCTCCTCGGTATTCTCATCCTGTCTCAACTCCTCAAAATAATGTTCTTTTGCTAACAACTCACGCAATCTCGCGAATTGTGTGAGACCGTTCATATCCGATTTTCACCTCACGCCTTGCAGTGTAGACTTGGTATATACTAGAGATGTTATCATGATACCTATTCCTGATGGAATCCAAAATTTGTTTAGGTTTTATTCCACACTTACTCATCTTTGACAAATACTCGAACTCTAGAACGGTTAGTCGAGTAGCAAATGCATGTCCTTCAAGGGTCTTCGCCAATGGATGGTTGTGAACACCATTAAGAATGACAATTTTCAAACTATTGACAGTGCTGCGTTGGAAAACACCTTTTAACTTAAATGGACATCCCGATTTCTTGGTTCCCGACCTTCTCTTATTAGCCCTCTCTTCGCCTTCCTTCTTGTGTGACCGATACACACCCGAGCACTCGCAAGCCAAATTCAATCTTGCTACTCGGTTTCCTTTGGCACACTCCGACTTTTCAATGACCACAACAACATTAACTTGTCTTCCTCTAGCAGTTGCCCAACCGATTGCCTCGCTACGTGTATGAAAGACCTAAACACATAAAAAACAACAACTATTATTAATACACTAATAAAATTACATTTAGAAAATTTAAAAAAAAAAAATGAAATCAATGTCTACTCAATCATACCTCTTCCGTAGTAAAAATTTATGTTGTATCACTTAAAATCGGTTAACAATCCACATCATTCGAGTTTGTAGAGGATCGGTTCCCGGATAGCGGCAAAGAATTCTACATATAGAAGAATAAAACAAGAGTCTCAAACAATTTGCATTTAGTTTCAAAGTCACAAAAAAAAAAAAAACTTTTAATTAAATTTAATCCAAACGACCCAGCCATGTAGTTTCATAGAGGGTCCAAACGACCCGGCCATGTAGTTTTATAGTGTCCCCAAACGACCCGGATATGTCGTTCTATAGTGTTACCAAACGACCCAGCCATGTAGTCCTATAGTGTAACCAAACGACCCGGACATGTCGTTTTATAGTGTTCTCAAACTACACCGCCATGTCGTTCTATAGTGTTCTCAAACTACACCGCCATGTAGTTCTATAGTGTTCCTAAACGACCCAGCCATGTCGTTTGGGCTCGGATTTTGCATTCATTCAAGTGTTTTGCATCCATCCATTCATTCAATCAATCAAGTGTTTTGTATTCATTTTAATCAAGTGTTACCTCATTACTTAGGTTTGCACTTTGTCGTCGACGATTTCTCGGCATCTCATTTGCTCGACTTGTCGCATCTTCAAATTCTTCACCTTGACCTTCAACATTTTGTTCCACTTCTTCACTTTCAAGTTTCAACATATCTTCTATTTTCTCCTTCTTTAATTTGTTGTTCTTCTCTAATTTGTTGTTGTACCTCAAACATTACCTCAAATGCTTCTTCTTCATCTTCATGTTCCATTTAGAGAAACTTAAGTATTCTAATATGTAGAGAAACTTGAGTATGTAGAGAAACTTGAGTATTCTATGTAAACCCTAAACTCTAAACTGAGTGAATGAGTATTCTATATATATTTGAAATTTTGATATATTTCGAATAATTGAATGAAATATATTTGTAAACCCTAAACTCTAAACCCCCCAAACTAGTTTATTATTTACAATTGAATAAAAAAAAATGGAAAATAACAAGTTTAGATATAAAACAAATTATAATTTTAGATTTGGATAATTGAGTGAAATATGTTTGAAATTAAATTTTTTTTTATGTCGGTATGAAATTTGTAAACCCTAAACCCTAAACCCAAACCCCAAACCCCCAAACTAGTTTATGATTCAAAATTTGAAAAAGAAAATAAAAAATAATAAGTTTATAAATAAAACAAATTATTATTTTGAATAATTAAGTAAAATATGTTAGCACAAAATTTGTAAACAACTCTAAACCCTAAACCCTAAACCCTAAACCCCCAACCTAGTTTATGATTCACAATTTTAAAAATAAAATAAAAAATAACAAGTTTAGATATAAAACAAATTATTATTTCAAATAATTAAGTGAAATATATTGGTACGAAATTTCTAAACCATGAACCCCTAACTCCAAACCCTAAACTAGTTTATGATTCATAATTGAAAAAATAATAATAATAATAATAATAAGTTTAGATATAAAACAAATTATTATTTTAGATTTTAGCATGTTTGATTACATGTTTTAACTTAGTTATAAAGATATTATGTCATAACAGATAAAGAGTGCAGAGTGCATGTAGTTTTATTGGTGTAATTGTGTTGTTTCTAACCCAATTTTTTTAAATCGGATTTCAATTTTTCTAATTCAATTGAAATCGTTTGAGTGCGTTTGGGTACGTTTGGGTGCGTTTGAGTGCGTTTGGAATCGTTTGAGTGCATGTCCACGTCGTTTGAGTGTATACTCAAAATATATGCATGTCCACATCATTTGAGTGTATACTCAAACTACATGGACAAGTCGTTTGAGTGTTACTCACACTAACACTCAAACTACGCGGCCATATCGTTTGAGTGTATACTCAAACGACCCCATATCGTTTGAGTGTATACATACTCAAACGACTTGGTCATGTAGTTTGAGTATACACTCAAACGATATGGTCACGTAGTTTGAGTGTACACTCAAACGACATGTACACGTCGTTTGAGTGTACACTCAAACGATATGGTCTCGTAGTTTAAGTGTTAGTGTGAGTAACACTCAAACGACTTGTCCATATCATTTGAGTATACACTCAAACTCAAACTAACACTCAAACGACGTGACCTTGTAGTTTGAGTGTACGATGTGACCACGTAGTTTGAGTATACACTCAAACAATGTAGTCACGTAGTTTAAGTGTACACTTAAACGATATGGTCACGTAGTTTGAGTTTACACTCAAACGATGTGGTCGCGTAGTTTGAGTATGCACTCAAACAACATGGCGATATCGTTTGTGTGTATACTTAAACAACTTGGCCAAGCCGTTTGAGCGTACACTCAAACTACGTGACCACGTTGTTTGAGTGTCAACAGAAACGACCCGGAGGGTTCGTTTTGGCGATACCGGTTGAATTGGTTGCTGGGCTTGGGCTTTGATGGCAAACTTGTAAAATTTCTTTTTTTTTAGGGTTGCCCAATCCAATTTGATGAGTGCCCGATGGAATCACCTCTATAAAACGTTACAGAGTTGCACCTCCAAGGTGCTATTGTTTTTATCTCAACCTACTAGAACAAATTCTTTCTTGTCTCCAAATAAGAAGCCGGGAAGGATATTCCCATTTGGCCACTAGAAAAACCTTCAGGTGCTTTTTTTCTGCTGTAGATTCACATCAACACTTTTTGACCATGGGTTTAGGACTTGTATAATTGGGCGAGTAGACCACTCACCACTGTTGTTTCCCCATCAATTGTTTAACTTAACAAAACAAAAACACATATACTCATAGGTTAGGCTATTTTCGCCTTCCCCAACCCCCACCACCACTTAGCTTCGCCCCCCACAATTAGCTACTTACCTTTTTATCTGTTTTCTTTTTCCTTTTTCTACTTTTCACATCTCAAAATGGTAATGAAATCAAAAAATTTATTTCAAGCACCGATTTTTTTTTCTAGGGTTTTATTTGACAACATTTTTCAATTTTAATTTTCTTAGTATTTACAAGCTTTGTTTCTCTTCATTACTCAAAGACATGTTCTTTTTCCTTCAATGTCTTAACTTGGAATTGTTGCTGACTAAAACCCAGGTCAATTTAGTTTCTTCATCAAGGGTTTTCATATTCATTTATTTTACTCTTCTACTTAAAGATTGTAGCTTTGCCTTTCCAATTTTTCTAGGGTTTATTGTGTTAATTACTGTGTTTCCTTGTGTATATCAGATAATTGGTAAAGTAAACTTGGAATTTCGGTGTTTGAATAGCTAATTGGATTTGTCACTGTTGGGGTTTTGAGCTGGTGTATAATATTTGTAGATTTGGGTAAGTTAGGGACAGTGGGTTTTAGGTACTGAAAATTTATTTGTTTGTATAAGGTCTAATTGTTGATGAATACGGTCTATGAAAATTCATTTGTGTGTAGAGACATGGATTTAGTTCAAAGAATTGGAGCTGCTACTGCTCGTGAAGTACGTGCAACTAGTGTACATTATACTTTTGCACCTTGTGTTGCTGTAAGTTTGTTATGAACCACTCTCTTAGTTTGATGTTTATTAATACTTTAGTATTACTAGCAAAAATAGACGTGCTCTGCACATGCTTGACAAACAAATTTTATTGAAGAGAGTGAACATTGTATGTCTTTATGAATTTATTTTATTTTTAGAGGCGGAACTGTGAAACCCAATTTTGTATATTCCTGATATCCAAGTTCATAAAAATAAAAATGATTACTTGAGCTTTTTTTTAACAGCATGGTATAATGAAGTACCTTCATGACTACATGTCTGCCTAGTGAAAACAACTAAAAATCAAAATCCAATTCAAGGTACGATATTTGAATAACTCAAGGAGATGGGTTAAGTATTGTGGCTGGTACATTGGTCTTGGGCAACAAGAATAGACAGGATCCATTGTGGTAAAAAAAATCAAGTTTGAATGGCTTCTTCCTTTAAGAAAATTGTATTTGGGATGTGGTTATTTGGTTATTGTTGAATGTTGTGCTTTTGCACTGATTTCGTGTTCCATGAATGGCAAGGTCTTGAATTTGAGATATTAGATGGCGAGTTTATTTCAGGTGTTTGTGTTGCGTGAAGTTAGAAAAAAATAATAATAGGGGGGTGCTATTTTTAGGTGCTTTTGCTATCTCTATGTGATGCGCGAGGTTCGAAAGGGGGTCTGTTTCAGGTTGCTGTGTTCAGTAACTTAGAATTAAGGGGTGGTTTTAGGTGGATAGGCTTTGTGTATTGTGATGTGTGAGTTAGAAAGGGGGACCTTGTACCATTTGTAGCTTAATCTAATGGTGCGAATGCATGGTGTATTGGTGTTTTGTGGGAATAAGCTACATGTGCATATTTACATTTTTCTTTTTAATATGCCTAGTGTATGTTGACATAGTTTGGCGTAGAAATTACATATTTATGCACTCTATATGCACTATACCATTGTGGAAATTACTACCTTCTTTATATGGACCAAGGTGCACCCGACACTAGACATCATGATCTAGCTCAATTTGTATATGGCATTCACTGAAGTTGGCAATGTTTGGGTGGTTGGCAAACCAAATTTTGTCACATTCATAGACTGATTATTTGTTGTATACAAAAGCTTTCTCTTAAACGGACATGATGTTACATAGTGTCTTGAGCAACTTATATAGTGTTGTGCACAATTTATATAGTATCGTATATAAGCTGCCCACAAACAAGTTAATAAGCGTAAATTAAAAATCTATTCAAGACATTATATAAATTGTTCATGACATTATATAAGCTGCCCCACCAATATGTTTGTTAACGGACATGTCTGTTTAAGAGAAAGCCTGGTTGTATATATACATGTATCTTATTTTTTTTATTTGATTAGACATTGGCATGGGGATAGACTGATATATATATATATATATACGGATAAAAAAACTTCCGGACCAAACAAATTCACGTGATTTTTTTTTCTCTCTCCTTTCTCTCCATTTTTTTCTCCTATATATATTTTTTTTTATTATGGTCTAATGACATACCCCCAAGTTGTTCCAATTAGGATAACCCCCCATTCCCCCCCTCCAAATTGATGATCAAACACAGTCAACTAATTTTTCTGTCCTTTGACTAGTCAAGGCACATGAAATTACATTTATACCATTTTACTCTCCTATATTTATTTATTTTTTATTATTTTGTGGGCCCCAAAAAAATAATATTTTTGATTTTTTTAATAAGTTAATAAAAACAAAAAAAATTAAAAAACAAGAAAATTAAAAATAAGTGGGGCTCATAGTAGAAAAAAAAAATGTTTTTTAGTTTTGTGGGGCCACATGAAAATAAAAAAAAAATGATTTTTTTTCTTTAAAATTAATTTTTTTGCCTGTGGGCCCCATCATAATAAAAAAAAAACTCTGAAAAATGTGAGTCCCACAAACACTAAGTCCTCACTTTATTTTTTATTATTTTTTTAAAATAAGTGGGGCTCACAGTAGAAAAAAAATATTTCTTTAGTTTTGTGGGGCCATAAGAAAATTAAAAAAAAATATTGGTTTTTCTTTAAAATTGATTTTTTCCCTTGTAGACCCCATCATAATAAAAAAATAATATATCTTTAAAAATGTGGGTCCCACAAACACTAATCCCCACTTTATTTTTTTGTTTGTTTTTTTAATTTTGTAGGGACCATTGAATAATAAAAAGAAAAAAAAATATATGGGGGAGTAAATGGGTATAAATGTAATTTAATGTGCCTTGACTGGTCAAATGACGGAAAAATTAATTGACTGTGTTTGACCGTCAATTTGGAAAGAAATCATTAATTTAAGTTATATGGGGGGGGATTCTAATTGCAACTACTGGTAGGGGATATGTCAGTATAACCCATAATTAATTAACTATAGTACCAACTTTAGGCCCAACTAAACTCAAATCTTGAACAAAGTGACAAAATACAATATGCCCCCAACAAATCTAGAAAAGTGAAAATCAACAACGACGTGTTCGAGGTAGGGGTGATAAAAGGGCTAGGCCGGGTCAGTCTGTCCCTATTTTGTATTGAGGACCGGGTCAAATATGAAAACTCAAACCCTTAACCCGCCCCTCGACCTTCATTTTTGAGGGCCGGGTCGGGCCTGGTCTAGTTATACTTTACTAGTTTACTTTTTTTTTGGTGATTTTTTATTTATTTTTATCATACTTTGATTATGTATATCAATTTTAACTAAGTATACAAAACTAATTTTTATGCCTTTAGAAAAAAAAGAAAAAAAAAAATAGTGGAAGAGATGATACTTTTAAAACATCTACATTTTTCATACTTAACTATATTGTGAGGTTGGATTTGCTTTTGAGTTCGGTTCCTCTATAACCGGGTACAGAGATTAATCTCTGTAACCGTGTTATTTCACCGTTGGATCGTCTCGGAATACACTAAGTTGCCTCGAAATACAGACCTTGACCTCGACATTCGTGTGTTGTGTGTATCTTGGCACAGTTTTAACAGTGAAATAACACAGTTACAGAGATTAATCTCTGTACCTGGTTATAGAGGAACCAGACTCTTTGCTTTTATGTATGACTTATATACCTATCCTTCAATCAATTACAAAAAACGCATATGTTATGTTCTAATTTATCCCCTATTGAAAACTAATTTAGTGATTTTTTTTTTATACAACTTAGATAAGTAGAGCACAATACATAAATATAATGTAAAATAACAAGAAAACGTATGAGGGCCATGTGAGGGTCGGGCCCATGCTTCATAATCCAGCCCCTAGCCTTCTTTATAAGCATGAGGGAATTTTGGGCCACCCCTAAAATTTGTGAGGGCCAACTTTTGAGGGCCGGGTTGAGCAACCTCTGAGGGCCAAATTACACTACACCATTTTTCGCAATAAGGAACGATGATAAATTGGGTTTGGAACGGATGAAGTGTGTTCCTGGATGGGAACACTTAAAAGGTGTTCCAATACTTTAAAATCGTTCCTTTTTAATAAAATAAACTGATTTTGGTTTTTGAGACTCGGACACTAGACCAATCTCCCTTAAAGAACCAACAGTTAACCAACTCAGCAAATTATTTTATGCCGCTAAAATGAACGATTAAAAACTAACACTTACAATTAGCGGGAACACTTCAAACAACCGTTCAGCTCCAACTCTTCATTTTATTTTCTATTTTTTTACTAAAACTAGGGTTCCAGATCGCTCCAACTTTTCTCGATCTCACTTTTAACTTGGTCAATCAGGTAATATTTCTATCAATCTCACTCTTAATATTTCAAGCGATCTCACTCTTTATTAATTTGATTAATTTCGAAATCAAACTAACTCAAATCACGAATTAATTGTTTCTTCAATTTATAAATCAAAATTGTTTGATTCATTCAAGTTCGCTTCATTGATAACTTCGATGTTTTGATGAAATATTTTTTAGTAATTTTTCTATAAGATTGCTCTATATTTTGAATCTGAATTAACTGAGGTGTTTTAATGTTCTTTGAATTGGTTACTTAAAAATGTGTTTGTTGTTAATTAATGTGATGTTAATTGAACTATTTAGTTACTTCAAACATTTTTTGCTTGACTTGATATTTGAATACTTTGTGCTTCATTATATAGAAAGAGAGAGAAAAAAATGCAACAATGCTTGTATTTAGGTGGTACAAAAATAGGTTATGGTTACAAATTAGTCTTTTCGATTATTTCGTGCTTTCTAATATCAAGTTCCATTTTCAGAATGTCAGCCTTGCTTGACAAATCATGGATGTCCAAACCTAGGGGCAGTGATGAGTATATAAAAGGAGTAGAATTGTTTATTAGGTTTACAAACTATAAGAGTGAACCACAAAGCTTGTTCTCGTGTCCATGTTTGAAGTGTAGAAATGGGCATGGGAAGATCCCTCTTGGTATGGTTCATTATCACCTGTTGCATCATGGTATAATATAGAACACCTTTTTTTTCCCCCTATTTGGTTTGAAAGCCTACTCATGTTTTTTATGTTCAATTTGAAGGAGCTTTTGATGGATGTGAGGGATAAGCTTCTTTTTGAGCCAGAATATGCTGATAATGTGAGGGAAAAGGTCCCACCTAAATCTTCTCTTTGTATTCCGTGGTCTTGGGTGCCTGCTGCTCTCTGCCTTCTTCAAGAGGTATTTCTATATAGTACATAAATTTGTGAATGAATTATGACAGAAAAAAATTCACTTTTGTTTTCTATACTTTCTCTATCTAATATAGAGACTTAATTTGTGTCACACTCCTCGTGTTATTAAATCATTAACATACTTTGACGACACCAGCACATGCAACCCTGTCTTTGTCATCTAGCTCCAGACAACAATATCTTCTGTCACATTGATGTCATCTCTCTTTTGATTTAGATCCTTCAGTCAGAGGTAGTCATTCATGCTGAGTTGTGTAATATAATATTTCAATTGCATTTACAGGCTGGAGAAGAGAATTTGGTTTTGGAAATTGGCCGTGCAGCTCTGCAACATCCTGATGCTAACCCATTTACTCGCGATTGTCTTCTCTCCATGGCGCTAGCCGAGGTTAGACACGTTAATAAGAGATTAGTTCTTACAAGCTCTGTTGATGGTATGTAAGTTAATAGAAAATTTCGATTGTTTTTTGTTTTATTTCTCTCCACTAGAAATGTGGCAGCCAGGGAGATGGAAGGTTTATTCTATTTTCTGATGTGAAATAAAATTTTCTAGTTTAACACTTCACAGATTTATGGGAAGTATAATGATCAATGGATAATTTGGTTCCATGTTTATTCGTGTTTTATTTGTAATATGTCTGGACTTTTTATTTGAGCAGGAGAAGGAACTTATCCAGAGGCACAACGTATGGCTCAATGAAGAGTTGACGGTTAAAGTAAGTGAGACAATCAAACTGCGTAGAAGACATGCTGAAGTTGAGGAAGACTTGTCGAATAAACTTGCAGATGTAAGACTTCCTTTACTTTGCCAAACATTTTATTCTGGGCAGAAGTTCTGTTTGGTGATTTGTCATTTCTAATGGTCTTTAGGTTGAGAGACAATTTAATGAATGTTCAAGATCTTTGAGGTGGAACAAAGAGAGAGTGAAGGAGCTTGAAGAGAAGCACGCTTCTCTGCTGAAATTTCAACTGTGAGTTCTGGTGTATTTTTCATTTTTATTTGAATGTAGGTTCCTAAGACCATCAATATATATACTAACCCCTTGATTTTCAATATTTTTTCTAAATAAACCTTGAACCGCAATTTCTCGAAGTTTTTTTTTTTTTTCCTATTTTTTCTTTTTCAAAGGTTACCAAGCTTGTTGAGCTGTACAAAGAGAGTTTCGAGGAATGGTCAAGGAAAGCGAGGAGAGCTTGAGGGTGTGATCAAGGCTTTAGAAGTAAGATTGTTTATACATGTACTTTCTATCAACATCCTATTTGGTCGGGTTGTTTGTGTTTTATTATTTCCTTCTCGTTTATTTCGGATGCATTTGAGCCAACTCGAGAGTGATTACAAAGAGAAACTTCAGAAGGAAGAATCTGCTAGAAAGATGCATGAATAAAATTCGAGCTTCAATCTCAAAACATGACTTCAAAATGGCAGACAGCGGCAAGGCAGTTACGATCCGAACAAGGAAGTTCATGACCAGCCGCCTTCTTTCCAGGAAGCAGTTCGTAAGTAGTCCCCCCACTAACTATATAATCAAACCCTAACTAATTAATTATTATTGATGTTTTTTTTTGTTAGGTTATTGATGTTCTTCACCCTGGAAGACCAAATGTTTCCAAGGTAATAATATTATTTTATTAACTCATTTGCATTCGTTAATTAGATCTATTGTTATTTTTTTTTTAGTCTGGGTTGGTTTTGTGTGGTGTAAAGGCGGAGCTGAAGGAGAAGCTGTCTAAGATATATGAAGTGAAGGATCCAAATTCGATCTTTGTTTTCAAGTTTAGGACTCATTTTGGTGGTGGAAAGTCAACTGGCTTTGATTTGATTTATGACTCTGTTGACAGTGCTAAGAAGTTTGAGCCCAAGTATAGGCTCATCAGGGTAAGTTAAAGTTTGTTTTCTTTTTGTTTTTTTTTATTTGCATTGTTTAATTTCTGTTGCTTTTGAGTTATGTGTCATTTGATATATACTGTGTTGCCATACTTGCTTATAGTGATTTGCTTTAGCTACCTATTATATTATATTAGAAATTGTAATGCTATGTACTGCTTATGCATGTATACCCATTTTCCATTGAGTAATTTCAATGAAGTTGTTATGAGGGTTAAAATGTTACATTTTAGTGTTTATAATATTTTTTTTTGTGAAAAAAATAGTTTTTAAGGTGTTTATGAGTTATGACACTGCATCTAACTCATACTGTCGAAATGGATTGTGGTGACTAGAACAACTTATTTTCTGGCAAGTTTTCACATAATGAATGTGCTTTTTGTCTCCTTTGCTCATGCAATCTTCTTTTTTACATGCTTATGGTTTTAAAATTGTGGAAGTAAGTTCTGTTGAAAAATGATTTCTATTTTTGTTGTGTGTTTGTTGACTATTGTTTTATTGCTTGTTTTCTTTCATGTTTGTCCCCTGACGCGCTCTGTGTTTACATGCTATGCTATTGCATATAATCTAATTGTATTTTTTTACATTATGCTGACAATTATAATTGCATTCAATGCCACCTGACATAGTAAATGTCTTTGTACAAACGCAACTTTGTCATTGTTCTTGGTCATTTTTTTTTCAAAGCACAACTGCTGGGAGCCTCAATGTTTGTGTAGAATTGTGCCAATATGTTATCTATGTCTATTTCGGGTTCTAATTCCATGCCAAGGGGCTTTTATTCTGTGTTAGGTGACACAGAATAAAATTCTAATTGTATAGTACTCATCAGGAGAAAGAAAATCATCATTAGTTTCTGGTCCGTGTGTGTCCGATCATGAGTCAGGTCTACCGCTCTCAGTCACAGTAGTGTCTCTTGGTAGGTTTAGACCCATTTTATTCTCCTGTCTGGGTGTGATTTGGGTAGCTCACAAGTAGGTAACATATCTAGTAACATACCTTTTTTGGCGTTTCTCCAAGAGTTGCCAAGCCGTGGAACGATATTCCTTATGCGATCATGTACTATCAGAGTAAGATTTCAGACTGAAATGCTAAATACTTTTGTATAAACTCTGAGCGTTTCAGCATAGAGGTTCTAACTACTGCTTTAGCTTATTAGTTTCAATTAGGTTCGATGCTCTGCCTTGCAGCCTCGTAAAGTTACAGGGTCAGAACTGAGGCTACCACCCTAGTGTCATGTTCTCGTTCAACAAGTTTCTAATGATTCTCAATGGGGCTCCTATTTAAACTACATGTCGCATTTGTCTGATAGCTGAATTATTAAGTTTTCACGAAGCTCTGGTATTTATTTCCAACTCATGTATTCAGGTACATACATACAAATGGACCGGCGATGGTGGAAGAAAAAATCTTCTGATAAAACAGCTGAGAAAGCAGCGTCAGCAGCAGATTCAGCTGGGACTTCTTTGGCTTCAGTTGGATCTTGAGGGGATCAGGTCTGTCAATCTAATTTTAACTAATCTGGTAGTTTAAAACGCCTGGTAGTTTATACTGATGAAATAAATGAGATCCAAAATATTTCTCACATTGGAATGAAGTCCAAAAGTACCACTCTTCCTCTTTTTTGACGTTCTGAAATTCAGGAAAGTAATCGGAGTTTACATCCAATGTAAATGAATCAAACATACATCAGATTTTCTTACGCTAAAAATGTTATATAAAAGTCCAAAAAGATGCGTTACTTATTTGAGTTCTTTCTTATTATCAAACTCATATCTTGACCTCGTGTTATAATCAATTAACGTTTTTTCCTCTGCATCTGCTTCATTTCAATGGTCAGGAGAAACCCTAGAAGCCCAGTTATGTTCAAGTTTCTGTGGAGACATGCACATCTGATTGGATTGGAGGATGAAATCAAGACACTTAATGATCATGTAAAGACATTGAATGAAGAAGTTGATATTTTGAATGAAAAACTATCGTCTGCTCATTCTGAGATAGATGCTATTAAGGAAACTGTTGTAAAGCAGCACACAAAAGTTGCTGAAGAAGCTGTTTCAGGAATATGCTTTTTTAGCATGTGTTTTGTTTGTAATTACTTTGGATAAATAACTCAATATAGTTAGGATTTATGTGTTTTCTTTCATTTTATCTGTTTGGGTAAGGTTATGCTTTGTGTTAATGTTGGGCTTTTTTGTAACATTTGTCCGAGTAACACAGGTATCATAGTTTGGCATTGAGTGCAATTTGGAACGTTTCTAAAACCCACCCAGGCACTCAGCAGCACTTTTTTTTTTAGTTCGAATGCTCCATCTGGAACGCATAAAACGTGTTTCAAAATTTTCATTTGGAACGCTTAAAAAGTGTTCCACCCTTTAAATTTGAAACAGCTGTGGTATGTCCGTTCCAAGACTTTAAACAGGAACGCCCCAAATGTGTTCAATCATTCTAGGAACGCAATAAACAGGAACGCGTAGCATCTGTTCCAAATCTGTTCAGGAACAGATTACATCCGTTCCATATCAGAAAAAATGGTGTAGTGATTATCACCCCACTTCGAGGCAAATCAGGCAACAGACCCTTTAAAAGCAGTGGTGGGAATTGGGATCCATCAAATCTAAATTAGGCAGTAATTTTTTTACTTAAGAAAAAACCAATAAATTATTACAGAACTAAGAAATCCTACTTGCAGCTTATGAAACTAATTCCAGATTAAGAAATCATAGAGCATGAAAACCCGCCTCGTCCGTTTCGCTCTAAATATCTCTTCCCGTAAAAACAATGGAGGAGCAAAATGAGACAATGGCGGTGCAAAATGAGACAATGGAAGGTTTCATTCAACGAGCTATGACACTGATAAAAGAAGCATGCAACTTTGCACCCTTAACTGTTTCTGTTTGTGGACCTTCTATATGTTCGGAATAACATTACAAGTGTTGTTAGTTGGGATTGAGCTAATATAAGTCATCCTCCTAAGTCCTAACTGACAATTCAAATCTGAAATTACTTCTACTGTGTACCTCTCACTAAAGGCCTACGTAGAGCCTTATTCATCACAAAGGCCTCATTTGTGTTGGGGAATAACGATATCAATCGATTCCCACTACACAGATAACTTGTAATATGAATACACTACTACTCCAGACAAAATCTAAATTTTCACTACAACCAACCTAGCATGTCCAACTCTCTAAACAACTATTACAAACAAATAATAATGCAAAGAAGATAAAAGCATACCACAAGACAAAGATGTAACGTGGTTCGGCCAATGATGCCTACTTCCACAAGAGCTAATTCTTTTATAACGTGGGAATGAAGATTACAATCACTCCTCTCAAGTCTCTTTACCTTACTAGATCACTCCTTTCTCTTTATAGGTTTTTCTCTCTACAAATGTTCTCTCTCTCTCAATCTTGATCTCTTTCAAAATTGGGTTTCTTTTTCGTGCCTTGTTAGCTTCTTGTCTCTCTTAGGTTTTGCCAAAAACCCAAACCTTATATTGCAAACTCGCGGTTCTGCAGAAATAGAATTCTGCCAAAATTAGACTTGAACGCGGGTGCACCTTCCAAAAGGCCATTTATAGCATGCGCACCCTTTTCGAAAATCATAGAAAAATTCCAGTACCAATGTTTTTGAAAAAGTAAGAAAAAAAACTATTTTCTTTTTCTCTCCGAGGCTCCCTTGGGCAAGACCATTTCTGAGCTTTTGCCCGCTCAAACATCACCGGATTCTCTTCCTCTTCCTCATGTGAGGGATAAACCCCAACAATCTCCCCTCCGAACAGTGAAGGGGATACCTTCATGCAATTTCCAAATCAACAGGAGGAGTTTGCTACCATTCCAACGGTAGCACAACAAACATCAAACTTACCTTTTGGTAAGACTTTGGTAATCATATCCGACCCGTTCTTGTCGGTATGGATCTTCTCAATACACAAATGCTTGTCTTCGAGAACTTCTCTAATCCAGTGATAACGTACATGTATGTGCTTGGATTTAGAATGAAAACTCGGATTCTTGCTCAAATGGATGGGCTCTGATTGTCACATAAAACTACAAACTATTTCTGCTTTAGCCCTAGTTCATCGAAGAACCCCTTCATCCATAACATCTCTTTGCAACACTCAGTGGCTGCAATATACTCGGCTTCTGTAGTGGAAAGGGCAAGTCTTTTTCCATGTCCCGTTGCACTGTATACCTATTTGCAATTGTCAATAACAATCGAAAGACAGAGTGAAGTACTCCAATTTTCCAACGGTTATTAACCGTTGTAGAGTGACAATTACTAACGGTTAAAAAGCGTTGCGTAGTTTGATTTGTAACGATTATTGATGGATGTTTTTTTAATATTTATTTTTTGCTTTGCAACGGTTTACAACCGTTACTAATGTGTTGATATGGTAAAAAAAAGTTATTTTAATTTTTTTTCCTTCCCTAAACCTGCACCTCCTGGTTTCATACAGAAGCAAATAAAAATACCAATGCTTTTTCATACCATTTGACAAGTAAAATAAACACAAGCAAACGCTTGGAAAAAAAATATTATATTCATTAAACCATATATATAACTTCAAAAGAGTTTTGAGGGTTACAAATTCAGATTTACTAAGGGTTACAAATTTCTATACGATTTTCCAAGCAATCCGAATCTTCAAAATGCAATAACAAACATTAGTGAGGATGACTTCACTCAATATAAATCCTAGTGCCGCTCCACAAAGCCCATCTAATTCCAAAAAAATCACAAAACAAATAATGAACTCAAAAAACAATCAAACTAATTAAATTCATGCAATTAATTAAATACTTATGCAAATCTCATCAGATGTACAAATGATCCTGATTCAATAGCATTCACATACATGACCTTTATCGATCGAAAAAGAAAAACTAACGAGTAAATAGGAGATTACCAATCAAAGGATCATTTCCCTTAGAAAAGTCTTTCATGCCCTCCTAATGTAAGAATTCCCATACAACTTCTCCGCAGACGTCCTTGAGGATGTCAAAAGTTTCCCATACCTACCTATATATGATTCCTATCTCTTGAGAATTGCACTAAAATGTGTGATTCATTGGTGCAAATTCCCTCATGCAATCAAACACACACTAGTTCTCAAGCCACTTTATAAACAAATCAGGAAAGAAGGACACAAAAGCAAATAGATTCCTATATCAACAACTCATTGTATATTTAGAACATACCACTTTTTACTTTCAAACATAACTTCTCACAAGTCATATCTAGCCAAAAAAAAGACTTAACCATTGAATATCACCAAATAACCAACGGTGATTAGTATTTCAGTAAAGCAATAAAGTATTCTCCTATTCTTATACGTGTTTAGTACCTGATGCATGACAGATTGAGAGAGTGATAATTTGTTGCTGCTCCTTGGAACATGGCCGAGCTCACTTGCTCCTCTTCTTTCTAGAGAACAATAGAGCAGGGACATATATAGAAAAAAGAGGTTAGAATCATATCATAAATAGTCTGGCCTGCACATTTGAAAATGTCAACAAAACCGTGAAACTAAAAGCAACTTGGGTTTTTAGCACCGATAAGGACATGCTCATTGGTTGACTACTTCAAGCCCTTAAGATTTTCTTCACTTAGCAGATTCTCCCCAATATAAAATTGAATATGCTAGAAGAGTAGAAGATGTGTATGCAAGACCTGGATGGGATACAAGTTGGAACATAGGTAGCTAGCGCATGGTCGGACTCTTCAGTTTCTCCATCGTTCCTTGTACTAACTAAACTACAAAAAGGAAAAATAAAATAAAACAATAAAAAAAGAGGGCTTCTTCAGTGCACGAGATGTATTGCTACGCACATTTTTGGGCCACTCATTTTACCACTTGCAACCGGTTGTTTAGGTGTCCATTGAAGGGGTAAAAACGGTATATTACTCCGGATTATTATTAGGGATGACTTCAAAAAATTATACAAGGAGAATAACAAAGTTATAGTGGGAATTTTCTCTTCGATTCGTGTCTGGTAAAATAATGCAGAAATTTCTTCCTCTTCTTCTTTAGATGGTAGAACTATTGGATGGTTGGAAGAACTATAGAGTATTTAGTGATTTAGTGTTTCTTCAGGTTAGTTGATTTCATCTTTTTGTTTTGAATTGGTGTGGCTAGTTAGTATTAATTTGATTAATTATTCGAAACTTTGACTATTTAGAATGCGGCTATTTGATGCATAATTAAATAAAAATAATGAATATTTGGAAAAGCTTTAACAAATGAGTGTATACACACCGAAAAAAATGAATATAGTAGAATAGAGGATATGTTGAGTGAGTTGATTTGTAATTATTATTGATCAAGCTTATTTAATGTGCTTTGCACTGATGTAGAGAAACTGCATTCGAAATGCCTGTTGGTGGTTTCTGTTGTTTTAAGTATGGATTTGTAATAGGTTATATTACAAGGATCATCCTCTTTGAATGTTTAAGATGCTTGAACGAGTTTACTATCTCTTTAATTTTTGTTTGGATAACCAATATGAAATTATATTATAATCTTAAACTGATATATACCTTAACCAATAATTCAATAATTTTTCTCAATACGCCGTCAAAGTTTAAACTTAACTTATCATTGGATTGGAGGTCACCGATAGTATTTGTGAGCATAGGTGCTCTACTAGTTGTCCTAATATCACTCAAGCTTTGACTTATAACTCGGTGTATAAGCAAGTTGTAGGAATGCCCCTTAACTAGGAAAACTCTACTCATTAGCAGAGATTAAATCATTCTCTGGCAAAACTCAATTGAACATTTAATTTCTTACTGAAAAAATAATTGAATTCTTACGTTTCCATAGCACCACCATTGAATGGAAGACAACTGCTTTTCATAGTTGTTAAGTGAATAGACCCATTTGTTTAGTTCAGGATGCCTCGTTGAAATTGGTGAAGTATTGCCAGATTCTTGAACCATTTCAATAGCCATCCCATATTTGATAAAAAATGGTTTGGGTTGGAGTAATTTGATTTATTTTCTACCGACCCGAAACCGAACCGAACCGATAAGATATTGGTTTGGTTTCGGGTTTGCCCTCCACCGAACCGATATGAACCCGAACCGATAAGATGACATTTTAGTAATATTTATGATTAATTTTGTATATGTTTATCAATTATGTGATTGAAATTAATTGATTTAATTTAAGATTTAATTGATTTTATAGTTTTCGGTTCGGTTTGCAATATTTCTTATCGGTTCGGTTCGGTATCAGATTATCAATTTTCTTATCGGTTTCGGGTTCCTAACTTTCTTATTGGTTTGGATTTTCCATAACCCAACCCAAACCGATCCATTGACAGCCCTAGTCACAAAACTATTTAACCGGACCGAACCGAACCGCATGAGTTGGGTTGGTTCGGATTGGTTTAAAAAAATAGAATACCAATAAGGTTGGTTCGGTCAACGGTTTTTAGAATTATAAATCGAAAATAACCGAACTAAACCATATTACTATCAAAATTACAAGTTGATATATATATATCTACTTAAAAGCTATTTGATTATTCTTCCATAATGTTGGTTTGGTTACGGTTAAAGAGGTTAAAGACAGTTAACCATACAATTATTAGTTCGGGTCAATTTTTGGTTTTGTAAAATACATTGGTTTAGTTGCAGATCGGTTAACCATAAGGTGTTGGTCTGGTTACGGGTTGGTTAACCATAAGGTGTAGGGTTGGTTCGGTTCTTGTAATACCTAAACCAATTAGGGTGGTTCGGATAACAGTTTCAACCCAAAACCGAACCGAACCGACCCATGCCACACCACTCTTGGAAACAATGTATGAGGGCACAACACTCAACACTCCTACTAAGGGGCTACTATTCCTACACACTCACACTTTGTTCGAAGTCTTGAGTTTTACGTTGAAATTATGGTTTGGCAAAAGATAGCTTCAAGATTGTCAAAGGTTTGCTGAGTTGAGAGACTTGATGGCCATATTATAATTGATACGGATCTCAACATTTTTGCCAACTTGGTCTATATGAAAATGATATTACGTGTCTTCTAGCTTAGTTGGTAAAATCTTTGGGTGATGATACTAGAGGTTTGGGGTTCGAACCCCACTACACACTATCGAGTTACTGATGATTTCTTTAAAAACATACTTGCCAAAATATTTTGTTAGTGCCTTCTAGCTTAGTTGGTAAAACCTTTGGGTGATGATACTAGAGGTATGGGGTTCGAACCCCGCTACACACTATTGAGTTACTGATCTCTTTAAAAATAGGCTTGCCCACACATTTTTTCGTAAGTGTCTTCTAGCTTAGTTGGTAAAAACCTTTGGGTGATGATACCAAAGGTCTAGGTTCGAATCCCACTACATACTATTGAGTTACTGATCTCTTTAAAAACAGGCTTGCCTACACAAGTGCCGACCAGCAAAGTCGGGAAAACCTTTAGGTGATGATACTAGAGTCTGGGGCTCGAACCCCGCCAGCATCAAAGAGTTACTGATCTAATTTAAAACAGGCTTACCAATAAATAAATAAATAAATAAATAAATAAATATATATATATATATATATATATATATTACGTGGGTTTTAGATGATTAAACATGACAAAAACATTAGGTTTGCATTGAAATACATTACGCCATCTCAAAAGTGTAATAAATATAACCTCACATTGACTTTTGCGTGAATGCTTTCTTTGAATTTTGATTCCCTAGTCATAAAGTATGTAAAACGTGGAGGGTTAGCTAAGCAATATTTATCTAGAAATGGCCACAAACGTTAAGTCAAATGCAATAAACCACATTACATACACCGAACTGATGTTGCTATCTTCACCATTACCATATTCAGATTATTCATCCATTTTCAAGCTATATATAAGCATCAACAAAACCTTGATTACATAAACAATCCATCAATTTTATTCTCCCTCTATATACACATGCATGACAACACACGGACAATCCATTATTCTATTTCCTTAGATCATATGACAATTTTCAACATGCTTAAATTTGATCAAATTGTATTGCTAATATGATTCATTTGATAGGTTAAAATATAAGCAATAATAAAACCAATAAATGGATAAATCATAATATAATCATATATTTGAACGAAAAACCACTAGTTGTAATGATAAACCTATGTATCTCGCACAACTACATAATAATAATTATTAGGCTAAGGAGATCCTCAATTCCCCTTGGTTGGGGATGATTATGAATATTGAAGTTGCATGCAATGAGAAGCCAAGATCCGCCTTCATGAGCTTCCAAACTTTTATTGATTATTGATTGAGGGATTAATAGGTGAATCTTTATGACACCTTATTTATGAACAAAGGATAATGCCAATTCATTGATGACTCAGCCTATTCCCTCGTTAACTCAATTTCAAATTTTTACGAGAGGATAATCAGTGGAAAGTAAAGAGTTCATTGAATGAGATAAACTCTAAACGAAAAGTATCTCGAAACAAATCATATTAGACGAATACTACATCTCAAAACAAATCATTCCTTTCAAAATTTCGACATAACCTCTTTTGTATTTTTAGCGTTTTCAAGAATGGGAAACCTGTCATAATGCACTTTCATCCAAATCCAACCATTTTCCAATCAATCCAACAAAGAAACTATAATAGTTTACAAAGAAGATAACAATATTTACCAAGAAGACGTTATTACATATAGAAACTACACGAAAGGTTATACATCTATTCCAATCTGTTCCAATCTTAATATACACCATGCAAAGAACACAGTATATGTCAAATCACGTACCAAAATCCATTTGTAAAGCACAATCCAAATAGATACATTTTATTTCTTCTCCATTTAAATTATATACAAACGCATTCCCCGCACATTTAACTAATTAATATTAACATGTGAGGTAAAAGTTATGTATTAAGCGACTTCAGCGTTTCAGTATCATCTCACTAAAGGTAGTAGTCCTGGAATTCACAATTTAATAAAGAGAGATTAGTACGTTAAAGATGTAGAAAATGTCCATGCTCTAGAAAATCCAAGTTATTAAAAGAATTTTAAAGACATTCATACTAATATTACACGAATATATGCAAATGCTAATTTAAATGTAAAAGTGTTGTGTAGCAAATATATGGAGGCACATTCTTAAAACTAACACTAATAAAATTCAAGTTCATGCAAACACTATAACAGAAATAAAAGACCAAACTAGTTATTTCACTAGCAACAAACTCAACCATACCAATAACTAACATATAATTTTGATCTCAGTAGGCAGTGTAATCTTGCCGCGGCTTAAATAGTGAAACACCACAAATGGTCAGGGATGGTAATAAAGAAAAACTTAAGAACTAAAATTCAAAACTCACGGCCAACGTATATTTTAGGTTGTACAAGTATATAAGATGTGTCGCTGCTTTAATGCTAAGCATTGTCCATGTTCATGCAAATTGTCACCCCCTCCCCCCCTGCAACCCAACCCAAACTTCACCACAAATAGTTTCAAACCTCCCATCATATCAAATTCTCAACCAACACAAATAACACAACCAACGACATCATAACATATGGTTTAATCTCAAAATACCTATAAGGGCATACCTTAATTGGTTCAAATTTGTAAATAAGGCTTTCGTCTTCCCCAGTTCAACTACACTCTCTTTTGCCTGTATTTATATGGTATTTGGCTCTAACTATAAATTAGATATTGTTTTCAGAAATAAAATAGCTCATACAACATTTAGGTGAAAATTATTGAGATTAATATGGTGAAATGGACAGATTGACAATTTCGAGAAACACACTCATAAGTCATAATTCTCAAATATTGATGATACAATAATAACCCACAATCATCAATACATAACTTTAATTGGTTTTCCAATATGAACAACTCAATTATATATTTTCAGATCCATGAACATAGAATAAACTACATTATAAGTGAATTCTCTTATGTAACTAGAATCCTCAAAATAAAAAAGAACCAAAACTAATTAATAAGCACTCCAAACCAACTCCGAGTATAGTAATAGAAATAAGAACACTACATATGTGCTAGGTTTTATGTTTTTAACCAATAAAATTCTTAAATCAAACAATTCACCACCAAAGTAATCCAATTAATACCCCCACCCCACTAGTATACCAAATATCCAGTACCACCAATGGCTTTCAAAATTTTGTAGTGTTGTATTGTCATTGCCATGTGTAATAGAGGCGGAACGGATCGGGATTTCGCCCATTGTCCAAGATTGGGCACCAAAAGCCAGCTCCCCACTGCTTGGACACTCCTCAGCCCAAGTACAATCTCTCAACATTCAGATCCCTTTTTATTTTCTTTGCTTTCTCTCTTTAGCACTCTGTCCCCTGTACTTTGCTCACTTAAGAAGCTACACATTGTTTCACTCAATAACTGTTTTCTTTAGACAAGAACACGTTTTTTTTACCTAAAATGACCAATCTCAAGTTAGACTCCTAAAACGTAATCAAAGTCTAAGGAGAAATGGCTAATAGAAATCAACTCTCAATTACGGAGACCAGAACACCCTTTCTTCTCTCGCTCCCATGTGCACCGCCCTGAAGAAGTGGAATGAGTTACCAGCCTTTCTCAAGTCAGAAACGAAACTACAGATTAGAAAAGAATTCTCCAAAGCGAGGCTCCTATTTACTCCCTGAGGCTTAGCGCAGGCGAGTCCCAAGCAAGTACTGTATAGAGGGAAAGGGGAATATTTAATTAGAGGAAAGGAATAGCAGACCGTGGAAAGCGGCTTTCCTAAACCAAGGGCTTACCTTATAAGCTTTTTTTAAGTTTCCTTTTCACTAAAAAGAAAATGCCTTCTAGCGATAGAGACTAACAAGGGAACTTACCAATACTAAAGGCGGATCGATCAGGCTGAAGCTATTGTAGCATCTCAAGCTTATCTTTCTTTTGCACCCACCTACCCTGTACTGTCGAACATTTGCTTCAGTTATAATCCTCTATAATAACTAATAAACCGATTCAAGTGATTGAAACACAGGACCCGTTTCCACAGTTACAGGACCATTGCGACAGTTGTTGATACCTATACAGTTTCCCTTAGACATCTCGACCGGGAAGACCTCTTATGAGAGTTGCTTGCCTTCTACCGATTGACTGCTTCTATTTCCGTTATGCCCCTATTTCACTGCTTTCCCTATTTGGTTATGGATTTGCTTAACGAATGCTTCCCTAAGGCTGGTTATTCCTTGCTTGACAATAGAGAAGAAAAAGGAAAGTGCTTTCAGAGAAGAGTTTACTAGAAAGCACTGGAAGGGAGGGGCATACAGATGCAAAAGTTGGTGTCACACATACTCATTGATTGGTCTGTCCGCTGAAAGCGAGAGGAATGGGAGTGGCTCAACCGACGGAAAACTAGGAGTGGCTCAACCGACGGGAAACTAGGAGTGGCTCTACTGTTAAGGAGATAAACAGAATTAGAGTTACTGCTTTCATTTCAGAATGTGGGACGAGACTAGTCCGGTCAACAGATACTAAATCATACCTCATATTCAGTACTCTAAGTACTCCTAGACCGGGGCTAGTAACTTTGGATCCCCATAAGTACGACAATCTCTCCTTCACTCGGTAGGGCACGGGCATCAGCCTTACTTAATAAAGTACGTTTCTGTTTTCACAAGCAGAAATACGCTTGATTGAAGCAAGCAATGAAGGGGAAGAAGTAGCATCAACTTTATACGATATTGGGCAGATTGCCAAGACCCCTTTTATAACGTAGTTGGGGATTCGGCCTGGTTCCATAGAGGGAAGAATGGCAGGGGCCCTGATCGGTCTGTCCGCTGAAAGCGAGAGGAATGGGAGTGGCTCAACCGACGGAAAACTAGGAGTGGCTCAACCGACGGGAAACTAGGAGTGGCTCTACTGTTAAGGAGATAAACGGAATTAGAGTTACCGCTTTCATTTCAGAATGTGGGACGAGACTAGTCCGGTCAACAGATACTAAATCATACCTCATATTCAGTACTCTAAGTACTCCCAGACCGGGGCTAGTAACTTTGGATCCCCATAAGTACGACAATCTCTCCTTCACTCGGTAGGGCACGGGCATCAGCCTTACTTAATAAAGTACGTTTCTGTTTTCACAAGCAGAAATACGCTTGATTGAAGCAAGCAATGAAGGGGACGAAGTAGCATCAACTTTATACGATATTGGGCAGATTGCCAAGACCCCTTTTATAACGTAGTTGGGGATTCGGCCTGGTTCCATAGAGGGAAGAATGGCAGGGGCCCTGTCGTACGAAGGGGACTGAGAGTGCACTTTGCAAAGCTTCTTATAGAGAAAAAGAAGCGGGATTGTGGAGCTGTGAAGCGGCAAAGCTGACTATAGATACACCCCACTTGCCTTTTAGTTGGGACTTGTCCTATTTGGTTTGGTAAAGGGTCAACTGGCCCAGGAGACACAAGTGGAAGCTGGCTTGGTGCCCTATTCGGTTAAAGGTTTCGTACTATCAAACGTATCCGACTTTCTATCAAACAGCTTTTTGCTCTATCTTTCTAAAAACTGAGAATGCCCTTCTTTCTTGTCAAAATTTCATGTTAGTATCCTACGTGCTCATGGTTGCTCTATGCGTTTCTAACTGCTGTGTAGTAGGGACCTGAATCCGTGACCTCATGGAGGTGCTTTTCCTAATAAGCTAAACGTGCCCCTGCTATACCTCTGAAGTACAATTATAAAGTAAATAGCCAGAGAGAAAATATTCATGAGAGTTCTTCGATAGAGATTTACCTTGTTCTTCTTGATTCTGCTCTTCCTTCTCACTCCCCAGAGCCTGAGGTGTCGATACTGGTAGAGACTTCAACTGAGTGGCATCTTCTTTGTTCGCTTGAAGGGAGATAGGTACCCCACTTATACCTTAACATATATGCACCGTTGCTGATCCTTTGTTGATATGTCAAATTCGCCAACCGTTCTCGATGCTCCTAATGTGAGTAATCCGAGGTCAGACTCGGTTACTGGGAATGAGACTTTTTTGAATTTCCATTATGAGAATATCACCAGTGGACAGTGGACACAACCCATGTAACCGTCTTTACATTGGATGGTTCGGTATTTTGATGATCCCTACTTTATTGACCGAAACTTCTATATTTATTATTGCCTTCATTGCTGCTCCTCCAGTAGATATTGTTGGTATTCGTGAACCCGTTTTTGGGTCTCTACTTTATGGAAACAATATCATTTCCGGTGCTATTATTCCTACTTCTGCAGCTATTGGGTTGCACTTTTACCCAATATGGGAGGCAACATCCGTTGATGAATGGTTATACAATGGCGGTCCTTATGAACTAATTGTTCTACACTTCTTACTTGGTGTAGCTTGTTACATGGGTCGTGAGTGGGGACTTCGTTTCCGTTTAGGTATCGCCCTTGGATTGTTTATTTGCATATTCAACTCGGTGGTCGCGCTACCATTGCTTTTTTCTTGATCTACCCAATTGGTCAAGGAAGCTTCTCGATGGTATGCCTTTAGGAATCTCTGGTACTTTCAATTTCATGATTGTATTCCGGCTGAGCACAACATCCTTATGCACCCATTTCACATGTTAGGCGAATGGTGTATTCGGGCGGCTCCTATTCGATTACTATGCATGGTTCCTTGGTAACCTCTAGTTTGATCGTGGAAACCAAAGAAAATGAATCGCTAATGAAGGTTACTGATTCAGTTAAGAGGAATAAACTTTTAATATCGTGAGCTGCTCATGGTTATTTTGGCGATTTATCTTCCAATATGCTAGTTTCAACAATTCTCGTTCTTTACACTTCTTCTTAGTTGCATGGCTTGTAGTAGGTATTTGGTTTATTGCTTTTAGGTATCGACACCATGGCTTTCAACCTAAATGGTTTTAATTTCAACCAATTTGTAGTTGATAGTCAAGGTCGTGCAATTAACACTTGGCAGATATCATCAACCGCGCTTAACCTTGGTATGGAAGTTATGCATGAACGTAATGCTCACAACTTCCCTCTAGACCTAGCTCTTTGTTGAAGTTCCATCCACAAATGGCTAAGACTTAAGTCTTAGTGTACGCCGATTTTAGTGTATATGAGTCGTTGAAGTTTGCGGGACTAATACCAAAATTCTTGTTTCATCAAGAAGCGGTATTAGTCCCGCATTTTTGTTTTAAAAGTGTTTTATCCTTTATCGATAGATAGGCTGAAATCTGAAATAAGAAATAGAAAAATGAAGGAATTATTATTGCTTAGCGCATTGTGCTAAGGAAGAATGCTCCCTCATGAAAAAAGATTCCTCTACGGTGAATTCCCTCTTATCCGGTTAGGGCTTCTTCCCAAGAAATGAATAAGTTGCCTTTCCGGAGTGGTTTCAGCTCTTCCTCTCGCCGCATAATCGAGTGCCCCGCAGGTTTCAACTAAAGCGGGTCTTGGCGCCTAGATGAAATCTAGCTATATCGTTGAGTGAGATGCTCATCGCTTTTCTTCTATGCTTGACTTGCTTGAAGAACGAGCAAGCGAGCCTATTTCCTTGTTCACCGCATCTTGGCCTTTCCGTGGTGTAGTCTTTTCGATATGAATTCAGCGGCCTTTCGAACAAAGTCAATGTAGTCCCGATGGATCTCAACTTTCTGGACCCCTCCTCTCTTGCAAAGAAGTCTCTCCCTCTGGTCCCCCTAGTAGTTGACTTGTTGTTGACGGCGGGTGCGTCTTGCTTTCTTCCCAAGCCGGGAAGGGTTCTGAAGAAGCCGACTAACAAAGCGGTGGACTTGATAGTAGGGGGAGTAAGCCCTTACCCGTTGCAACCAAGCCTTTCTAATCTAATGAATAAAGGCGCATTGAAGCTCTCATTCTTGGTCGATATTCTTTGATCCTATTGGTGAAACTAAACGGAAGAGCGCAAGAAGCCGTAGCCCTTGTTTATCAAGCCTTAGTCAAAGAGTGAGTGCCGACGTGTGGTAAAGGGAAGGGGCCTAGAAGTGCCTACTACTAGACTACTCTACTAATTTCAGGCAGCTATGAATGAGATTAGATCTCTAGCTTGAACTGTTACCCACATTGGGAACATCCTAGTTACGACTTGAAGCAAACTGTTTGAACCGGCCCTATTTGAGACGGGCCTTAGCTTGGCTCCATTCAATCCGGTCCGGTATTTCGGTAAGGGGCGAGCTAGAGCTCAAAGTGCCTCACTCACTAATATCATATCTTCTTGCTCTGCTTCCCCACTAATTGACTTCAGCAGATGCTACTTTCTTTCGCCTGAATTCGAATAGCCGAATTTGGTGAAGTAGTCTTCAACATCGCCTCGCAAGATCGTCACGCTGCTCTCTTCTGCTGAGTCAAATACCCTAGTAACAATGCTGAATTAAGATTTCTCACCTGCAAATGAGTCTCCCATACTTAGGGTTACACTTTAAGGTCGCGGGTCTTCCCATCCGTCCCAAAGAGAAAACCTCCCCACTTTAGCATTCCCTCCTAAAGGTTTTTCCGTCTGAGTTCTTTTCACCGTCCCTCCCTGTATCCCCCGGGTGCTTCCATAATTCAGAGAGTGAGTGGCGGTAAGTTCAATCAAGTGATATTTGAGACGAAGCAAGCAATTGGTCCAACCAAATCCTAGCCGACCTTCAAAGAACCTTCAAAGAACCTCTTTACCGTAGAAGGGGAGAAGACTACCAAATACCAACCCCACTCCGATCCGAGAGGTAGACTTCCATCGCGCGGAAAATTACTTTCTGAAGCGGTCATTCAAAGCAAGCATTTCCTTCTCCCAAAAGATGAATTTGAGGCATAGAGATGGAATGGAGTCCGGTCGACCAACAACTCCAGCCCGTAAGCACGCTTTGTCTTAAGTTGCATCCTTAGGGCACATTCTACCTCGCCTATTGGTCGGTCAAGCCAACTTCCGGCCTTGAACCCGCCGGAACTACATTCAGCATAGGATTCGAGTTGGACAAGAGCACCCGCTAAGACGAGTTCACCGCTCCACATGAAAGACCGAATTGAGCAGCCAACCAACCACTTGAGTGACCCGCTAAGGTAGTTACCCTCCGAATTCCCCTCTCGATCTTATAAAAGAAATGCCCGAAAAGAGAGCCAGCGGATGAGCGAGCCTGCTTTTTCTATTGGATGAAAAGATACATTGCCCGCATTCCACCAACCAGTTTGATACTTTGACTCTCGGAGGGGTGATCTACGCTCTTGAGGTGAACAATAAAGGCAATCTGGTTGTACCACGTGCAGAAGTAGCAAGAAACTAGCACCTCTCTCCCGGCATACCATAGCCTAATAGGAAGGAAGCATAGGAAGGAAGAGGCCTTGTTGCGAGCCTGAAGACTCTTTCTTCTTTTACTGGTCGATCTGATTCCAAGATATGGGGGTTAGGGTTGCTCACCTATCAATGCAATTCCTCCTATGTCTCACAACATCCCCCGCCAAAAGTGCTCCTTGCCCACCTGTTGACGAAGTGGGGGCGGGCTGCTTTTATTTTACACCTTCTTGATAAACGTAAAATTAAATAGTTTTACCTACGAAATAAAGTGATGAAACTCTATACGAAAGTAAAACTAAACGATAATTTACGATGCTATATGTTTATCAAGTTTCTACTCTCAAATCTATCGAAATAGAGTGGAGTAACAAGTTCGTTCCACTCCTAGTTTTCTAGCATGGAATGTTCTCTAGTATAATTAATCGGTCTTAAGTCTAATGAGAGCTTTACGAAGGGGAATTATACTATGATGCAATATGAAAAGCAATATGTTGAATGTCCCTACGAAATATATGAAAATACTAATGTTCTTGAATCTAGATAAAGAATTAGAGGAGAATTGAATCCACCTCGAATCCAACTTAATCACCTAGAATAGACTGTTGTAATCCAATTCTTACGTTCTTACGGTAAGAATTGCTCGTTCTAATCCCTAATTAACATGTCATTTCTACCAATTATAACTAGCATGTGAGGTCGTCCACCCATTCTCATCATGGAAACACGACCTTCTAGAATGGAATAGACTCTACAACGCTTCTACACTATACAACTAAGTTTTCATCAAGGCTTCATCAACCCCTCTAATGGAGGTTTTAGCCTTGATTCATCAAACCATCATTTCCTATTGAAATTGAATACAACATATTACAAAGATTCTAACTTTATGAAATTTAACTAAACAATAATCGAAATCTAATTAATAACTAAGAATTGAATGATAACAAGAATTGAAATTAGATCTAATAAATTGTAAATGACAAAAATCGAAATTGACAAGCATAACTATTTTATTTATCTAATCAATAAAGAACAATGATTTAAAGTTTTAATCTAAAACAGGGAATGAAATTCTAAAACTGAGATCTAAAACTAATTAATGGAGGCTACTAATCTAATTTCTAATCTATGTCTAACTATCTACCATTAACCAAGAGTCAAGCTTTTGTTTTTATACTTTCAGATCCAAAATTCGTGCATGGGCTTGGAGCCATGTTTTGGGCCAGAGAATCTGGCCCAAAACCCAATTCTTTCAGTCCAAAAAGGCCTCTTCAGCTGCAGTTGGCTTCAATAGACTTTTCGTCCACTTCTGCTCCTCTGATTGGGTCAAGGCTTAGACCATTGGAAAGCTCTTTCCGAGCCGGTCGTTTTGACATAAGGTAGGCCTAATTCCGAGGTCTGAGTCCAAAGATACGGTCTTCGGAAGTTTTGCTGACTTTGTGTGCTGTTTTTGCCCACGTCGACTTTTCAGCTTTTGACCAGGCTTTAGAAAGGCTTTGTCTTCTTGAATTTTGGCCTTTAATCACAGAACTCCTTAGCAACTGACCTTTGCTCCTTTATCTCGCTAAAGTGGCACATTTCTGCACATAATGGACTTTGAAGCCTGAAATGCATAAAAACACGTAATCAGTATTAACTCTTAATTATTACTCACATAATTGGTCTAAAAGTATGATGGTTAAGGGGTGAAAACTACAGTTTTGGGCTCTTATCAAACCACCCCCAAACAGCATTTTGCTTGTCCTCAAGCAAAGATGAGAAATTAGAATAAGTGACCAAAAATGGAGTTCTATCTACTCTCGCTTTCACTGAAAGTCGCGATTGCATTGACCATATGCAACAAGGCCTTAAACCACTAGGAATTCCCTAGTGGACGAAGTTATAACCTCGTGAGAGTTTTCAAATTGAAGGTACTCACAAACTTCACCTATACTACAACGACTAAGAAATACAACTATTGTTTCCTTATTTATGTCTCAATTATCTATACATCTCACTAGCAATGAATACATAATAATCATGTCGAAACCTAAGCTAATATATGAATAATAATCAATCATCTAAAATAAACATATATACAATGAGTAATACTATGAAATGTCTAGCAGGTTCATTTCTGAAACTTGGAATAGCGTCCTTAAGTAGGTTCTCACATAAAAGTCAAGAAAAAAATCACTCTGATTATTCCACTCAAGTGTGCAGTGGGCATACTTTACCTTATAATCTCAATGACACACAAGGAAGCCGAAGTTGATCAAACACATCTGCCACTTACTATCCCACTAACCTATTCTTAATTAAGCTAGAGGTCTTTATTAGGTGTTGCGGGGATTAGGAGATGGTTTAAGAAGGAAGGAAATGGATATTCAAAAGGGACAAGTCTGAGATAATAGAGTCTTCATATTATGTAACTAGAGAAAACCTTGTTATTTACTTTTGCTTCTATACTTTGTTTCCATCCTTAGCCATATTTTTTTCCTTTTTCTTTGGCTTTTGACTCCTTTTATTCTATTTTTTTGGAGTTTTTATTTTATTTCTATTTTTATTTTTCTTTTCTTTGGATGGAAACTTCTTTTCTTTTTTTTTTGAAGCAATTAACTAACTTTTGTTTACACAGGTTTTTCTCTTCTTCTTTCTTCCTTATTCTATTCTCAGACTTATCTAAATTGGGTAGGTTGATTTTTTTTTATTTTGTTCTGTTTTGTAACAGGGTAAAGGATTTGTGGTTTATGAAAGGGCTAATGAAAGGCTCGATTAGGCTTGACTAGCGGAAAATAAACTTAGGTCAGAATTTATAGCTATATCGATCCAAAAAGGGCCTAAATTCTCTCTTAGGACATGGTATAGTGGTCAAGCAAGTGGACGTGTGATTTCTCTATTCGGAATATACTTCTCCCTTGTGTCATTTCTCAATTGTTTCACTCATATAAGGCTTTAGGCTATATTCTCACAGGATTTGTAGAATAAGTACTCTAGCCTAGATTTCATAAACTTACTGCCAAACAATCATAGATACTCATGTAATATATTTATAGATAGATGCAAAGATTATTACCTACATATTAACCTAAGTTTCTAAAAACTATTCTAATGCAAAAGCTCATTGAGACTTCTAGATTATTAAGAGCATAGAGAAAGAAACAATACCAATATTCCTAAGTGTATAGCATAAACTTTTTATTTTTATTTTTATTATTTTTAAGACAAATAATACGTAATATACAACCTAATATGTGCTTAACATTTACATCGTGTTTCTATACCACCCCCAAACAATTTGGGAGAAGGGGGTTCATGAAACAATTCAATAGCACAATTAAATTATGTAACTAACTAATTTTTATAATTTTTAACATTTTATAAATAAAAGTGCGTAATTTACATCCTAAAAGTGTCTAATTTTTGCAAATGTTTCTATCCCACCCCAAACAATCGAACGCTTTGTCCTCAAAGTGTAAAGAGATAAGGAAAGAATTTACCATAGAAACGTGGCAAAAATTGGCAGTACCTGTAACAGAAATATTGTAAAGATGATATGATAATATGAAGCACAATTAAACTAGTACGTACTAACTAACACAAACTCTACTGGAGTAAACATGATAGGCTTAGGGTGGCAACATGATTTGAAATGAATACCAAAATACGCCACCCCCAAACAAAATTGGAAAACTCTTTTTAAGTTTGAAAATTTTGTTTGGCCTATACTCCAGAAAGTTGGTATTGTACGAAAACTTGGGTATTTTAAAGTCGATTCCTAGACTTATCTAAACATATGTATGAATATGCGGTTTATCATATATCAACAACCGAAATAGTTGTGGATCGTTCTATAAATAAATATCGAGAAAACATATCCAAACACAATCAAGCACCAAGATTTCCTCTGACGTAGCCTAGTGGAATGAAAGCGAAGTCGGATAGACCTATAACATAACCGAGCATGCACCTTATGTTTCATCTTTGAGCGAGAGGGTGTCCTAGTGAATAAGTGTGGAAAAGTGAATGGTTGTGGAAAATATGGTGGATTGGGATAAGTTTTAGAGGGAAAGCATGGAAAAATGAGGATGTGGGTTTAGCACAAAACTCATTCATGGTGTAGTTAGGGAATTTGTCTCAAGTCTGAAAATGAAGGTGTCAAGTGGTTTATCCTTGGCAAGTATTTGTTTACTAGGTGGATTTAAAAATCATGAAGCCACGGGAGAAACTAAAAGATCGAAAGTGCAAACTCGAGGTTCCTTTTGAAAAGGTGGAGGGTGGGGAATATTGGTGATGGAAGGTGAATGATTCTCGGCTAGAGCTCTCAAGTCCATATCATCGAGAAATCTTGATATATGCAAGACATTCCTCAATAGGTGGGTCAAAAGGATCACTTGGGATAGAGATTGAAAAATTCATCTTCCGTCATAGCATCAAGGGATGAATGGTTGTTGGCAAAGGGGACTCATGAAGTGGTAAAGAAGCGGTGCAAAAGAGTTTCAGAATTCTTCTTCGATTTCGTCTACTACCCGAGGAGTCATTGTTAAAATCGAATTTCGAAGGAAAGGAATTTGTTAATCTGCTTTTCTCCATAAACATGTTTTGAAGTAATCTTGAGCTAAGCTCTCGATCATGCTAACCTCGCCATTTGTAGATGAATCGATATCGCGGTCCTCGTTTTGAAAACATTTACCTCAAGAAAGATGGCCAAAGGACAAGGACATCGAACCATCGTGGCAGTTTATGAGCCGCGTTGGAAAGAGCCAAGAAGGGACGCCCTAAAATGATAGGTACAGAGTCGTTAGTGACTTACGCGGTCGAGGATAATGAAGTCATTTGGGTAGTAAAAATTTTGGACTTTAACCAAAGACGCGTTTTCAACCACACCCCTTAGGATACTTAATAGACCGATCGACTAATTGCAATGTCATTTTAGTAGGTTGCATCTCCTCTAGACCTATTTGTTTATACAAATAAAATGGGAGTAAGTTAACACTAGCCCCGTGTCTAGTAGGTCGTCGTGTGAGAGAATCCTAAGGTGCATTAGACAAATGGGGCGACCGTGGTCCTTGTACTTAACAATTCCATTATTTTCGGATAAAGTTGGGAACTATTTCAGTTAGAAAGGCGTCTTTAGGTATGTTGGTCTTACACCTAGTAGTGCACAACTCCTTAAGAAACTTAGCGTGGTTAGGTAGCTTTTTATAGCTTAGAGAAAAGGAAGGTTTATCGTTAGATTTTTTGAAAACGTTCCTAATCTCCTCAAAGTTAGTATCCCCGGTTAGCATGGCTAATTTCGAGGAGCGGTGGTTTCGCTCTATATTTAGCGTATGGCTCGACTTGATGTGTAACCTTGGCTTTTTGTTTCTTAGGTTGTGGTTTAACCGGTACCTCTACGGTGGTAGGTTATTAGGTTTCTATTTCGGGTATCTAGTTCGATATCCGGTGTAGGAGAATCTTGATGGGGTAACTATAGGCATAGTTACTTTGTTATCAACCACTCTTCCAGAACAGAGAGTGGTGATGGCATTTAGCTCACCTACGGTTGTAGTTTCAAGTACTAGTATTCTTGTTTACCTCAAAGGTCGTGGTTTGCCGTTCTAGGGTTGGGGTATCGCTTGGCACGGAAACACGCCTTTTGGTTGGGCTTTCTCTTGGGCTAACTGTTGGTTTAAATTATTAACGGATTATAGAATGTGTTGGTTAGATTGAGCCATGGTTTGGAAAAGTTGTTGGCTCACTTGTATGAAGGTGTCAAGACGATCCGGTTATGTGGGTGTAGTAGTCACGGGTGGTGTATTTGGAACTATCTCGCGTTGATTATTTATGGGGGATTGTGATAGTTATTATTTACGGAACGATACCTCTATTAGCATTATAATTATTATAACTACATTGACCTTGTGCTTGACCTTGTCGAGGGTTGCGCTTTGGTTGTTATAATTATTATAATTACCCGATCCTGTCCTTGTTGTGGTGGAGCTTGGTTATAACTGTGCGTTGGCCTAACATATTGATTATTGTACCCTGTAGGTGTGACTTGTTGGTTATTTCTCCAACCGAAGTTGGGATTTTGTCTCCAAGGGGCGTTAGGTTCACTATTAATGGAACAAGAATGTTCATAGGCTATAGGACAGTGGGAGTCGGGATGCTCAGGACTCAATGAAACTACATGGATTTGAATTTACAATCATGACGGGGATAGGCTTTTGTTGTACAGAAATGGCCTCTACCTTTTTTGTGAGGGATTCAATTAGAGTTTTAAGCTCAGGATCTGATTTAACCTCAAACATACTGGTAGCCTTAACTGTTGAAGAAGAACTAGCGGAGCGGGAGTAATCGTCACTACCCCCCCAATTATTATTACGCTTAGTCTGATCTTCCAAAAATTTATATGCCTCTGATGCTCCTTTACTTAGGAAACTACCCCCATTCATTATAACGTGTCTTTTGCTAGGTGATGGTGTGGACACTCTATAAGGAGATCGGTGAAACGATTCCAAGCCTCTGAAAATGATTCATGAGGATTCTGTGAAAGAAGTGAATCTTGGAAAGCATTTCATCCGTCTTTAGGGGTGGGTAAAAAAATGTTCCATAAACAATTTGAACAAGTTTGGCCCACGAGTCCATTGAGAATCAGCGCTTTGGGAGTTAACCAAGATGCCGCCTTATCAGCTAAGGTGAAAGGGAATACCCTCAATTTAATTTGTTCCGCACCAACCGTAGGATGGTGGAATGTTGTAAGGACTTGTTCAATCCTACGCATGTGCTGATAAGGTTTTTCATGGTCCAAACCATGAAAAACGGGTAACAAATTAAATATATTGGGGGATGCGGAAATCCCCCACTGGGTCTACTAGAACGATGCAAGATTTAGGGCTATCGCTCAAGGCTTTAGAAAAGTCAGAGAGAGGAGTCTTTCTTTCTTCAGCCATAATATCAGGTGGTGTGTGTGAAATAGTAGCTAGAGGTGTAGTGGGTGGGAAACTAGATAGACTTGTTTGTTGACGTTGCCGTGTAATTACGTTAGTTGTTTTTCTTCGACCAGACCTTAATCTCATGCAAGACTAAGTCGAACTTAACTAAACATGCAACACTCCAAACAATTCTGATATACTAGTAGAAACCTCTAACCGGAGATGCGAGGTGTGGAAGAAAGGAATACCGATTGCGTCCTTGCTTCGCTTATGAATAGCGTCTTGTTCTGGCGTGTTCAGTGTATATAACAAGTTAAAACACGAAAAACTTGAAAAATCGAAATTGAAACAACCGTGGAAATCCGCAAATTTCAGCAGGGCTGGTTTCGCTTTGAAGCGGTCGGTCGCTCCGTGTTCAATAACTTTACGGGCGTCGCGGTATGGGGGGTCGCTCGGTGTTCCAGTAACTTAGTGCGGGTCGCGCTCGGTATGGGGGCGATCGCGCTCCGTGTTCCAGTAACTTAGCACGGGTCGCGCTCGGTATGGGGGCGGTCGCGCTCCGTGTAATTTTTCGCGGAACTTTTCAATGCTGAAACGAACAACCACAGTATGAATCAAACAAGGGTGGGTGGGTGAAATGGGACTTAAAAATGACTAATTCTACTATGAAAACAATGCTAAAGTGCAACTAAGATGGCAGCGGCGCCATTTGATAAACGTAAAATTAAATAGTTTTACCAACGAAATAAAGCGATGAAACTCTATACGAAAGTAAAACTAAACGATAATTTACGATGCTATATGTTTATCAAGTTTCTACTCTCAAATCTATCGAAATAGAGTGGAGTAACAAGTTCGTTCCACTCCTAGTTCTCTAGCATGGAATGTTCTCTAGTCTAATTAATCGGTCTTAAGTCTAATGAGAGCTTTACGAAGGGGAATTATACTACGATGCAATATGAAAAGCAATATGTTGAATGTCCCTACGAAATATATGGAAATACTAATGTTCTTGAATCTAGATAAAGAATTAGAGGGGAATTGAATCCACCTCGAATCCAACTTAATCACCTAGAATAGATTGTTGTAATCCAATTCTTACGTTCTTACGGTAAGAATTGCTCGTTCTAATCCCTAATTAACATGGCATTTCTACCAATTATAACTAGCATGTGAGGTTGTCCACCCATTCTCATGAAAACACGACCTTCTAGAATGGAATAGACTCTACAACGCTTCTACACTATACAACTAAGTTTTCATCAAGGCTTCATCAACCCCTCTAATGTAGGTTTTAGCCTTGATTCATCAAACCATCATTTCCCATTGAAATTGAATACAACATATTACAAATATTCTAACTTTATGAAATTTAACTAAACAATAATCGAAATCTAATTAATAACTAAGAATTGAATGATAACAAGAATTGAAATTAGATCTAATAAATTGTAAATGACAAAAATCGAAATTGACAAGCATAACTATTTTATTTATCTAATCAATAAAGAACAATGATTTAAAGTTTTAATCTAAAACAGGGAATGAAATTCTAAAACTGAGATCTAAAACTAATTAATGGAGGCTACTAATCTAATTTCTAATCTATGTCTAACTATCTACCATTAACCAAGAGTTAAGCTTTTGTTTTTATACTTTCAGATCCAAAATTCGTGCATGGGCTTGGAGCCATGTTTTGGGCCAGAGAATCAGGCCTAAAACCCAATTCTTTCAGTCCAAAAAGGCCTCTTCAGCTGCAGTTGGCTTCAATAGACTTTTCTTCCACTTCTACTCTTCTGATTGGGTCAAGGCTTAAACCATTGGAAAGCTCTTTCCGAGCCGGTCGTTTTGACATAAGGTAGGCCCAATTCCGAGGTCTGAGTCCAAAGATACGGTCCTCGGAAGTTCTCACGACTTTGTGTCTTTGTTTACGCTTGCGTCGACTTTTCAGCTTTTGACCAGGCTTTAGAAAGGCTTTGTCTTCTTGAATTTTGGCCTTTAATCACAGAACTCCTTAGCAACCGACCTTTGCTCCTTTATCTCGCTAAAGTGGCACATTTCTGCACATAATGGACTTTGAAGCCTAAAATGCATAAAAACAAGTAATCAGTATTAACTCTTAATTATTACTCACATAATTGGTCTAAAAGTATGATGGTTAAGGGGTTAAAACTACAGTTTTGGGCTCTTATCACTTCTCTAGAGTTTGAGGAAAAGACGCATTCCCCACTTTAGCAGGAACCGGTAGCACCTACTTACAAATAGAAATAATTGGTCTATTGCTTAAAGTATGAATATAAGCAAGCTTTCTTATTCTAAGACACAGAGAAATATTCAACAACAGTTCAGAAGGCAAGAGCGATCACCACGTTCAGCCACTCACTCTGGAATTATGGCAAAGACCCGCCTCTTCTCTCCATATATACCTTGAACTTCGACGAAAGGTGCAGCAGGCATAGTGCATGGGGCCAACCACTCACCAAGCAAGAGCGCATGAACTACTTTATTCATCTTAAACAAAGAGATCAAACGCAGGAACAAGCTGCTAACTTTCCCAACTACTAATATTCTTCCCCGCTTAACCTACTCGTTTAGGGTTCGGACTGCTGCGGCTACTACCTAAGAGAGGGTAAAGTCTTCATCAAAGAGACCGATTCGCATCGACCCGACTCGCTATCAGTAAGGTCAACTGGTTGAGTAGTGGGAGGAGAATCCACAAGACAAGTAAGGGTATGAAGAAAGAAGCAAGGGATGAGCGCCCAACGCGCGAAAGCTAACGCGCTTTAGTTTTCTTCCTTCTTCGGGCCCTAGGTATGCTTTTTTTAATTCCGTTCTGGCTGCGGATATAGAGGAAAAAAAATTTGGGGTGGTGGCACACCTCAACTTTCCCATGAAAAAAATGAGTCTCCTCGGAAAAAAAATTGGAAAAAAGAAGAAATCTTACTCAAGTATTTCTTCAGCTTGGATATCTTGTTGATGTTCGGGCCAACTATCAACATATCATCCACATACAACAAGAGCACTATGAAATCCCCATCTGGAAATTTCTGAACAAACACACAATGATCGGAAGCAGACTTCTTGTATCTTTGCTTCACCATAAAGGAATCAAACTTTATGTACCACTGTCTCGGTGCCTACTTCAACCCATACAAACTCTTTATCAGCTTGCATACTAGGTGCTCCTTGCCTTTGATCTCAAACCCCTCTTGCTGGTCCATGTAGACATCTTCTTCAAGGTCTCCATGAAGAAAAGTTGTCTTGACATCTAGTTGCTCAACCTCTAGGTTCATACTTGCGGTCAGATCCAATACCACCCTGATAGAAGTCATCTTAACTACGAGAGAGAAAATTTCATTAAAGTCAATACCTTTATCCTTTGACCGAATCCCTTCACAACAAGGCGAGTTTTGTGCCTTGGGTGTGGATTATTCTCCTCATGCTTGACTTTGTAGATCCACTTATTCTTGAGAATTTTTCTTCCTTTCGGTTTCTCAACTAACTCATAAGTGTGATTCTTGTGCAAATAATCCATCTCATCATGCATGACCTTCAGCCACTTCTCTTTGTATGTACCTTCAAGAGCCTCTTGATAGTACATATGTTCTTCACCATCAGATAGTAAAATATACGTATGTGGTGGATACCTGGTTGAAGCTAATCTCTCTCTGTCGGACCTCCTTACTCCATCTTCTGGTGGCTCAGGAGGATGCACTTTTGCTTGCTCAGGTGGTGGTTCATGCACTTTATCTACATCTTTTATATCAATAGGTTTTATCCCATCATAAGCAATAGGATCATCATCATGAGCTTCAAACTCATGGTTTTCTGCATTCTCAATGCCTTTTGCACGTTCCACAGTAGGAACTTCTGATTCTGAATCAACAAGATTACTAGTGAAAGCTTCTAGCTTCTCACCATCCTCAAAGTCTGCTATGGTTTGGTCTTCCAAGAACACAACATCTCGACTTCGGATTACCTTCTTGTTAATTGGATTATATAGTTTGTAGCCAAACTTCTCATCCCCATAACCCAGAAAAATGCATTGCTTGACTTTGTCATCAAGCTTGGATCTCTCATGCATCCTTAATTGGGAATATGAACAAATGCTCTGCACCCAAATACCCTCAAGTATCCATAATCGACATCTCTACCTGACCATACTCTCTCTGGATAATCAATATTCAGAGGCTTTGACGGCGATAGGTTGATTACATGTACGGCTGTGCGCATTGCTTCTACCTAGTAACTTCTCGGTAACTTAGGGTGAGACAGCATGCATCTCATCCTCTTTATAATGGTACGATTCATCCTCTCATCTATACAATTTTGTTGCGGTGTCTTAGAAACGGTCTGCTCATGACGAATCTCATGACTCTTGTAATACCTTTCAAACGGCCCTATGTACTCACCTCCATTATCTGAGCGAATACACTTCAAAGGCTTCCGTATCTCTCTTTCCACCATGCTATGGAAAATCTTGAACATGCCAAGTACTTGCATCCTTGGTCTTCATACTATATGCCCATATCTTTATTGATGCATCATCAATGAAAGTCAAGAAGTACAAAGCTCCCCCATGGGACTTTACTTTCATAGGACCACATAAGTCAGTGTGAACTAGCTCAAGGACATTGTCCTTTCTGTGAGACGGGAATCTTTGGAAAGACACCATGTGTTGCTTCCCTACCAAACAGTGAGTACATCTATTTAACATGCGTACCCTTGATGTCTGGCAAGGCCTTTTGCTTGGCAAGAACTTCAATGCCTTTTTCACCCATATGGCATAGTCTCTTATGCCATTACTCGGAGGAAGCTTCTTCTTTTGCTGCATTCACTTCTGCTTTACACAAACTAGCCTGTGTCTTGTAAAGAGAGCAAGTTTTCTTCCCTTTGGTTGCTACAATGGAACCTCTGCTCAGTTTCCATACCCCGTTACCAAATGAGTTTAGAAAGCCATCATCATCTAACTTTCCAGCGGAAATTAGGCTTAACCGAATGTTAGGGACATGTCTTACATCCTTGAGTGTCAAAGTGTAGCCGACATTGGTTTCTACATGAACATCACCAATGCCTATAATCTTTGAGACGCCACTGTTACCCATCTTTACCTCACCAAATTCACCATAGCTGTAGATAGTGAAGAATCCCCTGTGTGGTGTGACGTGATAGGATGCTCCTCTATCTATCACCTACTCTGTATCATGGCATGAGGTACTAAGACAGCACACACTATATTCTGACGACACAATTCCCACTAGACCATCGTTGACTAGTGCGGTAGTATCACTGCCTGTGTTTCTATTCCTCTGTACCATGTCTTCATGTACACAGTTATTCTTCTCATCCCTATTCAGTATTCTGCACTCATATCTGAAGTGACCTTTGGTGGCACAATAGTAACATTGTCTCTCTGCCTTAAGAGTTCTAGTATCACCCCTAGATTTGCTTCTGTCATCACCTCTAGAATGAGATGGTTTTCTGATCTTATCTCTCCCCCGCTTTTCTATGACAAGGATCTCTGAGTGAGAGGAGCTGCTTCTTGAACCCCTTGCCTCCTCATTCAACAATGCCCCGGTAGCCATCTCCATGGAAATAACTCCATCCTTATCGACTCCGTTAAGAGAAACTGCTAACGTCTCCCAATTGTCGAGTAGAGAGGTTAATAGAAACAAAGCCTCAACTTAGTCACTCATATGAATCTTTATAAAGTGCAACTAATTGATGGTATTCTGTAATTCATTAAGATGCTCAGACATTGAAGAACCTTCTTTGTACTTCGTGTTAGCAAACTTCTTAATGAGTAGCACTTTGTTTCCGGCCGACTTCCTCTCATATAGGTCTTCAAGTTTCTTCCACAAGCCAAAAGCAGTAGTCTCTTGGGATACATGGTGAAAGACAATGTCGTCAATCCACTGTCGAATGTACCCAATTGCTTTTCTGTCAAGCTTGTTCCACTCAGCTACGGCAGTCGTGATAAGTGCTCAAAAACACTACACCATTTGGGCTAATTTGCAACAAATGAGGTTTTTCATTAGTAACACATATATATCCGTTAGGTAATTTAAAACACTTATTATCCGTTAGAAATACAAGTATCCGTTGGTAATATTATGTAACATTTTTTGTATATTTTGTCACGTTTCAGTATACGTTAGTGTTGGGGAAGAATTATGTTGAAAAAGAAAAAGAAAACACTAAAAAGAAATAACGAAAACTTCATCGGGAGTCTTTTCTGCTCGTCTAAACCCGATGCCCTAAAAAGAATAACAAAGAACAAGAAAAAAAAGAAAGAAAAACCAGTGGAGTGGTGTTGTCGGCTAAGGTTTCGATTCCTCACTTCGTAAGTCGTCCTCCTCCTTGTTCTTTCCCATTCTTGTTGTTCTTCTTTTCCTCCTCCCCCTTTAAATTATTGTTCAAAATTGATTCCGGGTTTCTAACTTTGGATTATCGATAAAAGATGCATCTTTTATACAAAAGAAGCTTTGCTTGATAGTTATTAGTTATTTGATTCAAAAAATTAGGTTTTTTGTTAGATCTATTTACTCCATATGTTGTGATTTGATTTTTTAAGTGTTGTTATTACTGTTAGTATTGGATTTCATATTACTACAAATATAAAATTGGTTGTGGTATGGTTGGTCTTTGCTTCCTTTGAGCCTCCCGTTGTTGTTTGTGTGTGTGTGTGCGCGCGCGCTCGCCTTTCTTGTAACTTTCACTCTTTTCATTGATGCAACTCGTTATTTAACATTTTCAGAATAACGAAATAGCAGAAAAGTCGGGTTGAGACTTATTGTTATCACGTGAATTTCATAGTTATAAACCTTCTTTTCATTGAGCATCTTTTTCATGTATATGTGGTTGAGACTTCATTTTCCTTTATGAACTAAAGAGAGATGAGTGAAGAAGTAACCAAATTTAAGCTACATGTAATCATTTTTGAGTGTTGAATTAAGTAGATAAAATTATTTTTCGACTTGGCTTGGACAACGTGTATTTTCGAAGAGAATAGCTGTTTATGATTTCAGTGATACCAAATGTGGCCTAAGAAGCACATGATGCGACGGTTGGATTATTTTTTCTCCATTGCTCCCTTTCTCTTCTCCCTGTGTGTGTTGTCTAAAATATCTGTATTTTGTCAAACCAAGCTAGGGTGTGCCAAATTAGTTGTCGGGTCACATGTATGTACAAGATGACTCTGTGGTTTAATTACTTGTTTGCAATTAGAATTAAGCTTCTGAGGATTAACTCTTATGGATTGAAATGTCAATGACTCGTGCTTTTTACTGAACCGCACGGCCAAAGATTAGCACTTTAAAATTATTGCTCAAGTCATAATAAAGGTTTGAATGACTAATCGAACTGTGTACTTGAATAGGTTGTTCTTATCCATCTGAGACACCTGCAAGGTATACCAAATCCCTTTTTCCTGTTTCAACAAAGTCTATGTTGGCCTTCTTTTTTATTGCTTGTCTCATAAATCTTTTCTATTTCTTTTGAAGCTTTCAACATAAGCAAGTATTCGCCATTCGTGATATAGCTAAGATATGTGGTATGAAAAGAGCAGAAAAATTTCAAGCAAATCTTGACCCTCGGTTCCCTAGCTTTGTAAAAGCTTTGTCCTCGATTACATGTTGTGTGGTAAAAGCATTCTTCTTGACGCTCTTCGGGTGACAGATAATTAGGAATATAAATAGGGGAACTTATTTCTATTTCTTTTGTTCACAGAGAATTCCAGCAGAATCCTGCAGTTTACACCTTCCAAAACATGATTCTAATAACAATAATTGCACTTGGTAGGCACTTGTTATATATTTGGAGGAAGATATTAAAGGGAAAGTACCCTTACTTTTAACCAAGGAAGGTGCAATCACTATTTCAAGCTGTAACATACACAGGGAGCCTTGTAGCACTTGGTGTTAGCAGTGAAACGTTGGGAAGAGCTGAGGCATGAATATGGACAACGGTATGTATTCAACACAGATATTTTGAGAATATGAAGTGTCCATGTTACGTAGATTGTAAGTTATATCATTTTTCATGCCCCAAAAAGTGTTGCAAAGAGTTTTCATCGAGAATAAGGAGGAAACAGGTATTGAAAACAGCAAACATTAATAGTAGTGATTCACTTAATAGACTGGAGTAGTGAGTGTGACTGGAAGCATATCATAATGATTTGAGTGTTGGTGTATTATGTTGTGGAAAAGACTTTAAAGCAATGGACACTGGGCGTCCGTTTATTCTCCCACCAAGGAGAAAGGTTGATCTTAGTAATAATGTAATGAACAAGACGGGACAGAAACCTTAGTGATTGAACTGTTATGAAGAATATAGTGTTAAGGTGATTATCTTGTAATGTTTCTTCTATACTACCATATATCAGCCTATAACTTAGTTTTTATGCTCTAGTGCAATTTGATGTCTTTGTTTTGCTTTCCTCAGAGCAAAATTACTTTTGTGATGCATCCTTGCTTTTCATTTGCAGTGTACTACCAACTGTTGTGAAACTTTTTTGCATTGAATGACCGGGCAATTCGAGTCGGGCCTCCAAAGATATAGATCGGTATGGAGAATCATTATCTTCTCAAATTGTAGACGAGCAAGTATGTGGTCAACGATGATAGTTTCTCTTCTAGCATTTAGAAAACTCTTTAGGTCATAATCCACCTGATATATATGTATATATTCCATTCAATATCAGATTGGAAATCCTAAAATGTTTGGGTGATCCTTGCGATTAGGGTTTACCCTCATGGTGCTTCTGGGCTTTTCTTATACATCTGCTTTTCTTCGGGAGTTGACTTTAAAATCCATGCTTGTATTGGCTCCTAAGGTATGAATTGCTTCTCTAGACTTTCAAGTTTCATATAACTTCTGACACCTCATAGAATTGTACAATTTATGTTTTAGTCTTTATTGATATAATGAAATTTCATTAAGGAAAGCAAACCATATTACATCCAAGAGAGTCTATACTCTATACGTATCTGCATGGAAACTAAGACATCCCTGTGAGGTTTCCACCTTGTAGCCCACTCATCCTTTTCCATCCCAGTTGGATAGGTGATACTATATTGTGAGTTTGTAGATGTTTGCGGTGCACATTTTCAAATATGTTAGAGCCCTTTAATCTATCTGGCATTTTTCGTAGAGGTTAGAGTTTCTTTGGCTGTCTTATGGCTTGTATTGTTTCTCTTGTGAGGACAATAATATCTTTCCATCTTGCTACATTAAATTATTTTTAATAAAGCATATTATAAAAGTTTCTTCGTGTTTGGTTTGGAATTGCACCGCCGCGAACGCATACTATTTCAGGATCTTTGCTGAAATATCTTTCAAAACTACAGGTGTGGTTGTCTAAATTATACTTTGTGCGATGTTGGTGATCCTACATTCTTTATCATTACACAAGATATGATCATTGTTTATCATTTATTCACACAGCTGTCATGTTGAAAATTGCTATTTATGAAGAACTTTTGCATCTCGATCATTCCCAAATTTATGTTTCACCCCTCACCAACACATTCACGCAAGCAGGACACACAGAGGTGACAAGTTTGGGATGGAAACCCAGTTTTGGAACCTCACATTACAGCGAAGCATGCAACTGCTTACCAGTATTTTCCTTGACAAAGTTAATTGATAGTGGATGTTACTTTTTTTCTCATTTCAGAGGAATCTGCAGTTGAAGCTTCCAACAAGGAAACACCAAAGACAGATGCAGGCGAAAAGAAACGAAAGTCAGACAGTCCAGGACTTGTAAGTATGTTGGAATCTGCAGTTGAAGCTTCCAGTAAGGAAACTCTTTAACTCCAGTTATTGATGTCCCTCGTGGTTCCATTCAACAAATGTATCTAGAACTAATAAAACCATGTAATAACCATGTTTTTTTGGCTTAGTCAACGCATCGTTGAGTCCTTGCTTGTTGCATTTGCCCACATCTTAATCAAGAGGATCTCAGTATTGATATGAGGGTTGCTTTAAGTTTGAGCTTAACATTAAAACCTGCCCACATCTTAATCAAGAGGATCCTTGCATGTGGAGCTAACCCAGATTCTTTTATTTTATTGGCCAAGTTTGGGGTTTTAATCTTTAAGTTGCACCTCTGAGGTGAGCTACAACCACTTTTGTTTCAGGTTTCACCTGTTTAGTGTTGGTTGCTGACCATAAGACTGAATCGTGCAATTCAGATCAGCTTGAAGACTTGCAAAACATTGAGATTTTTGCAGCTGAGCAAAATAAAGCTCATCTGTTTCATGTACACTGTACACTCTTGTTATTTCCTACAGGTAAAGCGACCATTGTAAAATACCATTTCCTTATGCTGTATGGAGCTTGGTGACCTTGCAGAAACAATTTAGTATTCGGAGAAAGAAGTTGGTGGTGGAGTCTTCAGAGGTTAGAGCGAGTTTTCTTTGCTTTGCTATAAGCGTTGAATTGTTCACGATGTTGACAAGACACAAGTTTCCGTGTCATACCATTGGACCCTAAAACAGTTGAGTACCAGCCTTAAACTTCAATTTATGGTTATTCAGATTGTGATATATTTTGTGCTACTTAACATTTTTTTTGTGGTACTGCAGGATGATAGTGCAACCTGCCCGCATTAATCGGATTTGGCTTCCTCCCTGGAATCGGGTCCTAGTGGAGGACGCCCGTTGCTTGAAACCACATCAAACAACTATAGCCCTAAGGTCGATCTTGACCATTGCATTCGGTTCGCTTTTTGAGAACCACTATCAAGACAGTGTGGTAGCCATGGCTCGGCAATATGTAAGGAGCATTATGGGTTATGTTCAGAGAGTTGTGAATGCTATTTCCCCATCCAAGCTGAGCTCCCTGCCAAAATCATTGCCTAGGTCTCCTGAGGCTGTCACGCTAGCACGGTGGATTTGTAGGAGCTACAGGTTTGTAATAACTTCTCACCACCACTGGATGTTTCATTGACATGCATTTGTGGTTTGGGTAATGTAGGCTCATGCGTCTAGAGTAAGCAGCACTGTGTAGAGTAAGTAGCAAAGTTACTATGTAGGTTTATGTTTGACATTGTGTCAATGTAGTACTTGACTAGTTTATGCTACTCTTACCAGCCTCCTGATACCTGGAAATGATACTCATAATATGCACCATATATACGTGTGTACACATTCATAGTAACTACAAATGACACAGCTACAGAAAAACTGTTAATATTTTCTAACCTTCAAATTGTGGATGAGTATGTGTTTCGAAGCAGATAAAGTTGCTGAGAAATATACTTCCTTAGAAGAGATAGAGAACAGAATAGACATAGGGAGAAACATAAGAGGCACGAGTCACGGTTGCCTACGCTTCCAACTGCTTCTCCTTATCTTATTATGACATAAACTGATAAACCTTAGCTAACTGACAAAGTGCCGGGTCTAGCCGAAATATTTAACGGACCACTATAACATGAAAAAGAATATAAAAATGACTTGAGGACTGCAATAGTAAAAATGAGTATCTCATCTATAATTTCTATCGTGCAAAATGGGTGCCTGCCTAAAAATTGAAGGCTTTAGATACTAATAAAAAGATTGGGTCTTTGATGCAAATAGGCAAGTTGTGCCAATTTTCTTCAAAGTGACATGTGGTCCCTTCGAACACAATTCCGTCATTTAGTGAAGGATATTTAAAAGTTAGGTGATCACTTTCATTTGTTCTGATTAGGTATGATATATTTGTATGACTCTCTTACCGATAGTGAGAATAATGGTTATTCTCACAAACCTTTACCCAGTAGGGGGGTTATTGTATGTGGACCGAGAATTTTATAATGGTGTCTACCAACCTCACAACAGCCCAAGACACCTTACATGCGATCGACAAAGTTTTATTGCACTGTATAGTAAGGTCACAATGCAGAAAGTCATTGACTGCTGAATTTCTTGGTAAACTTGGAAAATGGCAACTGGGCCAGCATTATGGCAAAGGTTATTGATAACCATTTTTATCTCATGTATTATGTTAGTTTTTGTAATATTTTATCAAAAGAAGATCAGCTAGTAGAAAAGGATACTATAGTAGAAGCATGATGTTATTCTGCAAATCTTGTAATTATTCTTAAGTTTACTCTAGTGATATACTATTTGAATTAATCTTCTTGTTTTTTTAAAAAAATCTTTGTGCCTTCTTTCAAGATTTCTCACTGGCATAGAGCTCCTTCAGGTTGATCTGTCAGCTGGTGATGCCTTGTTGAAACAACTATGACGCCATTCTGTTGCAATCATGTGTTGTTCCCTGCAGACAAATGTAATTAGCTTTCTCTTCTATCTTTTATGCTCTCTTTGTCCTCAATTCATTGTAATTTTTAGTTGTAGAACCTGATACTTGAGTTTCATTTTGTTTAATGAATATTCATCAAGAAGAATTTGTAACTATTTAAGGCAGGAGTTCTATTTATTCTTTTGGTTTAGGTTGGTAATCAACCGTCTACATTAGCATCTAGGTTTGGTCTACATATGCTTGGATGGGATTACTTTAGAATGTTGATTCTTGCCATGGGGGCATGTGCATGATTTTTCTTTAGGATAAGCACTTTTGTGTAGTTTTGGACCCCTTATTCCAAGATAAGCTAACGTGGATGGGGCATGTGCATGATTTTTCTTTAGGATAAGCTCTTTTTTGTAGTCTTGGACTCCTCATTCCAAGATAAGCTGATGTGGATGTAATTTATTGTACCAGGCTTCTCCTGTTTTCACCTTCGCAAATCAGGCCGGGCTCGACATGCTAGAGACCACTCTTGTTGCTCTCCAAGATATAATGCTTGATAAAATTCTCAATGAGGCTGGACGAAAGACCTTGTGTTCTGAGTTCTCCAAGATCATGCAACAAGTAAGCTTTACAGAGCTATTATCCCCTTACCGTAGGATTTATTGCACTTGTATTGGGCATATAGCCTGTATTTCCAAGTTAGCTTCTTTCTTATTGCATCGTGTGTTGCTGTATCATCTGTTTTTAAATAAAATTTGCATTGAAACTTCTTGCAGGGCTTTTGTCGTTTACCGGTAGGGATTTGCGTGGGCAGGCCAGTTTCTTATCAGCAAGCAATTGCATGGAAGGTGTTGAATGAGGATGACAGCAATCAATCACTGTTTGGCTTTCAAGTTCATGAACTGGGCTTTCATTTGAAAGCATACTTTTCATTTCAATCTGCACTATCCTTATGTTAGTGAAGAACGACCAAGTGAAAGACCTTTTGCATTTTCAAGTGTTTTCTATTTTGCTTTTGAACTCTTAGATGTTGTGTTTGAACTCGGGTCTTTTATATAACTTCCTTTTCTCATTTCTCTAAGAGTATCAATTACATTGTGGAGTAAAAAAAGGTGTAGGTACAGGTACGTGCACCAATATAGGTGGCCCATATTTTTTTTTATAGAATGAAAATTCGTTAGTAACGGATACAGAACCGTTAGCAACATAATTTTTTTTATACAATGAAAATTCATTAGTAATGGATACAAAACCGTTAGCAACAGAAATTTTTTTATACAATAAAATTAATTAGTAACGGATAAAGAACCGTTAGCAACAGAAAATCAAAGTGACGTTTATATCAGTAAAGAAATTTGGTAACTGTTACTAATAATTTCTAACGGTTACGTATCCGTTACTGAAATTAATTTCAGTGACATTTTATAACCGTTAGTAAAATTTGTAACGGATAATAAATGTTACAAATATCTGTTACAAATATTTGTCACGCTTTTGTGTCGACGCAAGATAACCGTTACTAATATTTTTTGTAACGGATGTGTATCCGTTACAAATAAGCTGTTATGGTGTAGTGAAAGTGCTATTTAACCCTCGATTATGCCTCTTGTTTAGCCATCTTAGTGGACTAATAGTGTTTGTAAGTTATGTTTTATGATTCTACAGGAGAAAAAGTGAGTTTTGTGGAATATTAGAGAAAATGGGGTAAAATGAAGCAATTCGGAGCATTAAGGATCACATGGGAGGCCCGTGGACAATCATGGAGAAGGCCAAGGAATTGGAGCTGTTAAAGATGCGACTTGGACCTATTTTAAAGTCTATTTGGAAGCCCAAGGCCAAAGGATTCGTTGCTTGGACCAAAGCCATAAAAAGAGGATAGAAGGATAGAGCGTAAGAGAGAAAATCGGCTTTGCGTGCGCCGGGGACGCATGTATCGAAAGGCCCAGACGATTGAGTGCATCCGGGACGATAAATCGAAAGTGTCCGGATGCATTGATTAAGTCTGGGGGATGAATGAATAATGCGCCCAAACGCATGAATTAACATCAGAGCCAATTCTTTTCTCAGTTTTGAAGGCGAAGTCGGACTGGAAGAAGTCTATTTGTATTAGGAAACAAATGACGGTTTGGAATGCTTCTAGAGCTCATTGTAACCCCTATAAATAGAGGACCTAAGTGCCTCATGTAAGGGCCAATTCACTTATATTCTTGTCTCCTTTTAACTTGAGGAGAGAGATTAATAATAAAAGATCGGTTTTAACTAGCTGAGTCTTAATAAATTAGTCTTTCTAGTCTTATGTTCTTCGACTTTTCTTCTCGTTCTTCGTGTTCTTCTTTCTATATGGAAGGCTAATCTTCTCCTTCAAGGGAGGAGATGAAGCCGGTGCTTAAGGTTTAATGATTCTTCTGGTTTATGGTGTTCTTCAATCAGGTTAGTTCTTTATGTTTTTAGTTATTAGTTCCATTGCCCACTTTGGGGGATGGAAGTATAGATTAAGGTTTTTATTTATTACAATTGAATATCATGCTAGTTTAGGGTTTTATTTATTGCAATTGAATATTTGCTAGTAACATGCTTTTATTTATTGCAATTGAATATAATGCTAGAATAGAGTTTTATTTATTGTAATTGAATATTATACTATTATTTTCTACTTTTCTTCTAATTGTGTAGTGTTTTAGAGTAAGGGAAGTATTCCTTGTGTTTGCCTTAGATGGTGATTCATTGAATAGCTGTCCAATCTCACATAAAAGGAAAGAAGATACTAGTAATATGAACATAGGAACAACCTTAAGTAGAGTTAATTGTTAACGATGTTTCATCCAAGAGGGCATCGCACTCACTCGATCGATTCGATTGTAGTCTACTTGGAGAACAACATGAAGCAAAAGGTCATTGAATCAAAAGCATTGGTGGATTTGAATCTCTTGAATCTATCTCTCTCATATTCTCTCCTTATTTCCAATTCTTAGTTTTAGTATAAGTTTAGTTAGTTAGTTTAGTTTAGTTTAGTTTAACATTAAAATCTACAATATCTATAATAATAGTTTTAATCCCTCAAACCCCCTTTCCAATCCTGTCCTTCATATAAACATACACTTAAAAGTGGAACGATACCTTACTCATCCTTTACTTATTGAGGGATAATTAGGTTTTGATACGCTTCTATTTTGTTCAACGACCATCATCTATCTACATCACCCATACACCATACATACACAAAAAGAGGCTGGTCAAATGGCGTCGCTGCCGTTTTAAGTTGTTTATGTTTAACGTTTTCTTTCAAGATTAGAACTTTGGATCTTGAGGCAATTTTAGTCGCATCATCCAACCTTTTGAGAAAGAGAGAAGCTTGAAGGACATCTCGAAGACAAGATCTACCATCCAGGTTAGTCGAAACTTCATTCTTTTTATTGCTTTCTTAGTATAGTTGCATCATAGTTTAGTTTATTGCTTTCTAGTATAATTGCATTTAGGATCTTTTCAACAATTGAAGTTGTAAGCCAACACAGCGAAATATCAAACTTTAGTGTTTCTTGTCCGAATCTTGACAAACGGACTATCGCCGTGGGGACGGTACTTAAGCAATCCAAGTGATTCACCATAACCCTAGAAGAGACAACTTTAGACAACGGGCGAGATACTAGCTGCAAAGCCCAACCAAGTTGAAGGAAACTAGTTTTGCATATTAGTATAATTTAGAATAGTTGCATATTAGTTTAATTGCATTCAAGCATAATAGGATAGTTTTCATCATCTTCGCATAACAAGAATACTAGACATGATTGATATAATGGTCGCGACGTAATGATGGAGGTGTTTTGGACACCAATAATCTGAAACTATCCCACCCATACAAGCACAACAGAGGAAGAAGTTGGCGATTTCTATTCGCCAATCATTGGAGACCCACCCAAAGAAGATTGTTTTTCCGTAAAACGAAGCTAACAGTTTGAGCCTAGAGCAGCATCGGTAATCTATATGCTTCTAAAGTTCAACGGTTCGCATAATGTTCAAATTTTATGTTCACATGAACAAATTTCTATCACCCCTAAGAACTTTCAAGAACGAATATCGGGGATGAGAGTATCAAAATCATTGTTCCCCACTCACACTCGAAGGTAAAACATCCGAATGGTTAACTCGCGACGACCGATCAGTTCAATAGACAACTGGGAGAAGTTGAGAACAAAGTTTATAAACAAGTTCTTCCCACCCCAGAAGACAGATGCCATGCAGCAAGCCATCAACAATTTCAAAGGGAAGGTGACTGAAGAATATCATCAAAGCTGGGAGAAATTCAATAATCTGCTAGTCTCATGTCCACATCATGGATACGATAAGAGCACACTTGCTCATTTTTTCTATCGAGGACTCTCGATGATGAACAAGCAGATGATACAGTCAATGCACAAAGGCAAGTTTACATTGATGGATGGAGAGGAAGCTTACAACTTTCTCGAGAATTTAGCTGAAGAAACACAACAGTGGACTACTAGCAACGAGGATGTCGCTAGCATGGAGGGGGAGCCAAAGCAATTTGGCTACCAAGCACATGAACAAGCAGATCAAGAACTGAACTCTACATTGGCCAGCCTGGCCACCAGCATTGAAACTCTGAGTAAGAAATTTAATCAGTTCTCTATGAATCCCTCCAAGTTCAACAAGTCTCAAGCTAAATCTCTCCCAGTCATGCAAGCTAGCCAATACTGCGAAGTCTGTTCGGACACTTCTCATGCAACTCTAGAATGTCCTAGTTACTATCAACATGCATCAGTTGGAGAGTACAATATAAACTCATTTCAGAGGCCCAACCAAAGTGGTAATAACTTTCAAGGTAATTATTGGAGACAGAATGCTGGACCCCTAGGTTCTCAAAATCAAAGTTATATTCCACAGACAATTCAAGTTTCACAGTTGGTCCCTCAACAACAATTATACTCTCAACAAAATTCCAATACAAGTGGAGAGTTAGTGCCTGATCCTAGGAGAAATTATGCCCGATCCGCCAACCCGGAGAATGCAATTACTTTGCTATCACAGAAAAAATCAGAAGTTTGAAAGTGTTCTAGAGCTTCTTCCACAGTCTCACTCAATCTCCGGCAATCTCGGGCAAGTCAATGTTCTAGAATGGAGTCTCTAGAGGCTAAGGTCGATTAACTCACCACCGCTTTGTCTCAGAAAGACACAAGCCACTCAACCTAGCTTATTGGAACCAATATTGAAGAGTAAAGATGTATGCCACATTGGGACAACTTCTAGTATTGATCACCTCCATGATCATGTTAGCTCGGTTACTACTCTCGGATCGATTGAAGATAGATGCAAGGTTGACTTACCTTCTCATGATGACATTGCTACAGAGCAATCGGTCAAGATTTCAAATGAAGTTCAAAAGGAAGTGGGGGAAATCCTTTCCACTCCCATTCGTCAAGATGACCAAGACAAGATATGCAAGAATGCCAAAGAGAAAGAAGAGCAAACACATGCTGATGTGTTTGTACCGAAGGCACATTTTCCTATGTTTTTTGCTAAAAGCAAAAAGGACAAGCAATTTTTAGAGATGAAGGAAGCATTTGAGAAAGATAACATCAATATCCCCTTTCTCAAAGCGATCAAGCAGTTGCCATCATATGCCAAATTCTTGAAGGATGCATGCAAGATAAAGAGAAGTACTCATGTTCCAAAGCGGCGTTTTAGTAATTTGGACAAACAACATCTATTATCCATCAGCAAGCTCCAGTCAAGCTCAAAGATCCAGGAAGTCCTACAATATCATGCAAGATAGGAGAAAAATTTATGGGTAATGCTCTTTTAGACCTTGGTGCTAGTGTTAATCTCTTGCCATATCATGTGTACCAAGCGTTGGGCCTGGAAAACCTAAAGCCTACACAAGTCAAATTGAAGTTAGCTGACCGCTCTACCAAGATTCCCAGAGGCATAGTTGAGGATGTTCTTGTTCAAGTAGCCGATTTCTACTATCCAGTGGATTTCATTGTGATAGACACCCAGGAAGCCTTTGATAAAATTCCAATTATTCTAGGCCGACCTTTCCTCGCTACCGCAAAAGCTTTGATAAATTGTCACAACGGTGAAATGAAGATCAACTTTGGTAAGATGTCCATGGACATAAATATCTTTCACCTGTTGCATAAGGATTATGATGAAGCTGAAGGTGGAGAGGTGTACTTCCTTGATAGCATGATACAAGAATCCTTCCCATTCGAAGATACAATTGAAAGTGCTCAATCTACAGAAAATTGTGATGAACCTGAGAACCCCACCACAAAGGCATTGCTAGCCATGTTCTTAGAATCTATGCAGAAAATTCAGGATTTAAGTGAGCATAATGGAAAATTGACAGAGAGAGTCTCATATCTTGAGAAGATGAACTCTACATTTCAGGATGAACAACAAACTTCTGCCCAGAAAAATCAGTTACTAGAAAATCAGCTTAAAGAAGTTTTGGAAAAACAATAGAATCTAGAAACTGAAATGAGTCTTCTAAAGCAGAAAGTGAACCATATTAATAAGGAGAATTGCACTGTTGAAGCTTCTTGCACTGTTGAAGCTTCTTCTACACCATCATTGTCTGAACAAGAGAAGTATGTGAACCAGTGTACTGCCCACCTTGAGCGTAGTCAGCCAGACATCCATTATCATCACTGTGGTGGTAAAGGGCACATCAGATACTATTGTCCTGTTAGAAAGAGAGATTTTTGTCAACCTTCTACACAGGGGAACCACAAGGCCTATCACACAATCATCAGACCTGAAATAGTTCAAGGTAGAGAAGCAACTTCACCAACAATCTTTCCAAAGATATCAAGGAGTATTTTTGATGACCCACAAGGTGAGACCTCCTCGTCCTCCAAACATTCGCCGATTTGGGTGAGAAAAATCTGATCTCCTCACTACAAATTGATAATGCATGATATACTAGTCTTGAGGATCTGACTATAAAGGACTCAAAAGTCTTGAGAATGACTTTAAAAGACTCACATTACATCTTGGGGATCCGACGAAAAAAAGACCTAAAAATTCGCATTAATGGTAACATCTTCCCTTTTTCTCATTCATTTCATTTACTTAATTTCTATACATTGAGGACAATGCATATGTTAAGTTGGGGGAGGGTGTACTTGAGAAATGAATTTCGAAAATGAATTTTCAAAAAAAAAAAAAAAAAAAAAAAAAAAAAAAATTTGTTTCTATATCAGCAGCATGAGAAAAATGAATTTTAATGATGAGTCTGGGATATATATTCTATACTGCTTAGTGTTGAGTTTGATAGATAGTTGATATTATTGATTTCATTACCGCTTAGACTATTTATTATGCTCGGACATAGTTCTTGTTGATAGAATTCTTTATTAAGGCACCACCATAATACTTGATCAGTTTTGTATACTTTTGCTAGAAGAGAGATTTAAACCCCTAGTAAACTGGAAGTAGAATATTTAGACTTAGCCCGTGAGACTTGAGCTTTATACCCATTCTTTGGAGAGTTCTTACGAAAAATCCGAGTCTTAGTGACTCAACATCTTTCAGTTCTTTATGTCGTTGTAATATAGTCTCATTATTTTGTTGATTTGGTTAATCACGAAGTGACATCAACTGGGGAGATAGCCATTAGGTCTTGTAGTCTATTCGAAACAGAGTATCATACTAATAAGCCAAGTAGTGAACCCATTCAGCCTTTATCCCACCTAGTAGGACCATCATGTTAAACCCTTTTGCGCCTTACAATAAGCCATTTTCTTTCATAAAACCCCCTACCCTTTACCCAACTCCAGACAAGGAGTATAGCCAAAATCTTTATCATCCATACCCATATGTTTCTAAGAATATGAGGGGCACAAGGAGGAAGAAAGACCACAAAAGGAAGATTACAAGGAAATATCAGAGAGATACAATGAAGACCATCATTACATTTCAAAGTGAAAGAAGCTAGTGGAAAACAAACATATCCAAGACTAATCAAGGATATATACGAAGTTTAAAAAAAAAAAAAAAAAAAAAAAAAAAAAAAATTGTTGAACAGAATGGATGGAAAAGCTAAGACAAAGGAAGAATTTTCTCTGCAATCTGAATTTGAAGAAATCTTCCAAAGAAAGAAGCAAAACCCTTAGTGTTTTCAGAAACAACCTTAGAATCCTTTTTACCTTTCCTTCATAAACCAATACCCAAGCCAAGTTACAACCCATGACTTATCACTCACAAGATGGGTACTAAGTCTAGAATAGGTGAGAGGATGCTAAAGTGAAGGACCCGACACTTCATATGTGATTGACATTCTTTCCATGAGACTACTTTTATTCAAGTCCGTTTTTCAAGGTAGTATGTGGGATGTTCAGATGCATTATTTTTTTCCCCACATACATGAGGTAAAAAAATAGTAGACCCTTCTTCGAGAGATTCTTTGTTGAGAGTATGACTAGTGAGGATTGAAAGTCGAGATTATCTACCTATAGTAAACTAGGGATTCCGTTTCTTGGATAGGAGAGTATAGGAGATTGACTAAGTACACACATAAGCCTTGATTGAGAATTTTGTCAATTTTTACTATCTCTTATCATAATCTATGAGTCTTTGCAGCAATGTAGTTAGCAATGGAGATTGTCTATTGGAGTAAGCACTAAGTGGGTAAGGAATTTCTCTCTCTGAAAAATACTATCATTCTTGAACATGCTATTGATTGATTTTGTGGGTATATCACTTGAAAACCCTCACGAGACTATAACTCGTCCTTTTTGGGGAACATAAAGGTTTAAAGCCTTGTTGCATATGGTAAATGCAATCGCGATGCCTATGAAAATGAGTTAAGATTTTATTTTTGTTATTAGGATGTGATTTTGATCACTTATCTATTTTTTTTATCTTATTTGTTAAGAGACTAGCAAAAGGCTAGTTGGGAGTTGTGATAAGTGCTCAAAAAGTGCTATTTAACCCTCGATTATGCCTCTTGTTTAGCCATCTTAGTGGACTAATAGTGTTTGTAAGTTATGTTTTATAATTCTACAAGAGAAAAAGTGAGTTTTGTGGAATATTAGAGAAAATGGGGTAAAATGAAGCAATTCGGAGCATTAAGGATCACATGGGAGGCCCGTGGACAATCATGGAGAAGGCCAAGGAATTAGAGCTGTTAAAGATGCGACTTGGACCTATTTTAAAGTCTATTTGGAAGCCCAAGGCCAAAGGATTCGTTGCTTGGACCAAAGCCCGCAAAAGAGGATAGAAGGATAGAGCAGAAGAGAAAATCGGCTTACGCGGGGCCTGGGGACGATGTATCGAGCATCCGTGATTGAGTGCCCGGGGACGATAAATCGAGCGCCTAGACGCATTGATTAAGTCTGGGACGATGAATAATGCGCCCGACGCATGAATTGACATTGTAGCCAATTCCTTCGGTTTTGAAGACTAAGTCGGACTCTGGAAGAAGTCTATTTGTATTAGGAAACAAATGACGGTTTGGAATGCTTCTAGAGCTCATTGTAACCCCTATAAATAGAGGACCTAAGTGCCTCATGTAAGGGCCAATTCACTTATATTCTTGTCTCCATAACTTGAGGAGAGAGATTAATAATAAAAGATCGGTTTTAACTAGTCGAAGTCTTAATAAATTAGTCTTTCTAGTCTTATGTTCTTCGACTCTTCTTCTTCTCGTTCTTCGTGTTCTTCTTTCTATATGGAAGGCTAATCTTCTCCTTCAAGGGAGGAGATGAAGCCGGTGCTTAAGGTTTAATGATTTTTCTGGTTTATGGTGTTCTTCAATCAGGTTAGTTCTTTATATTTTTAGTTATTAGTTCCATTGCCCACACCAGGGGATGGAAGTATAGATTAAGGTTTTTATTTATTACAATTGAATATCATGCTAGTTTAGGATTTTATTTATTGCAATTGAATATTTGCTAGTAACATGCTTTTATTTATTGTAAATAAATATAATGCTAGAATAGAGTTTTATTTATTGTAATTGAATATTATACTATTATTCTCTACTTTTCTTCTAGTTGTGTAAGTGTTTTAGAGTAAGGAATGTATTCCTTGTGTTTGCCTTAGATGGTGATTCATTGAATAGCTGCCCAAGCTCACATAAAAGGAAAGAAGATACTAGTAACATAAACATAGGAACAACCTTGAATAGAGTTAATTGTTAACGATGTTTCATCCAAGAGGGCATCGACACTCGCTCAATTGCCCGATTGTAGTCTACTTGGAGAACAGTATGAAGCAAAAAGTCATTGAATCAAAAGCATTGGTGGATTTGAATATCTTGAATCTATCTCTCTCATATTCTCTCCCTATTTCCAATTCTTAGCTTTAGTATAAGTTTAGTTAGTTTAGTTTAGTTTAGCATTAGAATCTACAATATCTATAATTATAGTTTTTAATCCCTCAAACCCCCTTTCCAGTCCTGTCCTTCATATAAACATACATTTAAAAGTGGAACGATACCCTACTCATCATTTACTTATTGAGGGATAATTAGGTTTTGATACGCTTCTCTTTTGTTCAACAACCATACCACATCTCACATACAAAAGGAGGCAGTGTCAAGTCGCTTCCAGTTTTACTCCCCCATTCTCAATGGGTTATGTCAAGTCCTTGCAATATAGCAAGTCTTCCATCTTGGCTTTCCAAATAGTATAATTTGCTCTATTCAGACTAATCATGCGAGTGTTTACAGAATGATCCATTTCTACAAGTTATTTAAACTCAAATATTCTCTCAGGAATTTTGTCAAACACCTTCCGAGCGAAATTCGGATAACAACCTAGGTTAATCTAACCTGGCTCTTGATACCACTTGTTGGGGAATAATGATACCAATCGATCACCACTACACAGATAACTTGTAATATGAACACACTACTACTCCAGACAAAATCTAAATTTCCACTACAACCAACCTAGCATGCCCAACTATCTAAACAACTATTACAGACAAATAATAATGCAAAGAAGATAAAAGCATACCACAACACAAAGATGTAACGTGGTTCAGCCAATGGTGCCTACTTCCACAAGAGCTAATCCTTTTATAACGTGAGAAGGAAGATTACAATCACTCCTCTCAAGTCTCTCCACCTTACTAGATCATATCACTCCTCTCTCTTTACATGCTTTTCTCTCTGCAAAGGTTCTCTCTCTCTCAATCTTGATCTCTCTCAAAATTGGGTTTCTTTTTTGTGTCTTGTTGGCTTCTTGTCTCTCTTAGGATTTGCCAAAAACCCAAACCTTATACTGCAAACTCGTCAGTTCTGCAGAAATAGAATTCTACTGAATAATAATGCAAAGAAGATAAAAGCATACCACAACACAAAGATGTAACGTGGTTCGGCCAATGATGCCTACTTCCACAAGAGCTAATCCTTTTATAACGTGAGAAGGAAGATTACAATCACTCCTCTCTCTTTACAGGTTTTTCTCTCTGCAAAGGTTCTCTCTCTCTCAATCTTGATCTCTCTCAAAATTGGGTTTCTTTTTTGTGTCTTGTTGGCTTCTTGTCTCTCTTAGGATTTGCCAAAAACCCAAACCTTATATCAGAACTTCATGATTCAAGAGAAATAGAATTCTTAAAATAGACTTGAGCGCTGGCGCACCCTCAATAAAGGCTATTTTATAGCGTCTGTAGCGCTCTTTTGAAAATCACAAGAAAAGTCCAGTAATATACCTATGTTTCTGAAAAAGTGAGAAAAAAAAACTATCTTCTTTTTCTCTCCAAGGCTCCCTTGGCCAAGACCATTTTTGAGCTTTTGCTCGCTCAAACTTATTCACTCAAACATCACCGAATTCTCTCCCTTTTCCTCATGTGAGGGATAAACCCCAACAATTTGCTCACGAGTAGACACCGCCTCATTACGCCTCGAGTGTTGGTGGTGGCCATGACACAAACCAAAAATAATTGATTTGGTAGGAAGTTAGGAAGCCAACATGTAACTTGCACAAATCACTTTCAAGTACCCACTGCAGACTTTACTTGGAGACTTACTGATACAGTGGGGTGCACAATTTCATAATCTTTTACCAGTAACACAACTTAACCATGATTTGCATTATTATGCCATCATAAACTAATTTACCACTAAAAGAGTAATTTAATTAGCAATACATACTGTCTTTTTCTTTCATCCAGCTTCACGCTACTGTCAATTCTACAGACCTCTAGCCCTTTCTCACCAAAATAGTACTCAATTAAATCCAAAATATTGGTCCACTGAGAGAATATTAGGACCTGATATGGAAAACAACTTCAGAAGAAAGACTTGACTCAGCTCTAAATCTAAGTATAAAAAGTTGACATGAGATTTTTAACGTACTTTGTGCTTTCTGGCATTTGGGTATAGGAAAGGTTGATTCATATACCTCTTCTTATGTGATCTACACAGACGATGTAATAAATCAAACGGATTTTGGTCCAGATTCACTGTCCTTGCTTGAATCATCTACTGCTGCAATGACATCTTCAATTGGCGTCTTCTCACCCTGAAAAATATATATAGAAACTTAACCACTGAAAAAGCCCTTTCTCAAACACAACATGACAAAGGGCTTCCCCAGAGCAAGGAAAAGCAACTTAAAAAAACCATCGAGTTTTTCTAGACATTCTATTGTTCAAGGAGGAAATAGTAAAGCCAAAGCTTGAATTAAGGTCCATAATTTTGTTATATTTTAGTCTTATCTGGGACCTCTAATTATCATTCTCTACCTAATACCTAGAAAAGGCTCTGCAGTGGGAAACTCTATACCGAAGCTATAATGCACAACAACATATGCCGCAAAATTTCAAAATAGGTAAAATAGATAATATTAAACCTAAAAATTAAGACTACAATACCAGACAATTTTACCGCAAACTGGTCTTGAGAAGAATTACGTGAAAAATCATACAACAATCACAATAATAATAAAAGTAGAGAAAGTCATTCCCACCTTAGTAAAGTCGATCTCCGCAAGTGCTAGTCTTTTTTGTATAGTGGACGCAAATGGAATGATTTTCGAATGTTTCTAATCCATTCAGATCACCAGCGGAGATATGAACTTTCTTAAGATCAGTCAAAGAAGAAATCGGTAATGGAGAGATTAGGGAGCCAAAAGAGTCGGGATTTTGGGTTTAGTAGCGAGAATAAAGGAATATTTGGGTTTTCCTTCCCTTCATATTCTCTTCACAGTTCACACTGTTTTCTAGACTTTCCATTTTTTTTAACCTCTAATTATTAAGTTACTAATTAAGGGCCTAATTAATATTAAATAGAATTGTGGGCGTACAATTCAGAATGGCCTGGATTTGGTTTTTTAATTAATCACCACATGAAATGACCGATTACTCCTATTAAACAGGGTTAAGCAACACTTTAATTGAAGAACAATATCGGTATTACGAATTTAGATGGGTGTAAAAAGACAACGAAAAATATTTAGGTGTTTGATTTAATTATTCATTTGGGGTATTATGTTAAAGAAAAATATGCGGATGAATTTAAGAGTTCAAAATTAGTTATAGGAGATAATTCTAATAGAAATTTTCAGATAAATAATTATAGTACCAAACTTTCAAACTAAACTCAAATCTTGGACAAAGTGACAAAAAAACAATATGCCCCAACAAATCTGGAAAAGTGAAAATCAACAACGACGTGTTCGAGGCAATGGACCCCGTTTTGGGCCTCTTTAAAAGCAGTAGTGGGATCCATCAATTCTAAATTAGGCACTAATCTTTTTACTTAAGTAAGAAAAAACCAATGAATTATTACAGAAGTGTATTGCTATATACAGACCCCATATATCTCAAGGCAGACCCCATTTAAAAAAAATTAATACCAGATATGTCCCCAAATAATCTCTTAGGGCAGACACCACTTAAAAAGTGAAAACACATAAATTTCAACTTTTGTCTTTTTACTCTCTCTCAAGAAACTTTCCTTAAACCCACATTTTTTTTTTCCACTCCTCTCATTTTTCAATCCAAATAAATTTAACCCACACATCTCTTCTTTCTCTACACATATTCATCTTCTTTTTCAAATTCTTTTGTTCTATTTCTATTTACAACCCATCTTTTTGTTTTTCATTTTTTTTTTTTTGATGACATTGAGTGAAATGGAATGGGCATATGATGTTTTTAATGTGAAAAATGAACTATTTAATGAAGAGAAATTTCAATCAAGTGACCAAGACGAGGTAACTCCATATACAACTATTGTTCATAATGATTCCAATATCAATTTATTATGAAATCATTATGAGGACGACTTGTACAAAATGTGATTACAAAGTATTTATGCAAACTCAATCTATAAGGACAATCTCTTCCGTTTAATGGTTGATTTGAATAGTGAGTGTTGGGAAATGGGAATAGTCTTACGTTCGAGACGTCCCAGGCCAACTAACTTTTTAAGACTCTGGCGCCCCAACTGGAGCGACTTATGAAGCATTAGACAGTCTAATTTGGCCATCTCTTAGTTACTTTGATAGATATCCTATATTTTTCTTGTGACAAATTTTTAGCTAACATTATAATTCACTGTAAATGTTATAGGATCCTCTATACAGTCACAATGAGGTACCAATTGATGCACTTTGGACTTCACAAAATTCAAATGATGTTCTCTACATCATATTGTTATACCTTTCTCCCTATGAGATCTCCAGTGGATCTAAACAATTATTAATGTGCTTGGGATCGGTTATGTTAATAGTAATCATTACATTAAACTAGATTTGGAAGATGGTTGCCCAATTCCAAAAATAGTGTTGTTTTGGAGCAGGAATAGTCTAGAAATAGCAAAAGGCTGAGAAATTCTAGTGAAAACCCGTGTGGAGGCATTCCAAGGGTTGAATGTTCAAGGGATTGCTCAAGCAGAGGCTTTCGAAGGAGATCCAATTTTTGTCGATTAGTGTAGTTGGGCAAATAGATGTTTGAAATATTTTATACTTTTACAGAGGATACATGAAGAAACATTTTTTGCGATTAAAAGTTTTTGTAAAGACTTTGATAGAATGGAATTGAGTTTCTTATATATTTTGGAACCAAACATTTTACATATTTTAATTTTGATGTTTCGATTTTCATTGTTTACATGTATTGGTCTGAAACATTTTGCCAAAATTTCAAATTAGTTAGAGTTTTAATTTTGATCAAAACTAACCTAAAAATAAAAGATGTTCAAATTAGGCTAACTCTGTGTGCATTGGATGGTTGGACTGGACCATTTTATAAAGATAGGAGATTGTGTTGGGCCTGTCTTAAGAACATTTTATTGGAACCAACTTTAAAATAAAAGACGTTCAGATTAGGCTAACTCTGTCTGCATTTGATGGTTGGACTGGACCGTCTTAGAAAGATAGGAGATTGTGTTGGACCTGTCTTAAGAACGGTTCATTGGAACCAACTTTAAAATAAAAGATGTTCATATTAGGCTAACTCCGTTTGCATTGGATGGTTGGACTGGACCGTCTTAGAAAGATAGGAAATTGTGTTGGACCTGTCTTAAGAATGGTTCATTGGAACCAACTTTAAAATAAAAGACGTTCAGATTAGGCTAACTCCGTCTACATTGGATGGTTGGACTGGACTATCCCATCTCATTTTGGATAGCTAATCTAAACTATTTAATTGGTCAAAATTGGTCAATTTTTAGTAATTCACTCAAATTTGGTTCACAATGGCTGACAAAATCTTTATTTTAAGACAATAATTAAAGAAACATTACTAACCATTGTTTATACACCTAAATGTTACATATTCATTTTATGGTCTTCCCCACTACACTATATGAGCTAAGTTAAGGGTTTAAGGTTTATGGGTAAGGTTTTGTACTTTACAGAGATGTGAATGAAATTAAATTTGAACAATTTTTTTTTCTTTAATTCAAAATTTATTATTGAATTTTGGCTCACAAAATTATTTTTGAAATTTAAATACACGACTCAGTTTAGGGTTTTGGGTTTATAAACCGTTTAGTTGGTCAAAATTGGTCAATTTTTAGTAATTCACTCAAATTTGGTTCACAGTGGCTGACAATTTTTTTATTTTAAGACAATAATTAAAAAAACATTACTAACCATTGTTTATATACCTAAATGTTACATATTCATTTTATGGTCTTCCCCACTACACTATATGAGCTGAGTTCATGGTTTAATGTTTATGGGTAAGGTTTTGTACTTTACAGAGATGTGAATGAAATTAAATTTGAACAATATTTTTTTTTTCTTTAATTCAAAATTTATTATTGAATTTTGGCTCACAAAATTATTTTTGGAATTTAAATACACGACTCAATTTAGGATTTAGGGTTATGGGTTCAGAGCATATATATAGTGAAGGAAAACTTTGATTCAAATTTTTGTCAATTGATTTTAGTTTTTTTTTTTGATTTTTTTTTTTTTTTTCATATGAAGTCTTGAAGTCTTGAAGATGAAATTGAAATTGAAATTTCCCGCCCAAATTTTAAAATTTTAATTTTAATTTGAATTTTAAATTTTAGTAAAATTTCGAACACAATATTTTGGTAATTTGGTTTGTATTCTTCATTTCATGTTCAATACAATATGAAAACATGAATTGAATTGAAATTGGAGTTAGTGATAACACAAAACCAACTTGAAATTCAAAACACAAAATTTAAATTTAAATTTTTTGCCCAAAATTTCAAATTTGATTTTAAATTTCAGTGAAATCTCGAAACCCACCCAAAATTTGAATTTGAATTTTGAAATCCGACCTTACAGTAAGTTGTACCGAAATATTTTGTCAAAATTTCAAATTTCAAATGAAGAGAGATGTGTTGGTCAGAATGGTTCAATTTAACTAACTTAAAAAGAGTAGATGTTCACATTGGGCTACTCTATGCCCCCTTTTGTTAGTTGGAATAGACCGTCTTATACATAGACGAAATGTGTAGGTCCTACATTAGGAATGGTTTAATTGAACTAACTTATATAAACAAAGATGTTCCACTTAGACTATCCCTTTATGCCTCTATTGGTTGGACTGGACTGTCTTATACTTAGATTAGATTTTGCTGGCTAGCTTTGTTTGGTTTAGTTGGTTGGACTAGACTGTCTTATACTTATATTAGATTTTGCTAGTTCTACATTAAGATCGGTTTAAATAAACTAACTGAAAGAGAAAAGACGTTCACACCAAGCTAGCTTTTCTGCTTTAGTTGGTTAGAATGGACTATCTTACACTTAAATTAGATTTTGCTAGTCCTGTATTAAGATCAGTTTAAATAAACTAACTTAAAGCGACAAGACGCGTTTCTCAACGCTTTTAGTTAGTTGGATTTGGGACTTACACGAAAAGGGATGACTTAAAATCGATATTCTAGCTTTTTTGAGTCCAATGGCTCCTTAGTTAGTTAAAAGTCAATAAAGTAGAAAGCTAAAGATTTTACTCTCTATATAGAGAGTAAAATAGGATGACTTAAAATTGAAAAATAATGATTAAAATATGTAAATGGCCACCATGATTTAATACTTTTAAAGGGATAAGCCAAGTGTAAATGGCCACCATGATTTAATAGTTAAACGTAAACATTGGCTAGTCAAATTGGCATGGTTCGGGTAGGGCAATGACTTCTTTCTTTCCCATTTCCACTTTTGGCCTTGACGTTGATACATCGTCCAACATTTTCTTACATACTGGTGAGTGGTGACAGAGATACTGGATAGTGTTGGTTCTTATACATTGTGTGCTTGCTTTTCCAAAATTCAAATGTTTTTTAAAATTCCTTTGTTAAAATTCAAATGTTTTTTTTACTTGTAGATAAAAGTTCAAATAAAGAGAAAAGGAAAAGGATTCAGTCTTCTAGCGAACAAGACGACGAGGACAATGATGAAGTAAGAACAACTTATTTTGTGTTTCTTGATAGTTTACGAGTTTATTATTCTTACTATTGTTTTATGTTTTGAAAGGAAGTCCAAGCAGATTTTGCGTTTTTTGACCCGAAAAGCCATGATTTTAGTGGAGTAAAGATGTTGTTGAAGAATTACCTTGACGATAAGGAGTGGGATTTGAGTGGTTTTGTGGACTTGATACTTGGGGATTGACGGTTGGTACCGTGGATTAAAATTGAGGGTGATGAAGACAATACTCCATACTCTATTGTTTTCAAGGCTTAATTTGGGGATACAAGGCAAGCATCATTGCAAGGTTATAGTTCATGTATAATGTGTGGGTATTGAGTTTTGTTCTTAGCGGGATCATAGATGTATATGTTCTGGGCACACCCTAAGGAGCCCATGGGATACCGATATTGTCCCCACTTAACCACCCATTGGGCTTGGGGCCACATCTTGGCCATGGGTGTGGGGTTTTATCCTAAAAGCCCCTGGTACTAGTTAGTGAGCTTCCTACTTTATCAACCCATGATGAACTCATTTCTTGTTCAATGTGGGACTATTTCTTTTTTTTTTTGGGTCCACACTCTAACAATCTCCACCTTGGACCGAACTCCAAAGGACCGAACTCGAGGGAGTACATTGCGTTCATCGTCGAAAGCACGCGATCCAATGCCATAGATGTGTATGGGCTCTAAGAGGGAGGGGCTTTTTCTCAACCCGAGCCTACTCCACCTCGAACATCATTCCATGTTGTTAGATTCGAAGAGTTACACCCTCTCAATCTCTACAACATCGAGGGGCACGCCGTTAAGCAACTGTGATGGCGCTTGAATGATTTCATCTCGATTAAATGATCGGTGCCTTTTTGTTAGAACCATCGGCTCGATAAGTTGTTAGGACACGGGCACAAGAGCCCATGGGATAACTAGTACCGATATTTGTCCCCACTTAACCACCCGTTGGGCTTGGGCCACATCTTGGCCATGGGTGTGGTTTTTTCCTAAAAAAGGCACCGGTACTTGGTTAGTCTTACTTTATTGATGAACTCATTTCTTGTTCAATGTGGGACTATTTTTTTTTTTTTTTTCGGTCCACACACTCTAACAGTATAATGGAAATTAAGGAGTTTTTGCTCCAAGTGTGTCGGAAAGATGTTACTCGTGATCTGAGAGTGCTTTTGGAAAAGCAAGCACACAATGAGTGGTTCTTATTTTAGAGGAGTTGGAAGAAAGAGAACAGCGGCGGAAGAAAGTGAAAAGTAAAAAGAAAACAATGTTTTTTGTTTGGGGTCTGCTTTGAGAAAATTTTAAGTTTGGAGTCTGCCTTGAGAAAAAATGGGGTCTGCTTTGAGATGGAGTCTGCCTTGAGAGATATGGGGTCTGTATATCCTTCCCTTACAGAACTACTTAGCCTAAGAAATCCTAATTCCAGATTAAGAAATCCTAGAACATGAAAACCCGCCTCGTCTGCCAATATCCGTTTTGCTCTAAATATCTCTCCCCGTAAAAACAATGGAGGAGCAAAATGAGAAAATGGCGGTGCAAAATGAGACAATGGGGTTTCATTCGACGAGATATGACACTGAACGGGAATTCACTTGCGATGCTGATAAAAGAAGCAACTTTGCACCCTTCACTGTTTCTGTTTGTGGACCTTCTATCTGTTCAGAATGTGGTCAAGGTTAGAGTTTTAGATTTTGTTTTTATAAATAGAGATAAAAAATCATTTCGAAAATTATTGAATGCAGCTTCAAGGGACGGAGTATGTTGGATATCTTGAGTCATTACAAACGTGAGTTTCAATCAAGTGCTCCCCAAGTAGATGTTAAAATTGTTACTTCTACAGTCAAGTGAAGTTCGAATGTGCTTTATGTTTCCTTGTGTATAATTCTTCAGCACATGTTTGTTAAATAAAAATACTAAGGTCAAGGTCAGAGTGTTTCTGTTTAATGTTGTTTTTGTTGGGTGGGTAGGTAAAAATGAGTAATAACATTACAAGTGTTGTTAGTTGGGGTTGAGCTAAGTCATCCTCCTAAGTCTTAACTGACAATTCAAATCTGAAATTACTTCTACTGCGTACCTCTCACTAAAGGCCTATTTAGACCATCAGTTTGACTTCTGTATATCTAGAGCCTTATTCATCACAAAGGCCTCATTTGCTCATGAGTAGACACCGTATAACACCCCGTGTTTTTATTATTTGTTTTTTTTTATAATAATAATAAAGATAATAAAAATAGATAATAGATAGATGATAACTATCAGTTACGGATAAAAGCCCGTAGGTAAATGGATAAGTGTTGTCATTGTTTTTGGGGGAGTTTTCTCCGCATTAGTTTTTGGTATATCGGTGTATCTTGTCTAATGTTTTATCTTTGCTCATTGTCTTGTTTTTTTATTCTACATCGTGTCGTCGAGTTGTTAAAACTCTAGAGAAACTTCGGATTAGATATAGAACGTCAAAGCTGTATTCTTGTGATCTTGTCTTTGTTGATATCGAAGCTTCGGAGGCGTTAATGGCGGTGTGAGACGCGAATCTGTGCGCCCGTATTTTTAAATCATTATTTTTCTATTTAATTAATTAATTTAATTATTTATTTTAAAATTTTCCGGATTGGACTCGGGATCTTGGGCTTGGTTTTGGGGCCGAAGTCGGTGTTGGGCTTGGGTTTGGACCCAAGTATATAAACACATTGTTCTAGATAATAGGGTTTTGAAGATAATAAAATATATAAAATGGAGGCGAGAGAAAGAAGTGGTTTTGTTGGAGAGGTGGAGCCGACGACGATTTCGGGCTAGGAAAATTCGTTGAAGTCGTTAGTTAAGGTGAGTAGATATTTTTTTCTATTTCACAAATCCGAGTTTTCTTGGTATCTGAGACAAATTTCTCTTGTCAAATGTTTCCGTTCATTTTACGTTTGTTGGCTATGGTTATTGGCTAGATAATGTTAGTGTAGCTTTTGTCAAAATATATAGCGGTTTCTCCAAGCTTCAGCGGTTATATATTTTGACAAAAGCTACACTAACATTATCTAGTCAATAACCAACCATAACAAACAAAAAAATGAACTAAACATTTGACAAGAGAAATTTGTCTCAGATACCAAAAACTCGGATTTGTGAAATAGAAAAAAACTATCTACTCACCTTAACTAACAAATTTCATTTAATTTTCCTAGCCCCAATCGTCGGCTCCACCTCTCCAAAGAAACCGCCTTCTTTCCTCCTTCCATTTTTATATTTTATTATCTTCAAAACCCTATATTCTCTAGAACAATGTGTTTATATACTGGGTCCAAAACCCAAGTTTCCAACACCGACTCGGCCCAAAACCAAGCCCACGATATCCGAAAGTCCAATAATTTAATTTTTAAAATAAATAATTAAATTAATTAATTAAATAGAAAAATACGTATTTAAAAAATAATGGCGCAAGCATAGACGCCCTCCGCTCACACCGCCATTAACCTCCGAAGCTTCTCGATAGCTCAACAAAGACAAGATCACAAGAATATAGTTTGACGGTTCTATATCTAATCCGAAGTTTTCTAGAGTTTTAACAACTTCATTAACGATCGAGAATAAAAACAAGACAATGAGCAAGATAAAACATTAGACAAGATACACCCGATATACCAAAACTCTACGCGAGAAAACTCCCCTAAAAAACAACAACACTTATCCATTTACCTACGGGCTTTTATCCCAGAATCGATAGTTATCATCTATCCATTATCTATTTTTATTATCTTTATTATTATTATAAAAAAAACAAATAATAAAAACACGGGGTGTTATAATATACACACCTTAAAAGGATCTCGTCCCGAGATTCAAGGTAGAGTATAGATTAACCAAACAAACAGTACGTCAACCAATAAATCTTTACAGAGTATACAGTTAACAACTTATATCCCAACAACTAAACTTTAAGTAATAAGGTATAACATATCAGCAGGGAGATTAAATTTAACACGTCATTTACAGCTTGCACCCAATAATCATAGTACACCCAATAAAATGAGACATACATGTATACGCAAGTATACACACCTTAAAAGGAATACACATATACAATATCATATAGATAGGCATACTACTATGCAAATCACATACTTTAAAAGCGTGTCTATAGGTATAGAACCCAAGAAATATGTTTTATCGCGCTAGCATACACAACTCAAACGAATAAACGTAATTAGTTTCTTCAATTGCCAACACTTAATTAAAATCATTATTTCTCAATTTAGCAAAACCCATATTCTTCAAGTTAAATCATACTAAGAAGGCAATGTAGTTCCTTTCACACCGAGGCAGTTTGTTCCACTCTTAGTATTTCCCAACTAATCCAAGGCGTTTAAAAAATACATATAATAATTTCCTTTTTAACGATATTCCTTGTCAAAACTATTTGTTTAAAAACTCATATGTTTCATCCACCACCTTAGTGTTTACACATATATCAACATTTCTCTCAGTGTCTCACAAACACCACATGTTCGAAAATAAAAATATAAACGTATAGGCTGATTCATATCATCAACGACCTATACTATGTCCATTATCACATAGGATCAAACACCTACAATGTGATGCATGCATACTGGCTCACACACCAACGATATGCAAGTATACACTGGTTCACACACCAACGATGCATACTAACTCTCTACCATCACATAGGATCAAACACCAACGATGTGTGGTGGTACACTAATGGATCACACTCCAACGATGTGCATGTCTTTGGATCAAACTCCAACGATGCATACTGAGAGATGTTATGTATCATACTGGCTCACACCACATGTTCGAAAATAAAAATATAAACGTATAGGCTGATTCATATCATCAACGACCTATACTATGTCCATTATCACATAGGATCAAACACCTACAATGTGATGCATGCATACTGGCTCACACACCAACGATATGCAAGTACACACTGGATCACACACCAACGATATACATAACTTGGACAATATCAAATATTTCAAATCCAACCTTTATCAAAAGGGTTTCTTTATTCCTTGGATAATTCCAATTTACTCAACTATGAAATTTTAAAATAACCATTTCTTCTTTAGTCAATACTTACTTAAAAATAGAAAACTCCGTTAGGAAAACAACACTATAACATGCAAAAATTTCGACTATAAATTTCATAAGAAATTAACCGTTAAAACAAGCATTTTATTTTCCTAATCATATCCCAACATTCCACTATAAAGGTACACACAAAACAACAAGCCAAACCAAATACCACAAATAAACACTCCTACTACCCATTCACCACAATCCGAGGATCACCTAGACCTTTACTATCTAGGCTAACCTAAGCTCTGATACCAAAATGTCACAGCCCGAATTTCTAAACAATTAAAAAAAAATGAATAATTGAAATATAAATATCTCAACCATCACTTGGTTCAATTGTCTAAAAACCCAGGCTATGACGGGGGATACAACACATGTCAAAACCTAAAACCCACATCACAACAGGATCAACTTAACAACAAAAATCTCCAAATTCCTCAACTATCACTTTATTAAAAACTTTCTTCCATCCCAATACAAACATAAACAAACTTTAAGAATAACAGGTCTTCAACATTGTATTTCATGTCATATGAAAATGTAACCTACGTTATTACATCCTTCTAAAAGATCAAACCTAATAAACTAAACTCCCGTGATCGCTCGGTGAGAATCCCAATCACACGCCGTGGTTCCACTGCCTTCCACCTATGTTCCCAAGAACACACCCACGTTGCCAAAACAAAGCAAACACGGGTTAGCAAAATGGAATTTGCTGGTATGAGTAGACTAACCACATATAAAAAGAAACCGTTAATGGCGGCGAACCAAAACCAAACGATTGTCGCGGTAATGCGGTTTGGTAATCTTGTTCGTATATTATTTGAAACGTGTGTGTATTCCTCTTGTTGTATTGATTGAGATTGATTGGTTTGAAGTTTGGTTTTGGGGATGCGTGATGTCGAGGCGTGGAAGCTTGGAGAAATCAAGATAATGGTGTCCCCGTCATACCGTGGGTTGAACAATTATAGTTTTTGTTTGAAATTTGTCGGCTTGAATTGAACATGGAGATGTTGGGTAAGGTGTTGAGGGTTGTGTGTTGAGTGGACATGGCTCAGTGGTGCCGAGCGATACTTGTGGAAGCTCGGAGAGAGCTTTAATGGCGTCGGTCGAATTTTCTTCAGTATAACAGAATCATGCTTTGATGGTATAGGTAGGTGGGGGTTTTAGTGAGGATCAAAAACGGGTTTTTTTCTGTCATGGTGGCCGGTGGTGGCCGTTGTGGTGGTCGGTGGTGGCTGGAGAAGGAAGGAGTGAAGGAGATGAACAGTAGCCAAAAAAAAAAACGATTTTGGGCTTGGGCCAAAATCGTGGGCTAATATCATTTTACTTTGGGACTTTTAGTTTTTGGGCTTAAGTTAGACTTTGGGCCTTTGGGTTAGAAGAGTTTGTGGACTCGAAGAGTTTATTGACGAGAGTTGGCTTTGACATTGATTGACGAGTTGACTTTGAATTTGACCAGGGTTGACTTTGACCAGTTGACCCAAAAATTTGACTTTTTCCTAAAATTATGATTCGGTCTAATGGGATAAGTCTAGGTGTCACAGCCCGAATTTCTAAACAATAACAAAGTGAATATTTGAAATATAAATATCTCAAACATCACTAGGTTCACTTGTTTAAAAACCCAGACTATGACGGAGGATACTACACATACAAACCCTAATAGCCATGTCCTAAAAGAAACAACTTAAAATAACATAATCCCAATAATTATCCGTAACTTCTTTATTAAGATAACATCCTTCCAAATAAAATATCAAACAAACTCTCAGAATAAAATTCCTCACTACCATGTTCTCATGCCATGAAAAAGATAAACTACGTTATTACATTCTTCCAATAAAGAATCAGACCTAAAAGAAAACTAACGAACTGCTCCAGGCACGGATCCAAATCACACGTCGCGGTTCCACTGCCTTCAACCTATGTTCCCAAGAACACACCCACGTTGCCAAAACAAAGCAAACATGGGTCAGCAAATTGAATTTGCTGGTATGAGTAGACTAAATACATATAAACATTTCAAACTTTATTTATCCAACTAACACTTTAAATCTATCATAATCTAATCATTCTCAGCTTGGAAGACATGTAGTTCCATCATCTCAACCGGCATAGTTTCTTCCCAAGCAAAACTTCCATTTTATTAACTTCCATTTTATTAACTCATTCTAATAACTCCTTTTAATATCTAAATAATTGAATTACACTTACCGATATCCGCCAGTATAAAGGGTAGGACCGGCCCCCAGACAAAATATTATTAAGTCCTACCCTCCCGAAAAGAAAGTTAGAACTTGTATATATAACGGATGTAGATATTCTATATGTATTCAAAGGTAAACCCAAGCACGCTTTCATTATAAACAAATCCATTTCTCTTATCAATTAATCAATTACTTTATCTTATACACCTACCCTTTAGTACCTACTCCACGATTTGCACTCCACACATTTGCCAAATCACACATTCTGTGTGCCTCTCTCCCACCGAATACCACAATATCATAGCCATCTCGGGCTTTCATACACATATTTCACACCTCTTTGGGCACAAAACTCAGTCATTCATGGCACATTCAATGAATACCTTAGGTCATTCCCGCCACATTCAAGGAATACCTATCATATCACTAATGGGCCATTCATGGCACATTCAATGAATGCCCTGGGTCATTCCTGCCACATTCAAGGAATACCCAATCCTACATTCCCGTACATTCAAGGAATACAACTAACCCGCAAGGCGAATACCTTAGTTCCTCTTTAGGGCAGTCCACTACAATCTGGTCATTCATGGCACATTCAATGAATACCCGGGTCATAACACTAACGGGCCATTTATGGCACATTCAATAAATGCCCACCTACATATGACATCATCAATCATAAAACTCAATTCCAAAACTTGAGGCGTGGAGAGTTCTAAAAGGGTGCGGTAAGTTTTGTTTACGCATTATTGTACTTTATTGCATAATTATTTTAGAGAACGTAGGAATATCTTGATTCAATTAATTTTGGTTTACGCGTTATTAATTTCATGAATGTATAAGTGTCATAACGTTGTGTATCGCAAAAGACTGAAAAATCACAAAGCAGTAAATACACGTACACAAGTATATTTATAAAGGTCCTAGCCTAAGTCAAACATGCTAATAGTCCTAGACTTATCCTAATAGACCGAATTATAATTTTAGGAAAAAGTCAAATTTTCGGGTCAACTAGTCAAAGTCAACCCTGGTCAAAGTCAAAGTCAAAGTCAACTCTGGTCAACAGTCAAAGTCATAGTCCACTCTAGTCAACAGTCAAAGTCAGAGTCCACAAACTCTTCTAACCCAAAGGCCCAAAGTCTAAAGCCCATAGTCTAACTTAAGCCCAAAAACTAAAAGTCCAAAAGTTAAAACATAAGCCCATCACGATTTGGCCCAAGCCCAAATCGATTTTGTTACTGTTCATCTCCTTCCTCTCCAATTTCAACCAAGCCTCCACCACCCAGGCGAGGCACCACAACCACCACTTGCCACCACTAGAAACCCTTTCGGTTTTAACCCACCTGAAAACCCCATATGCCGATACCCTCCAATCTCGATTCTCTAACACTTAAAAAAAACGCATCCCCCGCCATTAATGCTCCTGCGACAGCTTCACCATCACTCAAACACTAGCCAACCATGCGAAAACCACTTTCGGTTTCAATGCCCAACTAAAACCCCAACAATAGTATGTAATCAAACTTGCTTTTTCCCCCATTCCTCACCATCGCGTTTTTTGATGGCCAGTAATGCTCTGTCAGAGCTTCACAACACTCAAACAACAATCATTCACTAACCATCCTTCCCCGGCAACCCACGAATCCTAATCCAACCCAAAACCGCCACCATATAAATTCAATACCACAATAAAAGAGTTCAAACGAAATCCTAGACGATTTCTCTTTGTTGGGCATGCCATTATTAAAGACACACAAAACTTTACCAATACCATTTCATAGTCTCGCAAATCAATATGATTAACATGTTTATCAATTTGACGGAAAACAACAACGGAAGAATATACATAACAAAAATACTAAGTGGAAAACTAAGTTTTTCTTCGTACCCATAAAACTATAAAACTCAATGTGAGGTGAAATAGAAAAAAAATATGACTACTCACCGTTTAAAACCGAACAGCTTCCCGAGAGCTAAACCCGAAAACCCAACGTCTACTGTCGCGTGAAACTGGACGATCTTTCTTGTTCAAACCCTTTTTTTTCTTCCTTTCTGTAAAACTGTCCTTTTTTTTTTTTTTTTTTTTTTTCTAAAAAACTCTACGTGAGAAACCCCTATTTTCTAGTTTTTAAAACCTCCCCGTAAAACAAGGGTTTTAAACCTATCTACTTACTTACGGGCTTTTATCCGAACTACTGGATATCCTATTTCTATTTTATCTGTTTACATTATTATTATTATTACTATTAATATTATTATAGAAAAAGCAAAATAAAAGACGGGGTGTTATACTAGGACTATTAACGTGCTTGGCTTTAGGCTAAGACCTTTCTATATATACGTGTGTACGTGTATTAACTAATATGTGATTGTGCAGTATTTTATGATATACAACGTTATGACACTTATACATTCATGAAATTAATAACGCGTAAACAAAAAATACGTGAATCAAGATATTTCTTCGTTCTCGGAAATAATACATGAAATAAAGTTCAATAATGCGTAAACAAAATTACCCCTCTTTTGGAACTCTCCATGCCTCAAGTTTTGGATTTGAGTTTTATGACTGATGATGTCATATGTTAGGTGGGCATTTATTGAATGTGCCATAAATGGCCCGTTAGCGTTATATAGGGGTATTCATTGAATGTGCCATGAATGACCCGGGTATTCATTGAATGTGCCATGAATGACCAGATTGTTTGGACTACCCTAGAGAGGAACTAAGGTATTCGCCTTGCGGGTTAGTTGTATTCCTTGAGTGTACGGGAATGTAAGGTTGGGTATTCCTTGAATGTGGCCGGAATGACCTAAGGTACATAGGTTGTGAAATATGTGTATAAGAAAAGTAATTGATTAATTAATAAGATAAATTAATTTGATTATGCGAGTGTATTTGGGCTTGCATTGGAATACCTATAGGATATCTACACATATTATATAAAATTGCTAACTTTCTTTTGCAGGAGGGTAGGACTTAATAATATTTTTGTGCAGGGACGCGGTCCTACCCTTATACAGCAATGGATATCGGTAAGTTTTAAATTCAATGGTTTAGATATTAAAACGAGTTATTATAATGAGTTATATAATGGAAGTTTTGCTTGGGAAGAACTATGCCGGTTGAAATGACGGAACTACCTGTCTTCCAAGCTGTGAATGATTAAGTTATGGGAAAATATAAAGTGGTTACTTGGATAATTAAAGTATGATAATGTTTATATGTGGTTAGTCTACTCATACCAGCAAATTCCATTTTGCTGACCCATGTTTGCTTTGTTTTAAGTAGCGTGGGTGTGTTCTTGGGAACATAGGTGGAAGGCAGTGGAACCACGGCGTGTGATTGGGATTCTCGCCTGGAGCAGTCTGGGAGTTTAGTTTATTAGGTCTGATCTTTTGGAAGGATATAATAACGTAGGTTACATTTTCATATGACATGAAATACAATGTTGAAGACCTGTTATTCTTAATGTTTGTTTATGTTTGTATTGGGATGGAAGAAAGTTTTTAATAAAGTGATAGTTGAGGAATTTGGAGATTTTTGTTGTTAAGTTGATCCTGTTGTGATGTGGGTTTTAGGTTTTGACATGTGTTGTATCCCCCGTCATAGCCTGGGTTTTTAGACAATTGAACCAAGTGATGGTTGAGATATTTATATTTCAATTATTCATTTTTTTTTTAATTGTTTAGAAATTTGGGCTATGACACACCGCCTCATTACGCCTCGAGTGTTGGTGGTGGCCATGACCCAAACCAAACACAATACTAGTCTTACTAGTAAGCAGTGAGTAGCATTTGACGTTCTCCCGATTCAAAACACCTCTTCCCCTCTCTTTTACTACTAAAAGTAGTCAAATAATATGAAGGAATAGTAAAATATGAAGAGATAGGATAAGATAAATCACTAACAATATAAATCCAACTGAGTAGATATCCTCATGTTTGACACTCTAATGTTATATATATGTAATAGGTAATACTTCTCTCCTGACTCTTGAAGCTGTTGAGATCGTAAAGCTAAAGCAACTCACTTTCGTAACGCTTGCTGAAACAGCAAAGGAAAAGGTACATTATCAGAACTGCCCGAATTTAACAGTATTTGTGTTTGTACCTTCTTTGTTATGCGAGATTTCTTAGTCAGGCATATATGTGAATCTCAATATTTGGGTTCAACTCTCTAATTATTAACACTTCCACAAACACTCTCCTTTGATAACCTGATGATTGAGCTCGACTTTTCCTGCGTAACCGAAGTCTTACGGTTTCTTCAAGATGATTGCATGACAGCAGTAAGCCTTCTCCTACTTTATGTACTTCATCGTGAGTTTCAAGAATGGTGCCTTAAGTAATCAAGGGTGCTGCAGGTGTTTGTTTCCCCTACCATATAGGATAGTGTATATGTATACCTAACTTTAAAGAGATTATGCATATTGAGAACTTCAACAAGGTTGCTTGTTTCTTTGTCGATCTTAGACCGTTCACATAATTTCTAAATCATTATTTCAAGCCTCACACATTTTTTTTTCCTTTTAGATGATTTTGGTCTGCTACCACCATATTGTTAAGTTATAGATTTTTTGAGGTTGGCAGAGGTGCCTAGATAAAGGATGAAATGAAAATGGTTTCCGACTAAAAGTTTTCTATCCACAAAGATAAGAAAGTGTGAATATTTGGTTGATTTGGTGAGCATGACTAGATTTTTCTGGATGAGTACTTCTTGAGATATAGTTTGGACTATGAAGTGCTAGCCTCAACATTCCCAGTGGTTCTTAACTCCTCAATATTTGAAAACTGTGGAACCTTTGTATTTTGTAGGTGATTTTTTTTTCCCTCATATAAACTTGGGATGTAAGTTCTTGATAGAGTTTTAGCTGTTAACTAGGTCACAAACTGTCAATGGTTACCAGGAACTGTTATATGGAAGAACTAAGTACCCTCCAAAGATTGTTCTCTTTCTAAGCAACGGATTGTGTTAGAGGGCTTGGTTTTCAAGACTTATTTCCAGATGGCAGTTGATCCTGCCAGGACGAGCCATTTATTTATTTAGTTTTAGCACTTTGATTCTGTTTCTGTTCTATCTCTCCTATTTTATGTACATTTTCCACTAGTTTTCCATTGGGGCTTTGACCTCTTCGTCTGTACAGTTTCTAGGTTGTTGGTTAAAAGAAGTTATTGAACTCTTATTTTTGTGTTTCCTTGCCCTTTAGCTTCCAAAATTGCCTAACAGGAAGAAGGAATTCAATCTTGTCTCTCTTTCATTGTTTACTTTCACCGATATAATTTTGAAAGAGAATTGAAAATAGGACTTTGTTTTTGTAATGATGATGATTGTGATTATTGTTACTATTATTGTGTTTGTTTCGAGAAATTTTGATCCTTATTGTTGTTCTTTGCATTTTCATAAGACTCATGTCATATATAAATTGGTTTTCTCTCTTCTTAATCTTTTTATTATTATTTTATAGTATGAATCTTAAGGATTCATTAGTTGCGCGATTATTCTTTATTTTTCTGGTTTGTAAGGGCATTTAGTGTTGTAACTTCATTTCTTGGTGTTGGAAATACTGAGAAGAATGGAGAAAGTAATTGTACTACTTAATTTTTTCTTCTAGGGCATCATAGTTCATGGAAATATTGTTGGTAACTGCTTTAAGGTTAGTAGTTAGTTTTTTTATTTTGTTTTTTTGATGAACTTATTTGCTCTTTGCGCCAGGAATTCTATTGCCTAATAAATTAATCAGGTGATTATGCTTTGATGAGTTGCAGGTTGAAGCTATTGCAAAGTGGATACAGGTAAGTTGAATTTGCTCCTTGTACTTAACATTGATTATTTATTACCCTACAGTAGCTAAATGTGTAAGAAGTGCATATTTCACACTCCTAGGTTGCTTCATTTCATAAATACAATACTCTCCATTGCTGTAGAAACCTGAACCTTGTCTATTCCTGTTTGGATGCTTTAGGTTCAAATTGTACATGCATATCGACCAATCCGCCAGCCCCCTTATTTATAAATAAGTTTATTTGGGATCCGTATCTAGTGAATGTGGTTGTGAGTTTCTGGCTTTATGGAATAAAACCATTAGTCCTAATCATGTAATCCAAGTACACTAGAATGTAGAATGTTAAACAATCCAAAAAAAAAAAAAAAAATTTCAAGTATATAAGAGATTAAGAGTCGACTACATCCTTAGTACTCGAATGGTCTGAATCCACTGACACTTAACTCGAAACCACAACTCTCAGTGTATACCTCGACAACTTACGAATGGCTGTGATTTTGGATTTTTCATCTTATCATGGTTATTTCTCCTAATAGTCCTATCGCTTGTCATGGTTTCACATCTAAGGAGGAGGTTATCACATCAATGCCCTTATTATTTCAATGGTGTCAGATTTTTACAGATGTTTAGAATAATAAGTGTATAAAAGACTGTATAAAGCTTTGTAGATGTCCCCATGTAGAAAAGTCAAAGATCATGACAACTTAACTTCGCCTTGTAAGACAAGTTTGCTTGTCAATACACTCTTAATTTAAGATGAAACAATGGTAGTCTAGCGGGGTAAAAATCTAACGTTTGAACCTAGGACATTTGTGTGTAAAAAACTTTTATTAAGCTTTATTGAGTCTGAAACTCTAATGCTATGTCCATGTAGGAAAGCTCTTGAAAATGTAACTTTAGTCCATAAGGCAATCTTACCTTGACAATGTTCTCTCCAAACTCACTTTAACGACAAATAAGTGCCTTGGATGTTGTCACCTTTAGGTGTTGTTCACTGGATTAAGTTTGCAAAATTGGAAAATATTACAAGTTCATCTGTAACAATTGTGGTGCAAATGTACTACGCTTTGTAAATTTTATTCAAGAATAATTTCTTCAGGTGGCAAGGTCTGATTCCCTTATTAGTGGTTTTGTGACTTTAGAGATAAAATTTTCTCAGTGGATGTTCTCTATAGGTGAAGCTTACCTCTTAGGTGCTTTTGTGCAAGGTTATGTGAAGCTTCATTCTAATCCTTAACACCAATCCTCATATAAAAGAGATATTCTTTCCGTGAACATTTTTACATTGTGCAGAGACGGGTGGACTGGTCTCTAACTAACATGCTCAGACTAACAAGTACTCAGCCAAAAGGTATGATATGATATCTAAACTGAGTCCATTCATTTAATTTACTTAAATATTATGTTTCTTCAATTCTCAACATCACGTTGTTATGCTTTTGTAAAGGCTGCTGCAATTACGTACAATTTGCTGTAGCAGCTGAAGCTGCAATTGCCATAGAAACCGGAGTAAAGGTTGAATTGTCAATGCAGAACCAGGTTGATTGTATATTTTCTGGGCCTCTCGTGTTAGGGGTGAATAGTGTTAAAGTCTTAGCTTTCTATAAAATCCGGGGAGTTCGTACAAGCAGTAACTACCCTCATAAATTCATTGATGGCAAGATGAAAGAGTGCCAAGATGAAAGTGACTATTTAAAGAGTAGGAAAAAATACTATGTGCTATTTAAAGTGGATAATAATGTATCCAACAATCAAATCAAAGCTGCACTAAGAGAAGCTCCACTCCTTGTTGGTTGCCACATGTCTGACCCCTTCTCTACAAGTATGCTTGTTCGCAAGGTAAATGATGCGTTGATATTTTGAGATTTTATGAAATTCTTATCTTTCTTTGTGCATTAAAAATGGTAAAAATTGATTTCCTTCTTTATCCTCATAAATATGTATAACAGAACTAAGCTCTCAAAGCTGTGTTGCATGGGTTCGGGACGAGTGTCTGGTTTGGACACGGGTACGACAATTTGGACATGGCGAGATCTGAGAATTAGGGTACTGTTTTGTTTGTGTCCGGGTGTAATGTGGTGTCAGTGTCCATTACACGGGCACGCCTGATGAGAGGAAATTAGGGTATGCACCCATGCAACAGAGTCTCAAAGCCAAGAGTGCTCTTCTTTTTTGTTAAGTTTGTTCACAGTTGTAATAGGACTGCAAGTCGAGGGTGGGTTATGGTGTATAAGCTAATTCATAACCTTCTTATCTGATGTTAACAATTTCTTTCACTGTGACAAAATGTCAGACATTTAAGTACCTTTCCACATTGAATACTTCCATCAGTTTTCTTCATGAAATATGTGACACATGTTTAAACATTCTTTGAACATTTAAGTACATGTTTAATTTGATGAGAATTGTGACACATTCTATCATTTTTTTAAACATTCTTTGATTTCAGTTGATCAAGTAATAACAAGCCACAAAGTCAATTGTGAATCTTTCCAATTGTCCATTTTCCCCTCTCATTGCATTTTCAGAATTTGGGAGATGCAATGGACCTTGTCTTCTTTGTCTCCTCTTTTTTCTTTGTTTTTTCAAGTAAGGTTTTCTAGATTCACAGTTCTATCTCTTCTTAATACAAGAGGCATACTCTGAGGAAGGCATGGTCGACTGAACTGACAACCTATAAGCCCATACTTAGACGCCCTGTTGCATATGTTGTTGATGGTGCCGATCCCACCCATCTGATGACTTGTAAAATAAGATCACATTACAGTTTTGTATCAGCTGATGAACTTTAAATCTACTTCAGGGTTGGAGTAACTGAGCATCACATGTCTATGTTTCTTCCCCTGGCTCCCCCACCCTTCTCTAAAGCCTATTGTATATGCCCTTTGGCAAACAAACCTTCTGATTATATCTGACTTTTCATTATAGTAGTTAACCCTATATATCTAATTAAATCATTTTGTACATGGTATTACACTGCTGGGCCTAGTTTACACAGATCAACCGCCAATGGAAAGTAAGCAAAATCATGCAATGCTACTTGTAGCGTATGTTGATGATTTCGGTGACAAAGAGGAGCAGCCCTATTACATTTTACAAAATTCAGCAGGACCTACGTGAGGATACAATGGATTTGCCAAAGTTGGACAGGAGGGAAACTGTGTATTGATGAAGAATTGGATAGCTAAGCCAATCTTTGACGTGTCATATGATAAAGAGAAGAACGAAATGAAAGGTCGACCCACTGAAATTAGCTGTGTAATGTACTCAATCAATCTTGACTTTTGGGCAGATACTTATTTGAGACTTGTAATTAGTAAGAGATTCCTAACCATGTTCACAGGCTTAAGTACGTGTAGGTGGATAGTTGCTAGGTTTATAAATAATTACTTCTGTACACATACCTAATTGAGGTTAAATTTGATGGATGGTTGTTGCTAAATTTTTGAAGAGTATTATTATTCCCTTCATCTGCTTAATTATTACTAGTTCTTAAAAAACCCGGCCTACTTATGCCAGGCAGAAAAAGAATTTTGTATTCTTAGTGTATGCACATTACTGTTTGAGCGTGAGTTTCTTGGATAGATTGTGTGGGTGCAAAGGAGGCACCAGTTGGTGGTTTTGTGACAACCTGTTATAGACAGACTGACAGTCTAGTCTGTTTAATTGACTAGCTGGGAATAAGGTAGAATACAGTATCGATGCCCTGCCAAGTAGCTAGTGGAATGAAAAGCTTCGGTTATCTATTTAATTTTATGAAGAAATGAATTGGAGCTACTAAGCGCAGAAGAAACGTACAGCTAACAGCAGGGAGGGAGAGTAATAGGTTCGAGTGTTGGACATGGCTCGATCACTCATCTTTACTATATAGAAAAATGTGGGGGTGGTCGAGGAACAATAATTTTGGTGCAAGTCTCCTGGGTATTTTGGTGTACGTCCCCTGGGTATTTTTTACGTATTATTTTTTTTTCCATCTGCATGGGCTTAGAATGATGGTCTTGAAAACTCAAGGTATTTTTTTACCCACTTAAGCTAATACATAAAAGTCAACCCATTTTATGAGGTTGAAGTCAGCAAATTAGGTGTATAAATATCGTATGCAACACGTTGAATGAACTACAACACATCACTTGAGAGGATGTAAATGGAGATGAACCCAATATGTTTGATTTATTAATAGTTCGATTGTTCTTACTTATTGATGTAAAACATAGAGCCTATGGTTATTGTCTAATTGTTTTTAGTAAATGCAAATTTACTAAAAACAAATTATTTCCGTTTTTATTATTTAAACCTAATTTAGAAGTGTCTAGAAGTCTAATTTATGAGTTCTCATAGTCTTAGAAGGTTACTATTATGATATAGATAAATTAGGAAAGTGTTTCATAGTGTTTTAGTAGATTTCTAAGATGATTTGATGAAGTTCTTTATATAAAGAGCTTTATGGACGAAAATTGTAATCAACTCTTTAATATTATCAATAAACTTATATTTCAATTTATCTATTTTATGTTCTAATGAACAATTTATATCGTTTTCGCTACGTCAATTGGTATCAGATTTTGATGGTGTTCTAGGGTTGATATCTAGTTCGAAGTTAAAGAACGTTCCCATGACATAAATACTGGTTTTATTCTGTTCAGAGTATCTTTGGATTGAAGATTTTTATTAAAGGATTTGTGTCTTTTTTTGATAGTAAGGACCCATGAATAAATCATGGGCACCTTATTTATTCCTTACTTAAAAACTGGTTTAAGAAATTACTACAGACATCTAGCACAGATAAAGACACCCTCGACCTTTCCCATTTTGTCAGTTTGTGAGCTGACGTGTTGCATGTTCAAGGAGTGAATCTAAATAACATGGTATTAAAACTACTAGATCTCATAGAAATATTGCACAGAGCTTGGTTCCAGGTCCATGAAGATGCTGAAATCATGTATGCATATGCTAAGATGACTGATTTAGCATCCCCTTCTACAATGACCTCTCTCCAATGTTGTTGGACTGCATAATTTACTGCCAATTCCACTGCTAATGCTTCTGCTTCTCCAGGTGAAGTGGCTTTGACTCTGCTAACTTTTCCTCCCAAGAATTCTCCTCGACTATCCCTGCCAATCACAACTATATTTGTATAATAACAGTCCTTATGAAAACTGGCATCAAAATTCAGTTTTACCCAACCAAGAGGAGGATTAATCCAACTGGATTCCGGTGGGGTTGAGGTACTATCATTCTCCATCTGTTCATCAGTAACATCTGCATCATTAGTAAAAGCTCTATTTCAATCCTGCAATATATTATATGCATGTTGAAGAGTTGTCTGTTGGTTAGAGTTAGAGCCTTGAAATCTTTTGTTATTCGAGCTTGCCATATTGCATCCATAATAGCACAGAAAAGAGCAGGAGAACATATATCATTAATATCAATAGGTTTTTTGATACCTAGGCAAAAAGAGAGCTAGTTAGCCACATCAAAATTGGCCTCATCTGTTCTAAGGCAAAACTTAGAATTGAACCATACTCCTCTTGACCACGGACACAGAAAAAAGAGATGATAAAGATCCTCTGAAGTGTTGTCACATTGACACATATTTAGGTGGTGTTTGATAAGAACCTCACAAGTAGGAAGAATATTGTGAGAAGCCTTCCAAATTAAGTTTTGGACTTTGTAAGGGATTTTGACTTGCCAGATTTGCAAATAAAGTTTAGGATTAAAAGAACTGGTGGAGGCTTGGGGAGATATGGTTTTAAGAGGTGGAGCAACATGATATGCTGATTTGGCAGAGAAGTTACCCTTTTTGGTGAATTGCCACACAAGCTTGTTAGGGATATTGGCTCTGATAATAGTAGATGTAATAGCACTCCTAATAGGCATAGGCAGAGATCCTAAAAGAGGTTCATTCCAATACCCTCCAACTAAAAGGGCATCCTGAACCGTCACTATGGGAATGTCTTGTGCCTCCACCCAATGTCTCAAAGGCTTGTAAACCCCTAAGAAGTACACCCATGGGTCATTCCAAAAATTTATCTTACTTCCATCACCAACTTGCCAAACCATCCCACGAGCCACTACTGCCTTGGCCTTCATGATGCTTTTGAACATGAAAGAAGGATTTGAGGGGCTTTTAGGATCTTCTAACACAGGGTTAAGGAACTTCCCATATTTGGCTCTCATTAGTTGTGTCCATAAATATTCTTCTCCAATTAAAACTTTCCAATATAGTTTCGCTAGCATGGCTAAGTTAATCTCTTTAAAGAACCTTAGACCAAGACCACCATTTTCTTTCTTCTGACAGATTTTATCCCATTTGCATGTGTGAACAGTTTTTGAATTAGGGGAGCCTTTCCACCAAAAGTCTCTACACAGCTTGTCTAACCTTTCAGTGATGGAAATAGGGATTGAGAAAGATGACATACTATATATTGGGATTGCTTGGGCAACTATCTTTATATGAGTACTTCTATCTGCCTAGGACAAGAGACTAGCTTGCCAACCATTTATGGCTTTTGTAACTTTGTCAGCAAGAAAAGAAAAATCTTGAACTTTAGACTTGGAGAAAAAGATTGGAGAGCCCAAGTAAAAGTCTTTGAGGCCCACAGAATTGATACAAAGAATGGATTTGATGATTCTTTGTTAATGAATGTGGGTATTTGGGCTAAAAGAAACATTAGACTTGTCATAGTTAATGAGTTGCCCAGAAGCCTCACAGTATTCATCCAAAATATCACTTACAATCTATCTCTACATCCTTAATACAAGTCTTGCAAAAAACTATGAGGTCATCTGCGTACAACATGTGGGAGCTACCAGGAGCACCTCTAGAGATCTTTAAGCTAGTTAAGAGATTAGATTGTTCAGCTTTGAAGAAAAGCCTTGACAAAGCTTCAGACACAAAGATAAACAAATAGGGTGAGAGAGGGTCACCCTGTCTTATTCCTCTAGAGGGGATGATAGTTTTTAGAGAAATACCATTAAGAAGAATGTTATATTGCACAGTGGAAAGACATAAATTGACGAACTTGATCCATTTAGGAGAGAAGCCTAAACTGTTGAAGATTTGAGCAATAAAGGTCCATTCTACCCTGTCATAGGCTTTAGCCATATCCAACTTGATAGCATACCAACCCTTCTTTTGTTTCTTCATGGATTTAATCTTGTGTAAGACTTCATAAACTACTCCTATATTATCACCAATGTCACTTTTAGGTGCAAAAACGCCTTGATGTGGGGATATGAACAAAGATAGGAGGGGTTTGAGCCTATTTGCAAGGATCTTAGTAATGATTTTATAGATCACATTACACAAACTAATAGGTCTGAAGTTTGGTATTTTTATGGGATTGGATACTTTTGGGATTAGGGAAATGAAAGTTCTATTAAGGATGGTGCCAAAATGTTCATCTCTAAAGAAAGTTTGAACCACTTGAATGATATCTTCCTTAACAACATTCCAGAATTTTTTGTAAAAGATAGGCTGAAATCCATCAGGCCTGGGGGCCTTGAGGTTGCTCATCTTTATAAGAACTTTAAAGATCTCAGTTGTGGAAGGGATAGCAGAAAGGGATTGATTTTGAGATTCTGAGATGTAAGGATTGAAAAGAGAGATAATATTTTTGATTGACCATAGGCTCAGAAAAGGTTAACAAAGCATAATAGAACTCACTGATAGATTTTTCTATGACAGAAGCATCACTAGACCAAGTGCCATCTTCCAATAAAAGTCTATCAATAGAATTCTTACTTCTCCGATATGATGCATAAGTATGAAAAAACCTAGTATTCTTATCACCACATTGAACTCTAGTATTCCTATAATTCTGTCTCCAGTATTGCTTCTCTCTTAACAAAAGTTCTTCGAGAGTGGCTCTTGTACTGATGATGGCTAAAGTATTAGCCTCAGAAGGGTTTAGATCAGGGTTTAGATCATTAAGTGAAGCCAGCTTAGTCTCACAAATTCTTATTTGGTGAAAAATGTTACCAAATGTTTCTCTGCTCCAATGGGAAAGGGATTTCTGAAGGTTTGATATTTTTGAATTGAGAATGAAAGAGGGAGAGTCTGTAATATGGAGATTCCAGGATTCTTTAATGACCTGAGCATAAGAGGATTATCTAATCCACATTTCTTTAAATCTGAAGGGTTTTGTTTTTTTGTTTTTTTTAAAAAAAAAAAGGTTAAGAAGTAAAATGAGGTGGTCTGAAGTTGCATTAGGTAGATGGTGAATTTTTGCTTGGGATAAAAGATTGAACCAATCAGTGTTAACAAGAGCACGATCCAATCTTTCCTTGATATTAGCTTGACCTTTCCGATAATTACACCAAGTAAATTTAGGACCAGAAAAACCTAGGTCAACAAGACTCAGGTCAGATGCCAGGTCTTGAAACTCTTGGAGAGCTTTAAGATTAACCTTATTACCACCCATTTTCTCATCCATGCTGAGAATGACATTAAAATCACCACATAACAACCAAGAGCTCATACAACTAGAAGCAACAGTACACAAATGATCCCATACAATACTACGTTTATGTGATACTGGATGACCATAAACCAAAGTAATAAACCAATCACATTCAGAAAGGTAGTTAGTAAATTTACCTGTGACTATATGCTTACTAACTCCCAAGATTTCCAGCTTAATTTTATCCTTGTACTATAAAGCCAAACCACCACTGCAACCTTCAGCATCTACCACAAAAGCATTCGGATACCGCAGAGAATTCTATAAACTCTTGATTCTAATACTTCTAGCTTTAGTTTATAAAAAAAAAAACATCTGGATTATGTTCTCTAACCAGGTCCTTCATATTTTGAACCACTATGGAGGTACACAGTCCCCGACAATTCCACATCAACATCACAAGTGTAAAGGTTTCCTCAGGAAAACTTACATAGCTCAACTAACTCACCACGATATTCAAGCAAATACTCACACTATACAATTCCAATCCTTGAAAAAAGAAACAAATACTAAATCAGTCAAACTCAGCATAAAAAATAGGTGGAATCAAATTGTAGGTTTCAAACGTCTTCACAAGCCCAGAAGATAAATACATTCAATCACTTTCTTACCACCCTCCAGAAGGCTCAGCGAGTTGTTATTAATTGAAATTGAGATTGGATCACAGTCTCTGAAAAGTACTTCCGCAAGATCATCCATAATTAGTATTCCACCAGCTCAGAAAACCCAGAAGAAAGGACTGACACTCCACCACAAGAGAGAGCCCATCTATCAATGTAAAAATCCTCTCTTCAACAATTCATCCCTAACTAACAAACATGAAATCGGCAAATCAAGACCTAGTTTCCTTTCGGCAAAGCGTTCTGCATCTCGTTGGTACTATCATCACTTTTAACCCAATTCGCCACTGATATAAACATAAAAAGATAGATCCACCTCCACCAGACAAACTTTATTCAAAATAAACGAGACTAGAAACTTGGGATTCAGTACGAAAAGACATTTTCAAAGAGGGTGAAAGAAAGTGATTGAACTAATTAGCTACTGGGATAAGAAATCATATTCTTTTACAATTATGAATAGGCCAGAATATGATTGGAGTTGGCCTGGATCTCACCGAAATTAGTCAAAATAGCCATAACTTTGGGATATTCTACCACCTTAGGCAGGCACCGCCATCAAACTGATAATAACACTGAAAAATAAAGATGCACAGTTGTCTTCCCAAACGCTCTATCCTTTTTCTCCTCTCAAAACTACAACTTCAGTTCTCAAAACCGGCTACCTCAGATTGCAAACCCGTCACAAACTAAACAACACACTAAGAAAACCATGGTGTTTATTATATGCAACTGTAAAATCACTTACCAAAGCAAGATCGCGAAGAAGGAGAAGCCATTCCAGTGTAACTCGGTCGGACTCGGTTCAATTCAGCGTAACTCGGATTGACAAGCATGTAGTTCTTCGTTCTTCCACTTGACTGACAAGAATTTAAGTTGATCTTGAATTCTGGTCTTCTTCTCTACTTCTCCAATTGAAAGATGGATGTGAGACTCGGTCGAAATCGGTCGAAAAATGAAAACTCGGTACTTCACTTAGTAACAGTTAAATTCACTTTCTCTGCTTTTAACTTGGACTGGTATAGACTAAGAAGGATTTGTGTCTCACCACCCATAGTGTTGATAAAATTTTTCCCCATTGAAGATCACAACAAGAAGTCAAAGGTACGAATTTTCAATCAATTCCAACGCACCAACCATAGTGCAACCTCTACATCTTCAAGTTTGATTTTCTACCATCCACGTTTTTCATCTTCCGGCCCACCCCCATCACCCTACTTTACCAACGGTCCTTAACCACCATTGTTTTCATTAAACCACCACCACCACCCAAAAAAAAATGTAAGTATGAAAATTTCTCAGTTAAATCCACAACAACTTCATGCTCAAATTTGTGCTATCAAAACAAAAATATGTGAGCTACAAGATGATCTTCGCGATATTTATTTTGAGTATTATAAATCTCCTCACCATAATTACTATGATCGTTTATGGTATCAACAAGACAATTATGATTGTTCTTACAAGTTGTCTCGGTTACAAACTGCTCATAGAAAGTATTCTCAAGCACTTCAAGATTATGAATTTCGTCGTCAAGCGAATATAAGACAACAACAACTTTACACACAAAGAGTTGCTGAAGAATAGATGTATGCTCAACAACTTGCTGAAGAGAATTATCGTCGTTTGCAACGAGAAAAAGAAGAGAATTAATCATCGTAGATTGCAACAAGAATAAGAAAGGAGACGACAATAAGAACAATGACAATGGCTTTCTGACATGAGTAAAAGAGTGATTTTTGAAAGTCGAATTTCTATTACTAAGAAGTCATCTCCATCTCCACCACTATGTGAAAAGGTAATTTCTACATCCACTCTTGAAGATTGTACTGTGTTTTCTACTCCCCAGAAAGATGAAACTCAAGTGCTTACAATTGTTCCAATACCCCATCAAATTGTGGAGAAAGAACAAGTAGTAGATATTTGTTTTAAGGATGAGAAAAATATTCAAGAGAAAGTTAATGTTGCTAAAGTTTTAGAAGATGATGTTGACTTAGATTGCATGAGATAATGCCACTTGTTGCTAAAGTAATTGTCAATGTTTCTAATCTTAAGCAAGAACTCGAGGACGAGTTAATTGTTAAAGAGGAAGAGAATATGGTATATCATAATTTTCCACAGAAATTTATTTGTAAACACCCATACTTGAAGTTTTGTGAAAAATTGATTGATGTTCGTGTTTGCTTCAAGATTTTTGTGTTAGATTGTCAAAAGAAAATATGGAAGAATCAAGCTATTGTGTCTACTTCACCTTGCTCTAATTGAAAAATTGTCGTTCTTATGCATAACTCGAGGGCGAGTTATTTTAAAGAAGGGGAGAATGATGTAGAACATAGAGCCTATGGTTATATATTGTCTAATTGTTTTTAGTAAATTTGAATTATTTTTGTTTTTATTATTTAAGCCTAATTTAGAAGTGTCTAGAAGTCTAATTTATGAGTTCTAGTAGTCTTAGAAGGTTACTATTATGATATGATATAGATAGATTAGGAAAGTGTTTCTTAGTGTTTTAGTAGATTTCTAAGATGATTTGATAAAGTTATCTATATAAAGAGTTTTATGGACGAAAATTGTAATCAATTTTTCAATATTATCAATAAATTTATATTTCAATTTATCTATTTTATGTTCTAATGAACAATTTATATCGTTTCCACTATGTCACTTATTTAATCTTAATGCCTTACTTTATCCAATACATAAAAGCATGCCCTATATCAGGAAGTCGTTGATCCAACCACATAAAAAGTTGAAAAACAAATTAACATGGCTTAAATTAACATCCCATCCATACAAACTATTGCAAAAAAAAAAAAGGCTCACAAATAACAGACCTAACATCTACTATCTATATACTAAAGCAGAGACCTCTACGAGATTTTTTTGTCTTTCCTAGGTGGCATTCTAATATGAGATATAACTTTTTCTCTCTCCTACGTGGCTTTCTACAATGATTTTTACCATGCCACGTGGACTTTTTTTTTAGAAAGTTTGATTTTCCAAAAGAGTGCTCTACCACATGGTTTCCTATTTTAGTACAACTCTCCCAACTTAAGTGCAATTAGTCCCCACAAATTATGCAAACATAATTATCTTTAACTAGCAATTATTTCCTCAAAAATAGGAAAGAAATTACCACACAAATTCTGCACGTATAAAAAATATATCAATTATTTTCTAAAAAATAGGAAACATGATCTTATTACCCCCACAAATTATGTATGTATAGATTTTTCTTCAATGTTGGAATTAAAGATCAACATAAGTCATTTAACAAGACTTGCTCTTTTAGTACAACTCTCCCAACTTAAGTGCAATTCAAATTAGTATGTACAATTATTTTCTAAAACATAATTATTTTTAACTAGCTATTATTTCCTCAAAAATAGGAAAGAAATTAACCCCACAAATTCCGCAAACATAATTATGTTTAACAAGCAATTATTTCCTCAAAAATACGTAAATCTGAAGCTCCCTCATAAAAATCTTAAAAATAATTGGAAGTTTCGGAGAGAATAGATAATATGCAATGAAGCCATGAAAGCACAATAGGAAATAATACAAATTGACCGGAAACTAGCATAACACGGTGATCATGGAAAGAACAATGTTAAATATGCATTGATTTCCATTCTCAACAACATAAATGGACTTCATATTATTATTCTAAGACTATCTATTTGCAACATAAACTGCATGTATACAGACATGTCATATACGCATTATCTTACCCCAATGGTATTAGCCATTTAGCTATAGGTAAAAGCATAAAATCTGAGTGAGAAGATGTCGTCATAAAATTGTAGGCATTGACACCACCAAAATAAATGTGCATAATGGAACTTGAAATGAAACACACTCATGAAATTCAAAGTTTTAAAAGAATGACCATTGCATTGAATTAAACAAGACTTGGCACCAAGACAAACAAGACTTGGCACCTCCATCCGCCCCTATGAATAGATTTTGATCTTTCATGTTGGAATTAAAGAAAATAAGATCATTATTATTGTGGCCAAGTAACCTCATTGGCAGTTAAGTAACCTTTTGATCGGAACCAAAAATTAAGCAAACGAAGTTGCGCTGCCTAGCATATGAGTCAATTAGAGAAATTATATAATAGGAAAACACAAAACGAGACTCAATTAGAGAAATTGTGTGTTTGTCAAAAAATCATAAAAAAAGTTTAGAAACTATGTTATGTATAGTTCAAGGACAATGGTCAAAACCACCAGAAGACACTGTGAAGATCAACTCAGATGGAGCGGTAAATGCAGAAGGAGCAGGCTATGGTGGGGTACTAAGAGACTATGAGGGTGCCCCATTGATCATTTATATGGGAATTCTAACCTCATATCTGTCATTATTCAAGAACTCAATGGCATTGAAGCTAGTTTACTCGCAGCTCTGTACATGAATTGTAAGAAAATCATGGTAGAATCTGACTCCAAAAGGGCAGTACAAGTGATTAACAGGGTAGAGGAATGCCCTTGGTATTGTTTGGATTTGGTAACATCTATCAGATCTGTGATAGTCGCTCACATGTATAGAGAGAGGAATAGAGTCGCTGACTGGTTGGCAAAGTCGAGTACTATTAAGGATAATATATATCCTTGTGAGGGTTTAGGACCCTTTTATAGCATTCCTCCTCTTCTGTATGAGCTAAATGTAATTGTGGAGGAAGATGCTGGGGGAATGATGTATCAAAGAGCTTGAGTTGAATATTAATACAGATTGGGGTCTACCTAACCCCTAACTGTTTCAAAAAAAACAAACAAACAAAAACAAACTATGTTCTGTACGTGTCTAAGTTCCATCTTAACATAGAATCCATTTGACATAACATCACAAAAACCTTGACTAGAAATGGGGATTTTGCTTGGACTTCAAAGGGGCTTGGGGAATGGGACATATGTGATAGATTGATGATAGGCGCATTGTAACATAGAACACACTTGGTCCAAATAAATACCTATTTTGAAATATTGACAAGTGGCCAGAATACCGCTAGGGATGAGATCGACCAACTGTAACTTGGAAAAAGACCATAATTTATTCAAAATATATAAGAAGGAAATAAATAAGAGGATAAATTGAGTAGGGCAAATACACAAAGAGACTCTTAATTGTTGAGATGGTCAAAAGTTTTCGAATTAAGCTATCAAGTTTAATATTAAAGTGACTGGGGGGGGGATAAAAGAACTTGAATATTTTGTACTTATAACTTATAAATTCTTATTACTACTATAAGTGCTTGCTACAGTTTGTACCCACATAGATTAATTGTGATGTATTAGTTGGGGTGTTCACATGTGGTGTCAATTGCTACCAAATGCGTAGTTAAAACCTTTTGTATATTGAAAGGTTTAACTAAAGCATCACATTTTGTGTTCCTATTAGAAAACTCTCTATCTAGGGGAAGTTTAAATCTTATTAGCCTAAGGGATAAGGTGAAAAAAAAAAAAAAAAAAAAAAAAAAAAAAAAAAAAAAAAAAAAAAAAAATCGACCGTTCAAGTAATAAAAAATTATAGGGAAAAATGAGAGTAAGAGAGGCATATATATGTAGTATATATCCATCCATATTGAATTGCATATACATCAATGATAGAATCATTTTTTATTAGACTAAATACAAATATAGGTCCTCTAATATATGAAATGCAATAAAATAGAAAAGAAATCAAACAAGGGAGACAGATGACTAAGGATTCAAGCCCATAGCACACGATTTCATAAAATCCACACGGTTTCATAAAATCAATACGATTTTCCCGATCTAAACCGAGCAAGTTTTACATGAAGAAGATTTTGCTCAGCATGTTCTATTCGATATGGGTAGGAGAAGAACCCGACTCGGTAGTCATACAAATTGGTTGATGATTTTGAAAAACTGGAAACTGAAGAAGAGTCAACCGAGGATCGTGGTAGTCGTTCACGAAAAGCCAAACTTTTAATCATTTTTAATGATAACTAAGTTATAAAGTCGGTTGTTGAATTGGATTCCTTATGGACATATGGACATTACCTTCGTATCAATTCTCAAACCAATCTTTTGCAACACCTTATCAATTCCCAAACCAATCTTTTGCAACACCTTCTCTCTCAATGCATCAAAATATTGTCATGCAACCATTTGGCAAGTTTATAGTTACTTAGAAACAAAAAAACAAAGTTAATTAATATATAGTGTCTGACCACCACATCAAGACATATATAGTACTACTTACTACGACATACATAATTTTGATGTTTAGAAATTATAGATTAATTTTATGAACAACACCACCAAAAGCACAACTGAACAAGTAGAAAATGAGTCAATAAGCACAAGTGAATAACTAACATGTTGGTTACCAACATACTATTCTCAAGAATACCAAACACACAAAACATATGACCAGCTAGCATCGGAATGGTTTGAGGAAAAACAAAAGCTAGCATCGGAATGGTACATATCAAATCCAATTCAACCCCCGATCCTATTTTATGAATAATAAGAAATAATAAATGGCTTCAAATGCATAAGTGGACAACATGCAATGATTGATTAAGTGTAGTCAAAGCATGCAAAGAACAAAATCTACCTACAATTCCAGAAAAGTATTACAAGAGATCAGTTATTGCATGTTCAATTTCAGAGAACTTCACAAAAGAGTCTTCAGGAATCGACCAATCAAAGCAGTAAAGATTCTCCATCATCCATGCCTCTTAGGTAGCACATTGTTACCCATTTGGAGTCCCCAACTAAGAGCAATTTGTGCAGGAGTCTTCAACAATTTCTCTGACACCATACTTAATCTTAGATGCTTACGCACAATACTCTTTAGCCATGCTGAACTAGAGGAACCTAATGGTTAATATCCCTGCAAAGTGAAGGCCAAATATGGAAAAAAAAAAGATGTGCAAAGAGGGGTATAATATTAAAGTTAGAAGCTTAAGTTCTTTAAAACTTATAACTCATGGATAGGTGTACTCCGTTCAATTGGCAAAAGGCACGTAACTGAGACTGTTGCCAAGCTGGGTGGCATTCCACCTGATTGACAGCAGCAAAGACACTTGAAACTTCCAAAAGCTCTCCCAACTTTTTTGACAAAAAAATTCTAATACCAATAGCACGAGACTTGCCAAAATCATAAAGACCCTCCAATGATTTCCAAGGTAGAAATTCAGGTTGGAAATTCATGTGAATCTATTACAGTTTTCACACATGGGCAATTGTATGTGGCGGTTTGAAGAACAACATCTAGACAGGGATTGAGATATATATCTAAATTATTTGGACAATGTAGTTGAACTATTAAAATGTGAGAGTAAGACCTTATTAATAATTTGACCTTATTTTGGATGTCGAAACTGGAGCATGTATACTGATTACTCAAAGCAACATACATGCAAATATACAATGATATACACTAATACAGTGATACACAATTACATATGACCAAGTACAATAAAGATTGGAGAACAAAATTTTCTTTCTCTAATATAATACGCCCACACAGGAACAGGAACAACTTATCTGGCCTATTAGTTTAAAAATCTCAACAAAAAAAGAATGGGCTTCTCAGAACATCTCATAGCATCAGTGTTAATTACTTAAACAATTCAACAACTGAACCGTTACCTATATCACATTACTGTGAACTAAAATACTGGACAGGTTAAAGTGGTGCTGAGGTGGGATGGTCAACGAAGTAGTATATTTCCAAGGAAATAATAAACAATATAATGCAACAATATACTATACATTACTACATATTTAATCAATTACCAATTCTCTAGAATGGATTTACTCATTGCACTAAAAAATGTATTTAAAAACAAACAAATAGGGTTTTTTAGACATACTATCCCCCCCCCCCCAACCCACTTTAACGTTTGATGCCGGTCAACTAGATTTGAATCTCATTGACCGTTAGTACAGGTTTTCTATTTTCTTCCAATAAAATAATAATAATAATAATCTAAAACTCCTGTGATCAAATGCCAAATATGCCATCAATAATTTCTATTCCGTATCAATAATAAAATATTATTATTATTTTATTGGAAGAAAATAGAAACATAGACTAACGGTTAATGAGAGTCAAACCTAATTGACCGACATCAAGCGTCAAAGTTGGGGGCATGTCTAAAGAAAAAACTACAATTGGAACAATATATATGTGCAATGTTTTTGGGGTTTGGAGGGATACATATCTGGCTGCAGACTATCGTTCCAAGCAATCACTACGTAAAAATAGAGGTTTTATAACAGGCATCACACCCTAGAATAAGACGGCTTCTAACTGTGTAATAATAAACCACGGCTAATTTCTAGTATTGGACATCCATTATTAGTCGATGTATATTCGTCGGTCTTCATCTGTCTATGTCCACCTTAAGCACGTTGTCGAGGCCACCCTTTCTCCTTTTGAGCGGCTAAAACCATTTCCCACCAAAACAATTGAGCTAATTTTGTGTTTCCCCTTCAATTCTCCACCTTACCCATATAGCATCTCTTTCTCTCACTTCTTTCTTTTTGCAAAGAAAAAAAATAAGGTGCCTCACTTCTTTCTCTCTCTTAGGGGTTTCATTTGTTTCACTGAAATTAGTTTCTCTCACTTAAACTGAAGTTTCTCTTTGTTTATTGTCAATGGGGTTCGATTAATTCAAGAATTTAAGCTATGGGGTGTTGTAGTTGTTGAAGAGTTTTGCGAGCTACACTCTTAGTTAAACCACTGCATGTGTTTTTCTTCAGGAATGCACACACGTCTCTCTGTGTGAGTTGGATGTTTTGGATTTATGTTGGCAGTTGGGTGATTTTATTGTTTGGTCAGGAACCCTAAGGAGATTCCATGGACTGAGACTGGAGATGAATACGTAGTTGAATCAACTAGTATGTTTTCCGCAAAGGAAAAAACCGCTGCTCATTTAGAGGTTTGCTTCCGTGCTGTAGTTTAATATTTGTTTCTTCAATGAAAGGACGTTGAATCTTTCTCACTGCTTCTCTAAGGCTAGGTATAAAATAATTTAACTTTATTTATTCTTTGTTTGTAACATTTAAATTAAGAACTAGATGTTGATTTGGTTGCTGCTCTTTTATGTGGTACATGAACAAAATATTATTACGTGATGTAACTTGGAATGGAGATCTCTTTGGAATGATATTATTGGAATGATTATTATCTTGCTTGAAGCTTCATCCGGCATTGTTGTTTTTCTACTAGACCATGCCCTCACACATGTTATCAGATAACTAAGATATAAAAGGTAATTTTTAACTTCGCAGAATGTCAAAGTAAAGTTTTTGATTCAAACCAAAAGTTTCTGTAAGTCTTTACTATACAAAAGACTTAAAGAAACTTTTGCTACTTGATTTTAGTGTTCTCAAGGTAATATATATTTTTTCAATCAAAAATATATTTTATTGAGTATCAAAAGAAAGAAAGAAAAGAAAATCATATAAAGGTAGTGAACATTCATGATCCAGAAAAATAACAACTCTTCTACCAAGCGGTGAACTACCAACTCACCCCTGACTAGCTAGACCGACAACATGCATGAATTTTTTTTTTTATTTATGTGTTTGCTTTATATTTTGGAGCAATCACTTTTCCCTAAAAGCTATATAATGTAGAGTATGGTTATTATTCATTATATTTTATTTATATATAATTTTTCTCCCCACCCCCCTCTCCTTCTACAGACACAGATTAATACCTCATATCTCAATTCAATGTATTTTGTCTGACCTCTCTTGTTAAATGCAGGTTCTTGTCACTCTTCATCAGATAGTTATTCCTCATTTGTCAAGTCCGATAATGCTATGGTAAAATTGTATATGCATTTCGATGTATTTATATTATGTTCTAGCATCCCTAGAACCCGGTTTAAGTCCGACTTAAATCTGAAATATGCAGTGACTTCTTAACAAGATCATATGATGTTGGGGGTGTTACAAGTGTCATGGCTCTTAGCAGCCTTTACATTCTCATGTCACAACATGGTCTAGAATATCCGAATTTCTATGAAAAGCTTTATGCTTTACTAGAACCTTCTATTTTTATGGCGAAACACCGAGCAAATGTTTTTGAGGTAATTTTGATATTCTCTATTAAAATAATTTGGGAATCATTCATGCTTGAGCTTGACCGGTTCTTTTATTTTTATTCCGATGACATGCTCTGAAATCGGTTATGCTTCCAGTGGGAGGAGTGGTTTCCGTTTATGGAGAAGATCTGCTCTGTTTTTTCTCTTTGTGAGGGTGATTGTAGAGTGGAGAAATTTAGAAACCAAAATGGGAACACTTTGTAGCTACTAGGAAAGCTTCCTAATAGCAGCTAGGATAGACGAAAAAAGGGCAGATCCGTGGTAATCCTTTGTTCTTGAGATTCCCTGCCCTACGGTATGGCTAAGTAGGCTTCATATCTTTCTTCAATAGGCCGGTCTGGCACTCCCGGTTGTATTTGTACACATTCCAATTCGCTGGTCATTATGGATCTAATGGCATGGCGAGGCAAAGGGGGAAAGCAACTACAAAGACATTTTCTTAGGTTTTTTAAAAAATAATTAAGGTTATGGTGGACAAGCCAATTCCCCACACATTCCTGTACTTCTCTTGAAATACTGTTAGTTTTAAACAAACCCTATTTTCAGCTCAGCTAGATATATTTTCACCTTTTTATATACTTATTTCACTTACATATGCATTATTCTTGTCTTATGTATTTGAATTACAAGGTAGTGCAATGTTATCAAGTGACATGAAATTTCGAGTAGCCCCCACCTTGACGCATGAGAGAACTAATTATAGAAATACATGCATAGTAGGCATTAGAAAGATAAAAAGGATGATAATGTTGTATCGTAGTTTGTGTTTTGATAGTGTCTGAATGTTAGACACCTCATATCCGTGTCAGATGCCTGCACACATAGTTTTGTTATTGTTAAAATTTTTGCTAATTAAAAATGTTTTATGGGATTCAGCTTCTGGATTCTTGTTTGAAATCTCCTTTTGTTTGAAAATGTTTTATGCCTGCACATGTAGAAAAGAAAAGCAAGATACTTGACCAATAGAGATATGAAACCAGTTAAATTTTTAAGGAGCTCATCTTGTACTTTCTGATGTGTTTGTCTCCCAATAATCAATTACCCATCTCATTGTATTTGTGCTAGTGATGGCATTAAATCACATTCTTATGCTATGCTGAATTTTATAATTTTAAGTGTGATCAACTAGTTTACAAAGGTAAAGTAAATTATTAGAAAGATGATAAAGGGAAAACTTTCTCTGATGGTGTGTGATTTTGAGTGATCGATGGAGCCTTTACAGAGTATTTTTCTCTTGTTCCTAGATTATATATTTATTTTGAGAACCATTAACATATGTGCAGCAAAATGATGAGACGGATGGAGATTCTTCAAGAAGAGAAAATGAAAATAGTGAGAGTGTAAAGGAATCTGATGCCTGCACAAATATATAAACTGCAAAGCCAAGCAGTGATATGTTTAACAGTGAAGAGACAGATCCTGCAAAATCTAATGCCATGATTAAGTCTCTATTGCAAATTCTCAATGGTTTGTCTAGAATAACTCTACTAACTGCGCTTGGGATTTTACCTTTAGCATGCTTATATTAGGGATTGTAATTAGTTCCATTTCGACTTTGTAGCCATATGAAACTAAATGACTTCTTGGTGCAGGAAGTTCTCTTTGGGAAATAGACACCCTTTGCAACCATTATTGCCCAGCAGTTTCTAGGTATTCATACTTCCTCTCTCTTCTTCTCTATTGTATCTTCTGTACACACAGACCTATGGATCCTCTTGTTTAAAATCAATATAAGCCATCTTTCTCCCTCTTATTGATGGGGACAATTTTGTGCTATTTTTATTTCTCAAAATTAGTATTAACCTTTACTGTTTCTTTGGTAGATTTGTTGCATCACTTGAAAATGACCTGACAGTGAGGGCCAAAACCACTAAGATCATTGTAAAGGATTTTAGTTCAGCCTCATATGCCATAATTTTCAGAGCCGAGGTAAGATTATATGGGGACTCTCCTTATATTTAGTATATCCATGATACTGGAGTTTCTAGTGCAAGTTTTAGAATATTTTCTGTATGTATAGCATGCGTGTAAGTTATTTTTTCACAATATTTTTGGGAGATGATAAACGCATTCCTATTGCGACGATTTAGAATTAGTCAATGCATGAATAGGCATTCAATCTCCTTAATTAGATGACTAGGGATGTGGTCTCGCACAAACGTTAAACCAACGTTTGCAGCCTTCATCACTTGTGTTGTTGGCTCAGTGATAGATACATGGAAGGTTGCAAATATTTTCGATTTGGTGTCTATCATGATCTTTCTTGTGAGGAAGTGGGGTTTCATTAAAGTTCTCTCGCATTGATTATGTTAGATGGAAGGCAGAGAACATATATGATTGTGCCTAGTATCAATGCCAAGCTTTTTGGATGCCAAGAACCATGATATTCATACTTTGGAACTTTATCCCTCTTGCATATATTTCATGGTTATTGTAGAATCCACAAAATATAAGCTTGAGAAATTTGAAGCGTGATGAGATACTACCTGCGTACTCATTCATTTTTCTTACAAGTTATAGATTATCTCTATTTCTATGACATGGGTGTATCCCTCACATGCATGACTAACTGTATTGAGGGATTTTGAATAAGTATTGGTTTACCAATTTCCTAATAGTTTACAGTGAGGTAATGGTGACCCCTTTTCTTATATTTCTAATTTCTTTGATGAGAATTGAGTTGTAAATTTTGTTACTTGGAAATTCATGAAACATAGTGATAAGCACCCAAAAGTGTATTATGAAACCCCGTTGAGACATATAAATTTGGTTAACTATGTGTTTAATAATCATGAAATAAATATGTTTTCATACTTTTGTCGGTATTCGCCGTAGACATGGAAATATAGTTTAAACCTGCGATAAAGCACGAGGAACGACATATATATGAAATCTTCCAAATCTGCATAGAAGCATCAAACTTCTGAAGCTCCTACCTCTTGAACCAGGACTCCGAATGTGACAAGTGAGCTGCCTTCGGACAATCAGGGCAATGAACTCTAGGCATAGGGGGAAGTTGTAAAATTGCCCAAAGACCGGACCGCCACTGGACTATACATAGGAACCACTATACGGGCCCGCAAGATTGGATGAGTCATCAATCATGGAGCATGTCAAGACAAAAATGACAAATTATTGGTGCAAAGTTGACACCTTGCATGTAATTAATTAGATTAGGTGTTAATAGTGAAAAAAAGGCAAGGTGTCACTTTGTTTTAATGTGGTGGATAAAAATGAAGTAAATGTGGTTTGATGTTTCACATGGGAGGAAATGAGATGTCTCTCAAATGAAGAAGAAAACAAAACAAAGGGGACACTCCATTTACTCCCTTGACTTCTTTTCCTTACCTTGTATTATTTTAGTTCCTTAGTCATTTTTATTATTTAGTTTTTAGTTTTGTAAGAAAACTTGTAATAGTTTTAATGGAGGAAACTTTGGTTTTCTTCTAAAAAATAAATAAAAAGCAAGTGAGTTTAGTTAGTTTTTCTTCTTCCTCTTTCTCTCTCTCTCTTTTGTTCTTCTAGTTTGTAATCTTTTATCCCAAGGATCATGAGCTAACTTCCCTTTTGGGGAGTTAATCCAACTCATGTGAGGGAAAATAATTGTTGTTGGCTTGGTAGGTTGTTAGGAAGAACAACTAGACCTATATCCTATCCCAAAATGATAGTTGGTGTAGTGTCTAGTTAGGAATCAAGGAATGAGCTTAGAGATAAGTAATTGTTTGATTCCAATTGCTAACATGTATGAATTTAGAAATTAGCCATACATGTTAGGGATCAAGTTTTCTTCCATTAGGGCTTGTCTATGAGTCTAGGAAGAATCAAATGAACCTTTTCAAATCAACAACTAAATGTTATTTTCACATGAGGAGGATTAGCTCTCCACCTTTTATTTAGTAAATTGTATTTTGTCTTAGTTGCATATTTCAAATCTTAATGTTTTTATTTAATGTTTGTGTAGGAAGGAAACCTAGTTTTAATATAAACTTTTTTTTTTTAAATTTTAAGCTGGGGTTAGGCAGACCCCTACCTGTATTAATCAATTAAATCTTACATATATAGTACCCGCTGCATCCTCCTCGACAATCCTATGTAAATCTTTTTCTAGAGGAGGACCAACATGCAAAATATCCCTTACATGGGAACTAGAGAGTCCTGCAAGGTGGTCTGCGACTCGATTGGTCTCCCGATATACATGTGTAAAAATACAGCTTATAAAGTTGGACGACAGTTCTAGGATATGTGTTAGCACATCAAGACAGTTCCACGGAGGCTTAGCCAGTTTTGTTATCATTTGGATTGCTACCAGAGAGTCTGACGATACATCTACATCCTCAAAACCCATCTCTATGCATCTGCCCAGCCCAACCTCTATAGCTTTCAGCTCCTGGAACAGGACTGATCGCTCACCACCACTACCAGAATACGCTGCCAGAACTTCCCCCTTGCAATTCCTGATTGCTCCACCATGCCCTATACCTTCTCCTATCACAGACCCATCCGTATTCAGCTTGACGCGATCTTGTTCTGGCGGTGTCCATTGACAATGCTTTTGTGTCGCTCTTTGGAACTTGACCTGGATGCCGATAGCCTGAGCCAATCTTCTGGCTTCATTTGTGTCCTCCATTTCCAGTACTTGTACCTGCGTGTAGGTTTTCATATTCCTTAGAATTCTTCTCAAAACCACTGATGCTGGCCTTTCCTGATTTTGAAACCTTCGCGCATTTCGCTCCTTCTAAATTTCATCAACCGTCGCGCAAATGAAGCTCTTATATATTTCAGCCACCAAACTCAAGCCCCTACACAATCTCAGGATAGACGACCACTCTCTATTGGAATTCCTACTATCCGTAACTATACCCAAAATCTCTTTGATTCCATTGATGATCTCGCTTGAGAAAATGCATTCAAAGTAGAGGTGATTGGAGTACTCCCTACTTTGATGGCACAAGCAACAAGAAGAGTGAGAGAGTATCTTCTTTTGTACTAACCTGTCTTGGGTAGATAGGCTGTTGGAAAACAATTGCCAACAAGTGAAAGAATGCCGAGGGATTACCAGTCGGCCCCATACCAGTCTCTGCCACTTTACTTTTTCTCTTTGCCTGCTTAACGCTTGATATGCACTGTTTGATGTGAACAACCCACTATGATGAGGAAGCCACACCACTCGGTCTCCAGCAAGATGGCGATTAACTGGTGTGTTCAGGATATCCTCTCGAGTATGTGAGACGCGAACTTCGCATTAATCGTGTAATTCCACTCTCCATTTGTCACGCGAGTTCCTTTCACATTTGCATTGAGAGGAAGCTGAAGTTCTGCTACTGCGTGAGGATTGTTCAGTAAAGGGCTACTATCACACCAAATGTCATGCCAGAGGAGCGTGTCTTCACCATTTTCAATCGAGTATCTAATCAGCTCTCTTGCTTCTTTTCGACACTTCAAGATATTTCTCCATGACCATGAACAATCAATTTGGAATCGGCATGGTCCACAAGTATTTACTTCTCTCGGTGATTCTCCCAAATCCATTTGACCCGCATTAATCTTTGTCTTTACTTGCTATCTTAAACAGTAGCCCACACTGAGCAACCTTATTCCATATTTTCACATTCATTATGCCTAAGCCACCTTCCTCCTTTTTTTTTGCATATAGTACTCAAGCTTGTTTGATGTACGCATCTCTTTGCTTCTGTCCCACTCCAGAGAAAAGTGGCGCATATCTTCTCCACCTGTTCTAGGACCATTAACGGTAAAATGAACGTACGAGCCCAATAGATGTTTAGAGAACTCAAGACCGATAGAATCAGTTGTAGTCGCCCTGCATGGGATAAAAGTTTCGCTTTCCAATCCCTGATTCTACCAGTTATCCTCTCAATCAAAGGTTGGCAGTCTTTGATACCCAGTCGATCAGAAAATAGTGGGAGCCCAAGATATCTCACTGGTGGTTTCACTAATTCCAGCCCCAGTATCTGAGCCAGAACTGTTGCTTCTTGTTGCTCCATGGCACCCGTCATGATTGTGGTCTTTTGAGAATTAATTTTCAGGCCAGACGCTTCACTAAAGATCTGTAAACACTCCCTGAGAGCTTCAATAGAGCCTACTTCCCCTTTGCAGAAAATAAGAACATCGTCCGCAAATGCCAAATGCGTCAACAAAGATCTCTTGCATTTCGAATGGTAGTGCATGAGATTTGAAGCAATGCTCTCCCTGATTACAATACCCAGAATTTCCATGACAATCACAAATAGGTATGGCGACATGGGGTCACCCTGTCTCAGTCCTCTCCCTCCAGCAAAAAAACCTTCCGGCGACCCATTCACCAAGATAGAATAGAATGGCGAGCTGAAACACATTTGTATCCATCGACGCATATTCAAGGGGAAGCCAAATCTCTCCAGTAGATAGAGAATTGATTGCCAACTGACCATATCATAGGCTTTCCTGATATCTAGTTTAATAGAACATCTGGGCGTACCATGTTTTCTATTGTACCCTCTTAACACTTCATGCGCCATGAGGATGTTATCTTGTATAGATCTCCCTGGGATAAAAGCAGACTGATTCTCATGAACAAGGTCAGAAATCACCAATTGCATTCTAGAAGTGATTACTTTGGATATACATTTGTATATCGTGTTGCACAGTGCAATGGGGCGAAAATCTTCCACTCTTGTAGGGTTGCTCACCTTTGGAATGAGGCACAAGAAAGTAGCATTTATACCCCGTGGCATCTTAAAGTTTCTGAATACATTCTGGACTGCACTTATGACATCGTCTCCCACTGTTTCCCAGCACTGTTTGAAGAAAAATGGATTAAACCCATCAGGTCCCGGCACTTTGTTGTTCTCCATATCAAAAATTGCCTTTCTTATCTCCGTCCCCGTCACCTCGGCATCTAGAACATCACACAGATTCGCTGCTATAGTGTTCCGAACTCTCAGCTCCATGAAGAACTCTCTTCCCCTAACTGGTGCTGCTGCAGTGCCCAACATCCTGGTGAAGTAGGCAACAATAATCTCTGCCACTTCTGCCTGTCCATGGACTGTCTCCCCATTTTCGTTGACAATAGTCCATATACCTTTCTTAGCTATCTTTTCCTTCAATGAATTGAAGAAATAACTTGTGCATCTATCGCCATCAATCATCCACTTTTCCTCAGCTTTCTGGTCCATATCAATCGCTTCTGCTCTAGCGAGATTGATATATTTCTTCATGGCCTCCCTTTCTGCCTCTCCTAGCACGACATCATCAGACTTGTGTTGGAGCAAAACTTGAGCATCTTGTAGTTTCTGACTTGCTACAATTACCGCTCATGGAGATTGGAGAAGTTTTCTCGAGCCCATGGTGAATCCTTACCTTTAGCGGCTTGAGTTTACGTGATCAACTTGTACATCGGGTTATTAACAATTTCTGTTTCCCAGACTTCCTCTAGCATACTCTTGAACTCTGGCTGAGTAACCCAAAAGTTGCGAAACCTGAAAGGGGTGGGTTTTTTAGAGAAGTCATTCCAAGTTAGGAGCATAGGTGAGTGATCCGAGACCCCTTGCGGCAAAAATTCAGCTAACGCTTGTGGGTAGTGAGTTAGCCACAAATTATTAACCAGGCATCTATCAATCCTCGACATGATTCTGGCTGTTCCAATGGACTTATTCCACCAAGTATAAAAGAATCCCGTAGATTTGATGTCCGACAGCCCCGCATTCTGAAGACATATCTTAAAATCAGCCGCTTCATTCGGATGCATTGGTTCTCCCCCTAATCTTTCATCTGCAGTCAGAATGTTATTGAAGTCTCCTGTTACGCACCATGGTTGATGTATCGATTTTTGTATGTCTATCACCTCATTCCACAACTCTCTCCTTTCTTGTAGTGCGTTACTCGCATATACCACAATGAGTAAGAATTCTTCAGCTTCTGGAAGATAGGTAACTCTACAATGTATGAACTGTTCTGAAACTGTTAAAAGAGCCACTTTGACAACATTCGGATCCCAGCAAACCCAAATTCTGCCTGACTGACTCCAGCCATAATTATTAGTATGCTCCCAGGAAGGGCAGCAAATATTTCTAATGATATCATGCGCCGGATACTTAACTTTTCGTTTCAAAGTAGTCCAAAGATACGACTTCTTATCTACCTTCACCGATTGATTTCCTTTGCTTTTAAAAGATCATTAGCTCCCCTCACATTCCAAATACAAATAGGACCTATCATTTAGAATTTTGGGTGTTTGTTTTTGACCCCTTGGGTGGCCCCACCCTCTTCTTTCCTTGTTTTTCCTTTCCACTTGATTCCTTGGTATTCTTTCCTTTGTTCTTTGTCTCAATACCACTCCTTGGAGTAACTGGAGATTGTAATTCAGCCACCAGTGGAATATTGTTCTTATCCTTAAAGTAGATGGTTTCATCCTCTGATGGCTTCGCATCCTCTAAGTCCCCATTTCTAGTGGCTTCCAGGAGGTTGTTATATTCATTCTGTTCTAAATCATAGTGCATCAGGGGATTCGAGTTTGTCTGGATATCCTCACTCTGTCTATCCTCCACATACGGAATTAGTGCCGCAAACATATTACTCTGACTCATTTCAGTATCACTATCGCTCTCATAACCTTGTGCATTCCCTGTGATAGCTTCTGGTTCTTCTGGGGTTGTGATCACTATTGCCATCTCTAAGCCCTCAATTCTATCCAGAATCATGTTTGTTGCATTGACTACCACCTCAGAGCCCTCTACCAGTTGGGTTGTCTCGTCCGTAACCACTAGTCCTTCTGCATTCTCAGTCACCACTGATGACTCATCAGTGCTCCTTAGAACCCCTTCACTTCCAATTGCTATTACATTCAAGCATAACTCATCCATTGAGACTTCATTAGGATTACCTACTGTGTTGTCCACGCCCTCAGCATAGGCTGCTTCCGCTCTCCTGTTTATGACTACAGCATCACTTTGCCCTCTGTTAATTTCCCCTATCTCATTTATAGTGTTTCCAATGTCCTCCACCTCCACATTAGGGATCACCCCACCTTCCACCCGAGGATCTATCCTTTGATTATTGCCCCTCCTGAAGCATCCATCTGTTTTGTGTCCAAATCTCTTACAATTATCGCAGAGTTTTGGGATCCACCCATATTCTACTGCTATCTTTCTTACATCCTCTCCTCCCATATTGATATCAAATGTCTCAGGTAACTCTGAGTCAATTTCTACCAAAACACAAGCCCTAGCATACAAGAGTCTTTTCCTAGTTGTTGTAGCTTCATCCATTCTCTGGGGGTCTCCTATTCGACTGGCTAAGAATCCCAGCCCTTCCCCAGTCCATAACTCCTTCGGCACATTGTACAGATTTGCCCAAATTGGTATTGCTTTCACTGTATTCTTTCTCTTCTCAATATCCTGTGTCCACTGGGTAACAATGAAGCATTTCCCTGCAATATAGATAGGAGAATTTTCCAATACTTTCCTCTTATCTTCCTCATTGGAAAACTTAAAGTAAAACAATTCAGCATCCGCAACCATCTCGTAATCACCCTTTGTTTTCCATTTTTTTTTCAAGGCTTCCCTTACAACCAGATATGGCAGTCTTTGTTCCAGGAAAAAACCCACCACATAATCTCTCCACACATTCAATCCTTTCCATCGCAGATCAAAAGGTACTTGGGTAACACCCTCTATCATATCAAGATCAAATCTTTGGAGAGCTGTATCAGGGGGACTGACCTTATCTCCCTGAAAAAGAGAACTCCATCTCGTATCTGAATTGGCTGGGGGGTTTTGCTGAGTGTTTTGCGCTCTGTTGTTCACCATCGAAGGATTATTACCTTGCTCTCTAGAGGAATGAATCGCACCATTTGTTACTTGTAGCATCGGAAAAATCTGTAAATTGTCCAACTGAGTACCCATCTTGGTCTCAACTAACAACTGCTAGCTTAGATTCGACTTCTTCCTCTGAACTCACACTGTGTGCAGTGGAGGATTTTACCAGAAAAAGAAGGAAACTAGAAAAGGGACGGATAAGAGAGGGAAACTTGAAATTTTCTTTCTAAAAGAGGAAGGAAAGGTGTGTACACGATCACGAAACCACTTAAGTTATATTACTACCAAGACCCCAACAAATGGTCCCCATTAAAGACACTCCCTTAAGAAACTTTTTGATTTTTGTACAACTTGATTTTTGTAAAATAGAATATACTATGATCAGGAAATTCTCCTTAAGGAAAAGTATAATCTCAGCTCCACGTACGTTTAATATAAACTTACTCACTAGTTCCCTAAGAGTAACAATCAACTTATAGTTGTCCTAACCTTTAGGTTGGTTCGATCCTTACTTCAACTTTACGAACGCGAAGATCGTGAGTAAGGAACTTTGAATTCTCTTTTGCATCAAATTAGAGAGTCAAATCTCTAACATAGTAAAAAGCTAATATCACATAGCTTGTGGTGTATAACTATGATCATTCCTAATATTGACGACATTTGAAAATACCTAGTAGGCTAGTACAGTGTTCACTCTGACAAATTTTCTAGTGTACCCAAGGGTATGATCATTACAGAGTGTTTTTCTGATTCAAGGAGTCTACATCGACCAGTGGATATGTATTCACCATAAAGGCTGAGTAGTGTCTTGGAAGTATACCTAAAACACTTGCAACAATCCTACATGGAACCGAAGTTTATAACTTATGTTAAATATGGTTCAATGGTCAATATATTATCAAATGTGCACATTGTGATAACGAAACAACTACATTCAAGTATTCATATCTAGTGTCTTTTTAGGTTTTATGTCCAGGTCCTATTTGCTATGTTATTTTTTTTTTGGTCCTATTGCTACATGTGTTCAATTTTATTTGTTCGAAGAATTTTAGGAAAAACAAACTTGGGTGCTTTTGGTTCTTGTGTTCAGTAAGCTATTTAAAGAGTAACGCTCCATTAATTTCATTGTTTTTTCTTAGGAAATACAACAATCACCAGTTCGTGATGATTCACGCGATATCCGACCTCAATCTACAACTTGTCATTTGAAGAGTTTCTTAACAAAGATTGTTGTTGCAATTGGAGAAGTCTGCACCTACTTAACGACACCTCCAAGTTCGTATAATGTCCGAATCGATAAGATACTTGATGATTTTGCACCGTTGTATGAAGGAGATGGAAGACTTGGAGATATTGTGCTTGGTGACATCATTACTTGGCCAAAGAATTACGTGATTTTTCATTGATGAAACACATATATTATCATGGAGCTAGAAATGATTTGAATCGATAAGAATGTATCTTCTTTTGGTGTGCCTTGTAAATCCAAGTACATGGTGTATTATTTTGGTTCTTTGCAGTTGAATGCTTGTCTTGTAACAAGAGTTCAAATACTTTGGTACTATATATGTCAGACTTGCAGGGTTATTGTATATGGTATACTTCAATGTATACATTTTGGAATGGAGATCTCTTTGGAATGATATAAAGATGTTTTGTAGTTCAGTTTTCTTATGGTTTCTTAATTGTAGTGCAGTTTAAATTTAAATTATTTTGGTACCCAATCATATTAAAGCTGTAGGTGGTCTGGATATATTTTCTATAGGCATGAATCGTCAATAATAAGAAATTGAAACACATTTGATGGACCTGGACATAGCACTAGACGGCTTGAAGTTGTTGTTTTAATCACTAAACGATGGCCTTTAACCGTCCCCGAAACACATTTATCGACAGCTTCTAGCTGTCCGTTTAATTTAAATATTAGACAGCTACTAACCGTCGAGAACAAAATCGACGCCATTTTTTACGACAGCCTATGAGACAGTCAGTAGCCGTCGATATTGAGCAATCTCGACATATATAAGCCGTTTTAAATAGGCTATTATGACGTAGTGAATGCAAGTCACAAGAATAAGCATAATGGTTTTGAAAGTTTTTTTTTGTAAACTCTACTTCAATTTGGAAACTTCAAGTGATGATAGTAAAATTAGTAGTGGGTCACTACCTTATTGGTTGGGTTAGTTGCTTATACTCTTAGGAGTCTTACGCGAAAGAGCCACACATTTTGTACTTTAATTAGACTATAGATTTTTTAAATATAAAAATTATCATAATAAAGTATTTCTTTTACATCACGCACATACCTAAAAAATCTCGGGCGTATGCCCTGGTTCAAAATCTAGTAAGGACCTAAATTAACAGACCTTAAATTAACAGGCCTAATCTCATGGGCTCATGGCTAGTCGAGTAACTGGAGCGAATGATCTTGGCAGAGGGGGTATGCGAACAAAAACCAAGTTGGTTGGTTTCTGTCTGTCTATCCTCAACTTCTCTCTCATTTTTTCTTCGCCTCCAATACCTTTTCTCCGTCACCCAACTCTCTCTCTCCCCGCATCTCCGCTCACTCCCCACTGCCATGCAGTATACTAGTATATATCAAGGCCCAAAATATCGATATCGATGAATATATCGGTGTATTCAAAAACCGATATATATCGGATATATCCATTTTTTTGGTGATCAATCCAAACTATTTAAAATATTGGAAATATCGGAAATATATCAGAAATATCGGATTTATATTAAAAAATGGTCAAAAAGTCAACCGACATATATCGTAAATATCGGTTATATCGGCGATATAAAGTTTTATATCGGAAATTCGATATATATGGGAAAAAAAGGGTTCTATATTCGGTGGATATATGTCAAAAATATCGATGTCGGTGTACTAAAATACCGATATATACCGCCGATATAAGATATATCGGATATATCGGCGATATTTTGGTCCATGGTATATATAAGTTGACATTTCCTGCCTAACGAGAATACGTACGACAGAACATCAGATGGACTTTGGGCGGCACCCAGCATAATACTCACCAGCCCAATCCAAGACAAAAAAGTCCCAAGTCCAAGTCTAAGTGCGGGTCGAAGACTTAATTCTCTGGTGCTATATCTAAAGAGGGTTCCAGTACCAAATCAAAAGAAGTCTCTCTGTTTTTTCATCAATTAATCTTATTCTAGGGTTTCATTGTTCAATTAATTTTGTATTTGAGATGATGAACCACGGTAGCATGTGCGCGTACAATATCGAAACCATATGTGGGTATGAAATATACGAACCTCGTGTCCAAAAAGCTGCCAAATTTGCGATTGAAGAACATAATCAGAGAGTGGGTGCAAATCTAAAGTTAGTGGAAGTGCAGAAAGCAGCAACGGAATTGGGATGTGCTTGTGGCACTATCTATTATCTTGTGCTTAAAGCCGTCGATGTAGATAGCGGGAATCACATGATATTTAAAATAGCTGTGTTTCGATCGGCAACACTGCCGGATACCGTACCTCGTTTACATGACTATATCAAGTCGGTTGGGCTTGAGTACGTATCCGATGCCTCGTCGGATGAGGAGCCACCTCCACTGCCGCCTCGACCTCCTCCATGTGACGTTGTCAATCCCGATATTTTGCAAGCGGTTGTCTTTGATGTACAGCACCACAATGAAAAAAGGGTAAATAAGAATGTTTTTATTTTCCGTTTGTCATTTTTTTATTATTAGTTTGAAACTATAGACTGTAGTACTGAATGTCTTTGGGTGGATGGCTGTTGCAGCTTACCCAGCATAAGTATCTTATGTATCTGTCTATTGTAAAGTTCTCCAAATGGTTTGATGGTGATTACACAATTTATAACATCACCGTCCTGACGCAAGACCTAGGGGAGCATATGATGATATTTACTTCATGTGTGACGAAGCATAATTGTGATTGTTATATGGAGTCAATTGGTCTCCATTATATCTGTGAAGTATTGCCACTTGTCCAGACTGATATAGTTGTTCTTCTTGCCCCTTCTCTGCTCGATTATTCAACAAAAGAAATCGCTGAGTTTACTGTGCGCGACCATAATTGCAAAGTGGTATGTTCTACCTATCTTAGCCCCTTATGAAATGTCTAATTTCCAATTGAGTTGATGTTTTTAACATCCTTATTGATAATGTTTTTTGTCTTTTATTGGTAATGTCGTGCAGTCTACTCAGTTAGAGTTTGTGGATGTTCTAAAGGTGACTCAAGATATTGAAGGGGATGGGATTAAATACAGCTTAACACTCCAAGTGATTGATCACGGGGTGCATAGGATATACAAAGCTGAGGTGATTGAAGGAGACTCAGGGTGTTGTGAACCTGTTGGCCCATTGCGGTCAACCCCACTGGAGTATATTTCCGAGACACAGCCGCGGCCAAAAGCAAAGTTGCCAACGCTTTCGGATTTGGCTCCATATTGGATTTTGTCGGGGTTACTACCTAAGGCTACAGACACTTTTAATTTGGTTATGATCGAAGAGCATCAAACTATTTCTGATTCACGGTTTTCTGAAAAACTTCCTATTGGCTTCGTCAAGGAGGGAATTAAGGAGGAGTGGATTCCATTTCTAGAATTAGAATCGAGAATTGCAAAGAATGATGGAAGCATCGATAATGAAGAGCTTCTTGCAATTGCAAGAGCACTCAAGTGTTTTTCCCAACTTGTTAACGGGTCAGATGTTGCACATGCTTTACTTCTACCTTTACAGATTCTCTGCACCATCGAGCAACCTTGGGTTAGAGAGATAGCTGTTGAGGCGTTCAAATTGGCCAGTGAATGAAGAATAGCGATTTGCTTTAGTGGTTTGTTCCTCTTGTAAAGGTAAGACTTAACAAGGTTTATTGGATAAGATTTTGATCCTTACTTTGTGGTTTATCATATCAATATAAGATTTATTGAACTATGTGTGTGGGGATGTTGTTGAAAAGAAGATCCAAACTTTTTTCTTTGGTTTTTTTTTTAATAAATCTTTTTAGTTTTGAGATTGCAGCTAAGTTCTCCCTGAATCTGACTATGATCAAGCATTGTTGTATTTATATGATTTTGATTTTTGCATTGTTTTTGTATTTTGGAAATGGGAGACTGGTGTTCATTGATTTAAATTCCGTTGTAGCTGATATGGCAGATGCAAAATACCACAGGTTCGGCCGGTTCTTTGCTAAGTAAAGTCTGAAATAATATTATCAAGAAATTGGTCCCAAGGCCCAATTTTGGGGAAAATGAAGTCTAGAGGACACGGTTTTTTGTGAGTAACTCACAAGGACAAATTTTGGAGAAAAGTAACTCACGAACTCACTATTTCAAAATTAGTAACCCTCAAGGACAAAATAAGTTGGCCCCACCTTTTTACATGTTTTAAAATGCCAGTTATACCTTTCTGTGAAAATAACCCTCAAGGACAAATGGCCCGGATTTAAAATAAATATTTTCTGATTTTATCCTTTCTGTCATTTTACTATGAACAATGAGTGTTCATACCTTCTGCTGGTGTATGAACAATGATTGTTCATATCCAAATAGGTGAATGTACCTTATACAATATATTGATGTATGAATATTGAATGTTCATACCCAAAGGACTATAAACATTGAATGTTCATACCCAAAGGACTATAAACATTGAATGTTCATACCCAAAGGACTATAAACATTGAATGTTCATACCCAAAGGACCAAGGACTATGAACATCGAATGTTCATACCCAAAAGACTATGAACATTGAATGTTCATACCCAATCAATGTTCATACCCAAGGACTATGAACATTGAATGTTCACTATGAACATCAATGTTTATACCAAAGGACTATGAACATTGAATGTTCATACTCAATCAATGTTTATACCCAAGGACTATGAACATTCAATGAACATTCAATGTCCATACCTAAAGGACTATGAACATCAAATGACTATGAACATTGAATGTTCATACCCAAAGACTATAAATATTCAATATTCATACTAAATACATCGAGTCGTTTTTGTCCTAGCGGGACGTTAATTATTTTGCGACAGGGGTATATTTGATATTTCATCTACCCGATCTGTTTTTATTTCGCGTCAAGGGTATATTTGACCTTTCATCTACCCAGTCTTTGTGAGTTACAAAAATAGAAAGGTGTCTTTGAGAGTTACTTTTTCGGCATTTTTGTCGTTGAGTTACTCCCTATAATATTATATATTTAAATTAATTAATCAAAGTATTTAATGTTCGGGAGAATACACGTATCGGACCTCAAATTAGCAATCATACCACTTCAGGGCGTTGAAAATGTTGACCCATGTTGTATTCCAAAACAGGACATCGGACCCACTTGCTGATATCAACGATAAAATGTTAACTTCCTGCTAAGCCCTTCTTTTCTCTGTTAATACTATTTTACCTTTTTAAAATACATATAATTACTTTCTTACCCTTCTGTACTTAATTAAGCTCTCTAAAACCTCTCTTTTTCAAAACCAATTTTGGTTCCCCTTGTCCTTTCTTTCTCTTTGCCATCTCTCTCTTCTCTTCCCTCCTCGAAATCCCTTCCTAAGCATTGGGAGGTCGCTCTTGTCTTGAAACTCACGGGAGAAAATTTGTGTTGCACGTTTAGAAGGAAATTTCGGTTTTTGCGGAACTTATAGTAAACAAGTGGGTACCTTTTTTTTGTCACTTCTTATATTATATCATGTAGATTAACATTTTGATCTAAAAAAATTAATCTTTTGAATGTTTTTATCGGAAATAGTTGGTTTTTTTTAGAAAATTTACTTTTATAGAAAATATTTTGTTGCATTGCATATATAAATGCTTAAATTGCTAATAAAATTTTGATTATTATTGGAGTTGGTAAATTCTTTGCAAATATGGGAGTTATGTTCTGTGCATATTAGATGTTTGATAAAATGCTAGATGGGGTTTCTATTTAGCAATTTGGTTTTATTAGAGAAGTTTACCTTTTGGTCGTTGATTTTGTCACATTATTGAATAAACAATAAGTACAATAGATATAGGCATTGAATGTACTATGGTATATTATTTGCAATACCAAAGTGTAAACAAGTGCAATATTTTTCCTTGGTCTAATTAGCTTTTGAATATTCTGATATGAGTAGCAATAATATAGTGACAATTTATCAAAGTTTGTTTTGCTACCTATTCTCGACATTGGTACTCTTTTGGGCTTTCGAAAAAACTTACTTTTTTTAATTAAGGTGAATGTTAAGGAGCAGTTTCTACAGTCTGGTCGCATTCCCCATTTATGGTAAAAATCATGTTTATATATAGTCAGCTAATGTAAGAATGAAACTTTTGCACTTCAGTACACGCTTCTAAAAAACTTGTTATAAACCTTGTTTTAATGTTCTAATTGAGTAATTGGGTGGATTGGTATAGTTACTCATTTCTGAGCTTTGTTTTATTTAATAAGTAGCACTTGGGAATTGTGACAGAGTGAGTTCAGAAAATGACACAAACCTAAGATATCATATTCTAGACTCATAGCATTAAGCATCCTCAAATCATGTTAAGTAGAGCAATCCATATCGCCATAACAAATAAGGTTATACCATGGCTGTGCTTGAACACTGTATATCCAAAGAGAATCCCGACAGTAATACAATGTTTTGGAATATAACCATTAGGTAACATTGTTAACTTTTTTGAATTGAAGATTCTGGAACAATTTTTCCAGTGCATAGATCAATTATCGATTCGTTTCTCTAGCTTACATAAAGGTGTGGTTCATGTACTTCTGGAGTCTCTCAGTATAGGTGAATCATGACAACGGAATATGATGTTTAAAATATATACCTAGATGACTACTTGCCTGAGCAAGCACATGTACACACCCAGTCATAAAAACATCATAACCAGCTGCATGGTTTGCTCCTGAGTTCAGTTAGAGTACCTGCAGATTAAATTTTATTTGAATAAGAAAAACAGCTCATAACTGTTATTAGAGTTAGGTGAAAGAGGAGTGATGGTAAAACTCAATTGGCACCTAAAACCCCCCAGGACTTCAACTTTGGTACGATAAAACTTGTTCGAATACTATATGCATGTCTCTCTAGCATATGTTGCACTTACATGAGACAACAGTGGAAAGACTACATTTTTCCAAAGTACAGTGTGGCAAGGAGGTAAATATATAAAAAGTTAAACACCTTTAGTTTTCCTTTAAAACTGCCTATTTTTTCAGCATAGTTTGGCTTTTAGTTTTTAGGTTAATTCCTCACAAACAATATCAAGAACACGAAGAAATACTTAAAACAAAAAATGAAGAGACTCATCAGTTCATCATAAGTGGCACAGATTGGTCACGCTGAACTGGTTGCGATTTATTTCTTTCTAACCATGCAGGTGAATTAAGTAGTGATAAATCATATGACACTACCAAGTACAAAATTTGTGCAATAGAAAATGTAACAGAAAAATATGAGTGTGAAGGGAACTTCATTTCATCCACTTGAACTTCGAACTTTATGCTGGCAGGCAAATTATCCAGAATAGAGCCTTTGGAAACAGATTGTGGACACAAATAGGAAAAAACCTTAGACAGGGTTGTGCTACTCTTCTTCATTCTATACTGAAGCATATTGTCAGTATTTAGAAGATATTTCGTGTCAATGATGAATGGAAAGTGCTCGTTAACAAATGAGACAAACTCCTCTATCGTTGAAAGGAAGAGGGCCCAGAAACTTGTTGTGTATGTGTGCAACATCTGTATTAGTAAAAGGAGCACATAAGTGAAATTCTTAATACAAACATAATTTCCTTGCAATTCTGAGAAAGATATACCTAGGAAGCAGTTGTGACCAACTACCAACTTTTGTTCTAAACAAAGGAGATCGATAACATGGTGAAAACCTATTGCAGCTTTAAGCTTCATCTATGCTTCCTTTCGTTTAGAGTCCTTCACCTCTTGTTGCATGAGAACTGACATGAGGTACAAATCCACACCATTTATGAGCCGGAGAAAGCAAAGGCAAATAGACTGGCCTCAATAACACAAAAAAAATCCATGCCCACCATGTGGCACAATTGCAACAAACCCGTGTTTTTGTCAAATGAACTAATTTTGAGTACTTTTCATAGGTTATATAACTCGATTGTTAAACCAAAACTTAGAACCAAATAAGCTGATGACTGGGATTCATATGTTGCATAAAAATATTTAAAAAGTGAACCGATACAAATAATAAGATAAGCATTTCATCGAATAAGTGCAAGGACAATCAAATTTTAAACACAACGCCATCGTGAAAACGGACTCAAAATAAAAAAACAATGAATTTATTACCTAAAAAGCTGAAATAGGGGATATTGGTTCACCATGATAAATCATTTCAATGCATAATCAGGGAAATACAAACTTTTGTTCTTACCATATTAAATGTTTGTTAGAAGAAATTCCATTAGAGGTAACCCGCCGTTGACTACAATTCCTCCCCATCGAGCTACGTATTGTGACTCTATGCTTGCTACAACGTGTAAGTAGACACTGAAACATGATAAAGTCAAGTAATGATGAGATATATAGAAAGTGAAATTCCTTTTTGCCTTTTCAAATTTCTAATTTTCAAGAATAAAGTTTGTGTATGTCAAAACTTTGCATTTCTAGACATTACATCCACCCTCTGAAAGTAATTTTTCCTTTGTAGATCACTTAGGTATTCAATAATCACATAGTCATCCCTAATGCAGAAGTCCATTAATAAATACTAAAAACCCGACAAAGTTCAAAAATGCGTGAAGTAATACCTTGCATAAATATTTACTTAAATATTTACTGGATACCAATAATATAAAGATATCTCCAATTATAACCCACTTATTTGCTTAAAACATGAACATCTTTCCAAACTAAACCCAGCGTGTATAGAAGATTGTCTCCCCAAAAGCTTAATTATTAACCAACACCTTAGGTTACTGAATACAGAGATTTAAAATGACACCTAACTGTAAATCAGCGACACGAATTCCATAGTATGTAGTTATCTAAATCCTACTATTTCCAATAGCAGCACATTTATTCCAGGGCATACCTAAGTTATTTGTTTTATATCCAATTTGGAATGAAACAAATGTACTATCAAAGAAATGCGCTTTGCCTAGAGTCTGCTAAAGCATAAGCTTTGAGGAAAAAAGCCTCAAACGATCTCTGAAGGCTGATTGATTCCTTTGCTTTCCGAAGCCCTTCTTCACAATGACCTGTGTCGTATAAAATCCAACCTTCATAAACCAAATGTTCGTGTTCACTTGCAGCATTGTGCGTGCCAGCTGTAGACTTCGCATCGCTGCTTCAGGACAGTTCAACCTGATAAGAAGCATGTTATGGTACTTAATAAGCCTCGACATAAATAAGTTTAAATGGACAGAATACACAAATGAGTCCAGAGTTGTTGCTTCTACCTTAAGAGAAGCAAAGACTGCCTAAAGTATAACACACCTTTAGCTGCATCAGACTCAAGCATCTGGTATATAACTGATAGGGAGCCAATAACATCAACTAAAGACCACTGATCATATAGTTGTAACTAACAATCTGTAGCTGTCCAATTGTCAACATGCTCACGAACAAGTGTACATAGTTGGGTAGCAGCCACCCGTCCTTCAAACATCCTATACTCGGGAGACAATGTAAGAATTGCCTGAACATCGCATAAGGCATCTCGGTAGTCCTCTAGTGCCAGATAGAAACAAAACTGGAGTTCCAAGCATTCCAATGCAAGCTTGAAACCAAGAACACGGTTTATTTCTGCTAGAGCAGCTTCAACGTACACTTTGATTCCTCATTAGCCATGCAGCCCGATACATGTACAGGTAGTTAAGTGTTGGATCCAATTTTGTTGCCTTCTCAAGATTATCACACTTTTTCTCGCCTTCACAGTATAGTGCTCTCTCCTGATACATCCATCCAAGAGGGTTAAAGGAGGAAATCACAGAGCTGAGTTTGTCACAAGACCGTTGTTTCCATCCCTTGATGAAATCCAATCTAGCCAAGCCAGCAACAGAATAAACATGGCCTGCTGACACAGCAGCCTCAAATAATCGTTCAGCTTCGTCATATTCTTTCCACAGAGGCCGGGCGCATCCTAACTGATGAAAAGATAACTGCCTCTGCCTGCCACTGACTGAAGATTCAACTAACTGTTCCAAGAAGTAAGCTCTAATATCTGAACAAGGATCTCGGGCCATTGCAACCTCACTTAGCAAACAGTATAGCGAGAATGAAGCAGACCCAGCCATGATTGCTCTATGTTGTCTATTAGTGTCTCTGAATATCCTAGCTACCCGATCATCACTCAAACAATTGGGAAGATCATGAAGGAACACTTGCAGACATGAAGCAGCAAGGACATTGGAGTTTTCTGCAATAGCATATTCCATAAGGTCCACTGCTTCTTCTCTTGAAGTAACAAAAGATGAAAGTTTCCTGTCACAGGCATCTTTGAGCCTTTCATAGCAGAATTTATTGGAAAATATCAATACTTCCAACAAAAGATCTGGACAAATTTCATTTAGACTCCCAGTCTCACTAAAATCCCTGATTTCCCTCATACCCGATGGAGAAATGCCATTTTTGGAAAAATCTACGTCTTCTTGAAGTGATTCAGTAAAATCCCCATTAAGCATTGCATTAAATGCAGTTGATAGGGCAGCAATCTTCTGCCTCAGGCTATTCTCTCATCTTCAATTTGAAAGAAGACAGTTCTAGACACCCGCTTCTCATTTATCCCATATATTTCAGGGGAATTAAAATCCATACCAGTGGGAAGCTGTGAGGCAATGTCTATTGGCCCAAACTCCTGAGCACATTTACCATAAGAAACAAGCAACTCAGATATTAGCTCCTCACCTAGCTTCTCGTACTTTAACCACACCCCAAAAACAATTTTCTCATGAATTGTGCTTGCTTTCTGCCAAGCTAGAAGGAGACTCCTCCGTAACAGTTTGACTTCTTCAAGCCCTCTAAAGACTTGGAACTATAGCAAGTAAAGGTTTGACCTCTCGTGAGGAGGGCAAGACTCAAGTTCTTCATGAATTTGAGTTAGAACTTCTACAAAATCGACAGGCTTATAAAATGGGAGAACAGGCGGTTCGGGGACCTTGATGAGAGATTCTCTAAGAACATACAAATGAACTCAATATCATGAAAAGGAAACTAAGCTAAATAATAAAATAAAATAAGTACTTACATCGATGAAGGGGAAAATGGAGGGGATTTAGTAAGCTTTCCTCTCTCAACTTGAAGCCATGACTGTGGATTGAGTGCATGGAGTTGGGTTTCTTTACAAGCTTCTAGCAGAAAAATATTTCTCATGGGGCATAACAGAAAGAATAAGTCTCTAATCTCCACAACTCCAAATACAAACTTTGAAGAAAAACTATATTAAATTATATCCTTCCTTGACTGACATATCACAATCTTCAAATAGGTTCTCTACAACGCACCACATTTCTTGTAGAAGAAAAACAAAAGGCCCCATCACTGTCAAGACTCAATATCATTCATTGACTCTCAAAATGGGCATTCTCTAACAAGCTATAATTTCTAAATGTAAAACTACCACTAAATCAGGCCGCCACCAATGTAAAACTTACCACTAACCCATTGTGTAAGTCTTGAAAGAGGGTTCTGCAGGTCCAAAAGTACTTGTATAGCCTAGGCTCATGCCCCTAGAACATGTCTGTAATTCTCTGTCAGTTGCTTTGCACTTACATCTGTTACCCTATACAAATTCCAAATGATTTATTTTAAGTTAAGAATTTAAAAACATCAAATCAAGTGGGTGATATGTCTCAATCTCATAAGGAAGGCCTAAAAAAAAAACTCCCAAAAGCAACTAAACACAGTTATAGTTCATCAAATATTCCTTACTTATGCACACGGAAACATTGTAGTTGAGTAAAATTAGGAGTGAAACACAGTTTTCACATTTCCTTGGCACATGAAGCAACATAGCACACATGAAACTCTGATGTTTTCTCATTTTACAGATGCAAAGGAGATCTAGAAGGGAAAAAAAAAAAATTAAAATGATGTAGTATTTTCGAATCATGTTAATCATCGATAAGCACTAATCACTGTTATGTAATTATGTTTAGTAGCTTAGCTACATCTAAAATCATGTTAATCGTCGACAAACCTTAATCACTGAGTGATTTAAGATAATCATTTTCCACCCAGAATATTTAGTCTCATACTTCGTAAGAATAATGGATAGACTTAACCAATAGTTTGGTTTCAGTCTTGTTACACAAACCATCTCTAGAAGTTCACAGGATTCTTTCCCACCATCATATATCTTGGAGAGGCAGCCACGCTAAGTAAAATTCTTGCTAAAACCATATTAAACACCACTGAACTTTGCCTTTGAAGATAAACTACTTGTGTGAGGGAAAAAAAAAAAGAAAATTAAAAGTTTAAATAAAAAAAATCATAACTTTGAAGAAGAATAAGAGGTTAGTTAGTCATAATCATTCCCCTGATGAAAAGAAAGTCATAATCAAATCAAATACATGGGTGTGAGTATATATACCAGGTGTTGATCAATGCAATTACTGTTAGTTGGTCCAAAACAGTTCCACTAGGTCATTGTTTAAAATGAGATTGAGAACGAATAAAAAAATTAAAATTAAAACTGCTAAAATTCTCGACATGGTTCTCCAAAGAAGCTCACCTGAAGAAGGTTAACAAAAAGATTAATATCAAGTTTCTTTTGATTGATTTGGTTTAGCACAAAGCAGAGCGAGAAGAGAATCGGAGATTACCTGTATATCTCTACCTCCGTAATCTCCAAGTTGGGGTTATTAGATTTTTCAATTGGTGATCTTCAATCTCGAAAAAAACAAACCGTGCAATTGAGAGTTTTGTTTTTTTTTGGGAGTCGGAAGAGCGGGGAGATTCGGGGATAAAGCAGGCGAGAAGAAGTGAAGAAAATTTTCTCTAGCCTTTTCTTTTTCCATCCCCCATCCCTTCATATACTCTTCAGTCCCTTCGTATTCTTAACTCTAATAATAATAACTAATTAAATGATATTTATGGTGCGTATAGTTGGAAAAAAAATGGCGTGAATTTATATTTTTAATGTAAAACCATAGTTATTAGACCCGGCCAGGGGACCGGGTCACTGGGTTGGCAGTCCAACCAGTGGGTTGGACTGGGTTACTGGGTTGAACTACAATAAATTCTATTGTTCAGTAAGGATATTCTTGCTTCAGCGAACACTATGTCCTGTGTATTCCCTAGAACCCTGGGTTGGAACCCCACCACCAATTTTTGTTTTTAAGAATTGTTATTTTCTACGTTCAAATATAACTTTATATTAAAAGTGGAAGTCACAACAGGTGTGATGGGTAGGCCAACTGGCAAGCATTTCTGTTAGCTCCACAGGGAGCAAGGAAAACTAAATAGGAACTAAAAGTTCCAATTCTTGAACTTCTAAGTATCTCATATTCTCGAGTTCTTCAATTTACAACTATTGTGCTGATTTCAAAAGTCTTCTTTCTCTACCTCCCCAGTATGTACTGATTTTAAAAGTCTTATTTCTTTTGATTTGTGTTTACCATAAAGTTTGGAGTGTTAAGGGAGAATGTAATGCAGGTCTAACATTAGTACGTTTGACTGTGACTTTTGAGATTGACAAACCATACATTTTAGGTATATATACCAACCCTAACTATTTATCAACTTAGCCTACTTCCTCATCTAGGGAGAAGGTTAAGTTATTTATTTTAGTCGTCACTATCTATATACTATCCACAAATTTTAATATGTTACATAAGAACGTTAGTAAGTGGATCTAAAGCTTTAAACCTTACATGTATAGTTTCGGAGCTTTGAACTTCTCTTTTATATGAGCAATTCTTGATCAATAAAAAATTTCAAGTAACTATTTTCACTCACCTAATCCTCATCTACTAGCTGTATTTTATATAATGTGTTTAAGACTTATATTTTCTTTTTCTGTAGTTATTAGCATGCCCCATCCATGCTAACGGATAAACTTCTTTTGACATAATAATAAGATTTCAGTGCATCCTAAAGATGTAAATGTAGTTACTTATTGATGGATCTGATAACCAAGTGTTTTTTTTCCCATATTCTATATTATTTTTATTTGTTTCAATATGTGGTTGTTATTTTTTATTCTTCACTCTTAATTTCCTAAGAGCATTTATAGACCAATTCGTGCATGGGTAGACATCAATGATTCTATCCATATTATCTTTAGAAGTTGAAGTCATCCAAACTTACTTTCATGGTTGTTATTTGGTTATATTTGTATAATCTGATAAGTTCATGGTCGTTGTTTAAATTTTGAATGGGGTTATTGGTGTTAGTAGTGTACTCAAGTGGGAATGAATTACTTTGTACATGTTTAAGGTTTGTGTGTTAGTAGTTTGCATGCCAATGACATTTTGGAGTAGATAAATTTCTCAGGGAGTGTCAATGGCGCTATCAGAAATAGGAGATTCTTACATGGAAACACAAATAGGAAATTATTCAACAGAAGGTGAGTTAGTAGACTAAATGAGATTTTTTTATTTTTTAGGGTATGTTTTGCTGAATATATATAATAATAATTATTAATAATAATAATAATAATAAGTAAACCTCGCAAATCTAATACGATATAACTGAGTTAGGTTGTGTTTTGTGAAGTTGTTGGACTATATATTCAAAACTTGAAACTGTACTTCTAAATTTTTTTGGTCGCACTAATTTTATTGTGTACATATGTTTATGTTGGAACATTTGTGCCGTTTAGACTACCATTCTTCAAATGCATACTTAAAGTAAAATGATGTAAACCTACATGATAATATAGAAACTTGAGGGAAACCAAAAGGTTCCATGATCATGTACCATAATAGTTGAGTAATATGCTCATATGGATTTATTTTCTTAAAATTGAAGTTCAAACACACAACACAATTCATATTTGATATTTCTTAAATTTTGTGGGAGTCGGTTTCCCCGATTTTTCGGTTCACAAGTTAATGTTTAATGTATCTTAAAGTTAAAGCAATCTGTACTGCATTTTTCGACCCAGTTGGGTACGTTTGATTGTATTTCTAACCTGATTGTTTTGTATGTTCTTAAATTCAGGTGTGCTATTAATCCTACCTATATTAATATCCGTTTCTCCCAAGAGGCTCATAATGAGCCACATCAGCATAGTTTTTAAAATAGTCCCTATTTAAAAAATAATTACTTGACTTCTTACCAAACTAACCCTGAATTTGGCCTGCTCTCTAATTTAATATAAATTAAAATTGTCTTTTCATGTGTTATGTTAAAACAAAAAACAAAGCTAAACGCATTATTTCATTATTTCAAAAATAATGCATGGGATGAAAAAAAAACAAATTCTAAAAAACAATGGATTAGTTAATTGATATGTATTAGTTATTGGATATGGATATATATTAGTTAATAGATATGGATATGGATTAGTTAATGGATCATGATATGTATTAGTTATTGGATATGGATATGTTAAAACAAAAAACAAAGCTACCCATTATTTCATTATTTTGCATGCATGGGATGAAAAAAAAAAAACAAATCCTTAAAAACAATGGATAATAGTAAGCCTGGCCATAGGACAGGCTGATTAGCTAGTATAATATAATGCTGATTTTCTTTCACATGCGTTGTTTTACTATATTTTTGTTAGCCTTAAGCTACTTCATTAGTACTTTCGTCCCACTTACAATTACAAAAGGAATGATTTTTTAGCAATTGGTTTCTTTTGCAACAAATCAAATACGAAGAATCTAAAAAAGCATCACATTTTGGGTATGAATTTGAAGGTCTTAGTTCTCCAAGTCATGGCTCAGTCCTGAAGGTTGGACGACTCATTGATTCTTATCTAGCGAAAATTGCACCTGATCCATATCTAGATCTACGAAAATTCATTGCTATCATTGAAATCTTGTTTGACTATGCCCGAGTTATTGATGATGGACTCTACACAACAGCTGATATATATTTAAAGGCAACTTATCCAACTTTTTGTTTTTGTTATTAGTGTTGCAGTCTGAATTCATTTCTAATATAGAGTGATGCTGTGATTCAGTGTTAATTCGACTATTTCTTATGATTTACTTCACTTTAATTTGTGATCGAATTATAATTAATAGATTTTTTTCGTAAAACAAAATTGAAATTTTTATCACAGGTTTGTTTTGAAATTTTCATGTTTTTAAGAGTGATTTTTTTTTTTTTTTTTTTTTTGTAATTGCACTATTAGTAAATTAAGTATTTATTTGCCTTCTATCACGGACCATATTCAACATTTGTTTTTGATGGTTTTCAAATATTAAACCATGAAGAGGAGTACCTGAGTTTTTTTGGAAAAAGGGTCATTGAATCAATAAACATACAAGTGCTCATGCTCTTTACGTGCTAACATGAATTAGCAAACGATGAACATTCTTATTATCTGTTTTGAGGACTGTACATAACGATAAATAGAAGTTGGTATTACACGCCAACTTTGATAATTATCAGAAAATCAGAAACTAGACACAAATGCATTGAACCAACCCCAAAAAATAATTAACGGGAAATAGGATAATAATGAGAAATCGCAAGTTGGATGCAACTACATTGAACTAACCTCAAAAATAATTAAAGAGAAATTGGAAAATGGATGCATCACTGCATTGAACTAACTCAGAATAATTAACGGGAAATAGGAAAATTAATGCAACACTGCATTGAACAAACCTCAAAGAAAAATTAATGGGTAACCGGAAAATGGATGTGAGTGCATCAAACTAATATCAAAGAATAATTAACGGGAAATCGGAGACTGGATGCAATACTGCAATGAACTAATCTCAAAGAATAATTAAAGGGTAACTGGAAATAGGAGACTGGATGTAAATGCATTGAACTAATCCCAAAGAGTTATTAATGCAAAATCGAAAAATTAGATGCAAATGCATTGAACCAGCCAACATCAAAGAATATTAATGGGAAATTGGAAACTTGATGCAAATGCATTGAAGAAATCTCAAAGAATAGTTAACGGGAAATCAGAAATTGGATGCAACATTGCATTGAACTAACCTAAAGGAATAATTATTAACGGGAAATCGAAAATTTGATGCAAATGCATCGAACTAACCTCAAAGAATAATTAGTGGAAATTTGGAAACTATATGCAACTGTATTCAACTAACGCCAAAGAAAAGTTAACGAGAAATAAAAAAACTGGATAAAAATGCATTGAACTAACCTCACAGAATAATTAACGGGAAATAAAAAAACTAGATGCAACTGCATAAACTAACCTCAAAGAAATAATTAAAGGGAAATAAAAAATTGGATGCAAATGCATCAAACTATCCTCAAAAAATAACTGACGAGAAATTGGAAATTGGATCCAAATGAATTTAATTAACCTCAAAGAATAATTAACGGAAATTAGAAGCTGGATGCAACTGCACTAAACCAAAGAATAATTAACATGACATCGGAAACTGGATGCAAATCCAGCTAACTAACCTCAAAGAATAATTAATGGAAAATCGGAAACCGGATGCAAATGCATCGACTAGCCTCAAAGAATAATTAACGGGAAATCATAAACTTGATACAAATGCATTGAGCTAACCTCAAAAAATAATTAGTGGGATGAAAATTGAAAATTGGATGCAAATGTAATGAACTAACTTCATAGAATAATTAACGGTAAATCGGAAACTGGATGGAACACTACATTGAAGTAACCTCATAGAATAATTAACGAGAAATCGAAAACTGGATGTAACACTGCAATGAACTAACCTCAAAGAATAATTAACGGGAAACCAGGAACTGGATACAAGTGCATTGAACTAATTAACCTCAAAGAATAATTGACAGATAATCGGAAACTGGATGCAAATGCATTCAACAAACCTCAAATAATAATTAACGGGAACTCGGAAACTGGATACAAATGCATCAAACTAACCTCAAAGAATAATTAACGGGTAATCGAAAATAATATGAAACTACATCAAACTAACCCCAAAGAAAAATTAACAAAAAATCAGAAAGTGGATGCAACTGCATCAAACTAACCTCAAAGAACAATTAACGGAAAATTGAAAACTAGATGCAACTACAAGGAACTAACTTTAAAGAATAATTAACAGGAAATCAGAAACTGGATGCAAATGAATGAAACTAACCTCAAGGAATAATTGACGACAAATCGGAAATAGGATGCCAATGCATGGAACTAATCTCAAAAAATCATTCAGGTGTAATCGAAAATTGGATGCGAATGCATCAAACTAACGTCAAAGAATAATTAACTGGAAATAAAAAATTAGATGCAAATGCATTGAACTAACCTAAAATATAATAACGGGAAATCGGGAACTGGATGTAAATGCATTAAACTAATTAAACTCAAATGATAATTAACTTGAAATAGGAAACTGGATGCAAATGCATTGATCTAACCTCATAGAGTTATTAATGCACAATCCAAAACTAAGTGCAAATTCATAGAACTAACCTTAAAGAATAATTAACAAAAATTGAAAAATGGGAAATCAGAAACTAGATGTAATTGCATTGAATTAACCTCAAAGATGAATTAACAAAAAATCAAAAACTGGATACAAATGCAATGAACTGATCTCAAAAAATATTTAACGGAAAATCAGAAATTAAATGCTAATGCATTTAACTAACCTCAAAACATCGTTGTGTTTATGTGTAGTAGAAATATCTCGACAAGTATATGATTGGGAATGAGTTGCTATTCAAGTATATTCAATATGAATTTCGACTTATTGGATATTCTCACAAAATTTTTATCAAAATTCTATTATTAAACAACAAAAAAAAACTCGAATGGTTTTTATAAAAGTGCATTATTATTATTATTAGTATTATTATTTTATGGAGTATGGTTTTCATGTTGCAAGAAATTTGGATGAATGACCAATGTAATATTCATATCTCATAAATAGATCTATCTACATAGTTCAAATATTTTTTAGAATAATTTAATATAACGGCACCCATTCGTAGGACGAGTTCGGTCAACTAATAAACCGTCCGATTTAACAGGGTTTAACGAAAACCACCCGAGTTAACCGGTTCAGGACTGGGTCAAATGCTCAAACGATCCAATAATAGACCCAACCCAGTTAGATGATCGGTTTGCCGGTTCAACGGGTCAAACCATCGGGCCAGGCCAGGTCTGATAACACTGTGTAAAACCACATAACCGATTACACTTATTCAAAGTGGGTACATAATACTTAAATCTAAATACATAATGGGTATATTAAATTAGTAGAGGGAGAGAAACACAAACCAACCCTTCTAAATATTATATGGATGTTTTAATTTAAATATTCATTCTGGGGCATTATGCGTAAAAAAAATACCGAAATGAATTTAAGAGGCAAAGTTTATTATAGGATATACTACTAGTAGAGATTATTCTGTATCCCTACTTTTTCTTAATGTATTGTTAGTGGATACTTCTGCAAAATGACCAATTGGTTTAGGTAGTTCTCTGTAGTATATAGACACAATACACATTGTATTAAGTGTACACATTCATAGACTTTAATTAAAGCTGATAGAGTGGTAAATTGAGACACTGTATGGAAATCAAATTGAGTGTATGAAAATGGGTAAAATGGCTAATTGGATAGTTCGAGTTTAGGACTTCTTGTAGATTCGAACTAATGAGAGTGACAACTTTCGGGTGTTTGTGATCTAGGGAGAGTGGTTAAGTGTTTAGTCATTGTTCGCTAATATTACAAGTTGCATGTGACGTACAAGTTTTTATTATGTTATTAATGTTGGAATCTCTAAGTGTATTTCGAAATATTTGTGAGTGTGTGCAAAGTGGAGGATATGAACTATGTGTGTTCTCTCCACTTTAGTGCATTGTGTTTAGTCCCACATTGGTTAACCACCACTAGCAAGTGAGGTATATGAGGAATTCCTCTACCATAAGGGCATGCCCTTAGGATACAAATGCTTTTGTGTTAGGAGGGAGGACTCACCCAAAGCCACACGCGCGCGCGCCCACCCGCACCGAGTCGCGTCGTGTCGGTTCGGACTCAGGCTTGGGCTTATTGTCTAGTGGGTAGTGGCTAACTAAAAGCCTAAACTTGTTTTGCTTTTGCAGCAAGTTTCGGTGGGTGTCCTAGTTCAAGTTTGTTTCTTCTACCTTATCTGTTTGTGAAACCAATTTTGAGGAGTCATTCTCCCATCTGGTAACCGACTGCCTTCCTCTATATAAACACTGTTGTGCGTCCATAGAGGGTATCTTTTTCCAGATGCAGAGAAACACGTTTCACATCATCTGAACTCGTGATTACTAGAAACAGACCTTCACCCCACACGAAATCAGAGAACCAGAACTTGACCTCGTCCTATTCTTCTTCTCTTCTTTCCGGCCTTGAGAGAGAGTTATACCCGTTTCTAGAGGGTAGTCCGTTTCTAGTGCAAAATCGACCGATGTTAACCATTGAATCTGTAAAGGAAGACGCATGCTTGTTGCCTTTCGCACCATTGGAAGGGGCGAAATCTTTCCTTAAGGACAGCCTAATCCGCGCCTTGGTTATTACATTTTATTTTGTCCTTGTCTCTCTTATTGTTTTCTTTATCCGCATACAACAATTAAAGATTTATTTATGTTTTGCATTTGTAGAAGAGTAAGTGAATTTGGTTGCAATGTTTCCAACTTAGAATAGCATAATTAAACATTTTAGAATTTGTGAGCACTTAATGCCCAAATTATAGCTAAAGGTATTGCAACTTGCAAGTACAATCGAGAATGGTGTAACATCTTAAACTTATGCAGAGGCAAATCTCCTACTGTTGAAGTTTATAAGGTGTTCATTTGTGCCGTTATTGGTTATATATGGAGGGAAAGGAACAACAGACGATTTAATGATGTGTCTATGGCAGCCTCTAATCTTAGTAAACTTTTGATAGATGAAATGTGTCATTACTTGGAGGTCAAGGTGGATGTAATTGCAGATTCTATTTCGTTGAGGGTTTTTGCACACAGGCACACAGGCTTGGCATTTCCTTCAAGTATAAGAGAAAACCAGTCATTCAATGCAAATGGGTACCTCCTGATCATGGTATAGTCAAGATAAATTGTGATGGCTCTATGTCTGAACAAGGAGTGGGATATGGGGGAATAGGTCGGGATGAATATGGAACAGTTCTGTTCGCATATACAGGAGGAGGTTCAACTAGATCCATACTATTTCAAGAGATTAAGGCTATGGAACAAGGTTTAGCTATCTGTGTGGAGATGAACATTACAAGAGTCTTAGTAGCATCTGATTCTTTGAGTGCTATACAAATCATGACGGGAGCTGAGAATACTCCATGGAATTGCTGGAATTTGATGGCTGCTGTTAGAAAACATATCGCGAGGCTGCCGGGGATTACCTTCATTCATGTGTTTAGAGAGGTGAACAGAGCAGCTGATTACTTAGCAAAATTGTCAATCTCTTGTAATGTAGATGATTGTAATTGCTTTATCTCCCCTCTATGTAGTGATCTAACTACTATTGTGGAGGAAGACTTACATGTAACCTATTCGAGAAGCTAATACATGTAAGGGTAAGCCTAACCTTATCAGTCCAATACGAATCACTGTAGCAAACCTCATACAGTCGTACTGCCTGACTTGACTTCGATTTACAACACACACCGGCCTCCATTTTAATTTCAGTTCTTTATCATTTAAGACAAAATTTTGCTCATTTAGGAGAAAAGAAAAAAAAGAAAAGAAAATATTAGTGATGACAGTGTCAAGTCAAAATGCTAGTTCGTTCATTACAAGATGTGGAAGTACTTAGATTAAAGTAAATAGAAATTAGATTTCGTTAGACAACTTTCAGTTTGTTAATCGGGAAAAAAAAACAAAAAACAACAACAACTTTCAGTTTCTTGAGCTATTAATGATTTTAAACCACTGACTAGCAGGGTCACACTTAGAATCTTCTTTCAAGCATCTGCATGTATTAGCGACTATCGTACCATTTAAAACACTGCTACTAATATCCATACACATTATGTCTCCATTGGCAAGCTTAGATGAAAGGTGCATCTTGGAGTCAGATATCATATCCCATTTAGATGCAGAGCTAGTGCAGCTAGCCACAAGTCCAATTGGCATGCCCATTCCAACTGCTTGTAAACACAAGTTTGTTCCCTTCATCACTATGGTTTTCTGTCTAGAATCGTAAACCCAAGCATCAGATACCTGGCATGGCCCAAGTCTCAGTTGCTTGAATGTAGAATTGTTAAGGATGCAAAATCCACTTGATGGATGGAAAATAATGTTGTATGGAGCTGTACTAAAAAGACCTGGACCTGCATTTACATAAACGTACATGTGTAGAAAGTTCATTCAAGTATTCATGTTTTCGAATTCTACTACTTGAACATGGAACAAAATAACCAAATAAAATGTACCTTGATACGGAACCTGTACTGCATTAATCCGTACCATGAAGCTTGTATTCCTAACCTCCCTCCAATTTCTATCTAATACTCCATACACCTCTTCCAAATCCCTATCCCCTTCTCTCAAGTAATAACTCCCTTGTAAAGTCCACAAGGCCCAATCCAAGTCTAGCTCAGCTATAACTCCAAACATGCAATTCAAGAACCTATTGTCATTCACATTAGTTCCTCTTTGATCACCTCCAAATTCACTGAGAAACAATGGATATCCTTGTTCCAGTAAAAACCCTGCGTTGCCCATGAAATTTTTCATGAAACTCCCACAGACCTCATTTGGGCTACCGGTCTCCCAGCCATTCCCAATAGAGACGCCATATCGATGTATCTCAAACACTGCTTTCTTTGTAAATGATAGATTTACTTGCTGCTCCTTGAGGAAACTGAGGTCGTTGTCGTATGACAATCCAGAAATTATAACTAGAACGTTCGGGTTCGCTAAGTGGACAGTTTCAGCACCTTCTTGCATGTACCTAATGCAATTATGCACATCCGAGTTAATTAGTAGGATCGGATAGGACTCTGCAGCACATAAATCTTTGTAGTAATTACGATAATACAAAAATATGATTTTGGATTACTGAAATGTACAATGATTCCGTAATGGCAATATGCGACATAAATTGCTTAAAAATGTTGCGTTACCTGTACCACACAGTCTTATTCTGATTGGGCCCTCTGAGCTCGTTTCTAAGGCTCATGCCCACTACTTGCTCTGTGTCCTTGAACATTGTGGCCATCTTGGTGAGCCCCTTCAGCCAAAGTTGAGGATCGAAGTACTGATCGCCAAAGAAACCATTGCCGTCGGTGTTGCTACAACACCAACCTGGCTTGCTTATGTGATTGTCCAGTATAACCATCACATTGTTATCACCAAGGTTTGCAATAACAGTCTGTTCAAGACAGAACAAGAATGTTACTATGATAGGGAAATATGGATTACATAATAAGCATTGAAAATTCTAAGAACCATCTCATTATGCACAGCAAGAACCTTTTCAATTTTGATCCATGTTCATCAAAATATTTTTTGATATCAGCTGGGTTCAGTGAGCATATTTAGGCCCATAACTTGATTTGATCTTGGGACATGAGTATGATAACATGGGTTCGGACCCATATCACCCTTGGTGTTTTCAGTTTTCATTTTGGTTTTATAAAGTCGAAATCACTCGATGGCCAAAACACAACCCTGAGTCCCTAAAGCTTCCTTTTAGTAAGGACAAGAAGTGAACACGGGTTAGCAGTGATCCTGACATGTGAACATCTAAGTTTGGGTTCAGACAAAACATTTTGGACTTACGAAGCAAGAGTACATCGATCACTACATCTCCTAGTAGCAGTGTTGTAGCAGTGTTCTAAAAAACGCTAGGTAGTAGTCGGGGGCGGTGGGAGCGCGCCTAGCGCCTAGGCCTTTTAGGCAAATGCTGGAGAATTTAAAAGCACTAGAAGTTTGTTTTTTCCTAATATATCTTATAATAAATATAGTAATACATACCTATACTACAAGAAATGAAGAAAATCATTTACCATAACTCAAAAAATAAACACAAACAAAGATACTTATTACAAAAATGCATAATAGTTTAATTAAGAATATTGACTTCATATAAAAACATACCCTTTTTTATAGTGACATATAATTTACATTAGACTTTAGTCTTTTAAACCCGTTCAAATCTTAAGTCTATACGGGTCTTTAATTTTCGATATTTAATTATTCAAAAAAAAACAAAAAAACAAAACCCTTTAACTGGACCATCTAGAGGCTGCCTAGCCCGCCTCATCGGTCAACCGATTTTTCAAACAACTTAGGCCTAGGCGAGTCGGTTGGGCACCGCCTAGTGCTAGAGACTGCCTAGACCGATTTTTAGAACAGTGCTTAGTAGTCATACCCCTAAGAGAACAAGTCAACAAGGGTCGTTGTCGAAGTGAATTCTTCCTAGACTTGGTGTGGACCCAATTTCAGTGATCTGAAAAAGATCTTTATGTGGACCTAGTCCTAGACACAACTATTTTTAAATACAAAAGAAAAATAATTGAAAACAAAAAAGAAAACAGAGAAACTAACGGGACAAATGGCATATAATTGGCAACAGTTACCAGATGTAGCTGGTTATAGAGGAGCCGGACTATTTTTGGTAATCATATCCAGTTCAACATTTATTGGACTTTGATTTATTTCATTCGACAACTATAGCTCCACTGTCATACCAGATGAAGTTGATGTCTGGGCAATGCTTATACTAACGCACAAAAACATTGATTACCATTTTCACATTGCACGAATTATAATCCTCACAAGTTATTATGTTTTCACATTGCACGAATTATAATCCTCACAAGTTATTATGTTTACAGATGGATTGAGAGAATACCCGAAAAGCCTGGATGAGGGTGAGATTGAGGAAAGACGGATTGTGAACTTGGATCCCAGCAATAGACTCATCAAGTCCTAGAGTCTTGAACCATTTCTCTACAGTGGTTGAAGCCAACGAATCATTAGTGGGCAAGGCAACAGGCCAAGTAAATCGTACACAGTTGAATCCTGTTTCTACTATCTTCTTAGATATATCATCAAGAGGCCTCTTGTTGAGTCCCTCAGCAAGTACTGTTTCAAGGTGAGATGGCCAGTTTACACAAGCTACTTTCACTCTCTTTCCTTCGTTATTTACAAGCCACCTTGAATTTGTATATAGAGGCATTCCAACCACTCCAAGCTCTTCTACTATGGCATCGACACAAATAATGATAAACAAAGGGAAAATTAATGAAGAAAAGTGATACTCCATCGTAATATTTGTTTTGGGCTTTGTGAAGACTAGGATTCTTTCGTGATCTTCTTATATATAAGCATTGCCACCCAACGCTTACAACTGGTTACATCCTTCTTGTTGTTTTTGCTGACAACTAATTATAGTCTTTATAGCTTTATGAACTAACTACTTACCAAATTAAATTTATGTCCATTGAATTCTATTTAATGTTACTAACAGCCAGCTAGTTCAGTGTTGTGAGTAATTCTCTTGTTTGAGAATTCAAAATGCAGTATGTGTATATTGGAGATCCAGTTTCAGTAATTTTCATTAAGTAGCAATTGTTGTTAGTTGTTATTGGCAAGTAGAATTTATTATTGGGTGCTTTATCATTTATGTCCACTGAATGCACTTAATGTTGCTAACTAGAAAGTAGTAATTACTCTAGGTGCGTTCTCCATCAATTCGTCAATGGTGTACTCAAGTTGATTAATCCCTCTCGTTCGATTATTCGCGTTTACTACGCATCTCATCAGTTCAAGTGTGGTAGATGTCACCAACCTGCTGGCCGTGGCCCTCCATTTAGTGGCCAATACGTACTTGAGGAATCAGATTGTTAACTGATCCGATGTGTGATTGAAGTCATGCAACTGAAAAAGTGTTGTGAAGTAGATCGAAGATTCTAGCCATTTGATTGTTTCATCTCCCAGCTTCAATTGCAATAGGCAAGATCATCTTTGTGAAAAATCACGATATATATAAATTTTGAACTGATATAACAATCGTTGGCCACAAACGTATCGAACAAAGTTGAACGCGAGAAGCACTCTTTTTCATGGGAATGACACGAAAAAAAAAGGGTGTGTTTTGTGCTTATAGGTCATATAAAAGCTAACTAGTAGAACTTAAAGACTATCAACTGTCAAGGTAGTTCTTTGAAGAAACTTTTTGATTTTTGTACAACTTGATTTTCGTAAAATAGAATATACTATGATCAGGAAATTCTCCTTCAGGAAAAGTATAATCTCAGCTCCACGTACTTTCAAACACAGGAACTTGCTAATATATACCATCCAATCAGCTTCCATATCTCGATTTCCTGTGGAACAGGATACATATCCTTTTTGAACTAATTTTCGCCAACATTTTCTGAGTTTTTTTTTCAATTAAGTCTTGACATCCGATTTGCAAGCATTACGATTTAGTGATTATCAGCGGTATACAAATTTTTTTGGATACGGTACATCCGTAAATATAGATATCTAGGACCATTTCCAGGCATGTATATATGTTCAAGGGTAAGAATAAATGATAAATGTACATTGTACTCCAACCAGCCTTTTTATTTTGACCAATTCAACGGGTTTTTAACCCTTTTGCCCTTGCTCTAAAACAAAAAACTTCTCTCTCCTCCTGCAACTCTCTCTCCCCTCATGATTACCATAATTTGATGTGTACAAGGATATCAACCGCACGATTTTATAGAGATCGACCACAGTGAGATGAGCGATTGAGATTACCTAAACTTTTGAAATTATTGAGCAACTGCACGATTTTCATTTGATTAATTTTAGATATATGGTCGAGATTGGTTATTGCAATTTGAAAAACTTGAATGTTTGAACAGAGGTAATACGATATCATTCATCAAAACCAAAAAGAAATATCAACAAGTAACAAAACAGAAAGAAAGAAGAAAGATATGGTCATTCTTGTTCATTCATTAATGGTCATTCTTCAAAAGAAAACATAACATTGAAAAGCATAAAACATGAAGAAAGAACATCAGTCACCCTCTTTACTTTCCTCATCCTCTTCGTCCTCATCCTCGAAATCTGCCTCATCATCTTCCTCGTCACCATCACCACCATCACTTGAACTCCCATCATCACCCTTTCCATCGTAACAGTAAGGGTCCCTCAGCCATTCATCTTCTTCTTCTTCATCATCTTCTTCACTTGAATCAGAGTATTCACTGGTAGGGCAATCTGACCAGTTGGGCCACTCGGGAAGAACCATTAAAACAATAAAAGCTATGAGAAAGTAAGAGAAAAGATTGAGCCATATATATTTAAGAAATTTGTTTCTTCCAGTACCTAAATTACAAAGTGTAAGATAGAACTATGTAGTTTGAGAGTCATTTTAAAGAGGTAAAAAGTTATAGAAACGAGAAAATTTAATGGAAATAGTTGAAAATTTAATTTATTGTTATCCATGCACTGGACTGTGAATGTCAATGTGAATGAATGCCTCAATTTTCTAAATTCATTCAATGTTGGTAATCTAAGTTATTGAGTTGAGTAAATAAAACGTAAAAAGGTGGGGAAACTTGACCAAGTACAACTTTCAAATGTACCTTATGAGGTGAAATTTGGCTTTCAAACCTTTCAAGGGCACGCACCTGTCAATGCCTTGTTCCACAATTTAACCCTTCAGACATGATCATTTATTTATATTGGTTATATATAATCCAACTGATATGGACTTAGAAATTTAGAAAAGTAATTTTATAAATAAAAAGGAAAGGAAAAAAAAATACAAAATTGATATCCAATTGATATACAAATGGTATCTTATATGCACTTAGTTCCTGATGGTAAAACATTCAGATAAGTTCAATAAAATGACAAAATGTGACAAAATGTATATGAGCAAGTAAATAGAGGAAGTAATAGGGAATTCCAATTAAAGGAGACACCCCCATAAAATTATTTTACTATGAAAGAGATAAATTTTTACTATTATTTGTGAGTTTTCACCTGAAAACGAAGTATACAATGGAATTAAGTAGGACGTTTTGGAGAATTTGTTCCACATTGGAACAGTTTTAGCGTAATATGTAATGGTTTTATAATCTACGTCATTGTTTATGATGTTCAATATTGACAAAGTTTTCCTTATTATACAATTAGCCAAAAAGTTTTGGTCAAATTGAATAGCATGAAGAAGTTGATGATGGTCAGTACCTTAGAATATGTGTGTAGATAGATTAAGTGGTGAGATGAAGAATATTGTTTGGGCGGGAAAAGTGTTTGCCACATGTTTGGTACAGTACGATAGCATTTATTATTTGTAAAACGGTTGAACAAGTAATGATTTTTTTACCTTTAACTGGCACGTGTCAGTAGTAACCGCACAAACACCTAAGTAATAGGGGGGAAATCAGTTTTCAGACCAAAAACCGCCCAACTTGAAACCCTTCAAACCATAAATGCTTAATTTAGAACATTTCCAATATTTCAAAAATGCGGAAGCTTAATTTGACGTGTTGTATGTCACTAGACAAAATGCATAAATTGTTCAAGACATTCACTACTGAAGAAAAGGAAGATTTTGAGAATTCTTGCTTTGGGAAGTTTTTAAACATTGACGAGAGAATGCACACCACCACTATGCTAACCTGTGATGTAGCTGGACACCAAGTTGGTAAGCTTTGCTACCGAATAGGTAAGAAGGATTTGGTGTTCAAGAAAAGTGATGTTGCTATTATAATGGGTCTTAGTGTGAAGGAGGTTCCTAATTCATTCTACACGGCAGACATGAAGATACCATCCCAATTTCGTGCAAGGTTTTTTTATGGGAACCACGATTTCTGAAACAGAAATATTGGATGCTAGAAAGTTGGCAAAATCAAGTGTTGGCAAAGAAAGTAAGAATGATGTGTTTAGGTTGAATAGGTTGTATGTACTATTGCAGGTTGTGCTTCCAGGATCTACTAGGACGATAGATGGGAGGTATATTGATCTTGCAGAGAATTTGAATGCATTTGACAACTTTGCTTGGGGAACACCTCTGTTTGAAATGTTGGAAGAGTCTTTAGAAGATATATATAATCATGTGAGTGTAGGGAAGGATTCTTTTCCAGTTTATGGTTGTGCAATTTGTTTTGTTATTTGGGCATCTCTCCACATCCCATCTCTTGGGGTCCGGAGAGTAGTTAATTGTAGGTTCCCAAGAATACAAGATTGGGTAGACTTGCCTTCAAGAAACATACATCTAGATACGTATAAGAAAAAGATTGAGTTGCTTAAGGGGAAGACAGTGGTGTTAGAAAATTAGATCTTTCTGAAGGAGAACTCAATGAACAAGTGATGAAGGATGCTTTGGAGCAACAGGTTAGGCAAAGTGGTGCAATAGTTTCAGGGAAATTGAATAATGAGGAAGTTTTTCATAGACAGGCTAAAATATTTAAAGGCCTTGTACGTAAGTAACTTTTATTATTTACTGTGTTTAACAATGTTGAATGTTGTTGCCCCAAATATGTCAGCATTTCTTCTATGAAGTACTGATATTATATGGGTAACTACTGTTTGACATTTGAAGTTCTCATATAATCTTATAGGAGTTGTAATTGTAATATATTACAAGGTGCCCTTGTAATATAATTGGATTTGAAGTACTTTTGGAATTGCAATTTTGGTTGTTATATGAAGCACGGAGAATGTGTTGTTATGGTACTGGTACTGCATATGTCAACATTTGTTCATATATGAAGAACTAATATTTTACGGTACCATGTATGATAAATTGTAAAACTATATACGTTAGCAACAACTTATTATTTTTCTGTTGTGCTTTGATTAATCTAAAACAGGTTACTAAGGAGGTTAGGGTGGTTGGGGATAAACTCCAGAGTGAAATAAGGAGTGGCATGGAAACAATAATTCAAGAGATTGTTCATAGTGAGTTAAAAGGTGTTATGGAAAGTTCAGAGGTTGAGGTTGTGAAAGGACGTAGAACAAGGGGTAAAGTTAAGAGATTGAGGTTGTGAAAGGACATAGAAGCAGGGGTAGAAGTTCAGAGGTTGAGGTTGTGAAAGGACCTAGAACTAGAAGGCCAAGGAAGGCAAGCAATGCAGATGCTGATGCTATACTGAAAACACCAACAAGGTCTACCAGAAGAAGGTTGACTCAGAACCTAAGAAAGGGAGTTCATCACCTTCTAAGAAAGTTAGTTTTGATCTTTCTCCTCATTCATCATATCAAAGAAAAAGAGCATTGGACAAGGATGACAGCAGTGAAGTTGTGGGAGATACTTCAATACCTGCTCAATATAAAATGAAGAAAAGGAAAGTGGTCAAAGGTTGTGGTTCCCGAGTTTAGCCATCAAGGGCAAACAAAGATGAGGCTATCAAGGCTAGCGAGAGATAAAACTTGAAAAAAAAACATCAAATTAGTGAGAGAACAAGGCAGCGGGAGATTAAGGTTAAGGAAAAAGAGAAACCCATAAAAAGAAGAAAGCTTATCCAGGATGATTCAAATGAAGATGATGATATTGAAAAACAACAAAGAGAGCAAAACGAGTCATTTGTTGCAACTGTTTTGCAAGAGATTAGTGAGGACATATCAAAGAGAACATCTGAGGGGATGGAAATTGTTATTTGGAAAGAGGATGAAATGCCTGGTGATGACTGTATGGACATGGAGGTGTTAAAGGGTACTGTGGAGCTGGAGGAGAATGTGGAAGAGGGTGGCCAAGAATCTGTTGATAAGGAGGGTGGGAGGACCTGGTGGGGGTAGAGATTGCAGTAGTACCTTATGCTGAATCTGCAGTGCTTGACCATGTACCCTTTTACTCTCCTTTGGCTTATGATTTAGTTCTTCCTTCTGTTGATCTTGATGAGGAAGCAGTCCTAAACAGAGAAATGGAAAAAATCAATTTTGCTTCTCTATTGGCTGGAAGTGCAGAGCTGACTAACATAACCGAATTGCCAGCCCTATCACCATATGAAGGAGTAAGCACTAAATATGTTGTGGTATATGTTGATGATGTTCTAAACAGTGTGGGTTAGCATGATGTGGTACTTATTCACGCTGAAATGGAGATGGAAATGGATAAGAAAACTAAAAAGAGTGGTCGTAAAAGGAGGAGGTGGGAAAAAAAACTGGGAAGATAAAGTAATAGTTTATGGGAAGAGAAAATGGGAAAGGAATGTGACTCATTGATCAAGGTTGCTCTGTCATCAACCTTTCACAAGAAAACAACCACTGTGAGTGAGGTAAATGTTCTCAATTATTACTAGAAAAAGTTCACTAGGAAGCAGGATCAATATAGCTCTCCAAATATGAGAGTATTTGGGTACGATCAAGTCATTTCAGTGCATAATTTTCATTTATTACATGGAAGACAGTGGGTGGATGGTGAGGTAATGAATCTACCATCACTATTTCTCTCTACAACCATCAGCAACTAGTTATTAATGTGCAGAGTAAAATAATACATTCAAGTTAATTGTTACTAATCACTATATGATTTTTTTCTAGGTTCTCAGCTTATATGTGAAGCTGTTGATCAGGTAGTATAAGCAGCACTGTAAGGAACATGTCATTCCAGAAGAAGAAGTGGACATTGGCCAAGAGGAAGAGAGGACCAATGATCCACTTCAGTGTGACCAAGAGGACAAGGGAGTTGTTGATGCTAATGAAAGGCAAGTGGAGATTGGGCAAGAGCTAAAGAGTCATCATGATGCAGCTGGAATTTTGGTACAAGCCAAGGATAGTGAATATGCTACTACTACTTACAACCGAGTGAACATTGCCCATGAAGAAGAGAAAGATACTGAAGCTGGTCAAGATAAGGATGGGTCTGATGACCAGCAAGAGAACATACTTGAAGAAAAGAATTAGTTCACAACGAAGTGCTGACATATGTTTCCATATAAGATGTCAGTTAATATTTTTGAACATGGGTCTCTCATTTTCAGTGGTTTGTTTTGATAAACGTAATATTTTGGTTTACTTGTTATTTTATAAGCTTTTTTGATATTATTCGAGGTGAAATGGCCAATTGAATCTGAAATCATTTTTATTATACACTATACATTGCATGTTAGTTTATACATTGCATGTTGTTGATAGAAGATACATCTTAGAATGTCAGTTCCTACATTTTAGATTGGTATTTGCAGTCCCATTTTAGTGGGAAACATTTGGCGAGAATTGTTTTGAGCGGGAACAATTTGGCGGGAAAATGTGTGTTTATAAATAATACTTTTGCCATTTTCCCTTCCCTTGACTTTTGTATCACATATTATTCTTCCCAATTGAAAATGAGTAGTGGTGAAGGATCTAGCAAAGGAGTTATTGATGGTACACCCTCAAGTTACAATCCTAAGTGTTTCAATTGTAGGGAAAGTGATAATTGGATATCTAGTTGTCCGTGGGCAAACTATAGGTGTCCTAGATGCTATAGGAAAAGTATGAGGTATGGTAAGAGTAGGCAGGAGTGAAGCTTTGGACAAAGGTATCTTTCATGCAAGGTTTAATTTAAAATGGATTGATGTAGGAAGGGGAGGAAGTGATCAGAATGAACAAATTGTTAGTCCAGTTGGCGAAGCTTTTCAAGCATCAGCTGTAGATGGACAATTAAATGTTACTATTGATGGACCAGTCACAATGAAAATTAAAAGAAGTGTTAGTGATGTGTTATTGAACTTGTCAAGAAATTGTCTATTTGAGAATAAGTGTATGTTGCGGCGTTAATTTAATAATATTTCTTTTCTACCTTACATATTGATAACTTCAATAGACAAAACACCTGCTACTTTATAAACAACAAAATACTATTACATCAATTCCCAAATAACTTACATAGCCACTGGAAGCCCAATGAAAATCCCAATAACTTTATAAGTGTAATTATTGACATTATGTTTATATGTAGCTAATGGTTGAGTCAAATGAAGTCTTCGGTGGTAAAATCTGGCGGAACCCCAGCTGAAAAGTCAATCCAAGCAGCATCATCTGTTGAAGCAGTGCAGGTTGCTATGTTGTGTCCAAGGGCACCACAACGGCTACACCTTCTCCTTTCCATTAGCACACCTCCCCTTTAGAACGTTTCCTTTTCTTTTGGGGCCGGCCAAGCATTACCTCATATGTGGGAAGACGAACCATGATGTTGTAACTTCCCCAATGCCACTATTCTTTACCCTTCAAAGGTGTCCAGTTCTCTCGATAGGTATCCATCATCGTTTCCTTTGAGTAACAGTAACACGGCAAGCAGAAGTCATACATAGAGAACCGACCATCGTCAATGACCTTCATTGCATGGCTGCAAGGAATACCAACATTTTGAAAGAAACCACATGTACAACATTTATTTAGTAGGTCAATTGTATTCGTCCACCCTATGCTACTAACCATGCGCACTTCACTAGTATCCGAGTACACGTACTTACTAGCCCTTATTGCAGTGAATGACCGACTAACATAACGAGAGAAAATGATTACATCCTCAGCTGATTTCGACAGCTTTGTCTTCAGCTTTGAAGCCATAACCCGATAGTCATAAAAGTGCCTCATAATGTTCATTCGAATACCATTTAGCAGAGATGTAATTGGCATAGCTTGCTCCGACAAAATCATCTTATTCCAGCACTCGATATGATTTGTATACCAAATTCCATACCTTCTCATTTCAACATAGGCAAATGACCATTGTTCCTTAGGAATCTTTATTATTTTTTCATAACCTTTACTATCGCTACACCAAATGCGACACATGATTCTCACAAACCCAGCTTTATCATAAGTTTATGTTACAGCCTTGACTTTCCTTTTGGTGTCTTCTTTGTTGACATTGTTAGATATGTTGTGCACAAAAGCAATGGTATGCATTTGGAAGGATTTTTGGCACGGCCTAGAGAATGTTTGCATGCCTATCTGATAATAGAACAAACTTATCTGTAGGACCAACTATAATATCTCTGAGTTTCTGAAGAAACCAATCCCAATGTTCATTGTTATCTTTTGGGACTACACCATCTGCAATTGGAAAGCAATGGCTATCTCCATCAATAGAAAGAGCAGTTAGGATGACAGACTTGTATCTACCCTTCATGAAAGTTCCATTGATCATAGTCAACAGATGAAGGCACCTTCTGTAGGCACGAACAGTTACGCCATAGCTCACAAACGAGCACTCAAACCTATGCTCGCTTGTTGTTATTATATAAGTGTGGCAATCTAGATCAATTTTCTTCAGTTCTTTAAAATAATTTGGTAGCATCTGGTATGATTGACTGAAGCTTCCCCTTATCTACATCGAAACAAAATAGACCAACTGAGGTTACATATGTATACCAATTACTTAATTACTTGCTGACAGTTACAAGTCACTTAGCTTTTCTAACGCCATGACAGATACAAATTAGTTACAAGCTAATCGAAAAGATGATAAATGACTGACTTGCCCAATTACTTGGTGTAACAATAGATGTTCTTAAAGTACTCAAAACTTACATATTCCTACTAGTTGCCTTTATAGTTGCTGACATTTACAATAGTACTCTGACATTTTTTAACATAATTTCTCTGGCTCTCCATGTAACTTTATATGTCACATTAGTTAGTTGTGACTGTTTCACCTCCAACTGCAAGTTCTTTGCAGTCAATTCTTCATTGTCCCTAAGCTTGGACATAACAATTTCTGAAACCTAGTTTGCGTCTACTTGTGAATTTTTTGAAACAACTTTATCTTGTGCACAAGTGTGTGCATCTCTAAAAGTTATAATAACCCACATATCAGACCCAGTTGCAGGTTTTGCATACAAATGAAATGGACAGTGATAAGCACCCAAAACTGTAATATTAAACCCCGTAGAGATATAGTGTTTTGGTTAATTATGTGTTTAATAATCATGAAATAATTATATTTTCGTACTTTTGTAAGTTTTCGCAGTTAACGTGAATATGATGATAAAATATGCATCAAAGTACGGGAATACTGGAATACTTGAAGTCTTCCCACTCAGCCCCAGTGAAGTCCAACAAAGCCTGACTAGAGCCGAAGATTCCAAAAGGACAAAACCAGTGCAAAATGGGTCCACGTGTAAAGAAGCAACAAACTTTCGAAGCTCACATCTTTCAAACCTGGACGCCGAGTTCGGAAAAGTGATTTGCCAGAACTACCAGGGCGACGAGCTCTACACAAAGACAGAAAGTTATAAAAATGCCAAAATCTGGGCAGCCACTAGACACAACACGTGGACCCATTCTACGGGTTCACAAGGCATGATGAGTCAGCATAGGCAGGTGGCAAGTGATAGTCACAATTGTCTGCCACCTTGCAATATGAAAAGTGTAACGCCCATAATTAAAATACGTATTTATTTATTTATTGAAAATTTGTTGGATTGGATTTGGGATATGTGGGCCTGATTTATGGGCCCGAGTCTGTATTGGGCTTAGATTTCAAACCCAGGTATATATACATTTTTCCAGAGAATAAGGTTTTTTGGATTAAAATAAAAAAGAAAAATGGAGGCGGAGATAAAAGTTTGATTTCTAGAGTGTTGGAGCGCGACGATTCGGACTAGGAGGGATTCGTGGAGCTTTTGATTAAGGTGAGTAGTTTAGTTTCATTTTCTCGTATATACAAAAAGATAACTTTTACTGTAGTACCATGTTTCATTCATTTTCTGCTCTTTTCTCTTCAGCAATTATTCTTCTTGTTAGTGTTTAAAACTTGTTAGATTATAGGACTGTCAAAACTCTTAGGTGGTTATTAATGGAGGTGCGATCCCCAAACCTCCTCCTCTGTCCTGTAAATGTTTGAATGGTAATACTGTGATACTGTGGTGGTGTTGTTATTGTATTTTTTTGTATTTTTGAACTGCTATTTTGTATTGTGGGTTGGTGGATTGATGAATGGTGGTAGGGGGGAGTTTGAGCGTGGTTTGAAAGCTTCAAGGCGACGTTAATGGCGGTCGGACCTATGTTGGGGGATGAATTTTCGAAGTTAGGTAGTAAAGTTTTGGATTTATTAAAGTGGTGGGGGTTTTCTCCAGGACCAAAACCGCTTGGTTGAAATGGCATGAAGAGGCGAGATGGTAGTGGTGGGATTGAGCTGGTGCGCTGGTTTGGGTGACCGAGATCGCGACCCAGTGCACCCAGTCTCACTTCAAATTTTCGGTGTCTTTTGGTTGGGTTTTTCCTCCTGAGTGGTTTCAGTTAGTTGGAGTGCCGGTGGGTGGTCAGTGGTGGCTGGTGGAGGAGATCTACGTACTGGAGGGAGAAGACGATACTGTTCTGTGTTTGGGCTTGGGGCTTGGGCCTAAACCTTTGTTTGGTTGGGCCAAAACTCTATTTTTATGTTGGGCCGGTTCTATTTCTTGTTGGGGCCAGTTCTAATTTTGTTTTGGTTGGGCCGGTTATGATTTCAATTTTTGGGCCTAAACACTAGTTAGTGGTTGGGCCGGATTAATCTTAAGTTTTGGACCAGTTTAGTTTAAGTTTGGGCCAATTTCTTTTATTTCTTTGGACCGAACCAATTAAAGTTTTGGGCCCGTTTAAGTTTCATTTTTGTTAGCTTGGGTCGAACCCAATTAGCTTTCTTTGGGCCGAACCAATTAAAGTTTTGGGCCAGTTTAAGTTTCATTTTTGTTAGCTTGGGTCGAACCCAATTAGCTTTCTTTGGGCCAGTTTCAAGTTTGTTTTGGGGCCGGTCCATATAACTTAAAATAGATCCAATGAGGTCTTTAAATAATATTTAGATTTTTGGGCTTTGATTGTGGATTGTGGACTGTTTAATTGTGCTACGTTTTATGTTGTAAATTGTATGGATAAAGCAAATGCTAAAATGGTGCGGAAGCCTGTATAAATTTGGTTGTCATTATCTAATTAAGATTTGACGTGAGTAGAGTGTATGTAAACATATAAATTTGGCACGTAACAAGAGAGGAATTCTTATAAGACTTAGATATATACGTTTTTATGAGAATTAAATTATATACGGACTTAGATTCATGGACTTTAGTATTGGGCTTTGATGGTGAATTGAGTTCACATAAATATATTGAATGAATACGTTACATGATTGATTACTATTATGAGTTGCTACTTAAATGAATTGTAGTATTTATGAAGGCTGGAGATATTCCATATGGTGTAGTTCAATATATGATTGGCACGTGAAATAATAAGTTTTGAGATTTGATATAGAGATGTTTGGATATCGTGCAATGAATAATATTGGCATGTGATAATGTGGATTTTTATTATAACGAGAAACGTTGAGCTTCAGTACAATTAAGTATACTGGCATGAGATAGAACAAGAATTATTATTGAGATTTTCCAAATATGGTGGTTTAGTGCAATAATTTATTTGGCACGTGATAGAGTGAAATGGTTAATTATGAGATACTAAGGTATGACACCTGAATTAATTTACGTAACGAAAATCCTAGAACCTAGCTGCCACAACTCATGTAATTTGGCTCTAGTGATGGGCGTATGTGATATGATTGGCCCTTCTGGCGTTTTAGTGAATCTGAATGGCCCTAGTGGTGGGCGTATGTGATATGATTAGCCCTTCTGGCGTTTCAGTGAATCTGAATGGCCCTTCGGGCTTAAGTAATTTGATTGGCCCTTCTGGCGTTTCAGTGAATATGAATGACCCTTCTGGAGTAGCAGAATAGTGGTTTGATTATTTCGATCGCAAAAACTAGAACGAGACACGCGATATTTCATGCCGAATAGTGGCAGTACTTACATAATGGCTTTCGTGTGAGGGTTACCTGGTGTGCGGCATCCCGCTCAGGGTAGCTACGCACGGAGTGGTTCATTTTGTGAGGGGAGGCATGTGGATGTACATGTTCGGCGTTGGGTAGCGATTGTGGTAGCCAGGGAAACTAGGTAAGACATAGATACGACGTGATTTTAGGGACACGCAAAGAAAGCCTTAAATAATATAATTATGGTAATATGTTGGTTAATGATATATCTTTAAATATATGATTGTATATAGTTTTGCAGAAGGGTGGGTCAAACTAATTACTTGTGCGAGAGGCGACCCACTCTCAGAATTGAGCATGAAATGCGGTACGTATAGAATATGCTTGGCTGGTTATTAGTTTAGTTAGAACCTAAGGCGCCTCGGGGGAGGAACTAAATGCCTTTTATTATGCGTATGGTTTGTTGTGTGGTTAGTGGAAAGTTAAGGTGCCTCAGTGGAGGAACTAACTGCCTTACATGTTGTATGTACATATCGATATGATTATTTTTATTATTGGAAGCTAAGGCGCCTCAGTAGAGGAACTACCTGCCTTAATTATGGTACATAAGGATGTTGTATTATTCATTGGAGGTTAAGGCGCCTCGATGGAGGAACTAATTGCCTTATTTATTGTGTAAATATTTGTATAAGTATAATTTGTATTTTAGGGCTACTCACACCAGCATTGTTTATAATGCTGACCCGATTTGCATGTTTGCTTATCAGGTGTGTTCATTAAATAAACATAGTTGATAAGTCTTGACAGGTTTAATGTTGAATAAGGTTGGTTGCTGCTTGTGGTTTGCATTAGCATCGCAATTTAGGATCCCTTAAGGTGTAATAGATTTTAGTTGAGACAAATGTTGTTTTGTATTTTCAGTTGTAATTATAATTAAAGAGTTATTGAAAGGAGATTTGTAACCTAATCTTATTTGGGAATTTTTGTAATGAAGAGGACTTTTGTTTAGTTTGAAATTTTTATTGGTTTTTAATTATCCATATATTTAAACTATTTATGGGTTTTTGGAAGTTGAGAGTGCATCACACCTCGAAAATTGAAGAGTCGGGAACAAATAATGTTTTTCCGAATTCTGTTGAAATTCGGGGTCTGACAAAAAGACAAAACCAAATTAATACAAAATGAGGAGTGTTATCAATTTGAATACAAACAAAATATTTAATTAGGGGCTTCACGTGAAGGGGCTGGAGAGATATATATGAGAGGGGACCTCACTATAAAAGAGGGGATGGGGGTAATTTGGAGACTTTAGAGGCTGGATTTTTAGCTTTTCATTTGCTGTTTCATTTTCCAGTACGTAGCTTTCCCTTCCAGTAGCTTTCATACCAGCATCAATACTGTAAGTCCTTTTACTTAATAAAAGTTATTTCTTTTCAAGTTAAATTCCTGTTCTTTATTTACTTGTTTAAGTGTATACAATAAGATCAATCCATCCATCATGACCATGAGCTAAAACCTTCCCAAAGGGGAAGGTTAATGATGCTCATGTGAGGATCCAGATTGACACTTTAATGTTCCAGAATCACTACTTAGGAATTAGGTGTAGATTATACATCCGGTCCCAAAATGATTGAGACTGTCCAAGTTTGGAGTGCTGATGCTCCAGAACAGTCTCACGTGAGACCCAAAATGTCTCGCGCGTGACTCTATGGTGTTAGATAGCTCTCTGATTTGTCCGGCTGATGTAGAATCAAACCAGGAGCTGAAATGATATTCCAGAGATGGAATATTAGTTCAACTCTTTATGCTAGTGAGATGAGCTCAGAGATGCATGCATCTCACTAGGGATCGATACTCGACGCCGTCTTGGGTTTGTCTAAGAACTCGAGACGGAATAGAGCTGTAGTGATGTGGTATTATAACTGTTGAAACTGATTCTTGCATGAGTACGGTTAACCCTTTCCCTGTTTCTCTATCTCTGTTTATTTACGTAGAAATCAATCGTTATTATTTTACGTTACTTGCATACCGTTAATTTACTTAAACCAACTAAATAACCTAAAAATCCTACTTACTAAAAGTTGTAAATCTAGTTGTGAACCTTGTCGAGCCCTAAGGTATGGACGATCCCTTACTTGACCTATCCACAAACCCACGTGAGTAAGGTAACTAAATGGACGTTTACGGACTTTGGACTTTGGACTTCGGACTTGAACTGTGGACTAAGGACTTAAGTAAACCAAACCTGAAATAACCATTTATCAAATGGCGCCGCTGCACGCCTAAGGACTCCGAACATTAAACGTAATAACTGGAATACATCAAACAAAAACCCCCCTCTCCTACCCCCCTCATCTTTTCAATTTTCATTTGTTTTGCGATACTAACATGTTACGTACCTGTTTGCCCCAAATTTTTCTACTAACATATATCTGTGAACTAGATCTTGTTTATCATTATGAACACAGTCTAAGTATTCCGTAGGAAGTTGAAGTACTGAATTGATATTACAGTATCGGATGAGACTATAAGAGTAGCGCGCGAGACTAACCTGGAGTATCAACACTCCAATTTTCAGGTACAAGCCACTTTCTTTCTCAGTACTATTTTGGACTCTCTAGACCTGTTTACCCAACTTCTAGTAAGTTGACGAGCTCAGGATTAATTCGATCGTTATACGAGGAATCGCGGGACGCCAGGTTTTGAATTCTTAAACTCCTCAAACTTTGTCGAGGATATTATTTGGTTGATTGCTATAACATGTTTTACCTCGCCTATGTGTGTTGGCATGAGAACTTTTTGCATGTATAGAATTTTTTCTACGTAAGTGTGGTTCGTCATTATATATTGACATTAATACGATTAAAATGATTCGAATATATTTGGATGTCTGCGTAATTTCAAACCACCTGCTTAGATTATTTTTGTATGTGTATGTTACATCAATTCACGTACGCGGTGTTCATTTGCATGAGTTCGTTCTCGATATTCCTCTAGCTCGCATATAGTTGCACGTATTGGTAGCTATAGATTATTGCATGCGTAGGACGTATTTCTATTCATGTATAAGTAATATAGAGTTGCATGTGTAGACTTCCTGTGTAAAACTAGCATGTGTTAATTGTATGCTTAATCATCTATTTTGGCATCTATCGTCTTTAATTGAATGTTTTGTAATCATGTCTCCATAATACATTAATTACGTAAACTAAAAAAATATAAATAAATAATAAATATAATAAAAATAATAATAAAAATAAAAAATAAAAAAATCCTAAAAATAAAAATCATAATAATCGCATAATACACCATCATAAATCATCATTCTATTCCATCAATGTCTAGGAAACTTGAAAGATTGAGGTTACCTAATTAAGGAACGTGCTAGCATGGACAACCTCCCTCAATTCTCTCATGTGACTTGACTGTTGGAATATTCACATGTTATCCTAGCTTACCTTCTCATGTTAGCAACAGCTGAGGAAAATGTGGTTCACCTCCCTCCTTCCTCAATAACTAATACTCATGTCATAATTAGAACTTACATATCATCGTCAGAAATACAATAAACAACTTAATAAGTCATCCCCTAGAAATAGTTCTTCCTCCATAAATCAACCTCGTCTAGTATCTCCGTTGTCATTATCTCCCATAGTTATGGCGGAAAAATCCCACAGTCGAGAAACCCCTTTCGGACTTCTATACTGCCTTACAGGAAAGACCTGCTTCCTGCATTAAACTCGATGAGATTGCAAGAGATTTTCGCATTCCGCCAAATGTTTTCAATTTGTTACCAATTTACCATGGTCTAGACCATGAAAAACCGTACAATCACCTTCGTCGGATGCAGCAAGTAGCCACCACATTCCACCATCCGACCGTTACCAATGAACAAGTCTTGCTTAGGTTGTTTCCCTTCACCTTAACTGATAAAGCTTCAGTTTGGCTCGTGGGCGAAGTGTCGCAATCCCTTGACACATGGGCCAAACTCGTACAAGCATCCATGATAAAGTTCTATACTCAGAAGAAAACTACAGAAATGCTTCAGAAGATTCAATTCTTCTGCCAGCATCCCCAGGAATCCTTTACGGAAGCATGGAGCAGATTTACTGATCTACTTCTCGAATGTCCCCATCATCAACTCAACACCGCTATCTTAGTCCAGTCATTCTTTAATAGTCTCTCTGACCATCAAAAGAAAACATTAGATATCATGAATGGCAGTTGTTTCATGGATAAAGGTGCTAGTGAAGCATACACTTTTCTTGAGAAACAGGCTTCACGAAACACCCATTAGGGTAACATTGATTCTTCTAGATCTTCTAAAGACACTCCTACCAAAGTTATGTCTATGTTCGAGGTCAAACCCGATTCAGAATTAAAAACTCTGATCGAGTCCCTAACCAAAAAGGTCGATGCTCTTTCGGTTCAAGTAAATGATCAGAAACCAGAACAAGTCATGGCTGCCAACGCTTCCCCATGTCTTATTTGCTTAAGTCCTGAGCACTCCGATTTTTATTGTCCTTTGGCATACGAGTGCCCTCCCCAACCATTTGAAGAGGCTTGTGCTTTCAACATCCCTAATGCACCTTGGCGTCCCCCTGCTCAACAGCCAGCTCCTTCGGGTTTCAACAACGCTCCTGTACGACCACCCACAAACTACAATACCTACCGTCAAGGAAATCCTCCATAATTCCAGCAAGGGCAAAGTCAGTCTCCCAACACTGCTAATATAGGGTACCAAAACAACCACAGCCTTGTTCTCGCTAATCAAGGTTATGGCTACCAAAATCAACTCGTAAACAATAACTGTGAACTTGTCCCTGCTGCTCCACTGGGACAATCCACTGCCGATAAAATAGCTGAAACTCTTCTGACTTACATGAATCACCAATCTCAAATCCTAGCATCTATCCAACAATCACTTCAGCTGTTAGCACAGGATAAAATTCAAAAGGGCGTGTTTTCTGGACAAGTAGTTCCAAACCCTAAGCCCACAAACACTGCCTTTGAACTCACCAATGCACCAGTATCTAGTAATCCCAGCCAAGGTGAGGTGAATGCCATCACCACTCTTCGTTCTAGCCGAACCATTGACAATCACATATGTATGCCAGAAATTGAACCGACGAAAGCCGGCGCGTGGCTGACGTCCTTCCAACTCCTACCTCGCAACCTATAGCGGACGAAGTTGTTCCTTCCAAATCTACATCCATGTCCTTAGGGAAAGACGCCACTGATCCATATGTGCAATTCCGCCCAAAAGCTCCATTCCCTGCCCGTTTGGCAAATAACAAACCTGACGAACATTTCGATGATATCCGAGAAACCTTCAAAAATTTGACCATAAACCTACCTTTTCTCGATGCACTTAAGCATTTACCCAAGCATGCCAAGTTTTGAAGGACATGTGCACTAACAAACGATGAACAAATGTTCCTTAACAAGCATTCCTCACTGAGCAGTTTCCCTCCATTACTACTACCAATGGTGTGGTTAAATACAAAGACCCAAGTCGACCAACGGTAACATGCACGTTGGGTGACAAGTATATCGTTACCGCACTTTTAGACCTAGGCGCGAGTGTTAACCTACTTCCCTACTACTTATTTAAGTAGTTAGGTCTTCATGAATTAAAACCTACCAATATGACCCTGCAACTCATGGATCGCTCCATCAAGTACCCAAAGGGCATCGTAGAAAACGTCTTAGTCAAGGTCCAAGATTTTTACTACCCCATCGATTTTGTAATTCTAGATACCGAAGTTGCATGTGACTCCATTCCTATCATTTTAGGATGTCCATTTCTTGCAACTGCTAACGCTCTCATCAATTGTCGGGATGGTTCAATGACAATGTCTTTTGGGAACCTTTCTGTAGAAGTCAATGTATTCAACTTAATTAAACAACTTCCCGATCCTGATATTAAGGGTGAGATTAGCCTGGTTGATAGTCTGGCACAGGAATATTTCGCAAACTCTTTTCCCCCAGACGAGGTACACCAATTTCTTTCTTTTGATAATCCTGAGTTTGACGATGACTCATACATTAAGGATGTCCACACATTATTAGAGTCAGTACCACTACTTGACCCTACTGTTGCGTTGCCAACTGATTCAATAGAATCATAATCGCTCTTTTCCATTGAAGAGACAACCTCTCACGAATCCTTGATCCCCAATCCTCCAACTCCAGATTTAAAACCTCTACCCTATGATTTGAAGTACGTGTATCTCGATCCCGATAGTAGTCACCCTATAATAATTTCTTCTCACTTGACTACCGACGAAGAAGCACGTTTGATTCGTGTCATTCGTGAACACCGCTCCACTATCGGATGGTCCTTAGATGATATCAAATGAATAGACCTTAGTGTATGCACGCATCGCATACATCTGGATGACAGCTCAAAGACATCACGAGAACCGCAACGTCACCTTAACCCCGCCATGAAAGAGGTGGTGAGGGAGGAAGTTTTACATCTACTTGATGCGGGTATCATATACCCTATCTCTGATAGTGACTGGGTTAGTCCTGTCCACATTGTTCCCAAAAATTCCGACATTCAAGTTGTACAAAATGAAAATGGTGAATGCATCTCCACTTGCATTCTATTGAAATGGAGAATTTCCATTGACTATCGCAAACTTAATGCCAGAACACGTAAAGATCACTTCCCTCTTTCATTCATTGACTAGATGCTAGAACGTTTAGCCGGTCATGCTTACTACTGTTTTCTTGATGGTTATTCCGGCTACTTCCAAATTGTCATCGATCCCGCCGATTAAGAAAAGACAACTTTCGCATGTCCCTTTAGAACCTTTGCATACAAACGAATGCCTTTTGGTCTTTGCAATGCCCCAGGCACTTTCCAACGCTGCATGCTTCACATTTTCAGTGATATGGTGGAACGTTATATGGAAGTCTTCATGGACAACTTTTCCATTTATGAAAACTCCTTAAACGACAACCTATCCAACCTTTCTAAAGTGTTAATGCGTTGCGAAGAGAAAAATCTAGTACTTAATTGGTAGAAGTGTCATTTCATGGTGACCAAAGGAATTGTTATAGGTCACATCGTTTCGAAAGATGGGATAGAGGTTGATAAAGCTAAAATTGTTAAAATTGCTTTGCTACCTTTCCCCCAAACAGTTTGTGATATCCGTGCCTTTTTATGTCACAGTAGATTTTACAGGTGATTCATTTAGGATTTTTCTAAAGTTGCTCAACCCTAAACCAATCTCCTGCTTAAGGATGCAGTCTTCGACTTCAATTTCAATTGCAAACAAGCTTTTGAAACTCTAAAAACCGCCCTGACTACTGCTCCTATTATTCAACCACATGATTGGTCTCAACCATTCGAACTGATGTGTGACGCTAGCGACTTTTCTATTGGCACCGTACTAGGCCAACGACGTGATGACAAACCCATTATCATTTACTACACTAGTAAAACTCTTAATGACGCTCAACGTAATTACATGACAAGTGAGAAAGAGTTCCTAGCTGTTGTCTATGCTTTGGAAAATTTTCACCCTTACCTGGTCAGATCATCCACCATCGTATATACTGACCATGCCGCACTTCGGTACCTACTCACGAAAAAAGACGCGAAACAACGATTGTTCTATTGGATCCTTCTCTTGCAAGAATTCACCCAGGAAATCAAAGACAAGAAAGGAAATGAAAATGTCATGGCCGACCATTTATCAAGGCTAGTTGGTGACATTGATAGTGATTCTGAAGCCATCTGTGATTCACTCCCAGATGAGCATTTGTACTCCATTTTCTCTTCTCCATGGTACGCGGATATTGTTAACTACCTAGTTACTGAGGAAATTCCTTCCTCTTGGTCACGTCCTAATCGTAAAAAGTTCTTATCCACTATAAAATATTATTTCTAGGATGACCCCTACCACTTTAAGTATTATTCCGACCAATTCATTCGTCGTTGCATTCCTGACTGGGAACACACCGATATGTTATCTTTTTGCCATGAACAATCTTGCGGTGGTCATTTCAGTGGGAAGAAAACGGCGGCCAAGGTTTTACAATGTGGTTTTTACTAGCCTACCCTTTTTGGGATGCACACAAACATTGCAAAGCTTGCATTCATTATCAGCACCTAGGTCGAATTACCCAACGCAATATGATGCCCCTAAATCCTATTTTAATTGTGGAAATTTTTTATGTTTGGGGCATTGATTTTATGGGACCTTTCCGTATTTCTCAAGGTTTTCTCTACATTCTAGTCACTATAGACTATGTGTCTAAATGGATTGAGGCACTCGCATGTCGCTCAAATGACCATAAGACTGTCGTGAAATTTGTAAAAGAAAATATTTTCTCTTGTTTTGGTGTCCCCAAAGCTATTATCAGTGATGGGGGTACACATTTTTGTAATAAATTTTTTGGAGTTTTAATGGAGAAATATGGAGTTACTCACAAAGTTGCTACTCCATATCACCCACAGACGAGTGGCCAAGTGGAAGTCTCCAATAGAGAGATAAAGTCCATTCTGGAGAAAACTGTCAATCCATCAAGAAAAGACTGGTCTCTCCTCTTATTGGATGTCTTGTGGGCAAACCGAACAACATTTAAGATACCAATTGGGATGTCTCCTTACCACATCATTTTTGGAAAACCTTGTCATCTGCCTGTTGAACTTGAGCATCGTGCCCTATGGGCCATCAAAAGCCTCAATTACAATATGAACGCGGTAGGCGAGAAGTGAAAACTACAATTAAATGAGCTTGAGGAGATTCTGAGTGATGCTTATGATCTCTCGAAATCCTACAAAGCTAATATGAAAAGAGTGCACGATAAGCACATTTTGCGTAAAGATTTCAAAATTGGCCAAAAAGTTTTACTTTACAACTCCAGATTACATATTTTTTCTAGTAAATTGAAAACACGATGGTCTGGTCCTTTCATTGTGTCAGCGTGACCCATTATGGGGCAATCTTTTTGCTTAATCCACAAGATAACAGTGAATTTCAAGTAAATGGACAACGCCTCAAACATTACCACGAGTTACGCTCTCCAACTGTTGAATAGACTCTTCTTCAGGATCCGGCCTACATAGACTAGATGTTTTGTTTGGCGTACACAATCTTATTTCTGTAGAGGGTACACCATTTTGGTAGCCGGGCCATCTTCTATTTTATGATCTCAAAAGTTCTTTGAAGTGTGTGGTTGCAAGCGCCGGAGCCGTAGTCCACAAAAACTCTATTTCAGAACTGAGTATAAATGTCTTCTGCAATGCGAGCAAACGTTCCTACTGGTAAACGATGGGTACCAAAAATTTCCCCTCATTCCTTCTCTTCCCTTTTCTACTCTTTGCCTCGCGAACTTCAGCTAATCATTTGGTGTAAGTCTCACTCATCACAAATAGGTAATGGTCGTAGTACTTTTGCTCATAAATGACGTGCGCAAAGGATGGGGTGGTGTATGTATTGTCAAACACCTTTCTATCCAGGTCTTGACTTCCTATCCGATACTAGCCGGTATAAGGTATACTTTTGTTTGACACCAGCTGCGCAGGATAAACTTCGTCGCCGCGCCATTTCTCCCACGAGTTGGCAAACGTCTTGAGGATCTGATGTTAAAAGACTCGAATCGTCTTGAGGATCTGACGTTAAAAGACTCACCTTGTAGATATGTTTATATTGTTGTCTTTTAAAATTCCCCTTGTTGTAAGCTGTGCACATAGAGATTCGTGTTCAACCTCGGATGTTGTATACTTAGAACACGTATGGGCAATGTATTCCACCAGGCCAACCCCTAGAATTGGTTACTTTGAGTTCCCTTTGGGGCAGTTTGAGGATAGCCGTATGTAATAAGGGCAATATTATTAGACCGTAGCGCTCACAGTCCAGGATGGCACCATCCTGCCCTTAAACCCATAATACATAAAGGTAAAGTGACAATCTGGCTGGATTGGGTTCGCTCCAGAGCTGACATGACAGTTGCCTATGAATTTAGATATTAATTCTTATGGACATCTAGTGTTGTTCACACACACACACAATATATATATATATATATATATAAAACATCCCTCCTTCTTTTCAAAAATTCTTGTAACCTTTGAGAATGACTCATATAATTAGATGACATTTTTTGTGCCGATCATTTCGACAGCTCATTTATTCAATTCAGAGTCCGAATGAATCGTGTGTGAGCGTTTACATTTTTTAGGCTTAAATTGGGCTTTAGGCTTGATTTGGGCTTGGAAATTTTTTTGGGCCCAACCAAATCTCATTATTCTCGGCCCATTTAAAACCAAGACACCCATCCTATGCGTCATCATTTCACTTTTCATCTTCCCCAAAATCCAGATCTAAGTTCCCTCCCGTATCCGTCTCGCACGAGACAACCCCAAGCTAAATTTGAGTCTCGCGCGCGACCCCCACATCTTAGAAATGAATTCCCTTCCGTTAGCAACTCCCGATTCTTCCCCTCATCTCAAATCAATATCCATCCTCTTCCTACGATCCCCAATGGCCGGAAACAGGCGAATTTCGGTGGAAAAAAATTTTGGATTACTATTTGAAAATGGGATGTTTGCTCCATTTTTTTGACGGAAATACACTCTAGAGGATGGGAGTATTTGTTCTATGCCAATGGCGGGGTATATTCACCGGATTTGGAATTGAAATTTTACGACAATGGTAGCTTTAATGGCGACCATTTTTGGGTCAACATCGACGGCATGCGCCGCCAAGTCACACCCACTTTGATCTCCGAGATCACGGGCATACCTCTGGTCGACCACATGCTGACTCAACAGTAGTCCATGTATCCACGGACTTACGACCTAATGCTCGACATGCTAATCGAGGGCGAGTATAATATGGATGGGAAATGTGCATATCAACGTTCTGTGTGGTGGAACTAGCTTGCCGTAACTTAATGGCTAGGACAAAATGTCATTGGCACCTCAAAGCCATCGGACATTAACAAGACATTTCTGCACTTACTCTGGATCCTCCAGGAGCGCAAGGGTAACTTCTACATAGTCACCTTTCTTTTTGATATCATTACGCATGCCACACTCAGGTCAGCCCCTCTTGCCGTTCTTGTAACGCAAGTTATGATTAATTTGGGTTTTTTGTCTACCACCCCATTGGTCCCTATGCTACCATATGAGAATATGCATGTTTTCAAGAAATGCATACTATCCCCATGGGAACCCACAACACCTATTGCAGCTGAACAAGATAACGTGGGTTCAACTTACCCATCTTTCTTTGATGAGACTGCTATGAGCAAGATGAGCCATCCTATGGATGCCTTACGCGCTATGAACAGTGGCATGAGAGACATGTATACTCGCCAGGTATCAATGGAACATACCATGGGCGAGTTCAGGGATGATATGACCACTTGCCGCGAGTCGTTGACAGACAGCATGGGCGAATTTCAACAAGAAATGTGAACTTCCATGAATGCATTTCAGGATCATATGACTACTCGACAGAACCAGTTCCAGTGAATGCTCATGGCAAACCAACTCCAGTTTCAGGCTCAGGTGATGGATGCTTTAGGCGATATCCAAGAACAATTAGCCTCCATGAGAGCTCGTATTGCACGCTGTCGCAGGACTTATGGTTCTTCTTCTGCAGCCCCTGAGGATTCTTAGTAGACAGTTTATTTTCCCATTCTTGTATATTATTTATGTCGGATATTTTATTTACGTGTTTGCATTTTAATTTTCCAACCTAGGATGCCTGTTATTTCCTAAATTTTCCAAAACTTCTGCCTTGTCATATATTATATTAGTTATTATATATCTCTAATATTATATTATATATATTTGACGTCACATTTAACGGCGAATTTTACCGTCCACTAACGTTTTGCAAAACGGTCAGAAAACGGTTATGAAAACGCACAAAAAATGGTTAGAAAACAGTCATAAAAACGCACAAAAAACAGTCAGAAAATGGTTAGAAAACGACTTCATTTCCTTTCTATATATAGAAAGTTCACCACATCCTTCACATGCATTCACTCTTTTCATCTTCTTCCCTCTACACTTCTTCTTTAATTCTAATATCATTTTTCTTAGTTCTCACCAAAATTCAAGCTTCATGGATGCACTAGAAAAGTTTGAGCAGCGGCAAATTGAATATGCTACTCAAGTCTTCATGCTCGTTTGTTTTATTATAGTAATGTTGTTAATGTGGTATATAGTCCTATCTAATATTTAGGTTTGTATTTTATTCCCTGTGTCATTATGATGTGTTTTCACAACTTTGTACGTTGTTACATCTTATTGTGATATTATATTTACATCTTCCTTGTCCTTATACTTACGCTATTTACGTAAAAAAAAAAAAAAAAAAAAGGCACTCCTGGTAGTCACATGCCCATCCACACTTGACAGAACTATTTTAGAATATACACGTGGTTTAACTATCTTGTGACACCTCGATCAGTATTTTCTGCATCTTCGGATTGGTGCCTATTTATAGCTAGGCTAGACACCTCTAAAATCCAATCTTCCCTCTTCCACTAAATTATCTTCACCACTCCATTCTTTCCATCTTTAATGGCCCTCACTCGAATTTTCGTGCCCGAGCAAAATTTTATGAAAAATTTCCAGACTATTTCACCCATATTTTGATACGGAAATTTTACGTCGAGGATGGTTCCCTCTATTACATCATAAGGAGGCACTTTATTCCAAAGAATTGGTCCTACTATTCTATAAACACAGTTATTTCCAAAACGGGCAATTCTTTGTCCGTGCAAACGGATGCGGGCGTGAATTAATTATGGAAATCATCTCTGAGGTCCTTCAAATTCCCATTATGAACCTGGGGGTACACCTTCAGGATTCACCATTCGACAATATAAGGCATCTGATGTTTGTAACTATCATTTACGATGAATACAACGGAAAAACCGTATTGTTTATCAGCGATCCTTGCAAAGAAACCAATTATCTGTGATCCAATGGCTAGCTCATAATGTGCTTGGCACATCTAAAACTTCTGAAATAACAAAACCCCTCCCCCATCTACTCTGGGTACTGCAAACTAAATTTAATGATTTTTGCATAATTTAATTTCTCTGGAATGCGATCGCACGTGCCAGGAAAAAGTCACCTCCTTTGCCAACCATTGTGACACTTATCATGATGTGTTGGGGTTTTCCAATTACTTATCCTACTACGTACCTCATAATAGCTAATATTCTCACCATTCACACTGTCTGCATGAACGGTTTTTGGACTCCCGACGTTGCAAAGAAACATGCCGGTGTAGAAACCGGCGAAGCTTGTTTCGCTATCAACATCTTCACTGAAAATGCAATACACAACATATTTAATCCTATGGAAGGCCTTCGTCTAATTCACCAAGGACTAATTGATAGGGTTATATACTAAAAATATTACTTTTGTATTAACTCTAATTCTTTATATTTTGAATGAGAATCATATAGGCAAATGTTATGCATATTATATATGTTATTAGTTATATGCATACGTCTAATACTTTATGTTGTAGATGATATGGTGTGTGGTGACACACAGAAGATCATATCATCAGTACCTTATAAAGTATAAGTAAACGTTTACAACCTAAATGGATTTGGACAAACCATTGGTACGGTTGTAGTATAATATGGTATTAGTCTATCTTGACTACATGATTACACTAGTACACTTTGTGTATTTTGAACAGGACCAAGTGAGGTTGTTTCTCTTTATACTGACTATATAAGAGAACAAACACCTCTGTTATTATGGATGTTTGTCCTTTTAATCCAGATTAATAACGGGCACTTACGTGCATTATACATTTCTTTAAATCATCAATGAGTGAGATTCATTTGTGAATCAACAAACTCGATGGATTGGGTAATGACATTGTATGTAAGGTGTGCTGTTGATTATAGAAAGAATTTGTGACCCGCAGAATTTGTGACCCGCAGGAAGTCGGGTTGATGATGTCCCCTTGAGGAGCTCATAAGGATTGTCATGTAAACCCTGCAAGTGGATTTAATCCGACATGACAATAAGGTTGAGTGGTACTACTCAAGGACATAAGAAGTTGATTAATGTAGTTGTCAGTAACTTGACTTAATCAACGGGAATTCGATATCTTAAACACGGGGAGATCAACAAGCATATAATATGGAGCCCATAAACGTAACACGTAATTTGGGATTAGGGCGGTAGTGCAACAATGGCCTTTAGTGGAATAAGCCATTTGTTGACGGACTTGGGCCGTGTGTTCTAGGCGAACATGGGAAGCCCAAGCCCGTCAGGAAACCTAACCCTGATATCTCCTTATGGTCCCTGTTGTAGCCTATATAGAAACCTTCTTTCTCTGGCCGTTTTTACTGATTAATTGCTCAAGAAAGTGAGTTCCAAAATTCGGTTCCAACTTTGTGAGTGAGAGAGGCCAAGAGAGAAAGAAGAGGCTGGAAGATCGTTGCCCACACAACGTCCATTCTAAGGATATAAATACAACAGAAGATCAAGAGGTTGCTGATTGCATAGATCTTGGATTCCCAGAGATATCACAACTGATCTAAAGGTATGATTCCTAACAAAATCATGAGAACCTTTATTCCACTGCGCATGGTTTTCACGGTTTGTAAACTGCGACCATAACAGTTCTTACACTAATGACATTATACACACGTCAGAACATCATCATCACTAGTCTTCTTGAATTTCATGACCTGCGGACAATACAAGACGAAGAACAAACACAATTCTTGCACAGCCACAACCAATTATTGGCAAATCACACTCTCATAATGGAAAATCACGCTGAGATTTACCAGACACAGAGTGCCCTGTTACAATGGGCTGTTGCAAGGATTGACTGCATCGAGAATCTTATAAATGGATTTCTCTCACAAAAGGATCCTCGCTGTTTCTTGGGCCCATGACACAAATTAGATTTTGTAATTTTATATTCTTTGTCATTTTCTTTTTAGTATTTAATCTAGTGTAATTTTCCTATGGTTATAAATGTAATTTGTTTTTACTTAGTCATTCCCATCGTATTCTAATTTTTGGTTAATCGTTGTCTACAGGTGGTATCTTTCATCACATGACTTCTACAATGGCATCTCCAAAGATTATTCCAGAACAATCTTTCCATGTTTTGCTGAATTCTCCTGCATATGGACGTCTTTTCAAAGACTTCATCACCTAAGTTGGTTGGAACTCTTTCATTCTGCACGCTGAGCAGACATACTCTCCAAGTTTGGCAATTTATTTTTATGATCATATGGAAGATCTACCTACTGCACGTGGTTTCATTTTGAACGAATTTGCAATCCGTATTGGTAACACCAGACATCTCTTTTACGAGCCAGCAGTTGCTATGGCTTTGGACCTTCCTTATATTCAACCAAACACCCTCATTCAATACATCATACAAAACAACTTTAATGACTATTCTTGGGAAGATTTCGCCGGCCATTATGGCGATGGCCTCGCCAAAGTCATTGAACGTGCAGAACCTGGCCGATGGCCAGACAACACTATTCCACTAGCCAGTATGACCATGAATGTCGGGACTGCCATGTTGTTTATCCTTCTGAACATCATGGGGGATTGGCATTTCTGCATTGCCTCCGAATTAGCTTGTAAGAATTTCCATGCTCTGGCCCAACAATATACCGCTTTCGACATCACAAACCTAGTAATTGAGAACCTTAAAAGGGCTCATCTTTTTCGGCAGCTAATAAACATAAAAAGATAAAGTTTACCTAAGAAATGAACGATAAAACTCAAAACGTAAGTAAACTAAAACTTAATTACGTGCCTAAATTTATCAAAGATTGTTCTACTCTCAATCTATTGAACAGATATAGTGGAGTAGGAAGTTCGTTCCACTCCTAGTCCTTCGTATGATGTATTTTCTAGTCTAATTACTCTACTCTAAGTCTAATGAGAGATTTACGAAATGATAACTAGACTACGATGCAACTACCCACAAGATGCAACTAGTTGACTATTTAAACAACTATGGGAATACTACGTCGATTCTATGATAAGGAGTTAGAGGGGGATTGATTCCACCTTAGCTCAACTTAATCCACTAACGACGAATCATCGTAATCCGAATTGAACTGCTTCGCAGAACAATCTGGTTATTCCTAATCCCTAATTACATATGGATTTTCTACCAATTCATAACTAGCATGTGAACGAGTACACCCATTCTCATGGTGAACTAATCATTTCTAGAGTGGAAAGGAAATTACGACTATTCAACATTAACACGAATCAAGCCTTCATCAAGGCTTCGCAACCCCCTATAATGGAGGTTTAGCCTAGAATCATCACGCTATCATTCCCAATCAAATTCGAACAAGACATGATTTAAAGATTGAAATTTGCTTAATTTAAACATCAATAACAACTGCTCATGCAAGAATTATTTCAATCTAATTAAGAAAACTATTGAATCTAAGAATTAAACTAATTAAGTAAAGGAAATGAACTAGATTATCAAGAACACTAATTTATTAATCTAATAAAAATCAATACAATAATGTAATACTGAATTTAAAATAAGAATAAAAACTAATTAATTTAATCTAAAACTGGATCTAGAACTAAGGTTTAATGGATACTTTCTATTCTAAACTCATTTATTTTCTAACCTAACTATCTATATCTACAAAAAAATCAAACTTTTCTTTTTATACTTTCAGATCCAAAAATCGTGCATGGGCTTGGAGCCATGTTTTGGGCCGGAAAATCGGGCCCAAAACCCAATTCTTTCAGTCCGAAAAGGGCTCTTCAGCTGGATTTGGCTTCAATAGACTTTTTGTCCACTTTTGCACCTCTGATTGGGTCAAGGCTTAGACGATTGGAAACCTCTTTCCGAGCCGGTCGTTTTGACATAAGGTAGGCCCAATTCGGAGGTCTGAGTCCAAAGATATGGCCTTCAAAAGTTCTGCTGACTTTGTGTGTTGTTTCTGCCCGCGTCGACTTTTCAACTTTTGACCGGGCTTTACAAAGGCTTTGTCTTCTTGAATCTTGGCCTTTAATCACGGAACTCCTTAGCAACCGACCTTTGCTCCTTTATCTCGCTAAAGTGGCACATTTCTGCACATCATGAACTTTGAAGCTGAAATGCATAAAAACACGTGTCGGTATTAACTCTTAATTATTACTCACATAATTGGTCTAAAAGTATGATGGTTAAGGGGTTAAAACTACAATTTTGGGCACTTATCAAACCACCCCCAAACAGCATTTTGCTTGTCCTCAAGCAAAGATTAGAAATTAGAATAAGTGACCAAAAATGGAGTTCTATCTACTCTCGTTTCGCTGAGTGCGATTGCATTGACCATATGCAACAAGGCCTTAAACCACTAGGAATTTCCCTAGTGGACGAGTTATAGCCTCGTGAGAGTTTTCGATGAAGGTACTCACAAACTTCATCTATACTACAACGACTAAGAAATAAAACTATTGTTTCCTTATTCATGCTCTAAATTAACTATACCTCTCACTAGTAATGCATATAGAGTAATCAAGTCGAAACCTAAGCTAATATATGCATAATAATCAATCATCTACAATAAACATATATACAATGAGTAATACTATGAAATGCCTAGCAGGTTCGTTTTGAAACTTCGGAATAAGCGTCCTTAAGTAGGTTCTCACAATAATAGTCAAGATCTGAACACTCGATTTTTCCACTCAAGTTTAAGCTACTCCGGTGTGCGGTGGGCACACTTTACCTTACAATCTCAATGACAACAAAGGAAGCCGGAGTCAATCAAACACATCGCCACTTACTATCACACTAACCTATTCCTAATTGAGCTAGAGGTCTTTATTAGGTGTGTTGCGGGGATTAGGAGATGGTTTAAGGAAGGAAGGAAATGGATATTCAAAAAGGATAAGTCCGAGATAATAGAGTCTTCATATTATGTAACTAGAGAAAACCTTGTTATTTATTTTTTGCTTCTACACTTTGTTTCCATCCTTAGCCATATTTTTTTTTTTGGCTTTTGACTCCTTTTATTCTATTTTTTGGAGTTTTATTTTATTTCTATTTTTATTTTTCTTTTCTTTGGATGGAAACTTCTTTCCTTTATTTTCTCAAGCAATTAACTAACTTTTGTTTACCACGAGGTTTTCTCTTCTTCTTTCTTCTTCATTCTATTCTCGGACTTATCTAAATTGGGTAGGTTGAATTTTTTATTTTGTTTTGTTTTGTAACAGGGTAAAGGATTTGTAGTTTATGAAAGGCTAAAGAAAGGCTCAGAGGGGTGACTAGCGGAAAATAATTCATAGGTTTGAATTTATGGCTATATCGATCCAAAGAGGGCCTAAATTCTCGCTTAGGATATGGCATAGTGATCAAGCAAGTGGACGTGTGATTTCTCTATCCGGATTTTACTTCTCCCTTGTGTCATTTCTCAAATGTTCCACTCATATAAAGCTTCAGGCTATATTCTTACAGGATTTGTAGAATAAGTACTCTAGCCTAGAGTTCAGAAACTTGCTGCTAACAATCATAGATAGTCATGTAATATATTTATGGATAGATGCAAAGATTATTACCTACATATTAACCTAAGTTTCTAACAATTATTCTAATGCAAAAGCTATGTGAGACTTCTAGATTATTAAAAGCATAGAGAAAGAAAACAATACCAATATTCCTAAGTGTATAGCATAATTTATTTATTTATATTTTTGAATTTTTGAAATTTTAACTAGAAAACAAGTGCACATTATACCTATCTATATCCTAACAGATGCCTTAATTACACGTGTTTCTATGCCCCCCCCCCCCCCAAAAAAACAAGAAGCATGCTTTGTCCTCAAAACATTTAAATAAAGAGGGTAGAAAAATACCATGGAAACGCGTGAAATTCTAGAACATCTACAAAACAAGGTTAAAACATACTAATATAAAAACTGACGCAACTCTATAAGAGTTCCACCCATTATGGGGTTAACAAGAATCAAATTTCTTGGGACATAAGCCGACACTAACTATAATTAAAACTTATCTTATCTCCCGCTTTATTCATCATCCTCCTCATCCTCTTCTTCTATAAAGAAGTGAGGTTCCTTGGCGATCCTGCCATGCCATGATAATTTGCCGGGGCTTCCCGCCATTTATCATCTATTATTGCTAACCTATTAAAGCCACTTGGTCCGGTGACGGGGGTGTAGGGTGTAACCTGATGAGGTTGTATCCTCCACCCTTGCCAAGTCATTGCACGGAAAAATTGAATAATACTATTGGTGGGTCGTACAGTGTCGACCGTAATCCAATCCGTGAAACGTGTACAAAAAATAGGGAAGAAACATAGCATAATACAGGAAATTAGAACAAGCATAAGAAGATACTTATGCCTCATGCTATGGGCTTGTGCTAAACTAGACATCAAGGTTCTTGGAAGGTCATAGAACATACGACCCGTGGCTAAAGCAAGGAAGACGCTGCAAGTGACATCATTCACAGAAGAAAAATGCCATTCCCCTAAAATGTTTAGCATGATCCAAAACATAACAGTTCCTATGTTCATGGACAGGCTACCAAAGGCTACGTTATATTCCTCTTGGTCCTCGATCACGGAAAATGCGCCCCATACGACTCATGCAAAAACTCATAAGTGTAGACATACATATTATCTACCCAATAGCACCATGGGTCTTGTATTTCAGCGGGCATAGCAAGTCCAAGAACAAATGCTAGCAAGAACCTAGTAATTTCCATTGGTTCATCATCAATGTTGATGGAGAACACTTGATCTCCATCTGGTCTCTCAAAGAAAATGCAGTTATCGTAAAAATAAGATGCTAGTGTTGGAGAATAAAGTTCAGCAGGTCTTACCATCAGCAGTTCCCAGCCTACGTATGTGATTACCTCGTGAAACCAAGCACCATAAGTAGTGCTTTGGAACAAATCTTCGAAAGACTGTTCCGGTATTAATGTAGGAGATGTCATCTCAAAATTACGCTCTGGAATAGCTGCGAATGACCCGGGAACAACCCGCAGAAAACTGGAATTTTTCTGGTCCACAGAAGTCAGGGCGCAGTGTGCTCCACTTGGGCGCAGGTGCGCCTCAGGGTTTTTGACTTACAGTGTTTTGGGCGCAGGTGCGCTCTGTGCAAAATTTCAGAAAAATGAGTAGGGCGCGAGTGTGCTCCTCTGGGGCGCAGGTGCGCTCCGATGGTTGAAAAATGAGACGAAAGGTGGGAAACGTGGGAGTGAAAGGTGAGTGATGGAAGTTAGGTGTAGTGTGGGTTGTGAGTGTAGAATGAATGAAGTTTATATAGGTTTTAAGTTGCTAAAACGAATCGGGAAGTTGCCAAAAAAAGGTTTTACGGCAGTTTCCGGAAATACTAAAATTTCCAAACTCGAAAACGGAAACAACTCATATTCTTTATTCTAAAACAACCCTAGTATCTTTTAGGTTGAATTTAGGATAGAACCTACCTATTTTATCGAGATTTCATCCTACCATGATATTTATTCATAGATATGCCTAATCGGCAATATTCTCACCCTGACTCCGAAATAACTTCTAAAAAAAATAAGGGTCATATAAAAATCATGCTGGACTAAATAATACCACCCCCAAACAATTTGGGAAAGTGGGATCAACTTTAAACAACCACGCACGATGAAAATAACGACATTATATTAATATTGGCATTAAATGCCCTTTCACTACAAAATTCAAATTACGGAATTAAAACTTACATTAAAATAACTAACAATAATAAAACTACAAATAAAAATCATCAAAGTATACTATCCCTAAACACGTCGGTACTGGTAGCGGAGGGCACACGCTCAGGAGATGGCTCCTAAGCTCCCGATGGGCCAGCACCATTCGTCTTTCGGCGACGACGCTCGTGCCTCGATGATGTATCCTTAGAAGGAGAATCCCTGTGAGGTGGGAAGCGTGCAAGCATATCGGCTCGGAACTAGTCTTTGAGATTCCATTTCGACCCTCATCTACATTCCCACCGCTCATCCTCTCGCTGGGTACGAATCTCGAAGTTATGGTGCATAGTAGCCTGTCGAGTCCAGAGGTCTTCGCAGATAGTATTGAGTGAACGCATGCCATGATGAATCACATCCATGCGTTCTGCCTCTGAACTACACCTCTCCAAAGTATCAGCATCAAAACAAGTCAAGTCCTCCTCATCCTCCGAGTCATTCTCATTTCCACCATCCTCCTCGTCCTCTACCCTATCCTCAGACAACCTCCAAACTCGTTGGACACAATCCTTATAAATATGAGGATTTTGGTGTAGGGTGAGGTAAATCCTATCAGACGTCGGAGTCGCTCTCAACTTCAGCATGATCATGGTTATCAAAACAGGGAGAGGTGCAATAGACTTTCCCACTCCCCTAATCATGCTAAGCAAAAACTCCAAAATGCAGAACTCGTACTTCTGCTCCTGGAGTATCCATAGAATGTGGAGGCAATTCAGACCGATGTCGCCGACCTTCTCCTTCCCTAGGGCGTTCGACCAATCCATCGAAGCTGCGGCCTATTTGGTTGGTTTCGAGGGATGCCCTGGCGAACACAATGCGAAGCTTGTATTGTAGCTCCCATTGGTAACGATCAGCGTTCATCAAAGGCACTACCCCATTATATTAGGACTCCTATAGCGTGGCATCGGATGGATTATAGGCGGAATGCCTAGAATCTCACCAACAACCCAAGAGTTACTTCTTTCCTCTTCTTAAGCCCACCGTAACAAAAATTCTACTCCCATCCAACTCCCTCGTGTTGTAAAACCGTCGGACTAACTCTTCGTGGTAGAAGGCATTGGTGGAGTACCACAAGCTATTCCAATCTCTACTAACCATTTCATCACCGTAAAACGGCGCAAAATGGTCGCCAGTAAATGCTTGCTCCGGCAAAATTCAACGTTGTTGAGCCATTGGAGTGTTTGGAATGTATTGGGGAAGCAATGAGGGACAACCTCACAAAAAACGATAGTGGTGGTGGTGTGGTGGCGCGACAGCGTGAATTTCTTTATTTTTCGGTGGTTTTTGGTGATTTAACTTGGTGGATGTGGTGGTGGAAAGTTTTTAGAATATTTGAAGTTGATTTGAACTGTGGGCGTGGGTTTAATTAGGTTCCTTTTTAATTTTTGGTTTTAGGTTTTGAATTTTTTTGTTTTTGTTTGTTAATGGCGGTTTGAGAAGATGAAGTCACGACTGTTGGTGTGGAGCAAGGGGCGCAGGTGCGCGCGAGTTGGGCCTAAGCCCAATTTTCGATATTTCGACTTTTGTCGATTTTTAGCGCAACTTCAAACTAAATTTGCCGCTTCGTTACCGGTCCGATTTTTGCGAATGAGATATGAAAATGATCAGGAGAGAATTTCCAATCCAATGATCCATAAAACACTCTATTCTGACCTTGGATGACATATAAGATAGTGGAAATGCCTCGAAGTGCGTGCATAACATAAGTTATGCGAACGAATGAACTCTAAATTCATAGATAATGTCAACCCGAATCGGAATACAATTAAACGGCCTAAGCAACTCTAATGGGACCTAAAATATTCTAGGATGGAAACACGAAGACCCCACCCCCAAACAGATTTTTTACAACAGAGTTTAGAAAATTTGTTTGTTTTTTTTTTTTTTTTTTTTGGGTTTTTTTTTTCGAGACTTCCTAGATTACTATATATATATATATATATATATATATATATATATATATATATATATATATATATATATATATATATATATATATATATATATTTAAATTTTATAAAGAAAAACAATAAGCAATAAGGACATAATTCACCCCATAGAGAAACATGCCTAAAAAATCTGAGAAAACATGCAAGAGTGGAAAACGTGAATTATGTTAAACGTGGACTTAGGATCCGGTACTTACAGCCACACACTCCATAGGGAGGGCCGGTTACCTTAATGGTGCACTCACCAATATATGGAAATGAAAGGAAATGCACCAAACACAAAAATTGAGTCATTTATAGTCGGATACTTTCGAGACTTTATCTAAACATATGTATGAACATGCGGTTTATCATATATCAACAACCGAAATAGTTGTGGATCATTCTATAAATAAATATCACAGAAAAAACATATCCAAACACAATCAAGCACCAAGATTTCCTATGACGCTTAACCTAGTGAACTGAAAGAAGTCGGATAGACCTAGAGCGTAACCTAGCATGCACCTTCTTTTTTTCATCTTTGAGCGAGAGGGTGTCCTAGTGAATAAGTGTGGAAAAGTGAATGGTTGTGGAAGATATGGTGGATATGGATAAGTTGTAGAAGGAAAGCATGTAAACAATGAGGATGTGGGTTTAGCACAAAACTCATTCATGGTGTAGGTAGGGACTGTCTCAAGTCTAAAAATGAAGGTGTCAAATGGTTTGTCCTTCTGAAGTATTTGTTTACTAGGTGGATTTAAAAAATTATGAAGCACAGGAGAAATAAAAGGATCGAGTGCAAACTCGAGATTCCTTGGAAAGAGTGGAAGGAGGGGAGTCGAGGTGGATGTTGTGCAAAGTAGTTCTTGATAGGGTGAATCATCACCTGCTCTAAGAAACTCATTGAATTCCTTATCTAGATTGGTCATATCCACATTACTATGGTAGTCCTCTATATCTTTGAGAAAGTCATCTATCTCGTCCTCATCCATAATATGTGTATCGACTAGTGTAGGGATGAAAATGTTGGAGTCTGAACTTCCAAAGGAAAGAAATTGGGCATATGATTATCAGGGAATGTGTTGTTGAAATAATCTCGGTTTAAGCTCTCGATCATGCTAACCTCTCCATCCATAGGCGAATCGGGTAAATGTGTCTTTGTTTTAAAACATTTACTTCAAATGACAAGATGGCCAAAAGACATGGACATCGAACCATCGTGGCAATTAATGGCGCATTGGCGGTTGCCGAGGAAAGGGCGCCCTAAGATGATCGGGATAGAGTTGTTAGCGACTTACGTATAGAGGATGACAAAAATCCGGATAGTAGAAATCTGAACTTTTACCGGCACATTTTTTACCACACCTTTAGGATACTTAAGAGACCGATCAGCTAATTGCAGCGTTATTTTAGTGGGTTGCATCTCGTCTAGACCTATTTGTTTATACAAATAAAAGCGGGGAGTAAGTTAACACTAGCCCCGTGTCTAATAACGCGGTCGTCGTATAGGAATCTCTAAGGTGCATTATCAGATAGGGCGACCCGGGGTCCTTGTACTTAACAATTCCATTATGTTCGGATAGAGTTGGGAATTGTTACGTTAAAAAGGTCGCCTTTTGGTATATTGGTCTTACGCCTAGTAGTACACAACTCCCGAAGAAACTTAGCATGGTGTGGTAGCTTTTAATAGCTTCGAGGAAGGGAAGGTTTATAGTTAGTTTCTTGAAAACGTCCCTAATCTCCTCATAATTTGTATCCCTAGTTAACATGGCTAATTTTTGTGGAAGCGGTGGTTTCTCTCTATATTTAGCATATGTATCACCTGGATGTTTAACCTTGGCTTTCTGTTTCTTAGGTTATGTTGTAACTGGTACCTCTACAGTGGTAGGCTCTTCAGTTTCTATTTCGGTATCTAGTAAAATAGCAGGTGTAGGGGCTACTGGTGTGGTAACTATAGGCATAGTTACTTTGTTATCAACCACTCTGCCAGAACGGAGAGTGGTGATGTCATTTAACTCACCACTCTCCGTTACCTTACTTTTATATTCATTACTAGTATTATCGGTTACCTTGAAGGCTGTGTTTGTTGTTTTAGGATTAGGTATTGCGTGATGATAAACATAAAAAGATAAAGTTTACCTACGAAATGAACGATAAAACTCAAAACGTAAGTAAACTAAAACTTAATTACGTGCCTAAATTTATCAAAGATTGTTCTACTCTCGATCTATTGAACAGATATAGTGGAGTAGGAAGTTCGTTCCACTCCTAGTCCTTCCGCATGCTGTGTTTTCTAGTTTAATTACTCTACTCTAAGTCTAATGAGAGATTTACGAAATGATAACTAGACTACGATGCAACTACCCACAAGATGCAACTAGTCGACTATTTAAACAACTATGGGAATACTACGTCGATTCTATGATAAGGAGTTAGAGGGGATTGATTCCACCTTAGCTCAACTTAATCCACTAACAGATAATTAAGTAATCTGAATTGAACCGCCTTAGAACGATGCGGTTATTCCTAATCCCTAATTACACATGGCATTTCTACCAATTCATAACTAGCATGTGAACGATTACACCCATTCTCATGGTGAACTAATCATTTCTAGAGTGGAAAGGAAATTATGACGACTCTACGATAATCGGAATCAAGTTTTCATCAAGGATTCTCAACCCCCTCTAATGGAGGTTTAGCCGAGAATCATTCCGCAATCATTTCCATATGAATCTAAACTAAACATAATATCAAGATTCTAACTTTACTAATTTAACAAACAATAATTGAAATCTAATTAATAATTAAGAAATGATATCAATAAAAATTAAACTAGATCTATAAATGTAATGACAGAAAACGAATTGAATAATAATAAACTATTTTATTAATCTAATCAAATGAATAACAATACTTTTAAAGGTTTAATCCAAAATAAGGAACGAAAATGAAACTAAACTTAATTAAAAACCATTAAAACTATATCTAGAAGCTATTCTAATCTAACCCTAGCTACCATTACAAGGAACTAGTTTTCTAAATATAACTAGATACCTAAGAACTAAGCTTTTCTTTGTTTTTATATGTTTCAGATCCAAAATTGTGCATGGGCTTGGAGCCATGTTTTGGGCCAGAGAATCAGGCCCAAAACCCAATTCTTTCAGTCCAAAAAGGCCTCTTCAGCTACAGTTGGCTTCAATAGACTTTTCGTCCACATCTGCTTCACTGATTGGGTCAAGGCTTAGACCATTGGAAATCTCTTTCCGAGCCGGTCGTATTGACATAAGGTAGGCCCAATTCGGAGGTGTGAGTCCAAAGATACGGCCTTCGGAAGTTCTGCTGACTTTGTGTGCTGTTTCTGCCCGCGTCGACTTTTCAGCTTTTGAACGGGCTTTACAAAGGCTTTGCCTTCTTGAATCTTGGCCTTTAATCACGGAACTCCTTAGCAACCGATCTTTGCTCCTTTATCTTGCTAAAGTGGCACATTTCTGCACATCATGGACTTTGAAGCCTGAAATGCATAAAAAACACGTAATCAGTATTAACTCTTAATTATTACTCACATAATTGGTCTAAAAGTATGATGGTTAAGGGGTTAAAACTACAGTTTTGGGCTCTTATCAAACCACCCCCAAACAGCATTTTGCTTGTCCTCAAGCAAAGATGAAAAATTAGAATAAGTGACCAAAAATAGAGTTCTATCTACTCTCGTTTCGCTGAGTGCGATTGTATTGACCATATGCAACAAGGCCTTAAACCACTAGGAATTCCCTAGTGGACGAGTTATAGCCATGTGAGAGTTTTCCAGTGAAGGTACTCACAAACTTCATCTATACTACAATGACTAAGAAATAAAACTATTGTTTCCTTATTCATGCTCTAAATTAACTATACCTCTCACTAGCAATGCATATAGAGTAATCAAGTCGAAACCTAAGCTAATATATGCATAATAATCAATCATCTATAATAAACATATATACAATGAGTAATACTATGAAATGCCTAGCAGGTTCGTTTCTGAAACTCGGAATAGCGTCCTTAAGTAGGTTCTCACAATAATAGTCAAGATACAACACTCTGATTTTTTCCACTCAAGTTTCGTTACTCTAGTGTGCAGTGGGCACACTTTACCTTACAATCTCAATGACAACAAGAAAGCCGGAGTCGATCAAACACATCTGCCACTTACTATCACACTAACATATTCCTAATTGAGCTAGAGGTCTTTATTAGGTGTTGCGGGGATTAGGAGATGGTTTAAGAAGGAAGGAAATGGATATTCAAAAGGACAAGTCTGAGATAATAGAGTATTCATATTATGTAACTTAGAGAAAACCTTGTTATTTTCTTTTGCTTCTATACTTTGTTTCCATCCTTAGCCATATTTTTCTTTTTATTTTCTTTGGCTTTTGACTCCCTTTTATTATTTTTGAAGTTTTTATTTATTTCTATTTTTCTTTTTCTTTTCCTTGGATGGAAATTTATTTTCTTTTTTCTGAAGCAACTAACTAATTTTTGTTTACACAGGTTTTTCTCTTCTTCTTTTTTCACTCATTCTATTCTCATACTTATTCTAGATTGGGTATGTTGAATTTTTTATTTTGTTTTGTTTTTGTAACAGGGTAAAGGATTTGTGGTTTACGAAAGGCTAAAGAATGGCTCAGAGGGGCGACTAGCGGAAAATAATTCATATGTTTGAATTTCTGGCTATATCGATCCCAAGAGGGCCTAAATTCTCGCTTAGGATATGGTTTAGTGATCAAGCAAGTGGACGTGTGATTTCTCTATCCAGATTTTACTTCTCCCTTGTGTCATTTCTCAAATGTTTCGCTCATATAAGGTTTTAGGCTATATTCTCACAGGATTTGTAGAATAAGTACTCTAGCCTAGAGTTCAGAAGCTTACTGCTAACAATCATAGATACTCATGTAATATATTTATAGATAGATGCAAAGATTATTACCTACATATTAACCTAAGTTTCTAAAAATTATTCTAATGCAAAAGCTACTTGAGACTTCTAGATTATTAAGAGCATAGAGAAGGAAAACAATACCAATATTCCTAAGTGTATAGCATGAACTTATTTATTTATATTTTTGAATTTTTTTGAAATTTTAACTAGAAAACAAATGCATATTATACATATTTATATCCTAGCAGATGCCTTAATTACACGTGTTTCTATGCACCCCCCAAACAAGAAGCATGCTTTGTCCTAAAAGTATTTTAAATAAAGAGGGTAGGAAAAATACCATTGAAGCGCGTGAAATTCAGAAATATCTGCAAAACAAAGTTAGAATGCACTGATATAGGAAATAAAAAACTGACGCAACTCTATAAGAGTTCCACCCATTATGGGATTAACAAGAATAAAATTGCTTGGAACATAAGCAGACACTAACTGGAATTAAAAACTGACCTTATCTCCCGCTTTTATTCTTCATCCTCCTCATCCTCTTCTTCTATAAAGAAGTGAGGTTCCTTCGCGTCCTGCCATGCCATGATAATTTGCCGGGCTTCCGCCATTTATCATCTATTATTGCTAACCTATTAAAAAAGCCACTTGGTCCGACGGGTGTAGGGTGTAACCTGATGAGGTTGTATCCTCCACCCTTGCCAAGTCATTGCACGGAAAAATCGAATAATACTATTGGTGGGTCGTACAGTGTTGACCATAATCCAATCCGTGAAACGTGTACAAAAAATAGGAAAGAAACATAGCATAATACGGGAAATTAGAACAGGCATAAGAAGATATTTATGCCTCATGCTATGGGCTCGAGCTAAACTAGACATCAAGGTTCTGGGAAGGTCATGGCACATACGTCCCGTGGCTAAAGCAAGGAAGACGTTGCAAGTGGCATCATTTACAGAAGAAAAACGCCATTCCCCTAAAATATTTAGCATGATCCAAAACATAACAGTTCCTATGTTCATGGACAGGCTACCAAAGGCAACGTTATATTCCCCTTGGTCCTCGATACGGAAAATGCCTGCCCCATACGACTCATGCAAAAACTCATAAGTGTAGACATGCATATTATCTACCCAATAGCACCATGGGTCTTGTATTTCAGCGGGCATAGCAAGTCCAAGAACAAATGCTAGCAAGAACCTGGTAATTTCCATTGGTTTATCATCAATGTTGATGGAGAACACTTGTTCTCCATCTGGTCTCTCAAAGAAAATGCAGTTATCGTAAAAATAAGATGCTAGTGTTGGAGAATAAAGTTCAGCAGGTCTTACCATAAGCGGTTCCCAGCCTACGTATGTGATCACCTCGCGAAACCAAGCACCATAAGTAATGCTTTGGAACAAATCTTCGAAAGACTGTTTCGGTATTAATGTAGGAGATGTCATCTCAAAATTACGCTCTAGAATAGCTGCGAATGACCCGGGAACAACCCGCAGAAAACTGGAATTTTTCTGGTCCACGGAAGTCAGGGCGCAGGTGCGCTCCACTTGGGCGCAGGTGCGCCTCAGGGTTTTTGACTTACAGTGTTTTGGGCGCAGGTGCGCTCAGTTTGGGCGCAGGTGCGCTCAGTGTAAAATTTCTGAAAATGGCTTAGGGCGCAGGTGCGCTCCGAGGTGCTGATTTGGGAAAATGGTGAAGAACAACGGGAAACGTGGGAGTGAAAGGTGAGTGATGGAAGTTAGGTGTAGTGTGGGTTGTGAGTGTAGAATGAATGAAGTTTTTTTAGGTTTTAAGTTGCTAAAACGGATCGGGAAGTTGCCAAAAGTTTTTACGGCAATTTTTGAAATACTAAAATTTTCAAACCAAAGCGGAAACAACTCATATTCTTGATTCTAAAACAACCCTAGTATCTTTTAGGTTGAATTTAGGATAAAACTACCTAACTTATCAAGATTTCATCCTAACCAATATTTATTCATAGATATGCCTATATCGGTAATATTCTCACCCTAACTCCGAAATAACTTCTAAAAACGAGGGTCATATAGAAATTATGATGGAATAGATAATACCACCCCAAAACAATTTGGGAAGGTGGGATCAATATTAAACAACCATGCACAATGAAAATAACCGCATTATATTAAAATTTTCATTCGAAGTACATTTCACTACAAAATTCAAATTACCGAAATAAAACTTACATTAAAATAACTAACAATAATAAAAACTACAAATAAAAATCATCAAGCTATACTATCCCTAAACACGTCGGTACTGGTAGCGGAGGGCACACGCCGAGGAGATGGCTCCCGAGCTCCCGATGGGCCAAAGCACCATTAAATCTTTCGGGCGACGGCGCCTCGTGCCTCGATGATGTATCCTCGGAAGGAGAATCCCGTGAGGTGGAAAGTGTGCAATCATATCGGCCGAACCGGGCGCCGAGCTTCTAGCTCAGCCATCATTCTGTTCCCACCGGCTCATCCTCTCGGGTTGGTACGAATCTCGAAGTTATGGTGGATAGTAGCCTGTCCAGTTCGGAGGTCTTCACAGATAGTATTGAGTGAACGCATGCCACGATGAATCACAGCCATGCGTTCTGCATTTGACCAACACCTCTCCAAGGCATCAGCATCAAAACATGTCAAGTCATCCTCGTCCTCCGTGTCATTCTCATTTCCGACGTCCTCCTCGTCGACTACCCTATCCTCAGGCAACCTCCAAACTTGTTTGATACACTCCTTATAAATCTGAAGATTTTGGTGTAGGGTGAGGTAAATCCTATCAGACGTCGGAGTCGCTCTCAACTTCAGCATGATCTTGGTTATCAAAACAGGGAGAGGTGCAATAGACTTCCCTACTCCCCTAATCATGTTAAGCAAAAACTCCAAGATACAGAACTCATACTTCTACTCCTGGAGTATCCATAGAATGTGAAGGCAGTTCAGACCGATATCGTTGACTTTCTCCTTCTCTATAACATTCCTACCAATCCACTGAGCTGCAGCCAGCTGGTTGGTTCTGAGGGATGCCTGGCGAACACAATGCGAGCTCACATTGTAGTTCCCTTCGGTAACAGTCGCGTTCATCAACGGCTCGACCCCAGTATATTGGGACTCCTGTAACGTGGCATCAAGATGGATTCTAGGCGGAATGCCTAGAATCTCAGCCAACAACCCAGCAGTTACTTCCTTCCTCCTCTTTGCCACCATAACAAAAATTCTATTCCCCTCCAACTCCCTCGTGTTGTAAAACCGTCGGACTAACTCTTCGTGGTAAAAGGCGTCGGTTGAGTACCACAAGCTATTCCAATCTCTACTAATCGTTTCGTCACCGTAAAACGGCGCAAAGTGGTTGCCAGTAAATGCTTGCTCTGGCAAAATCCGGCGTCTTTGAGCCATTGGAAATTTGAACTGATTTGGGGTTTGTAGAAGGTGTTGGAATCAATGAGGAACAACCTCACTGGAACAACAATGGTGGTGGTACGGTGGCGGCACGGTGGTGGATTGGTAGTTACAATCTTTGGATTTTTCGGTGGTTTTTGAGAAGATTTGAAATTGATTTGGATGTGTGGCGTGGTGTAGTTAGGTTTCTTTTTAATTTTATTTTGTAGTTAGGGTTTAAGCTTTGTTGGTTGTTAATGGCGGTTTGGAGAAGAAAACGCACGACTGTTGGTGGAGGGGCGCAGGTGCGCGCGAGTTGGGCCCAAGCCCAATTTTCGATATTTCGACTTTTGTCGATTTTTAGCGCAACTTCAAACTAAATTTGCCGCTTCGTTACCGGTCCGATTTTTGCGAATGAGATATGGAAATGATCAGGAGAGAATTGCCAATCCAATGATCCATAAAACACTCTATTCCGACCATGGATGACATATAAGATAGTGGAAAACACCTCGTAGTGCAAGCATGACGTAAGTTATGCGAACGAATGAACTCTAAATTCATAGATTATGTCAACCGGAATCGGAATACAATTAAATGGCCTAAGCAACTCTAATGGGACATAAAACATTCTAGGACGGAAACACGAACACCCCACCCCCAAACAAATTTTTTACAACAGAGTTTAGAAAATTTGTTTTTTTTTAAAAGTGGGTCTTTTAAAGTCAGATTCCCGAGACTTTCTAGATTACTATGTTTATTATTTAATATTTTTTTACTTTTATAAATACGGATTAATATATAGAAAAACTATAAGCAATAAGGACATAATTCACCCCATAGAGAAACATGCCTCAAAAATCTGAGAAAACATGCAAGAGTGGAAAACATGAATTATGTTAAACGTGGACTTAGGATCCGGTACTTACAGCCACACACTCCATAGGGAGGGCCCGGTTACCTTAATGGTGCACTCACCAATATATGGAAATGAAAGGAAATGCACCAAACACAAAAAATTGAGTCATTTATAGTCAGATACTCGAGACTTTATCTAAACATATGTATGAACATGCAGTTTATCATATATCAACAACCGAAATAGTTGTGGATCATTTTATAAATAAATATCACAGAAAACATATCCAAACACAATCAAGCACCAAGATTTCCTATGACGCAACCTAGTGAACTGAAAGCGAAGTCGGATAGACCTATAAGGTAACCTACCATGCACCTTCTTTTTCATCTTTGAACGAGAGGGTGTCCTAGTGAATAAGTGTGGAAAAGTGAATGGTTGTGGAAGATATGGTGGATATGGATAAGTTGTAGAAGGAAAGCATGTAAACAATGAGGATGTGGGTTTAGCACAAAACTCATTCATGGTGTAGGTAGGGACTGTCTCAAGTCGGAAAATGAAGGTGTCAAATGGTTTGTCCTTCAAGTATTTGTTTACTAGGTGAATTTAAAAAATTATGAAGCACGGGGAGAAACAAAAGGATCGAGTGCAAACTTCGAGATTCCTTTGAAAGGGTGGAAGGAGGGAGTCGAGGTGGATGTTGTGCAAAGTAGTTCTTGATAGGGTGAATCATCACCTGCTCTAAGAAACTCATCGAATTCCTCATCTAGATTGGTCATATCCACATTACTATGGTAGTCCTCTATATCTTTGAGAAAGTCATCTATCTCGTCCTCATCCATAATATGTGTATCGACTAGTGTAGGGATGAAAATGTTGGAGTCTGAACTTCCAAAGGAAAGAAATTTGGGCATATGATTATCAGGGAACGTGTTGTTGAAATAATCTCGAGCGAAGCTCTCGATCTTGCTAACCTTTCCATCCATAGACAAATCGAGTAAATGTGTATTTGTTTTAAAAACATTTACTTCAACAGCAAGATGGCCAAAAGACATGGACATCGAACCATCGAAAGTGCCCTAAGATGATCGGCGACAATTAATGAGCGCATTATAGGATGAATAGGTTAGCGGATCACCCGATGCGTCATTTTAGTGGGAAAGGGCTAACCTATTTTGTCTAAGATGATCGGACAGAGTCGTTAGCGGAATCTCTTAAGGTGCATTAGGACCGAAACACATGTATCGAGGATGACAAAATCAACCGGATAGTAGAAATCCTAAACTTTTACCATCACATTTTCGACCACACCCTTAGGATACTTAATAGAGACCCCGATCAGCTAATTAACCAAGCATATTCATTTTAGTGGGTTGCATCTCATCTAGACCTATTTGTCTATACAAATAAAATGGGAGTAAGTTAACACTAGCCCCTACATTTTATATTAATAATTCATGGGTGTTTGTTGTTTTATGATTAGGATAGGAATCTCTTAAGGTGCATTCAAACAAGAAGAAGGCGACCGATGGGGTCCTTGTACTTAACAATTCCATTATGTGGGGATAGAGTTGGGGAATTGTTCATTAAAAAGGCCTCTTTTGGTATATTGGTCTTACGCCTAGTAGTACACAACTCCTTAAGAAACTTAGCATGGTGTGGTAGCTTTTAATAGCTTGAGGAAGGGATGAATTTCTGAGGGATAGGCTTTTTGTTGAATTTATAGTTAGATTCTTGAAAACGCCCCTAATCTCCTCATAATTTGTATCCCTAGTTAACATGGCTAATTTTTGTGGAAGCGGTGGTTTTCTCTCTATATTTAGCATATGTATCACCTGGATGTTTAACCTTGGCAAAATTTATCGCCAAGGTTTCTTAGGTTGTGTTGTACTTCTTTATGGTGGTACCTCTACGGTGGTAGGCTCTTCAGCGATTTCTTTTTTCATGATCTAGTAAAAATAGAAAGGATGTCCATAAAAATAACATTATAAATCTAACAGAAAAATTTAAGGTAAAGGGGCAACTATATGCATAGTTACTTTGTTATCAACCACTCTGCCGGGTAACAAAGCGGAAGTGGTGATGGCATTTAGCTCACCTACATTTTTATATTCATTACTAGTATTTATCGGTTACCTAAATGGACAACCATAAGAAATGAGCGATAAAACTAAAAATGACTAATTAAGTAAACTAAAACTTAATTACGTGCCTAAATTTATCAAAGATTGTTCTACTCGATCTATTGAGCGGATATAGTGGAGTAGGAAGTTCGTTGAACTCCTAGTCCTTCCAAGATTTGTATTTTCTAGTCTAATTACTCTTCTCTAAGTCTAATGAGAGATTTCTGAAATGATAACTAGACTACGATGCAACTACCCACAAGATGCAACTAGTCGAACTATTTAAACAACTATGGGAATACTACGTCAATTCTATGATAAGGAGTTAGAGGGGATTGATTCCAACCTTAGCTCAACTTAATCCACTAACGATAGAATAAAATCGTAATCCGAATTGAAACTGAATAGAAATAGTGGATTGCAGTTATTCCTAATCCCTAATTACACATGGCATTTCTACCAATTCATAACTAGCATGTGAAGCGATTACACCCATTCTCATGGGGAACTAATCATTTCTAGAGTGGAAAGGAAATTACGATGACTCTACACGATAATCGAATCAAGCTTTCATCAAGGCTTCTCAACCCCTCTAATGGAGGTTTAGAGTGGAGAATCATTCCGCAATCATTTCCATATGAATCTAAACTAAACATAATATCAAGATTCTAACTTTACTAATTTAACAAACAATAATTGAAATCTAATTAATAATTAAGAAATGATATCAATAAGAAATTAAACTAGATCTATAAATGGAATGACAGAAAACGAATTGAATAATAATAAACTATTTTATTAATCTAATCAAATGAATAACAATACTTTTAAAGGTTTAATCTAAAATAAAGAATGAAAATGAAACTAAACTTAAATAAAAACCATTAAAACTAGATCTAGAAGCTATTCTAATCTAACCCTAGCTACCATTACTAAGGAACTAGTTTTCTAAATATAACTAGATACCTAAGAACTACGCTTTTCTTTGTTTTTATATGTTTCAGATCCAAAATCGTGCATGGGCTTGGAGCCATGTTTTGGGCCAGAGAATCAGGCCCAAAACCCAATTCTTTCAGTCCAAAAAGGCCTCTTCAGCTGCAGTTGGCTTCAACAGACTTTTTCGTCCACGTTTGCTCCTCTGATTGGGTCAAGGCTTAGACCATTAGAAAGCTCTTTTCCGAGAGCGGTCGTTTTGACATAAGGTAGGCCCAATTCGATGTCCGAGTCCAAAGATAACGCCTTCGAAGTTCTCACTAGCGACTTTGTGTCTTTGCTTTTTTGCCCGCGTCGACTTTTCAGCTTTTGAACGGGCTTTACAAAGGCTTTGTCTTCTTGAATCTTGGCCTTTAATCATGGAACTCCTTAGCAACCAACCTTTGCTCCTTTATCTCGCTAAAGTGGCACATTTCTGCACATCATGGATTTTGAAGCCTGAAATGCATAAAAAACACGTAATCAGTATTAACTCTTAATTATTACTCACATAATTGGTCTAAAAGTATGATGGTTAAGGGGTTAAAACTACAGTTTTGAGCTCTTATCACGTGACCTGGAAACACACCTTTGGGTTGGGCTTTATCTTGGGCCAACTGTTATCTTAAATTATTAACGGATTGTAGAAGCTGTTGGTTAGATTGAGCCATGGTTTGGAAAAGCTTTTGGCTCACTTGTATGAAGGTGTCAAGACGATCCGGTTGTGTGGGTGTAGTAGTCACGGGTGGTGTGACTAGAACTATCTCGCGTGAATTATTTATGGGTGGATTTTGATTGTTATTATTTACCGGAACGATACCTCTATTAGCATTATAATTATTATAACTACCTTGACCTTGTGCTTGACCTTGTCGAGGTTGCACTTGGTTATTATAATTATTATAATTACCCCGACCATGTCCTTGTCGTGGGTGGAGCTTGGTTATAACCGCGGCGTTGGCTTTAACATATTGATTATTGTACCACGGAGGTGTGGCGTGTTGGTTATTTCTCCAACCGAAGTAGGGATTTTGTCTCAAAGGGGTTAAGTTCACCATTAATGGAACAAGCCTGTTCATAGGCTATAGGACGATGGGAGTCGGGATGCTCGGGACTCAAATGAAACTACATGGATTTGAATTTACATTCATGCGGGGATAGGCTTTTGTTGAACGAAATGGCCTCTACCTTTTTAGTGAGTGATTCGATTAGAGTTTTAAGCTCGGGATTGTGTTTCATTTCAAACATACCGGCCTTAACTGTATTAGAAGAACTAGCGGAGCGGTGGATATCGTCACTAGCCCCAAGTTGTTATTTTCGCTTAGTTTGATCCTAAAAATTTATAAGCCTCCGAGGCTCCTTTACTTAAGAAACTACCCCATTCATTATGTCAAGGACTTCTTTATGGTGGTGTAGAAGTCCTTTGAAAAAGGCACGAACTAACGTGTCTTTCGCTAGGTTATGATGTGGACACTCTATAAGGAGATCGGTGAAACGATTCCAAGCCTCACGAAAATGATTTATGAGGATTTTGTCAAAAGAAATGAATCTTGGAAAGCATCTCATCCGTCTTTTAGGGGTGGGTAAAAATGTTCCATAAACAATTTGAACAAGTTTAGCCCACGAGTCCACGCAATTAGGCGGCAGTTAGTTAAGACGCCTTTATATCGGCTAAGGTGAAAGGGAATACCCTCAGTTTAATTTGTTCCGCACCAACCGTAGGATGGTGGAATGTTGTTAGGACTTGTTCAATCCTATGGATGTGCCGATAAGGTTTTTCATGGTCTAAACCATGAAAAACGGGTAACAAATTAAAAATATTTGGGGGGATTCGGAAATCCCCCACTGGGTCTGCTAGAACGATGCAAGATTTGGGGCTATCGCTCAAGGCTTTGTAGAAGTCAGAGAGAGGAGTCTCTCCTTCTTCAGGCATTATATCTGGTGGTGTGTGTGAAATAGTAGCTAGAGGTGTAGTGGGTGGTATACTAGATAGACTTGTTTGTTGACTTATCGTGTAATTACGTTCGGTGTTTTTGTTCGACCAGACCTTAATCTCATACAAGGCTAAGACCAAACTTAGCTAAACACGTCAACACTCCAAACAATCGATATACTAGTATAAACCTCTAACGAGGAGATGTGAGGTGTGGAAGAAAGGAATACCTGATTGCGTCCTTGCTTCGGCTTATGAATAGGGTCTTGTTTGGCGTGTTCGGTGTATATAACAAGTTAGAACACTGAAAAACTTGAAAAATCGAAGTTGAATCAAACTTGTGGAAATCCGGCAAAATTCATTTCATTTCCGGAACGCGGGGCGCTCACTTTGGGCGCAGTGCACTCGGTGTAAACTTCGAAGTTTTGTTTTGAGCGAATTGGTCGCTTCGGTTTGAAGCGCAGTCGCTCTTTTTGAAAGCTTGAGTGCTCCATGCAATTTTATTTTTATTTTTATTTTTTTTTTCGAGGAAGTTTAATGCTGAAAAAGACAACCACCGTTAGAATCGAACAAGGGTGGGTGGGTGAAATGGGACTTTAAGAAGAGTACTTATACTCCGAAAACAATACGAAAGTGAAACTAAGATGGCAGCGCCGCCATTTGATAAACATAAAAAGATAAAGTTTACCTAAGAAATGAACGATAAAACTCAAAACGTAAGTAAATTAAAACTTAATTACATGCCTAAATTTATCAAAGATTGTTCTACTCTCGATCTATTGAATAGATATAGTGGAGTAGGAAGTTCGTTCCACTCCTAGTCCTTCCGCATGCTGTATTTTCTAGTCTAATTACTCTACTCTAAGTCTAATGAGAGATTTACAAAATGATAACTAGACTACGATGCAACTACCCACAAGATGCAACTAGTCGACTATTTAAACAACTATGGGAATACTACGTCGATTCTATGATAAGGAGTTAGAGGGGGATTGATTCCACCTTAGCTCAACTTAATCCACTAACGACGAATCATCGTAATCCGAATTGAACTGCTTCGCAGAACAATCTGGTTATTTCTAATCCTTAATTACACATGGCATTTCTTCCAATTCATAACTAGCATGTGAACGATTACACCCATTCTCATGGTGAACTAATCATTTCTAGAGTGGAAAGGAAATTACGACTATTCAACATTAACACGAATCAAGCCTTCATCAAGGCTTCGCAACCCCCTCTAATGGAGGTTTAGCCGAGAATCATCACGCTATCATTCCCAATCAAATTCGAACAAGACATGATATAAAGATTGAAATTTGCTTAATTTAAACTTCAATAGCAACTACTCATGCAAGATTTATTTCAATCTAATTAAGACAACTATTGAATCTAAGAATTAAACTAATTAAGTAAAGGAAATGAACTAGATTATCAAGAACACTAATTTATTAATCTAATAAAAATCAATACAATAATGTAATACTGAATTTAAAACAAGAATAAAAACTAATTAATTTAATCTAAAACTGGATCTAAAACTAAGATTTAATGGATACTTTCTATACTAAACTCATTTATTTTCTAACCTAACTATCTATATCTACAAAGAATCAAACTTTTGTTTTTATACTTTCATATCCAAAAATCGTGCATGGGCTTGGAGCCATGTTTTGGGCCGGAAAATCGGGCCCAAAACCCAATTCTTTCAGTCCGGAAAGGGCTCTTCAGCTGGATTTGGCTTCAACAAACTTCTCATCTACTTCTGCTCCTCTGATTGGGTCAAGGCTTAGACCATTGGAAAGCTCTTTCCGAGCCGGTCGTTTTGACATAAGGTAGGCCCAATTCCGAGGTCTGAGTCCAAAGATACGGCCTTTGGAAGTTATGCTGACTTTGTGTGCTGTTTCTGCCTGCGTCGACTTTTCATCTTTTGACCGGGCTTTACAAAGGCTTTGTCTTCTTGAATCTTGGCCTTTAATCACAGAACTCCTTAGCAACCGACCTTTGCTCCTTTATCTCGCTAAAGTGGCACATTTCTGCACATCATGGACTTTGAAGCCTGAAATGCATAAAAAATACGTAATCAGTATTAACTCTTAATTATTACTCACATAATTGGTCTAAAAGTATGATGGTTAAGGGGTTAAAACTACAGTTTTGGGCTCTTATCAGCAGCACTATATCACTTTGCCAGTTATAGCATGCAAAATAATGAGGATGTACTTCCTACAGTTTGTAGCCACTTTTCATGACTGGGTACGGGTAGATTCTATGTGTCCGACGAACAGGATAATTCGTTCTTTGCGATTTCAGGTATGGCGGCGCCCTTTTAGGTATCTGAGGAAAGTTCGTTGCTTCCCTAATGACGAAGACATGATTGCTCATCTGGACACTTCTAGAAAGAGAAAGTGGAGCGAAGTCTGGCAGACTATGATAAACTGGCGTGACACAAAGGAATGACATTTCTATAAAGATGAAGCGAGAATGGACTTACCCCCAATTCATAATTGGGGCAATGTAAGTTGATGTACATATTTGTTTTACGTTTTGATGTGAAAAATAAATAACCTAACAGTGTGCTTTCACTTTTGTGTTATATAAGATATATTGTGTTACCATAATTTTCTGTGGAAAATGTCAGCTAAATTTTTGCTCAAAGCCTCTCAGGTATATTCTTTCTTCCTCTTGACACTTTGAGGGCACAACATCCGAATGTTTGGGGGTGGTGAGAACCTTTCACAAAAATTAAGCATTCATAGTTGTATATAGTTTTATTTTATGTCTAAATAAGTGTATTTAGTGACAAAGTCTCGTTTCCTTTTCTATGATGAAAAATATTTAGAAATCTCACCCTAGCATTAGAATTAGGACTTGTTATTAGAAACTTAAGTTAATACATATGCAATAGTTTTTACATCTTTTCATGAACATTTATGCACTGACTATCATTAAATGTACATAGCAATAAGTTTTTGGGACTCACGGTTAGACAACTTAATTTTCATATCCCGTGAGAATCTAACTAAATAGCCTCAAAATGTGTGATATGTGAGTAATGACTCAGAGGAGTAGTTTTTCCAAATAGAGAAGTTCACACGTCTAGTTACTTGATCACTACCCAAATCCTACGAGAGAATTTAGGCCTTCTTTGGATCGATATAGCCAAAAATTCACACCTGTAAAAAAAAATTACCGCTAATCACCCCACTGAACCTTTCATTAATCTTTTCTATTTCACCAAAAATTCATTACCCATCTATTAACCACAAATAAATAAGCCCACCTAGATGAAGAGTATGAGAAATAGGATGAAGTGCGGAAAAATGAAGAGAAAAACTTGTCACAAATCAAAATCAGTTACCTGCTTCAGAAGAAAAAAAAAAGAAAAATAGAAATATGTTTCCAAAAATCAAAAGAAATATCAAAGTTAGAATTTTCCCCAAAAATCAAATCAAAAGGGAATACAAAAGCTTAAAAAAGTCAAGTATGGAAACTCATGTTAGAAGCAGGAAAGAAAATAAAGATTTCTCTAGTATAAATATCTCGAAAACCTTTTTCTCTCATACTTATCATTTTTGAATTTTTCATTCCATTTTCTTCTACACTACCACCTAAGCCCCATAAAACCTAATAAAGACCTCCAACTTAATTAGAAGTAGGGTGGTATGATAATAAGTAGTAGATGTGAATTCTCGATCTCGACTCCTCTGACTGTCATTGTCATTGAGTATGTAAGGAAACGTATACCCACTACACATTAGAGTTAGCAAAATTTGAGTGGAAAAATAAGAGAGAAATTGTGTTTCGATACATACCTATGAGAACCTACTTAAGGATGCTATCCAAAGGATCCAGAAACGGCCCTGCTCGTATATTTCATTGTAAAGATCATTGCATGCATGCTCATATGTAGATGTTTTGATTATTGTATGTATATTAACTTGAATTTTGAAAGAATGAATCCTTGTTTCCCCCGCTAATGAGATGTATAGATATTTGAGATTAATTGAGGAAACAAGTCTTTGTTACTGAGTCGTTGTAGTATAAATGAAGTTTGTAAGTAGCTTCTCTGGAAAATTCTCACGAGGCTATAACTCGTCCACTAGGGAATTCCTAGTGGTTTAAGGCCTTGTTGCACACGGTAAATGCAACCACACTCTGCGAAATGAGACTTAGTTTAGGACAGCATATTTTTGGCAACTTATTGTTTTTATGTCTCATATTTGCTTGAGGACAAGCAAAGTGTTGTTTGGGGGTGGTGTGATAAGCATCCAAAACTGTAATATTAAACCCCGTAGAGACATAACATTTTGATTAATTATATATTTAATAATCATAAAATAATTATATTTGCGTACTTTTGTAGGTTTTCGCAGTTAACGTGAATATGATGATAAAACATGCATCAAAGTACGGGAATACTGGAATACTTGAAGTCTTCCCACTCAACCCCAGTGAAGTCCAACAAAGCCTGACTAGAGCCGAAGATTCCAAAAGGACAAAACCAGTGCAGAATGGGTCCACGTGTAAAGAAGCAGCAAACTTTCGAAGCTCACATCTTTCAAACCTAGACGCCGAGTTCGGAAAAATGATCTGCCAGAACGACTAGGGCGACGAGCTTTACACAAAGACAGAAAGTTGTAAAAATGCCAAAATCCGGGCCACCACTGGATATAGCATGTGGACCCACTTTGTTGTCCACAAGACATGACGAGTCAGCATAGGCAGGTGGCAAGTGATGGTCATAATTGTGTACCACCTTGCAATAGGAAAAGACGGAACAAATCAATGTTTGATTTGATTTAGCAAAAAGACAAAACCAAATTAATACATAATGATCCAAACTTTGTATTACAAAGTTTGGAATATTATCAATTTGAATACAAACAAAACATTTAATTAGGGGCTTCACGTGAAGGGGCTGGATGAGAAGGGACCTCACTATAAAAAGGGAGGGGGGGGTTAAATTTTGGAGACTTTAGAATTTTGGACTTTTAGCTTTTCATTTGCTGTTTCATTTTCTAGTACGTAGCTTTCCCTTCCAGTAGCTTTCATACCAGCATCAGTACTATAAGTCATTTTACTTGATAAAAGTCATTTCTTTTCAAGTTAAATTCCTGTTCTTTATTTACTTGTTTAAGTGTATACAATAAGATCAATCCATCCATCATGACCATGATGCTCATATGAGGATCCGGATTGACACTTTAATCTTCCAGAATCACTACTTAGGAATTAGGTGTAGATTATACATCTGGTCCCAAAATGATTGAGACTGTCCAAGTTTGGAGTGCTGATGCTCCAGAATAGTCTCGCGAGAGACCCAAAATGTCTCGTGCGTGACTTTATGGTGTCAGATAGCTCTCTGATTTGTCAAGCTGATGTAGAATCGAACCAGGAGCTGAAATGATATTCCATAAATGGAATATTAGTTCAACTCCTTATGCTAGTGAGATGAGCTCAGAGATGCGTGCATCTCACTAGGGATTGATACTCGACGCCATCTCGGGTTTGTCTATGAACTCGAGACGAATTAGAGTTGTAGTGATATGGTATTATAACTGTTGAAACTGATTCTTGCATGAGTACGGTTAACCATTTCTCTATTTCTCTATCTCTGTTTATTTACGTAGAAATCAATCGTTATTATTTTACGTTACTTGCATACCGTTAATTTACTTAAACCAACTAAATAACCTAAAAATCCTACTCACTACAAGTTGTAAATCCAGTTGTGAACTTTGTCGAGCTCTAAGGTATGGACGATCCCTTACTCGACCTATCCTACAAACCCACGTGAGTAAGGTAACTTGACTAAATGGACGTTTACAGACTTTGGACTTCGGACTGTGGACTAAGGACTTAAGTAAACCAAACCTGAAATAACCGTTTATCAGACAGTTAGTTGTCTTACACTTCATTACCACCTTCTGGGAGGTAGTATTGCAACGACGCAAATCAAACATGTGTGCAATTGGATAAGATTTTATGTCTTTCATGAGATCATCTCGAGTGGTGTAGTGTTGACCTACTTTAGGGGGTACAAACTTCAACCCCTCATTACAAGGATTTACAACCTTACTTTGATTCGTAGGTGTCACACCCCAAATTTCCAGAAAAATTAAAACTGATATTCAATCATCTGGAAACCCAGGGTGAAACAAAACCCACTAACATATTATCAACCACAATATTTAAAATCTAAGATCAAATTAAAACTGAAAGAACAACGCTTCATTTACAAATAAAATTTTTTCTAACCAACTCTATTACCTTTGTTTCAATTCAAAACTATACACTTTCGAAAAACTTAAACCAGAAGACTCCAAGAGCAAATCCAAGTCACGTGTCTTCATCCACTGCACTCCACCATCTATGTTCCCAAGAACACCCCCGTTGCAAAACAAAGCAAACATGGGTCGAAAATTGAATTTCTTTGGTATGAGTAGACTAACAACAAAAATATATATAATAATATTTCAAATGAATAAATATAACATTACAAACAATTTCAACTTGGAAGACAATATAGTTCCGTTTTCCAAAAGCGGTGTAGTTTCTTCCCAAGTAAGATTTCACCCCAACATACAAATTCAAGAATCTCATATAATATTACTCGTCATTCCCACTTTCCAAAATAACTCACAATACAATACCACTTACATTTCATTTATTAACTGCACATATGATAACCTAATTAAATATGAGTTTGGTATACCTTACCTTTAAGCCAACCGCCGTCTTAGGGTAGGATATTTCGTCCCTGCTTGAGAAAAGATTAATAGATCCTACCCTCCCGCAAAACAGAGAGTTAGACATCACAATAAATTGATTTATCTCGGCCGGTCAAAATTTCATTCATGACCACACCTCCTTTAAGACATTTAAGTCTAATTGATATAACTGGTTCGTCCCAGGTATCTTTGAGGAATACCACTTATCATAATACCTATATCAATGATAGTCATTCATATGACATCATTCGTCATAAAGTTTCTGCGTGCATAACCATAGATCTCAGACTATCACAAGTCATTAATATTTTCGTAATAACATATCAAGTTATAGTCATTTCACAGTCACATAGAAATTACAATCATTTACTAATATTATTCACCGTCACACTTCATATCCATAACATCACACAATTTATATACTTTTACTTTAGTATCACTCGTCTACTTATGAGAACGAGGAAAAGTCACAACCAAGGAGTACATTCATCCCTTGTGAGTATCAACTCATACAAACCACATAAACATTTATCATAAGAAATCATATACATCATATGCAATAACTCCATCACACGTAAAATCAATATTTTACTTTGCTTATTACTTATCTCGTTGACTCATTTATTCAAAGACACAGCCCAACCTTTAGTTCCTACTCCACGATTTGCACTACAACACATTTGCCAAATCACACATATCCGTCGCCTCCCTCACACCGAAAGTACCACTACAAGACATCGTCCCAAAGCGGGATATCGCCTCCGAGAAACATACTTTCATCTTGTAAACTTCGTAACTTGTGAGTCGCGACCATCTCTGGGCTTTCCATACACATAATCACAAAGCCTCCTTTGGGCATAACAAAATATCGGTCATTCATGGCACATTCAATGAATACCTTGGGTCATTCATTCCACATTCAAGGAATACCCATCATAACACTAACGGGCCATTCATGGCACATTCAATGAATGCCCGAGTCATTCCGCCACATTCAAGGAATACCCAAACCTACATTCCGTACATTCAAGGAATACGACCAACCCAAAGGCCGAATACCTTAGTTCCTCTCTAGGGCAGTCAAACTATTGGGTCATTCATGGCACATTCAATGAATACCGGGTCATTCATGGCACATTCAATGAATACCCATCTATCACATGACATCACAAGTCATAATATCTCATTACCAAATCGAGGCATGGGAGTTCTAAAGATGTGGGCGACACTTTAAAACATTATTATCACTTATAATTATACTAGCATTACTCATGTCAAAGCGGACCACACATGCAAAGAGTCACTTTCGGCGTGTCAAGGCAAATCAAGCACTTAAATATCATTAAATGTAAAGCGGACTTATAATCAAACAAATACAATTTATATAACCATACTCATATATACAATATCGTAAACAAATAGTTCATTAGCCCAAATTCAAGTCCACACACACTAATGTCTAAAACATATCCACATATACTAAAGTCTATATTCATATACAACTTCTATCTCCCACATATATATTTATGTAGTCTCAAAACAACAGTAATTTCTAACATAATCACATAGTTATCATACAAACTAATATATATATTATAGATATAGTGTAGTGGTGCACTTTTGCTCAAAGCGCCTAATTATCCAAATCTTTCAAGATTGGAATCAAGCGCCGTAGTTCTTATCGACCCACATAATAAATGCTAAGGTTTTTCCTACATTCATCCAAATGACATGTAACTTAGTTATTTAGAAACTAAGGTATTTAGATATACTTTTTCATGTAGAACTTCGAAGTCCCAACCTTAGCCCATCTAAAAAGAAAATTTAGGTTGAAAGCGGTCAAAATCCTAATTTCAAACAAATGGGATTTCGACGGGATATCTTCGAATGGAACAACTCTTTCCGCGGGTATCCAAAGCGTCGAAGCTTTTTGTGTTGCAAAGTCGACGCCGCGGAACTTACTTTCTCTTGTTTAACATCAAATCTAAATTAGATAAGTTACCAACCAAGTTATCTGATATCCGAAACGGTATTTTATTACTATATATATATCCATATAAGCAAACATATGAAAAAGCTGGAAAAGTCAACATTCACGATCCAACGGTCAAAGTCGGCGGTCGGCGGTCAAAGTCGGCGGTCAAAGGTCAACACCTCATGGTCAAGGTCAAACTCAACATGTCATGGTCAAAGTCAAACCGTCCTAGTCAAAGTCAAACCGACAAAGTCAAACTATCCAAGTCAAAGTCAAAGGTGAAAGTCAACCGTCCATGGTCAAAGGTCAAAGTCGGCGGTCGATGGTCAAAGTCAAATTGTCCTAGTCAAAGTCAAATTATCGTTTTAAGGTGTTCGACGGGTTGAGTCGTAGCCATGGTTCATGGCTAAGGTCGATAATGCATGGCCCGGGCTCGTGACCAAGGTCGTGGTTAGGACCAATGGCCAAGCCCAAACCTTAGACCCCGAAAGTCTAAACATTGAAAGACACCAATAGATCTATTTTAAGTCCAATGGACTGGCCCCAAGCATTATTAGAAACGGCCCAAAAACGTTAAGTGGTTCGGTCCAAAAATACAAATGAAACGGGCCCATAGACTAATATTAGAACTGGTCCCAAAACTTAAGTTAAACTGGGCCCAAACTAAACTTAATTAAACTGGTCCAAAGATTTCAAAACAAATAGAAAAGGGCCCAACCACTATTGAAATTTCGCCCAAAGAACTAATCTAACGGTCCAAAACTTAGTGGGCGGTCCGGACCCAACAACTTAAAACAAATCGGGCCCAACCAAAACAAAACCCATTGGCTTTGGCCCAAGCACAAACCCAATCATCTAAACCGCCCAAGCCCACACCGAAATCTTTGTTCATCTTCTCCCTCCACCTGCAGCCACCAAAACCGACCACCACCATTCTAATCGACCACCCAAACAAACCTATCGGTTTTAACCCTTGCAAAACCCCTATAACATTAACAAAAGCTAAAACCTCAAATCCTAAAATTTAAACTTCACCAAACTAGATCACGGAAATCAATCCGCCACCATTAATGGCTTCCACCACCTTTCAATAGCACCATTAGCATCCCCACACCCACACGACACTACCCCATCAATCAATCAATACAAAACACAACAATCCACGGTCCTCATACTTTTATGGCGATACGGCCCTTTGGCGATTTCGGCGCCATTAACGCCATTGTTGAACCGTGAAAGGCTTCCACGATACCACCCCCAAGCTCTCCACAGCACCACACACGACCCCCATCATCATCAAACCCAAACCAACTAAAACCAACCCAAGAGCGAAACCAAACCGTTCACAACAACGAAATCCCAAAACCCCAATCCACCGATTATCCGCGACGCGCCATTCGCGTCCTTGAAGTTTCAAGCAGCGCCCAAACTCCCCACTACCACCCGGTTCAACATACATCCACAACCCATTAAACTCTAACATCACGAAATATATAACAAAAAGCGAGTTTAAACAAGACCATCGGGACGATTTGTCCCTCGTGTTTGGCGGACGCCATTGGCGTCTGTCGAGATTCAACGGTTTAATAAAAATCCGATGTTGAGCGCGAGTTTATTAAATACAACACGCACAACGTCGAATAAAAGCGGGATAATGAGCGATTATCAATCGGTGAGAAATCTTAGGCAAGGTATACCCGTTATCGTAAACTAAAAATCGGTGAAATAGCAAAATAGCTACTCACCCGGTATGAGCGACTTCGACGAATCCTCCTAGCCGATTACGTGGCGGCTCCAATCTCCAACAAACCGGCTTCTCTCGCCTCCATTTTTAATATATTATCTTATCTTCTCAACCCTATTTTCTAGAAAAAGTGTTTATATACTTGGGTCCGAAACCCAAGCCCACCTGAACTTCGGGCCCAAAACCGGGCCCACGTATCCGAGTCAATCCGGCGAATTTTTAAAATAAACAATTAGATTAATTAATTAAATAGAAAAATACGTATAAAAAAACACGGGGTGTTATAGTAGGGGTTTTTGGACTATGAGAACGACACGGAGGATCATATCCTTGACGTAGGTCTTCGAAATTGAGATCTTTAGCACCAAACACCATAGCATCAACTATTCCGTCTAATTCAAAATCAATCTCACCTTCTCCATCGCCATCATTCACAACTGTCATGTCATAGGTGTGTCCCCCCACAAATACTCTTGACTATGGTTCGGAGTCGACCATATATCACCATCATGATGATCGAATTCTTCAACTTCATCATCATCATTATCAACTACCATAACTTCACCGGCAACAACATCTTCATATTCATTTTGAAATTCAATCTCCTCGTACTTCGAGAAGTTCCAATTATGTTTTATGGAGGAATGTCTGTTGTATCAACTAAATCATTTAGTATTTGAACTTCATCATCATCTTCATTTTGAAATTCAACCTCCTCATTACTTTGAGGACTGGCAATTATGTATTCTTCAGGAATGTTAGCTGTATATCCATATGGATTTTGTGAATCAAATTCTTCATAGTCGGGTTGATCAGCATCTTCAACACCAGGAGGATCATCCTCTACATTGCCCTCCGCTACAATAGCTCAATTATTAGTTCCCGGACTATCAACAACTTAAACTATATTATCCCTTGTAATATTTATACTGCTCACCTTCAATGACAATTGCAGGAGGTATGCTTTCGTCTTTTAATTCGCAACTACCAACTGCACTTGAGCTTCCTTTTGGGAACAAATCTAAAACGGTTACTAAATGTTAGTAATTTAACAGGGCTATATCAGTAACTAACGCATTTATACACTTACAACATGTTCGTCATCCCTCACCTGCCATGACCTTTTCGAACGTCTCCAAGCTGTGTGGGACCTTTTTAACGACGTTTTTATTTTCCACTTCTTGCAATTGACGAGTCCCAGTTGAAGGTTGGTCTAGTGGACTATCTGGGAAACACAACGTTTATAACCGTCATCAACCAAACCATGTATTGGAACTAAACGTAACTTAAATAAAATTAGTCATTTACCTATTGGTTCGTCCACAAGTTTAAATTGATTGAAAGAACATTTATGTTGAGCTATCACTTTTTCTTTCAAAAAAGATTGTTTTCTAAGAGAATCACTTATTTGAATCTCTATTGGAATTTCTTCATTAAGCTTATTCTTCATACAATGTTCTCCACCACTTGATCCAGGACATGCACTCTTTCGTAGAGAAGGTTTAGACAACTCACTACAAACTTGTTTCTTTTTCATACTAGGAACTCCAGAACTTTATCCAAAACTTGCATTTCTGACCATTTCTTGTTTAAATAGCTCACTACCAACTGGTTTATTCTACACACTAGGTTGTCCACCACATTTTTTTAGGAGTAACACTATTTTCTTTAAACAGCTCAGTATAAACTTTTTTGTTTTTTCACACTAGGCTGTCCAGGACTTAATTTTCTAACTTGTCTTGCTCCCATACCACATGGTGTGATGACGACTGATTCATTGATATCCCAAACTTTCATTGCTTTCGTTGGAGTCTTCTTCTGCTTCTTAATCATGTTTAAGTAGTCGGTTTCTTCATCGATTCTACAAGGGGACTTGCTCATCAAATACCTAATAGAAAAACTCAATCTCATGCGCGATGACATACTTTCAACAAGACACATGAATCCTTCAAAGGGAGTATCCACATCAAACACTCTCAATCCCACACCATGCTTGTCAGATTTCATCTCGCCATCATAATAAATAAGCATATCGAATGAACCTGCAAAAATACAAAGTTAGTACAATAAAAAGTAGGTGCTTTTAATGAAACGACAATAAAGTTCTTTCATTTAATATTGTTCTACGTTTATGACATAAAACTTGTATAAATACCATAACAATGACAACAAAATCAACATGAAAATGGTAAACAACTATGGAAACCTTATAAAAAAACACACACACTTCTATGTAAAACCACAAATAAACAAACCAAAACATAAACCTACCTAGAAACAAACCAACACTAAAGAGAACAAAACAAACATAAAAAATTACCATTATCGAGGTTTGTGTTGTTTTCATCCATGAAAATCCTTAGAAAAATCCAAAATGAGAAGACAAAGTAGAGGAACAAAAAAGACAACAAAACAAACATAAAAAATGACCATTATCGAGGTTTGTGTTTTTTCATCTATGAAAATTCTTAGAAAAATTGAAAAGGAGAAGACAAAGTAGAAGAACAAAAAAGAAGAACCTAGAGAAAAAAGGGTAGCTTTTAAGTTTTGTAAAAAGTTTTTGAGGTTGGCACAAAAACCAAGGTAAATATTGTCTCGTATTTGAATTACAAAAACAACGAAAAAGTTGCTGATAGTAGATCCGTAAGTTGTTGCTCCCTACTTCCCATAATAGCTAATGTCCGTTTTCATTATTGCTGGGTTGAAATCCAACAGTCATTATTCGCTAGTACATATCGCTAAGAGAATCTAACGGATAAATATTACTATGCATATCAATATCAGAAGTATGCAAGAAGAGAGAGTGTGGTAGGAAGAAAGAGACTGTTGTAAAGAATGGCAAAAGGGTAAAAAACCCGTTGAATTGGTCAAAATAAAAAGGCGTGGCCGGTTGGAGTCCTATGTTCAAATGAACGTACATGTGAGGGTCCGAGTTACTAGACTGGATCGTCTGAGCCACTAAACATATGCATTACATTGCTAGATCACTTCAAAGTCTCATGCATTTGGTCACTCATGCAATAAAATGTTGGGGATCGTTTACGTTTTAATCTCAAATCATGAGTTGTGGACTTGTGTGGTCTTATTTACTAACCGAATACCAATTACATACGAATCATATATTTTATAACAGAATCGTCGTGACCATAATGATATCTCTTGTGACAAGGCAGTAGAGAATTTTCACTCATGACATAATTGGATCTGAAATTATATTTCTTACATCATTTTTATTTTGCTTAAAGTTGAAATGAAAACAAGAGTGGTTGGGACTTTGAACTTAATTTGCTAGCTAGCTGTTTCTGCAGTTGAAAAAGTTTTGACTTTTAGTAACTTGCATGATCTGTTCGATGAAAATCTTCTGAAGTAAGCATGTGATGAAGATGGTATTGGATACACGCTTGTTGTTGTGAATAAGCATTCCTGCTTTCATGATCACATGAAGTATGTCAAGTTTGTGGTACTACTAGTTTCTTGGAGTATGAATTTTTCTTCAACACTATTAAGTTTTGCGTTAAAGGCAAGGAAGTTGTTGTACCCATAGTTTGGAATTTCAGAATTTTTGGAATTTCGACAAATCTAAAAACCGAAATTTATCAAATTTCAACTTCTATCATATTTGGAATTTCAATTGATTTTGAAATAATTAATATTTCGACTTTATATTTGGAATTCTGGTTTTTTAAAAAATTGAAATATTGGACGGAATTCTAAAATTTCGTTCGGAATCACAAACACTGGTTGTACCACGTTTGATATAGGATCAAATAGGCATGAGTTCCAAATTTCAATGAGGACCACCACCACCTCTAAATTCAGCCATGTTTTTTTCATCTTTGGTGATTGATGATTTATGGTCTATCAATTGGTCAAGTTCTTAAAAAAAATTGGCATTGGAGAAAACACATTCCGAACCTCAGAATACGTGCTCGTTTCAACACTTTTACTCTGGAGTCTTCAGAGATTATATATATTGAGCTGCTTAATTGTCAACGTTTTGCATGTGCAAATTGGAAATTAACACAGACCTTGGCAACTTCACATTTTGCACGCACTCCACATTTCTTTTGCCATTTCGGCATACAAATAATTCAAATCATACGAAACTATTCTAGACATCATCTATCTAATAAAGCAGTTTGGTTTTTTATGCTATTATATCGCGCGGTCGGAGAGAAAACAGTTTTGGAATGATCCTATGGTGATAAATCAGTTTCTTTTAAGAGTCATACTTACTCTAAACTAAAGAGTCATACTTATTCTAAACTAAAGAGTCCTACTTTCTTTTAATAGTCCTACTTACTCTAAACTAAAGAGTCGTACTTACTCTAAGAAAATTTGCCAACAAAATCACCACCCGAAATAAAAACCCTGCCTTTTCCCCTCTTCACGTCAAGAAAACCCCTTCCTCTTCACAACAAAAAAAAAAAAAAGGATGCGCTCTCTAGCAAGCTCCAGTCAATTTTTCTTTAGTAACCTTCTTCAAATAGTGGAGATAATAGGTACCCTATTTGTTTTTATTTTTTAATTATAGTGGTTCTTGAGTCATAGATAATTTTTAATGCTTAAGTACTGTTGACATGATTTGTTAAGTGTTGAATTGGTTGGATTAAAAGTCCCATATATACTCCATTGTTAATGCTTAAGTATTGAAGGAAATAGGCTCCTGAGATACGAACGGTTAAGAGATCATAAAGCACTTTGGTTTTTTATGTTATTATATCAAGCGGTCAGGGAGAAAACAGTTTTTGGTGAGATCTAATAGTGATAATTTTTTTTTCCCAAACATGCATGGGCGGCATAGTCAATTTCTATCATTTAAGAGTTTTGTTTCCAGTAAATTATATATTACACTAGAAAAAAGAAGAGATGGGTAAGAAACGTAAAAGGGTTTTCTCAGGTTTACGTTCTCAAAAACTAGATTCCATCTTAGCTCTCTCTTCACGAATCACAACTCCATATATAGTTCTCTTTTTAAGAACATACATGGAACTTCATCAAATAAAGAAGGTATACATATTCTCTCTCTTTTAACTGTTCTCTAGAGTATGTAGTTTTATCTTCGGGTCAACATGTTATTCAACTAGATAATATTCACTAATGCAACAAGTGTGTTATTCAAGGGAATCATAGTAATGGGCATTGCTTTGCTTTGTATAGTTGCATTACCTGCATTAAGAAGTTCATTTCACATGGTTTTTAAGATGGCAAGGGCTCAATCTAAATCATCAGTGCCCAAGCTAAATCATCAGTCGGGTAAGTATGGGCTAAGTATGTGGCAGAACTGCAGAATTATATTGCGTGTTCATTATACCAAGAGGGTTTCGGTAGGGGTGACTAATAATGTTGGTTGTGTTCCTTGAATTTCTAAACATGGTCATGGTCCAAAATATTAATAATGTTATCCAGGAACATCAACAATTTTGGTGTGATCCTACGGTGGTGAGGTGGGTAATAATTATTAATTTATTACTTAGTAACTTATTTAGAAAATACTTTCTTAGAAATCTTTATTGTGAGAGTACCTAGCTATTCCTTAAAAACATTCCTTCTTCACGTAAGAATTGGAATGATTTTCTTCCCACGTGAATGCATAAAAACCTCTCGCTTGAACCCTCAAATAGGTGAGAGAATAATGACCAACGAACGAAATTTTGCAATCACCTCTTTGGTTTCTTTTTAAGGTGAGAACGTGAAATAGATAGTATGCTTTTCTTTTGGTTTAGCAATACCTAGATTGGTTTATTCACTTTATTGGAAGGTTTTGGTCATATTAAGATATTAATATTTTTTTTGCTGGGTAAGTTTGAATTTCATTAAAAGAAAGATGGGAGTACAAGACGGATTGGTTGGGACAACACGCGGCACCCATAAGAGAGATATTAAGATGTGTTAGTTCTTAATTGTTCTCAATATACATCTTTTCATCAAAATATTTTTACATGGTTTGTCTAAGTTGTATGTCATGGTCAATTGTTTGAGTGTACTGTGTGCCTTCAGTAATATTGCTACTGTGTACCATATATATTGCCTTCAATAATTATATACGATGGATTACATTATTTTGAATTACTTCAAAATTTCTTAATATACGTTGCTAGGTGGGCGCACAAGTCAGATGTTGTGTGGATTACGTTATTTTGAATCACAGGGGACTACTTCTTTTTGTAATGAAATTGAATCTTTTGAGTTAGCATATAAAAGGATAGAGGAGGATATGAGCCTGCATTAATTTGATATCAGTCAAATAATACACAAAGCTATACTGTGATGAAGGTGTGTAGCTCTAACTCTTACTATTAAGTCTGATTCAAGGTTGGTATAAAGCTGAAGTAACAAATTATGATGTCGGGGTTTTACAATCTTTAGTATGATTGGATCCATTATTTTCAACGAGGCATACATACACCATTGCTTTGAGACTAATGTTTTGACTGATTTTTTATGGAATTGTATTCCCGATGTTTTGTGCTTATTATCAAAAATTTGATGCTTTCCCCTAAGAGAAGATTAATACTATTTTCTCTGAGGTTGGATGAATTGGTCTATTGTGCTAATTTTTGGATGTTAATGGATTGCTACATATGTACTGAAGTGGAAGCTGGATTTTAGAATGATGAAGAAAGAATTATGCATATATAAATTTTGATTAAAGGATTAAGTGATAATTAGTGTCTTGGCTATCAATCTAGTAGTTATTGTAAATATTGTTATTTATTTGTTCAATAAATACACCACATTGTATTGCTTGGTAATTCTATTGTCTATCTTTATAGACATGTTTTAAGTTGTTGTATGGCACACTGTCGTGTGAAGTTATTTATAATGCATATCATGTCTAATATTAATATGACGCAAATAGTTTAGGTTCAATTTAGATGTAAAAAGAAGTGGAAACTCTGTTGGATTTTTACTGTAAATAAAATGATAAATTTGGACATGCGTTAATTTCACTAAACTTATCCTAATGACAATCGCGCCACGGGTTAAATTCTAGTCTATATCAATATAACAAAACAAAGCTGCTTTCTGACTCGCGGCTGGGATTCCATCCAAAGGTGGATAAATCAAAGGTCAGGACGCGCTATAGTGAGTGTGCACAAGATTAGAAATTAGCACCGATTATATAATTGAAAAGTTCCCTTATTAATTAGGCATAATTATATCAAGTCTCAAAACCCTTCGTATCCTGCTCTTCCTCTCCTTCAGCCCTCTATCTTTCTCAAATCACCATTAGTACTTCTCTCTCTGTATTCCACTCAGGTACTTTTCTTATCTCCTCTATTATTTCATGTAAATTTTTTTTGTTTCTTGGATCACGTCAAATTGATGCCGAAGATGACCATAGCTAGCAACCTTTGGTCGGACTTGGAGCCCAAAAAAGGACCAGTCATTTCGTCTTCTTCTTCCATTTTTCCCCATTGTAATAGATATCTCTGAAAATTTCTAAATTCTTTAATGTCCCAATGATTTTTAAGAATTCTTTCATGCAGGTTTTGAAAACGCCTATATCATTGGACATGCTTGGGTGATTTTTTAATGGATCAGGGAAACCTATTGATAATGGACCCCCCATTCTACCCGAGGCTTACTTGGATATCTCTGGTATGTCCTAATTCTTATGCCATCAGGAGTTTGTTATGAGAATTGAAATGTGTATATCTTCTTAATATTTCTGGTTGGTATGTTTTCTTATTTCAGCCTAATGCTTATATGTGGTTATCAGGTGCCTAACACATATATCACGTCTGAAATAGTCAACTATTTTTCTTATTAATTGGTTTTGAGCTGAAATTTTGGTTCGCTTACAAAATCTGGCTCACACGGATCATTTTTAGTTGCCTGGACAATGTGCAGACGCACTTCAACAAGTTTTTGGTGTCTTTTTACTATTTCGCATGTTTTCAGTACCTACTCTATGTCTGCAAATTCTTCTCTCACTAATGAACACCCGATAACGCAAGATTATTTGTTAAATAATTAAAACCATTTGCTCAGCTGCGCTTATAACAGAATGTACACGCATTTGTTCGTAAGTTCATATTTGTTTGCTTCTGATTTGCAACGTCGGCTTCCCAAGTTACAGACACCAAAAGATTTGTTAATTAGCTTGCCATATTTACCGGGTATAGTTTTACAAGTTGATCAAAATATATGTTTGGAGTTGGAGAAACACTTTGTTTAAGATAATGTGTTCAAGGTGATCGATAATGTGTAATGACAAATAATTTCAGTTGTGAAGCCCTCCTCTTTCAGGCAGGTAATTTCTCTTTCTCTCTGTTGTCATGCTCTGTAATTGTCCTTTTACTTTCATTGTTTTATTGGATACTGAACTAAGAATGGCAGAAAATTGGAAGTGTCCCTCTTTCATTCATTTTTGTTCTCATCAAATTCTATATTCTATCTGCAATTGATTTATTTTTGGAAATGGGTTGTATTCTACAATCTCCTCATTGAAATTCGTCTCAAAGTCTGAACCCTGAAGTCATAATTTTTCTCAGGTAGTATCTCTTTAAATCAAATCTCACCTCTTTCTTTTGCAATTCATCTCAATCCATCGCTGGAAGGTATTCTCACAAGTAAGTAATCTCCTCTTATGTGTTTTGTTTTCACCAGAAAGTCCACACCACAATCAAATCTATATTGAATTACTGATTAAGCTATTCTTCATTGAACTCAGGATGACAAATCTTTTGCTGCAAGAATTCTTGAATAAATTGAAAACGTCCAGGTATGAAATGTCTAATGTTATTTTGTGGATGTAATTCGTGTTCTCCCTTTTTTTTTTGTGAAGGTGTTCAAATATGCTCCCACTGTTAAGAAAGCAAACATATTCATTGCTTATTTTTGTTAAATGCTATTGTGTAGTTATGTGATGTTTCAATGGGTAAATATTCTCTGCGAATATTTATCTTCATATTGGACGGTATTATCTATTCTAATTAGGTGTATAGGGTATAGGGTGTATGATTAGTATCGTAGATTTTTTTTTGTCATTTTTTTCGTGTCCCTTCTATCGGACATTTTTAACAGGGTCATAGACTGAGAACCAGTCAAATATTTTACTATCAAAATTTTAGCTTTTATTGAGAAAAAGAATTAGGTTATGGTAATGGCAGACTGGCAACTCTACTGAAGGCGAGGTGGTAACGTTTGTATCCTCACTATAGGTAATCTGTTGAATTGTTTTTTTCCTTTTAATTAAAATTTTAGTATTATGGTATTGGTCAATTGAACATGTCGGAACCATACACTATCTGCTGAATTGTTTTTTTTAAAAGAAATGTGATAATATTTTTTCTCTAGGGACAATATGATGTTGTTGATATTATTTGATATTTGCAAGTGTAGAAAAACTTGTTCATAACTTCAATACTACCTGTTTTTATCGTGCACTGATTTACAATCCATAATCCTAGGGAGCAGTTTTTGCCATGGGTATTATTGTATAAATGCATTTGCGCAATATAAAGAGATCAGAGTATTTTAATCAAGATTCAACAGTTAGTACAGAAAGTTTGTAGCCTTCTACAGGTATGAGATTGTGTATTTAGGTATGACTTTATTGTTTGATCTTAATATTATTCCTTTCACAAATTTGTGTAGGTAGTTTTCATGTTTTATTTTTCTTTCTTTTTGGAATAATTATCGGATAAGCAACCCCCACCCACTCATTAATTAATATCTTCCTGTTAATGATATGATATTATTCAAATTGCTCAAAGTTTTACTGCCCACCCTATCATGAACTCTTTATTATATTAGAAATTTTGATATGTTGTTTTCGGTTCGTTTACTCATGCCAAATATGGACTTATATTTGAGTAAAACTTCCCACCCTATCATGAACTCTTTATTATATTAGAAATTTTGATATGTTGTTTTCGGTTCGTTTACTCATGCCAAATATGGACTTATATTTGAGTATTATGCATCTGCTACTACTAGATTAGCTCATGCACTCCTTAGCCTTACTTGAAAAGGGCTTATGTATCAAAGCCATGGCCAAAGGAACTACACAATGGTGGGAAGATGGACTCACTTATTTTATATTTTTGAACTAAATATAAAAGAGTGAAGTCTAACAAAGCTTCCTTTTAATTCTCCTTGGAACTTGATATATAAATTTAACACTATGTAACACATAACCTTTTTGCTAGTAATACAAGTATCCTTTTTAATTTTTATCTTATATAAGCTTCCTGTTTATTATTAGTTTAGGCAGGGCTGATAATGTAAAGTAGTATTAAGTTTCACGTCAATTCGTCACACATAGAGAACTCAAAAGTGAAGGCGTTAGATGTTGAATTTTGAAACCAGCCAAAAGACCACCCAGAAAAGGTAACAATTAACTATTGAAATATCTTACACATATCTAGGTCTCATTTCTCAATTTCTCTTCCTAGGCAATCATTGGATTTTAATTATGACTATGAGGCCTGGTCTTATATTCCCGCTGACTTTGATCAATTAAGTCTATCCTTTGATATAATTGATTTGAGTATTATGGTCGAATTGTTCAAAATTGTTTCATTTTGTCGTATAAACAATAGAAATAACATATTTGGACCAAATTCGGTTAAACTACTTTGAATTATATTTATTCGCGATTCAACTTTATATCAATATAGAAAACACTAATTTTTAGTTTCTTATACAACCGTGATTTTGTCTGTAGTATACTCAATTTGCATTCTTGCTTTGATACTCCTCGCTCTACAATTGTCTATAGCTCTATTTCATGATTCAAAGAGTTGGAGTGGTTTATTCAGAATTGTGTTGTCCACAAAATTAGAGTGGCTGATTTCGAATCACATCAAACTCTCATAGAGGTATCATATTTCAACATTTTATTGTACAACTTGCAACATACGAGCAGAAACAATTAATCTATAATAGAATTGTTGTAGTGATGATAAATGTACAATATCTAAATGGATGTTTGGTTAGTTACTTCCTTTCTTAGGGGGTTTGAAGTATTAACTGAAATGGATAAGACATCTTAATTTGTTGATTGGCAAGCACACGTTCAGTCAGACAAATTTACATGAAACTTGCCAAGGAAGCCAAGGTTTGTGTACACAAAATTCTAATTATTTTATGCTTTAGAATTTTCTTTATTTCAAAATGTTGTTAGTTGTCACTAGCTTACTCGGGCTTAAGGGATAATTTGTGAATTATATTAAACTTCGTATAGTTGAAATTGAATGAAGCAACAAACTAAGTACGCCTATTTTTATGTTGGAATTAAATGATGTTGTTTGACTATTTGATGCAATTCAATCAATTCTCAATGAAGCGAGCTTTCTTCTTATTTATATCAAGAACAAAGCAAAATTGAAAAGCTGAGGTGGTGTTCTTTATGGTGATGTCATACTTACAACATAACCAGAAAAAACATAATGAACTGAAATTACTACTAATTTATTAGATATCTCAAGGTTGGGGTTCACGTTGTCAGTTAAATCTCTTCTTTGAGTAAGCATTGTATGAAGAGTAAGGTGGAATAGTAGGAAGAATAGTACGTAAGAAGTGATGGGTTCTTGCTTCTTTATTTTTTTTCCTCGAGCTTTGTACTTTAGTGGTAGTTTACAACTCCATGCTTTATTAAGTAGATATATTGGTTCTTTGGTAGACATGTTCCTGCTCACTTAATGGAGTTTTTTTTTTTTTTTTTGAAACAGGGCGATTTCATTTTCTCTCACATTATGGTTGGTAGTTTGTACCAACTCCAACTAATGGCGACAAAGGTCAAGAGGACGAACCAAGATTTTACCGAGGACTCAAATCAAGAAGTACACTTAATGTAACTTATTGAAATGAGTTCAGTAATGTGTTGTAGATATTTCAGTAGAAGGTTTGGTTGTAAAGCCTGTAAAATTTCCCTCAGATGCATCAGTCTTCTCGAACATATATTGGTATTCTACTTGATATCATTCAGAGACCATATAGCAAGGGGTAAAGTTGTTTTTTGTTCAAATCTTTTGATTTGTCTTATTACAACATATATCTTCTTTCATTAGCTTCTACATGTCATGAGCTTTTATATAGTTATAAGCTGATGGAATTGTTTTGTCCCATTGAACAGTAGTTGTAGTGATCACCGTTTAGAGTACAAGTGAAATGCATTTCTTCTAATGGGTATGTCTCCCCATTTACTTTGAAATTTATTGGATTTGGATGTTCCAATATTTCTTTTCCTCCGTTGTTGTTGTTGTTGTTTTTTTTTTTTTTTTTTTTTTTTTGGCATTGCAGCATGGTAGTAGCAAGATAAGCAATTTGGGTAGATTTGATTGGATCGCCAGTGCCAATTTACACTTCCAATTAATGCAGAGGGTGCGAGGTCAAATGTAGAGCCATCTCATCTTGCTCCAATCTTTTTTTTTTTTTTTTTTTTTCAAACTGATATAGATAGAGTATGATATGGGTGTTCAACTTATAGGATGAAAACTGCAAGCCCGGAAGCTTTATGTGATAGATATACTTCAAAGTAATATTTTAATAAATGTGTTGATTCAATGTCTTGACAAATTTATTTGATGGCAACATCAAGAACTTTTCTTTTGAATTTTTATGGATTTAGTGAGACTTTCAATTTTGGACATGCATATCATTGTATAAAGTTTTTAATTGTCACTTCTTGAAGTTGTATCAAAACTTTGCCATGGTAATTGTAATTTTAGTCATAGTAATTACTAAATATTTTGGTCCCAATGACGTCTTCTTTTGTCATAATAATCTATGTTGAATTGCTAACCACACAGTTTTAAATTGCTGGCAATATCTTTGTCGTGTCCAACCCATGCTTCTAGTTCTTGAAGAGATGAATTGCATATTTGGATGCAAATCAAAACCATAAAGACATTCGTGCCGAAGGCACGGAGCATTAGCTAGTTATTTAACAAAACAGAAAGGAGTGGGAGGACAGATTCCACGTCATAAGGTGAGACGTGGTCGACACCCCCCCTAACCATAGCCACTCAAAACTCATGGAGGGTGAATTAAAAAGCTTTTATGGGGTGAGTTAAATAGTTTTTCTCATCTCACTCACCCTCACAAAAAAAAGTCAACATTGGACAAAAATTTTATGGGTTGAATCTTTTATGAGCTTGGAAACATGAGCATGGGCTCAATTAAAAAAATATGGTAATAATGGGAGTAGGCAGGGGTCCTTAAGGGCCGTAGGCACGGCCCATCCGGCGGCTACAATTCATTCTCACAAGTTGTGACTTGGCAGATCCAAATGTTTTAAGAGTTTGTACAATTTGGTTAAACTAAATCAGTACCATGAAATCTATCCAAAAATCAGCCAAAAGTTAACAATTGCGCTTGAGCTTATAAATTGTTGGGCCTCCAAATTTGACATGGTGTTAGCCCAATTGATGCTATTGGTTGGCCTTGATTGGGTTTTGGGGCTTTGTGCTGTTGTTTTGCGCCGAAAGCGTGCGTACGCCTTGCACCGAAGGCGTGACGAGTTGTTTTCGCGCCGAAGGTGCACATACGCCTTGCACCGAAGGCACAAGTCGAGCGTCAGGGTAGCGCCGCAGGCGCGTCGAGGTCTCGCAGGGCGTAGGCACGGGCATACCCTAATATAAAAAAAAAAGTAACTTTCTGGCCGGAAATTAATCGGCAAGACATAAGAAAATTATTTTCCCATAATTTAAATAATTTTCTTTTACATTAGACCAATAAATATACAAACGCATTTTTTTATACCACTTCCCGAAATATAGACACTCGATCAAATGGAAAAAGGGGCCATGTTTCTGGATATTCGGTTGTCCACACAGGGCATACATGTATGACTGACTCTGTTGATCGAGCTATGTCTGGTATAGAATGGCTGATCGAATTTGTTAGAGGAGATTCCGTCCGCCACTGTGTGTATCAGGGCATGCAAGTACACCTACTGCTTAAAATAAAATTCACAACTTTATGAAATTGAAAACTCTGTTTTTTTTACCTGATCTTCTACACTTTTAATGGTTCTGGGCATATCATCATGCCTAACGTACTCCACTTCCCAGAATAAATTGCTTCAACTTCTTTTGCAATTAAATGTGTTATTGCTATTATGTAAGATTTCAGTGGCTGCTTGTACCCTCATGTCGACATCATTCAGTTTCCAGCAGCACTTGATCTTTTTTAATCAGATATGAAAGAGGCTCCCCAGGCAGAGATAGCTTCTGAGTATGTGAACTTGTACTATTAACAATCTTGAACCATTGGCTACCAGGGTCACACATCCGATCTACTTTCAGGCATGAACATGAAGTGGTAATAATTTTATTACCAGAATCGATGTCTAGGCACACTGTGGTACCATTGGAAAGCTTCGATGATAGGTGCATTTTTGAATCTGATATCGCCTCCCATTTGGAATTAGAATCGTTGCAAATAATCCCAAGTTTTACTGGCTTGCCAAGTCCATCAGCTTGTAGACAGAAATACGTGCCTTTTAGGAGTAATATCTGTTGTGGGGTGTAACTCCATGCTTCAGACTCGGCACAAGGACCTAATCTAAGTGGCTCAAATATAGATTTTCTCATAAGGCAAAGACCAGTTGATGGATGGAAAATTATTTTGTGTGGCTTATCTTCAGAAAGCCCAGGCCCTGCATGATACCACAAATGTATAGTGTAAGCTATACGAATAATGAGATAGATCTAGGCCTTGCCCGTTAGAGCATTGTCCATGTAACACTTTTCATACCTTGGAAAGGAGATTGGATGGCAGAGATCCTTTGAATGAAGCTTGAGTTTCTAGTCCCACACCAATCCCAACTTAGCACCCCGTAGGTCTCATCCATTCCCATTACCCCTTGTCTTAGATAGTAACTCCCAGCTAGAGTCCACAAAGCCCAATCCAAGTCCAATTCAGCTGCAACACCCATGATGCAGTTTAAGTACCTATTGTCTTTCATATTAGTACCTCTTTGATCCACTCCCCATTCACTAAGAATCAGTGGCCAACCTTGTTCCAGCAAAAAGCCCCCTCTTCTCATCATGTTGTCCACTATGCTTCCACAAACTTCATTTGCATTGCCATTCTCCCATGCCTCTCCATCTGAAAATGCATACCAATGCACCTCGAATACTAGTTTTCCAATGAATGTTAGGTTCACCGGTTGCTTAGCAAGGAACCCAAAGTCTTTGTCGTAATTCAACCCAGAAAATATAACTAGAACATCTGGATTTGCTGAGTGAACCGCCTCAGCTCCTTTCTGCATGTACCTGTTATCGTTATTAGAACTAACGCTCAGGTCCTATGGCACCTTTGTTTCACACACGTCCAATGACATAAAAAAAAAACAATAACAAAACAATTTTAAATGCGCAACATTAATTCATTTTAGCAGTGAAACCCCTCCACACTCTTGATCTTCACCAATTAAATCAATCTTCATACATTATTAGCAGCTCAAAAGAAATTAATTTTATTTCCTATATAAATGGGCCATATAGATTGATAATTTGATATATATGTCCCCAGCTAGCTAGCTCGTCTAGAGAATATTCAAATCTTAATTTCTTAAAAACCTAATTTCGTCAATAGAATGCGTCATCAGTTGTAAATATAATAATAGATAAATGCATGAGAACGAAAGTCTTATCATCATCCATTTTTCTCTTCAGAAAATGAATAATATATGTCATATATCATCTAAAGGGGTGCTAGTCCCATAAAGTGGGGTGCCAATACCGCGCCCCAAATTTTATGCCGCCATACTCTTAGATGAGCTCTTAAAATTGATCGTTTTATTTAAATTTTAAGTAATTCAAATCCATATACCTGTACCAGTCGCTCACATTTTGTCTTGGTCCTCTGAGCTCATTTCGAAGGCTCATAGCAACCACATTACTCGTGCCATTGAACATGGTGGCCATGCGGGTGAGCCCCTTGATCCATACATTTGGGTCAAAGTACTGGTCACCAAAGAAGCCATTTCCATCAAAGTTGCTGCAACACCAACCGGGTTTGCTAATTTGATTGTCTAGTATCACCATTACGTTGTTATCTGCAAGGTTCGATACCACAACCTGTTGTGTTGCATTAACAAACAAAATTAAGAATCTTCAACTCCCAGTGGTAGTTGGAATGTCCGCGTGTTTAATCATTTATGTTGTTTTGACCAAAATAGAATATAAATTCATGTTTTTGTCTTATATATATTTACGTTCTTTTAAGATAACCTACATACCTGAAGAGCTTGGATAACAGGAAGATCAAGGAAAGATGGGTTGTTGACTTTGATGCCTGCAATGGATTCTGTTAAGCCTAAGCCTTGAAAAGATTTTCTAACTGTCATGGATCCAAGTGTCTGATTAGTGGCTAAAAACAAAGGCCAAGTGAACCTAACACAATTGAAACCCATGGAAGTGATACTCTTTGAGATGATATCAACAGGTTGTTTGCTCAACCCTTCAGCTACCATAGTTTCAAGATGTGATGACCAATTCACACAAGCTAACTTCACTCTCTTTCCTCCATCATCAACAATCCATCTTGAATTAGTGTAAAGAGGGAAACCAGCAGCCACATGCCTTTGCAATGAAAAAAAGAAATGAAGTACAAGAACAGAACGAACAAGAGAGTGAGCAAAGTGTTTTTTCATGATCGTTTCGATATGAAAATAAATAGTATGTACATACGGTCTTATTTATATGTGTTCAGTTATCTTAAAGATTCTATATTCGACCATGGTTAGGTTAAAATGATAAAGATCTGGGATTCTTAACCAAATAACGTCACTTTACGAGGTTTACTGGCTTTTTAGAGTCGTAGAAGGCAGGTACACAGTTGCTTTAAGTCAAAGATTGGTTATTATCCGTGTGTGCCAGGTCAGCAGGTCAATTGACCCAGTTGGAAGCCCATATTAGAAAGCGTATAGTGTACAAATGTTCAATTATTATAAATATATATGGTTTTTCTTCTCTCCCCATTTCACTCTAAAAAAGTTACTGAAAAAGAAAAAGAAAAAGAAAGAAAGAAAGAAGGACTCCGGAATTCGCTGCTACTTGAGGTTCATTCAATATCTGTAAATATTTAATCTATAACTTTAATTTAGAGTGTTATAAATTAAGTTTTTGGGTTTTATTACTGTTTTAACTTTGTACAATGTTAGCTTCGTGGACTCTTCCTAGTAATGTCTGTTTACGTAAAGGTATGAAACAACCTTCAGTCATGGTCGTGTGTTTTAAATGCTTATTATTTCCTGTGAAAGGTAATTAACGAAATGGTCAGATTAATTAAGTTCATACAACCACGCGTATCTTCAAATCTTACAGCCAAGATGTTTGTTTATTTATTTACTTACAGTGATAAATTGTTGATTTTAAAAAAATGGTTGATAGATGACATGCTTAGGAGAATATGCACTTTCTGTAATTAGTTGCAATTAGACATTTGTAGTGACAAGTTTAGAGTCAGAAGTTCCCTAAGTTGTTTATTACAACAGCATTGTTTCTTGCCATCACCAAATGTCTCAGATAGGTACATTTTCTGGTTTTCCTTTAATAGATTATGGGCATTAATGCTGTTCTCCACCTGATTGTTCATTTTGCAGATACTAAGCGATTTTCAAATTCACAGTATTCCTGATATTCAAATCAAGAGCAGAGGATCTATTGACCTTCCAGTAAGTCCCACTCAACTAGTAAAGGATAGTAGAGTGGCTTTGTAACTATGTGTTGTTGTTGAAAATTCGAGCGAATGTCTTTGCAGGTTTTGCGTATCTGGCTGGTCTTAACACAACATGTAAGTAGATTATTAGGATTGAAGTAAATTTGGAGCCAATTGCAAATTTTGTTTGACATTTGAATTTTATTTTCTTATGTTTGTGTTATTTGGGTAATCAGGGGCATTATAAACTTAGAACTTCAGTACCGTAATGTAAATGGAATTACACTGGATCCGAAACCGGATTGGAGTTTGGATGATTTAGTGTCTGAGTTGAATTCCTTGGAACTGAAGCAAAATGGTTCTACTGTGGCTCTCTTCACGAAAACATGGTCTAGGTATGAATTAAATCTGTTTAGTTCTACTATCATGTGGATATATGAGTTTATGGGTACCCTTGGTTTGTTGCTAAGTTTTGAATTTTTTAATCTGTTCAGGGAGTTCGAGAACATGAAAGGAGTTGCTAGGAAGCCAACGACCTTTGTGATGAGGGTGTCTGATGATGAGGATAGTGCGACAGACGATGAAGAGAGTCAAGGTTGTATGGTTGGGAAACGATTCTCTTGCACTGATCTTTATGCGAGGTATTGCATCACTATATTAACTCTCACTACTCACTTATATTGGAACATGATTGTATGTTCTAAACTATGCCGTGTATCTTATGTTTCTTTTGTCTTCCTTTTTTAACATACAACATACGAGCTGGATGCATGTCCGTGGCATATATTTATTCTTACATAGTGCTTTTCTTACCTGGATTGTTTTCCTTTCTGTTGTTACCTGGAATACTATCGTTTCTCGTTAATCTTTGTGATTTGTGATGTGCTTTGTTTATTACTATATACGACCTTTACTAATTGTAATTGAATCCTACATTTCAGTGATTCTGACAGTTCTGAGGATGAGTTGGCATTAGAAGAAACTCAATTCCAGTTGATGGATCCAGTGGGGTTACTGGAAGGCCTTTTGTCTGAAAGGGAAATGGAGCACCAGCAATGGGTTGAGGTATGTATACCTTTCTTGATCAACTTATATCCTTCATATGGGATTTAGGTACAACTGCATGTAACGAATCAAAAAAGAAGAGGATGTAATTGCATGTAAAACATCTTCTACTTGGGTTTATTTCACTAGGTTATATTTTAGAATATGATTTTTGTAATATACCTGTGTTCAAATCTCTATGCTTGGCCCTTTTGATGTTCCACTTATTGTTTTTTTATGTAACAGGAGGAGATCCGGCACAGAATTGCTTTGTTGGAGGCGGACTTGATGAATGAAAACGAAAGGTCGATTTCTGCACTTGTTCAGCTTGAGAAACTTACAGAAGCTAGGCGGGAACTGGATAGGAAACGAGACACACAGTATCAACGGAAGATGTGAGATTTCTTCTTCTCTCTTTACTCATAGTGTCGTACTCAAAAACATGGTTCCAATAAAGATTAATGAGTCAGGATGTGGAGAGCGTATCCTCTCTCTCAAACCTGTAAGGCTGTACATTATACCCATCTGATTTATGATCTTTCTGTTTAACTCTTTTGGTGTACCTGCTTAAATGATCAAGTACTAAGCATGAATGAAGGACCTTTTTATGTTTTAGTTCTTTCTTCTCCTTTGCGTAGTGCTTCTTGTAGGGTATTTTCTATGTAACTCTATTCGACTTCAGCCAAAGATATTTATTTTCTTTTTATTATTGTTATTATTAATATTATTATTATAATTATTTTTGTATTTTTTTATTTTATATTTTTCCTTCAGAACTGTCAAAATTACTTGTCTTCGAGTATGGTGATTGTTAGTTAGACTACTAGAAAGTGGAAGTGTCAAGGGGTCAAATGAGGGGAAGGTTTACCAATAACACTTCATATGAAAAATCGTTTTGCCACTTTTTTCCTGCTTAGAGGTTTGTTGGGCATTCACATTTAGTTTTGTGCAAAATGCAAGTCTTGCGGTGTTATCAGTATGAGCTAGTCCAGTCCTTATTGATTGATTTCATATAATCCCCATGGCTTTGGACTTTGGAGTTGCGAAAATAGTAACGAAAGTTTTGTAGGATTGGCTAAAGATTGGTCTCTTGCTGTCTCTCTATGGAGTATGCAAGTATGCGACTGTGGTGGTAGACCTTTTAAAGTAGGAGAGAGTTTTGAAGTTCACGGCTCTTTGATTCAGGAGATAGAAGTTAATGTTAATAAGGTAATTGGGGACCAAGACGCCCAAACGCATTGATAGGCGCTCAAAGGTGCCAGTCACGCCGAGGACCTCAAAGCCCCAAATGTGACATCTTTTTTTATTTTTTATTTTAATTTTAATTTTTGTCATTTGTTGTCAATGGCGATTCCTCTCCGCAACGAAGGCACCAGTTGGGAAGCCTAGTGCCTCACCTCACCTCGCCCTGACCCCATGGGCCAACAGAGTGATGATAGTTACTTTTTGTAGTTGTTAATTGGGGAATACTGTAGTGTAACATTTCATAATTTCTTAGCTTTAATACTTGTGTCTCCTTTTCCCTCCCCCCCCCGCCCCGCAAAAAAAAAAATCCAGTGAGGCCTCTAGGTATAACTTAGGAATTGTAGGACGAGATGAGACTGTTTCCATTATTAAAGTTCTATTATATTTATGTCAGTTTAAGTGCTTAGTAAGTTCATCGGTACCTTTTGTTTTTCTGTTACTTTGGATCTCTTCTTTAGTGTTCTGGTAGGAGTATATAATGTCTCCTTCATTATTGGCAGTAATATTTGAACTGTAATGTGAATTTCTCCTTTATATTTCCTTCAATGGAAATGCTTTGAGTAAACTCGAAAAAAGAAGAAGAAAAAAAAGGTGAAGAAAAATTCAAGGGAACCTCATTAAAGACTTCCTACTTTATGTGGAACAGTTGCTGCATTCAGGGATGCATTATAACCACTCATAGTAATTTGGCAGCACTGTTTGTAGGGTTTTTTTATGCTCTTTATTTCTTGTTCAATACACTATGGTCTTACTTTAAAGTATAGAGGGGGAAGGAATAGTGGAAAATAAAGAATCCTGTATGGATTTTTGAAATCTTGGCTCTTATATGATTCCTATTTTTTAAACTTCAATGCATATTACAAATGCTTTCTGCTTTCTGTATCATAACAATATTTTGATATGTTGTTGGCATTGATACAGTGCAGAAGATCTTGATAATTATTTGATTGCTATTCAAAGAGATCACGAGCACAAATCCCAAATTGAAGAACGTAAAATAAGAAATGATGCAGCTTTTGAAGATGCCAAGAGAAAGGAAAGGGCTCTCCAAGAAGAAAAGGCGCGTCAATTGAAAGCCAGAGAAGAAGCAGAGGTTAGTTGTCTTTGACATTTATTTAGTATGTTTGTCCTTGAACCATGTCTGTTACTCATTTTTATATTTTCTTGTTGTATCAAAAACTACACCTGGTAGTCTGGTACATTAATGTTGTGTTTGAAAACTGTCTTTCTAGCATAGGGTGTTCATTTTTCAGTTAGTGTGTGAATAGGAAGTTTATATTAGTTGAAAGTGTTATTTCTGCTCATCGGCTAGTAGCATAATAGAAATTCTTGAATTCATGATATTTCAGCAGCTTCAAATACCAAAGTATGGTTTTGAACTGGCAGATTTTAAATATATGGTCGAACTATTTGTTATAGAACTTCTTCGTTACTTCAAAAAACGAAATGTCTTGTGGAATTTCCAACTACACAGTACTTATATAATGGGGAGGAATTTGGATGCTGGAACTATTTCTGAGATGTTTGTTAGTTCTATCTTCATTGTATGATGTAGGCAGCAGTAAGGAAAGCTGAAGAAGCGCGAAAGGAAGCTTTGGAAATTGAGAAAAGGATGGCGAAAGAAGCTGCAGAAAAGCAAGCTACTGAATCAAAACAAACTGTTTTTGGTGAAGTATCAAAAGAAGTAAAGGATAGAGGTGCTCAGTCTAAGGAATACAAGTCAAATAAAGTTCTAGCTGCAGGTAGTACATTTTTTTGTCGACACACCTGTATTGCTTATACTGAGTGGTCACCTTTTATTCTGCATGGACTCTTAAATTCATTTGTCTGTTTTGAGTTGCAAAAGCCACTCCTTATCTCCAGTATCTTGCATAGTTAATATTATAGGTTTTTATAAACATTATTTGACTTTGACTTGTAAATCATTCATAGTGCAAGCCCATAATGTCCTGACAGGTGCCATGGTTAAGGCTGCAGAAAGTGCTCTTAAAGTAGAGGAAGAAAGACTGGGGAAGTACAAGGAACTTGTTGAAAAGAGTCAGGCACTAAGATTAAGTTCTGATAAGGTGATTTTAACAGTGTTGGTGTTACTCTTTTTGGGTTACAGATTATTTTGCTTTCTAGGTTGTAGTTGTGAATTTGTGATATTTCAATTTGGTTTATTTCTTTGCTTATAATTTCAACTTCGTATAATATGCCTTTCCTCCTTTCATATAAATAGTATTATGTAGTCCCAAGGCTTTTGGTCTGGGAACTGATGTCAAAATTTGTGATTTTCTTAAGTGTCTTCATATTATTAGTACTTCTGAGTAATAATTGCAAACGTTAGGCAATTCTTTTGGCTGCAGTTTCCTAAAAAACTGAATAGATGCAAATATGTAAAGCTATTGCGTGAACCTGGGATCACACTGTATCTTCACGTGCTCCATTTGAAGCTAAATACTAATGTTTGATATATCAATTATGTTCCATTGTACCAAGGACAGTGGTGAGTGCAGAGGCGGTGTGCTTATATACGTAGCCCAGAACAGTGCATTTGATTTGCCTGAAATTGCCACTTTCATCTTCACCATTATTTACCCCTGAATACGAGAGGAAACTAACAGATGAAATGAAAGAGAACATACTTGTACAGGATTTCTCTTAAACGGACATGTCCGTTGATGGACACGTCCGTTGGAAGCTTATATAGTAATGTCTTCATAAGCTTATACTGATGCGAGGACGCAATAGATTATCATGTGCACAGCAGATGCATAATGCTACAGCTAGAGTTTATCTTTTATTCTATTTCTATTTTAAATCCTTAGTTAATTAGAATTAGACTAGCTTCTATTTTAGTTTCCCAAGTTCTATTATGATTAGGATTTGTTAACTAGTTCTCTATATAAGCAGATGTAAACCTTAAGATTTTCGGACTTGATTTATTATCAGATTGAATTTATGAAATTCGTTTTTATTCATTAAACCCTAGTTTTGGGTATTTTTATACATTGTGTATCTATTGTTCTTGCTTCCGCGACAAAGATACATCATATACAATGTCGTCTTTTAAACAAATTAATAAGCTGTAAATTACAAGGTTTTGGGATGACACTGTATAAGCTTATGAAGACACTATATAAGCTACATGTCCGTTTAAGAGAAAGCCTGTTACTTGTATGTCCCATAATTGTTATAATTTATTTTCTAAAACAATCTGAAACTATAGTTGTACCTTATAATTTAGTGAAGTAGTTTAGCTATTGAGGGACTCCATATATATGGAGAGGGGTATTGTGATGCACTAAAAAATGGCAATGTAAATGACACATGGTTGCTAGGTGCGATGAAAGAGAGTTAAGAGCTGATCTTGTTTGATGATGATCTCATTAATATCATCCTCACAAAAATTTAGGTCATATGAATGTGTTTAATTTTGCAAAAAAAAAATAAGTGTTGCAAACGTGAATAGTTGTGAACTGTTAGACCCTAAACTTGAACAAGTCTTGGAAAGGCTTTTCCCATTCAAGTGGGCTGATTTTTTGTGAGGACGATTCTCATAATGAGATATTCCCCCCTTAAAATCAGCTCTTAATTCTACTTCATGTGTGCCCAACAAGTGTGTATCATATAGTATGGCACGCCAAAAGTTGACACGCTTTTTAGTGGCACCTAAGAAGAGTTAAGAGCTGCTTTTTGTGAGGACCATTCTCGCAAAAAATCAGCCCATTTTAATGTGTTTGACCCTGTGAAGAAAGTGTAGCAAAAGTGAATAATTGTGAACAGTTAGAAAAATCCTAAACTTGAACACATCTTTTGGATGTGTTATGGTCATCGGCATACTGCTCCAGTTGTGTTGTTCGATCCATCCATAGCTTGGTATGATAGTCTACTGACAATATATATCTTCGATGAACAGGGTTTTCGGCAGTATGAACTGCAGATTGGGAGGCATGTTAGACAAATAGTTGGTACCAGAGAAAATGTCAGGTGAGTTGAATTCTTTTAAATATGTCTCCAGTTAGTTTCTTAGAATGTGCTTCTATACTTATCATCTCTATTGGTGGTTCTGATGTCCTTTTCCATGTATGCTACTTTTCGGATTCGCAATAAATTATCGTGAAAAAAGAATCTCCTATGTTATAACGTATTCTTACTATGATATTAGATGTGGTGGGATATGTGGCTATTGGTAGTTCTGACATCCTTTTCCATGTGTTCTACTTTTCAGACTCACAATAAATTATCATGAAAAAAGAATCTTCTATGTTATAACGTATTCTCACCATGATATTAGATGTGGTGGGATATGTGGCTATTGCTAATATTGTGTACTTATCCATCAAAAAAAATGTTGATTTTATTAGCCATTTTGTTAGAGTAATCGAGGAACTGAAACCTGAAAAAGATTGTTAGACTTATAGATGTGATTTATTCTGTGCTAGAGGAGTCTAGTTGAAAACCTCTTGATTTTAGATAAGGCGTAACTTGTGAATGTCAAGAGGAGGTACTGGGTTTTAATATAAGCGGGCACCATGTGTAACTACAGCTTGGAGCATGAATTGTAATTCCGAATGCTCCTGCTGTATGCGCTGAAAAGGCTTGAACCTTCAACCTCTGCTAAACCAAAGCTTTGGTCTCATTTTAAATTTTGAAAGTGGGTTCAAATGTTGTTTTCACGTTTTAACTGGCTCAAAAACCAGCAAGAAATAACTTTATCAAAAGAACAAAGCTGAAAGAGTATTCTGGTCATTTCGTGAAGTTATGTAACTTTGAAACAGGTTCTGACACATGGATATTTTCACTGTCTTATGCGACTTTAATAGAGTTTCTGCCACGTGTCCACATCATTATCTCAGTCTCGGATTTGCAGTACTCATAAGTCACTTTGTGGTGTTATTTTTTTTTTGCGACAGGTGCCTGGGTTTGTCTGGCTGATAATGTCATCTTTGCAGTGTTTTTTTATTTTTTATTTTTTGAGTTACTAGTTGTGGACAAGGACTTTTTCTATGATGAGTTGGAATGCTCAAATCACAAAAATGGAGGAACTAGGGCTTAGGCTTGGAGGGAAGGGTGAGCTTGAGACAAGAAGGAAAATGAGAGAGAAAATTCTACCTAGGGTTTCCCCCAGGTGATGCTTTTATAGTGGTTGTTGTGGTCCTTTGGCTAATGTGTGGCAACCAGAGGTGCTTCCACGTGTTGGCCTCTCATTGGCTAGTGCCAAAGGTCGGTTAGTGAGCCAGCTGGCAACATCTCACTAAACAGACAACCTCTGGCACAAGGTTCTCCTCTTGGCCCCATTTGTTTGCTAAATCGCCAAAAGGTATGTAGCTTCGCCAAGAGAAATCCTTTTGACGCAATTGCGTTCTGGTGGCATTTAAACAAATTAGCTATTGGCTTCCAAACCTTAAACTTAGAAACTCCCGTGATTTGGCTAAGGTGCCAGCTGAGCTGAGCTTGTACATTTGGTTTTGCTTTGGCACTTTATGTGCCAGAAGACTGCTTAGCTGGCAGGATGGTTTGGCACCATCTACACTAGTAAGCCTCTTTCCAGTGCTTTTTGAGTGACTCAGAAGTAAATTTGCAGTGCTTTTTACTACTGTGTTTTTGTTGAGTGACTGATGAGTCATCTTTGCACTGTTTTCTGCTTCTGTGGTTTTGGGTGACTGATAAGTCTACATCCAGTGATTCTTTTTTAAAGTTTACTGCACAGTCTATGATGCATTCTAGTGTTCCATACCCTTAATTTGCACCCGAACTGGTTTTTGTATTGTTAATGACTCTAAGAAGTTTATTTATATTCTTGCTGTTATGATGTTATATAGTTTAGGTTATTCTTTGGATACTGTCTTTTGGATTCAGTTTCTTAAATGGTCAAATAAAACCTTTCCGTGCTCTGAGAAGTATTGCACTGGGAAACCATGAGTAGGCTCGAGGATAGCTCAACATCTCCTGTAGCACATAGGGAAAAATAATGAGTTGGGGCTATGTTCTCTTAAAGGTCATGGGAGTGCTGGGTGGACATTTTTTTCCTCATTAAAGCAAATAAAATTTGACCTATGTTGCCTGTTCCGCAGTTTTGGGTAGAGCTGAGAATAAATTCAATAGTATTGTCATGAAGCTTTATATCATATACCGTTACTGCTAAATCTCCACACCTAAGTTGGATGATCTGATGGCAAACTTGAATGGCGTACCGGGCATTTACCATTTTTTCCATTATCCAACTTAAGGTGTAATACTTCAGATTGATGGACTTGGGAATCAACATACTTTTCCAAAAAGAGACGGAGAGTTAGAGGTGTTGGACCTTAATTTATACAGAGTCCAGGTAGAAATGTAGAAGGATAGTCTGGTTTTAGTTGGGCATGGTAACAACTGTTTGCGTATTGAACAACCTCATAAGCGTTGACTGTTTCCTCCAGCAGACCATGGAAGATAACACATCATTAACCTTATAAAGTTCATTTGTTTTTTAACTTCATGCTGTATTTCTGCCTTGTTTTAATTGGTCTTAAATTAATTGGCAAATCTGAAACTTGGTTAAGAAAACATTCTTGTATTACGTTCTTACAACTTATGATGTTGCATCTTAATTACCTAAAGTAAGTTTCTAGCGTTTGCTAGGATAAGCCACGAAACCGACACGGATACGCCAAATCGTTAAAAACTAGGATTTGGGTATGGCAAAGGATATGTCACTATTTTGAGATGTGATTGTATTTAACCATTGGATTAATTTGACTAAACCCCCCAAAGTAGGTATCAGTTTTGATTAAACCCTTATGGTTTGAATCATTAGACTTAAACCACCCATTCTGTTAGCTATTATATCTTCCTTAGCCCAAAGTTGTGGAAGTTTTCGGAAATAGTAAGGACTAAGGGTGACTCAGTGGCAATTGGGGACAATGCATTTCTACATTGTTGTTGAATTTGTACACCACATAGATTTAAGTCTTTGGGAAATGAAGTGAAATTGAATTGAACTAATGCTGGTGTCAATGGAATCTTGCGGGAGAGTTGATTGTTGGAGATACTGAAGAATCTCAATCTAGTTTGATTGAATGGTTAAACTTTTCCTGTATCCTGATTGTCTTTAAGTAGATAAAATGTTATCGTTGAAGTTTAAGAACCACAATTTTAGCTTTCTGTAAATGGAAAGGTATTAAAAAATGCAGTAGAGGAAGAGTTTCAAAGCTTGTTTTCGAACACTTGAACTGTTGAGATCCCCAATCTTCAGGTTTATTCTATCTCAACTCTCTCTTTCTCAATGGAAATCGTTTCTCGAGCCATTTTTCCGACTTTGACTTCCATCATAACTCTACACCGTCTAAACGTAGTCATTTTGTTTTGGAATTGGATTGGTGGTCCATCTTTTAATGAATTTAACCTATTACCTGCAATGTTTTTATCTTAATGATGTCATGAATAAATAATTTAAACACGCTTATAGAAATACTTGAGCCTCTTGCACTACCTGCGAGGCTATAGCTTTATTACAATTTTGGCTGTGAGGCTCAGAGGTGAGTGTCAGTGTCGTGTTTTCAAAGGGTGTCTGTCTTTTGTGGTAGTAAGGATGTAAGAGATGATGCTCTTGAAGAACTTCATTGTGATTTACATTGTCTTCACCAAATCCTTTCATGGCCTGAACTAAAGTGTTTTGTAGTAGGTTGGTGGAATTAGCTATACACCTTTCTAAGGCGGTCCATTTAATGATTTCAAAACTGGAGAAATGCGGACCTAATTTTGTACTATAAAATTTTAATGCAACAATTGATGCAGTTTGGATTCACATTACAGACTAACTTCTGAGGACGATCTTGACGAGGTACCAGCTCTGGACTCCTCACAAATGTGTGGGTCCATGATTTTTCGTTTGATCTTACCGAAATCATTGATCTTGTTGGGCTAAGGGCTTGTGGGATCAGATTCTTCAAGTAGCACCAATTGCGAAACAGTCTCGCGCCAGGAACGCTGCTGTAGATCATAATGTAGTTTGTAAAACATTTTGGCTGTTTATGTTTACTATAGCCTAAGCCTATGTTGACGCTCCAGATGTAGGATTTGCGAAATGTTGCATGTTGCATGTGTTTATATTTGGGCTGTGTTTTTATTCTTTTTCTTCTAATTTCTGTTGTTGAAGGTTTAAGGCGGTAATCTTCTTGTTTGTTATATTTGTACAAGTCAATTTGAATTACCTTCTTGACATTTGTTTCTAATTTTCTCTATTGCAGAGAAAAAGCAAGTGAGCTGATTAAAATTATTAATAATCCTTTGTGCCCTCAGACCATCAGTCTTGCTATTTTTGCAAAGAAGGTATTGCACACATATTTTACACCAACATACTTTTTACATATTGAATAATCCTTACAAGTACTGCAATCACATTTTATATATCGAAATCCTTTCCCCTTTTGAATCCAGTGGATCAGTCCCCATCATAGTTAGAAAAGTGCACGTGTTCAACTGTCACATCCAGAAACTTGTATGTTATGAATTAAGAAGGCAAAAAAACCCAAATTGAAAATCACTGTTCTGAGAATCGGCCTAGGCAGTGCCCAGGCAACTTACCTATGCTTCTTGTCAGTGATGACTTTGGGCAGATCAGGTAGTTGGTCTGGGCTGGATCAGGGTTTTTTTTTTGAAAACTGATACAAGCCCAAAAAGGGCCATGGGCTTGGAACACACTAAGGCACAAAGGCTCGAAAACTGAATTTAGCATTGTGATCAGCAGTTTGTCTCCCTTTCTCGCAAGCTAGCTTCAGCGGCACTATCATCTTTAGCTGCAAAGCAACACCCTTGCTTGGATCTTCACTTCATCATCCTTGGTCTCCCTTTTCTTGATCAAAGAGCACATCTGACAGTTCTTGTTGAGTATGGGTTGGAGTCCGATGTAAAGAGTTTTGTAGGGAATAGGGATAGAGAAGAAGATATAAGGACTTGGTGACTAGTTCATTACTTCATTTTTTTTGGCTGTGTTTGAGTTTTGACATGAAAAATATCTGGTTGGAAATTGTATTATGCCTTTTGAAGAAATATTTTTGTGTATGTATTAAATTTGATTTATGAGGATTGTTTGCTTGGAGAACTCTATTGCATTTTCAAGAGGTTATGTTTGATTTATCCATTCCCTGTATTGTCACATTAAATTGTTAATAGATTAATTAAGAAAAAACCCTATAAGGCGGTGCTAGGCAGTCTCCTGCACCCACCTTCCGCTTGTCGCTCTTTACAACCTTGTTAAAGAGCAAAAGAATATATTCTATAACTTGTCTGCACGAAATTTCCGGCTGGGGAGAGGATCAAGATTAAAGTGTTTAAAAATCTAACGATTGCTTCGTCATTAAGTAGACTTATGGACTACTGCTTCTAATGTGAAATGACTATCAAGTATTTAAAGCTATGAAACAATGATATTGGGCATGCGTGTATGTGTTAGTATCTAGCACAGGTGCGAGTGTTGTATAACCTACATAAATATGGCACCTTTGATGCAGGGATACTGCAGTTTACCTATGTAACCAGTGTCAACTGGGTACGGTACTTGTGCTGGTACAGGATACGCTTCGGATACTGCTAACACATATTGTCACACATCCTCACATAGCCATGAATAGAATTTTTTCGAATATGTCCTTGAATTCCACGATACGCTTCGGATACTGCTGAAACGTATTGTCACACATCCTCACATAGCCTTGATCAATTGGGGGAGATGGGAATATGGGATGAAAAAAACAAAGAAAGATGAAGGGGACCCCACTTTATGTTCGGAATCATCTTTTAAAAATAATAATAATAATAATCATTATTCATCTCCTTATATCTCTATCCATACCTGTATTCTAGATTTTCAAAAATGCCGTATCGTACCTCGAACCGTGTATCCGTGCATCATTTTTTAGTTTGGCACTCAAATGCTATTGAATTGTGCCTACATTTGTCTGTAAATGCATGGTATATGATGTGTTCAAGAGTGTAAATTACTAGATAATAGAGTGCTCGTTACATTGGTGGAAAAGTCTTGGTTATTTAGCTTTTGTCCCCAATTTTTTGGTTTTTTTGTTTTTGGCCCCACTTCTGTCAGTTGAATCGGTCAAGGTTGGGTTGACTGTGAGTAAATTTTCACATATTTTTTGTCGACTGTGAGTCAACTGATGGAAGTGGGGCCAAAAACAAAAAACGAAGAAACAAAAAAGTTGGGGCCAAATGCTGAATACGCCTAAATCTGTAGGGCCAAAAGCTAAATACTTTCTTTTAAAGTTCTATCTATTAAAGTGCTAAGAAAAGAAACCAATCAGAAAAAAAGTTCAGAAGTATAAAGTTTTTCTTTGATTGAAAGGTTTCGTCCTTCCTGATATGCAAAAGGTATATTAGCATCTTTCCATTTCCATGTTTTCAGGTTGTGTCCCAATGTGAGACGCCGAGTAACTACTCTGACAGTATTGCTTTTGCCTGTGGGCAAGTTATTGTTATGGTGACTTCTCAGGTACATTTTTTTTTTTTTTTTTTTATAGTTATATTCACTTTTACCCAAAGCTTTGAATCTTTTTTGCCCCTTGTTCCTATACATTAGCGGTCTTGGCTATTCAAAACAGCGCATTCTGAAAGACGACAACTCTTTAGCCCATCTGATGAAATGTACAGCTCAAAATAGGATGACCTTCTCAGGACTTGAAAATATTTGATTTTGCTGTCAAAGGCGATGCTACCACTTATCTTATATTATGTTTTTCCCATTAATAAGATGAAGCCAACTTAAATAATGAGAAAACACCACAAAATATAATTATGTTCATATGATTGAATGAAATGACTGTACAATATGTTTTATTTTGAGTTTATAGAACATAGGACCCCTGAAAAATACTGTGACATGGTGCCTAGGCATCACTTAGGCATTTGGATGGTCCACCGCCTTGCCTCACATAATGCCTTAGACATCATAATGGTACCTTTGCTCCAAAGCATGATCATTTATGATTCATTATTGGCGAGATTGATTTTGTATTATGGATAACCTAGTCAGAAGAATTAGCCAGATCTGAAACTTTTTTCTTTCTAAATGATATCTTTTGATGACTGATCTACTTACTCTTCACCGACTAGGTTCCACTTGCAATGGATCTTCTTCTTGCCGAGTTCCATCAAGCTTGTATCTTCACTGTACCTAAGTATCTCGTTAATTCAGAGGTAAGTCAAACTATTTTTCGGCTAAGAACTCATTTGTTTAGTTCTTGAGACTTTAAATATATTCTTTGATCAGTCGAGTGCAAACACAATATCATGTACAATCAATTTGATTTAGTAATTCATTTAAGGTTAACTGATATCAATGGTACTGTCTATAGTGATCCATTAAAGTCCTATTCCGGGTTTTCCATGATCAATATGTATGCATGGGTGCAGTGGTTGGAGGTCAGTGTTAACCCCTTTGGATAATAGCTTTCGGGTCTACCAACCTCTTGTTATGAAACGGACTATTTTATGTTGAGGTAGTGCCAGTAGAATCGTAGTAGAACAAAATTACAACTCTCAAGTCTTTTTCTTTAAATTTACTGGAGTATATATAATAACAATAATTGTGTTGCATGGGTATGGGTACAAGTGTTCAAATTAGACACCGGTATGGAAATTCGAACCAGGCATGGTCTAAAAAATCAGATTCGTGGACACGACTAATATTTAATTTAATTTTAATTTTTTATTGCAGAAACTCTTTGAGAATGAGGTCATAGAAATGATAAGTAACATTTTGTAGTTACAGGATTTCATTTTAATATTTTATGTTTGCTTGGTTCATATCATATTTAAGGTACATTATCCTCTATCTCTTCATCTAGAAGTATCGGTGTTGTATCTGGGCCGGACACGGGACGGCACAAAATATGTAGTACACTAGTACCCCTGCAACAGATGATCTTTCCAGTTGCTAACTTTTGTGGCGTGACATTTGCTGTTGTTGATTATTTTTCCTCTTTGTTTATAGTCCCACTTAAGCAAAGAAGCTTACCTTAAAACTTTGGGCTACCGAGAAGAAGATGGAAATATTGAAACCATCGATCAATACTTGGGGCGTGTGGAATCCTACATGAAACTGTATGGTGCACTAGTCCAGGTATTTTGCTACCAACTCTTGGGGCGATCTTTTTGAATTAATATTCTGATGACTAACTACATTTTTAAAATTGCAGACAGAAATTGCTGGTGTCCAAAATCGACATGGTCTAGACAAAGGGTGGGCGTGGCTTGCTAGGTTCTTGAACACTCTCCCTGCTAACATATACACAGCAGTTGCACTGGTGGCCTTCTTGAATGTAAGTTATACCAGGCAGCCTTTCTCTCCCACATACTTGATACTTTGGTTGTCTTGAACCCAGACTTAATTTGTTTCCTTTGTTTTTCCAGATGGCAGGGTTTGCTCTTTTCCAGAAATATAGGACTCAGTTCAGGAAAATCCTTAATCTCATCTCAAACAACTTCGTGGCTGCGCTGGAAAGACGAGGAGATCCGAAGCTTGTTCCGGTCATCTGCAAGATCAGAACTTATATAGACACTAACCAGTTCAGTCAGGAACCGGAAACACGGCAAATGAAAATAGATCTAGTATCAAAAGCGTTTGGTGAGCCTGACAATGATTCAAGTCACCACCAAAATTCCTACTATTATTGAACAAGTAGGTGGTGATACCATATTTTGTGAGTCGAAGTACAGATTGTTGTTGTACAAAAAGAATTGACAGGGCTTTATAGGAAATATATGCCCCGGATGTGTTATGAGGCTGCGCCTGATGGTGATTAAGGTTACTATCAAAATAGCTACTATGATTCAAAGTACAGGTTGTTGTTGTACAAAAAGAAGTGAAAGGTTTCATAGGATATATGTCATCAATGTGCTGTGAGGCGAGTCTAATAATAAGGGCGAACTAGGCTTCCATCATCCAATATCTCTGGCCAGTTTGTTTGTACTGTCAAAAGAATGAATGATATTTATATTATGAGATTTGCTGCACAAAATGATTTTTTTGTGCTTTGGAACCAGAAAGCCATGCATTAGGAGGCTAAAAATAGCGCACGAAAAGAGAGAGGAACTCCATTAGAATCTAGCACCTCAACTCCTCAAGAATCTAGGGTTCCATTGTTGCCATGCAATTTGCAACAGCTGGATTCTCTCTTCTTGCTATAGATGAGCTACCTTGTTAATATCCCAATGGCAGCACAAATGACGAATACAATTTTCTATAGTTGGCAAGAAATCCACATGCTTACTGGTCAAAATACATTAAGCAGACATTGAATTACTGAAACGTTGCAAGTTGGTGCTATGGCTTGGTTTTTAAAATGTTAGATATTTAACCACTGTTTTGGTTTCAACAAATTAGACAGGTCCGTTTTGCTAAATTGAAAAGTCATGCATCAGCTGCAGAATAGCTAGCGCTGTCACCCCACATCAAAGCCCTTGACCTGAGTTTGAAAAACTATGCTCCGTGAACATAAAGAAATTTTCCAGCCTTCGATATCTACAGTACTGGACGCTTTTGTTACAGTAATCAGTACAGGTGTGTGGGGGTTGGATTGGAGTTATCCTCGCATTCATTTTAGCGAAAGTATAGGGTCGGAGTCCTACTAATAAGTTTATCCTAGGGGGAGTTTTCGCCTCTCGAGCTTGAATCTCACCACATTCCATTCCTTGGTTTCTCGACTTCACTGAAACAGAAACAGAAACAGAAACTATTTTTGGCATTTCAACTCTCTCTGATTGGAGCATAACCACAAAAATGCAGTTCTGTGAATCTGTGATTCATCTCTATCTCTTATTGTGTGATTCAAGTTTCAACTCTATCCTCTTATTCCAACCGAAAGCCGGAGTGACTGTATTCAAAACTCTGATCTAGATTCTTAACCGTCAGTCTCAAATTTGTATGCCTCTTCATAACGACTCACAGGGAATAATCTTGATCGATCCTTTCCCCGCATCAGTTCAAATTAATAGGAAGAAGGTGATGTGTATATGCTGACATAGCTTCCATTAAAACTATAACTTTTTAACAGAAACTATTTTCTGTCATAGATGCTAATTGTCTAAAGTGCATACTGTTTGTCAGAACTCCTTACCTCATTCAGCACTCTAGATTGTCAGGGAAGTATATGTTTAATCATCTGTTGCAATTAAGCTTTTCCAGTGAGTTCCATGACCCCTTAGCTTCAGTCAACTAAATCCAGCTGCATCCAGGAAGCTTAGTTACACTATTATCCCGCATTGCCACCCGCACTTTCGCAGCCTCGTCCCAGTGCTCTCTTGATGCGTAGATATTGGAAAGAAGAATATAGTTCCCAGTGTTCTCAGGTTCCAGCTTCACTAGCTGCTCACAAACACTTTCTGCAATCTCAAGATTGCCATAAGTTCTGCACGCCGCAAGAAGTGCCCCCAATGCTCCAGGGTTAGGTCCCATCGGCATGTTCTTGATCATTTTGAGAGCTTCATCAAGTTTGCCAGCACGGCCAAGCATATCAACTATGCAACCATAATGATCAGCACCAGGAATGATCCCATATTCTTTTACCATGTTTTCCCAAAATCGTAAACCATCTTCAATAAGTCCTGTATGGGTGCATGCAGTCAATACCCCAACAAATGTAATGTAGTCCGGATCAATACCTTGTTCTTTCATTCTATGGAACACATTGAGAGCTTTTATCCCATGTCCATGAGAAGCAAGACCTATAATGAGTGCACTGTATGAAAAAACATCAGGGTTTGGAATCTCCTCAAATAAGCAGCAAGCTTCTTCCACGTTTCCACATTTAGCATGCATATTGAGCAACGCAGTAAGGACTTTCTCGTTTCGTTCAATACCTTCTCTATCCACATAAGATCCAATCCAATGCGCTAACTCTGCACCTCCTAGCTGCGCTGACGCAGAGATTACACTAGTCATTGTGACTGCATCTGGTTTCACTCCCACCTCTTCCATTCGACGGAAAAGCATCAATGCTTCGTTCGGGCGCCCATTCTGTGCATACCCAGTTATCATCGCCGTCCAAGAAACCAAATTCCTCTCAGGCATCGCATAAAAAATATCCCTAGCCAAATCCACAAACCCATTTTTGGTATACCCAACTAGTATCGTAGTCCAAGAAACTACATTCCTTACCGGCATCTTATCAAAAACACCTCTAGCCGAATCCAAATCTCCACCGTTAACATACCCAACGATCAACGCATTCCAGGATATCACATTCCTCATTGGCATTGCATTAAACACACGTAAAGCTCCACACATATCTTCACCAACTCTAGCATACGCACCTAAAAGAGCATTACAAGACACAACATCTCTAACAAACATTTCATCAAACACTTTTTTCGACCCACCTATAAAACTACACTTTCCATACATATCAATCAATGCATTCGAAACCGGTAAATATAACCCAAACCCAGTTTTAACAACACGTCCATGTATCTCACAGCCTTCATTAATCATCACAAGACTAGCACACGAGTTAATAACAAAAGGGTACGTATAATTATCAGGTTTGATTCCCACACGTGTCATTTTACAGTAAAGTGTAAGACAATGTATACAAAACAACGGGGTTTTAGAGAAAGCTTTTATAGTGTGGTTATAAAGGGAGAGAGTTGGGTTTGAGATGGATGAAAAGACACGTTGGGTGTAAGTAGAGATGGAAAATGAGGTGTAGAGTGAAACAAGTGTGGATGCTAAGGAGTTGTTTTGGTGAAGATGGGTTTTGAAGATGTGTGCATGGATTTGTTTGAGTTGGGGAAGTGATGTGCATGTTTTTAAAAGTGTAGCTGTTATGTCTACTTTGTTGTTCTTGTGGTGCTGCGTTTGCATTTTGCCTCTTTGGCATGGACTAGTTTTGAGAAGTCACTTGAGTTAAGAAAGGCGCTCAACATACTTTAAATTCGAGTATCGCCTAACTTAACTCACCAACACAACATCTACAACATCTACATCTGAGTGTGTGCCATATTTCATATCTTTTTCCTTTCTAGCGAAACTCATATCTTGTCATAACAACAAATTAGTTTTTCTTTATAAAGCTTTCTTCCAAGGATAAAACTTCACATCATATAATGTGTTGGAATCCTTATTTGTTATTATGTTTTTCATTTTATATTATATGTATGAAAATAATGAGATGTTGGAGGCGACCAAAGAACAATAATTATAACATTTTTTGAAGCGATATAGGAACACTTGGTCGTGATGGTAAGTGGAGGCAGTACTGGAAGAATATTACATCGTGAGTGGAAATTCGAGGGTGTTTATCAGAGGTGTTAAAGTTTGGTCCTTTACTCAAATTCCTTCATTTTATTTGTAACTTGACAAGTCGTTTTATTACCTTTACTCAAATTCCTTCATTTTATTTGTAACTTGACAAGGCGTTTTATTTGTAAATTTATCTTTGGGCGAAGTACTTACAAGTTTACAATCTTGCCAAGACACTTAATGCTGTAAAAAAAAAACTGGAATTAGAGACCAAAATCTAGAAGCACAAATTATATTGATCAAACATATAGAATTCAAAGTTAAATGAGACTATATATTATCAACAATAATCATGATCATATATCAAAGAAGTCATCAATTAACTCAATTACACTATTTCGTATACTATAATCACTAACCAAAATCCTATAACTTAACCAGACAAACTAATATAAATGATAGATAGCAGGGAGCAACACCAAGTGCATAAACACCCATAATTTTCGAACAGTGTTACACTTGAAGAACAAATTGTCAAGTATTAGAATTTTCATTGGTGTAAGTACCCTCTGTTCTCAAACATATCACTACAACACACGTGTCTACAATCCAGGTCGTATCTTCACAGCTCGTACATCACCAACTCGTACCACGCCACCAGGACGTGACAACGACCCAAACTCAGGTCGTCCCAAATATCAAGCATAGCCATATATGGAAGCAAATGATCCAACGCGATCCTGAAGCTCAGTCAACGCATCAATCAAGGATACATTTACTTTGTAACATCAGAAGTAATAACGAATCATCAAGATAACACAAAATATAGATCTACACTTGACAACAACATGGAGCAAATAAGAAAATTCAGCTCAAACATCTATAAGTAGAGAGAGATGAACTACGTAAGGCTTGATTCAAGTTGACCTGAGGAACTTGATACGTAGGCAACTCTTGTCCAAAGAAAGAGTGTAGCCATTCCCTACCAGACTCAACATCAAGTCGTAGACACAAAACCCACACCTCTATATTGGCACCGTCTGCCGGTTCGTTTCCATGAGAAAACACCCACACTATTTTCTCAAGCCCACGAAGCTGGATAGAAAACCACCATGGAAGCACAACTACAAGCTCTAATAGATCAAGTCAAGTTCCTCCACGAGTCATTCATCACGCTCCAGCAAGAGAACCAAGCTATGCGCGAGCAAACAACTTCCAACACCAACAACATATGACTCCAGATGCCATCGACAACAATGCGGTCATAGCCCTCACAACAACCACTAATCAACGCCTCGATGACCTCACCCAACGACTGGACAAAACAAGCAAAAAAGCCAGCGCAGCCTAGATCGTTCAGAAGATGCTCCAGTCATACAAAGCGTCACCATTCACCACAGAAGTCAGGGACAAGCAGCCTCCCACTGATTTTATCCAACCAAAGTTCCTGTTGTACGATGGTAGCTCGTGTCCAGGCTAACACATAGCTCGGTTCAGCCAAATCCTAGCGCTTTACAGCGTTCTAGACTATGACTACCTAAAGTGAGCCAGCTTGAAGGACGGAGCATTAAACTGGTTCTACACGCTCACTCTTGATTCAATCAACAACTTCGACAAGCTGTCCGAGACATTTGCAGCAGAGTTCGTCCACAACAGAAAGAAACAAGCCGACCTAGACTCCTTGTTATAGCTGAAGCAAGCACACAGCGAAACTATATGCGCTTTCCTAGGACGGTTCAAAAAGGAACTCCTATCAATGGAGCCAGGCCTCAAGGACAGCTTTACAACTTCTGTATTCACCAACGCTCTTCTAGACAACTCCGACCTAGCAGGGTCTCTCATGCACAACAAGCCAGAACGCTTAGACGACCTGTACCACAGAGTCGACAGGTACATGAAGTACGAAGAATAGATGGCCCAGTGCAAAGGGAAAGAAGTCCACACAATAAGCAACAAGCGGGGACCCAAAGAAAGCAACCAGTACTCGGGCAACAACAACAAGGGCAGCAACTCCCACAAGCCCTCGTACACCAAAAGAGAATTCTCCAACTTCTCCAGGACGCCAAACCATATCCTGAAGAAGATATATATAACACCTTACTTCAAGCCAAACATCAACAAGGTGATAGCAATACCAGGACGTCCATACTGCCACTTCCACAAACTCCACCACCATGACACCGATGAATATTAGAGCCTTAAGCACTACCTCCAAGACTTATTCAAAGAGGGAAAGTTGAAAGAGTTTCTACCAGAAGGCGACCTCAGGCATAAATTGAATGCCAACCGCAACAGAAGCAGGAGCCGTAGCCATGAACGACCTGCTCACAGAAGGAGCAAAAGCAGAACAGCTCGACGATCTAAATCTCTAGGAGACAACACTCTTCCGATCACGAGGAGGAAAAGGTAATCCACATGATTACAGACACTTCCAACAACGAGACCTTAGGTTGTGAAAAGTGCATGCGTGTAGGAGCACTGCAAGAAATCTATCACCTCTCCTACAAAGCTGAAGTAATCACTCATACTAGCTCTCAATCTACGACCTCCATATCATTTAACGAGGAAAATCTTGACAAGGTGTGCCTATCCCATAATGATGTCCTGGTAGTGCACGTCAAGATCAACGGATGGACAGTCAAACGGGTCCTAATCGATCCAGGCAGCTCCTATGACATCCTTTTCTACCAAACATACAAGGATATGCACCTGTCATACTCAGTGATGATAGAGTCAAATGCACCACTCTACGGGTTCAATGGAGACCGCACAGATGCCATTAGAGACGTTATCCTACTAGTCTCCATTGGAGAAAAAGCGGACATGGTCAAGACCTCAACACGCTTCAGTGTGATCGATGTCAAGTCGTCATACACTTCCATCTTAGGACGTAGGTGGATTCACAAGATCTAAGTAGTTCTATCAAGCTTACACCAAGTCTTGCGGTTCCCCAGACCTTGAGGCATTATGGAGCTCAGAAGCAACCAACTAGAAGCTCATCGATGCAATCAAGTCAGCATAACAACAACGACCAAAACTCAGGTCGTCCAAACCAAAGACATCCCAAAGCCGCAAGATCCTCAAGCTTCCAGCCTTCCAGCAGCAGCAACAAACAAGTTCAAGGAAAAACAAGCACAAATCGAACCTGGAGAAAAAGTCAATTTGGGCACAAATAATGACCCAAAATTTGTTTATGTAGGGGCTGATTTAGACCCTAAGCTCAAGGAGCAACTTGTCAATTTTCTATCTCTCAAAAAGATGTTTTTGTTTGGTCGTATATTGATATGCCAGGAATCGACTCTCAGGTCGCTTGCCACAAATCGAATGTAGATCCAACTGTAAAGCCTATCAAACAACGACCTAAGAAACTAGCACTCAAATTTCAAAAAGCCATCAATAAAGAGATAGAAAAGCTAAAAAACGTTAGATTCATCAGAGAAGTCGAGTACCCGACCTGGTTAGTTAACATTGTAGCCGTTCCTAAGAAAAATAGCCAGGTACGACTCTGTATAGATTTCACAAACGTCAACAAGTATTGCTCAAAGGATAGCTTCCCCCTACCAAGAATTGACATACTAGTAGATCAAACGTGTGGACATGAACTTCTATCATTTATGGACGCGTATAGTGGATACAATCAGATACCACTTGTAGAAGAAGACCAGGATAAAACGTCCTTCATAACCGAACAAGGAATGTTCTGCTACAACGTCCTACCATTAAGCTCAAAGAACACAGGTGCAACCTACCAAAGACTTGTCACAAAGATGTTCAAAGACTTGTTGGGTGACACTATAGAAGTCTACATAGACGATATGGTAATCAAAAGCGAAAAGGCTGACGATCACATTTCTCACTTGCAAAAAGCCTTTGAAAGATTGCGCCAAAACAAGATAAAACTCAACCCAGCAAATGTGTATTTGAGGTAGCCTCAGGGAAATTCTTAGGATACCTCATTTCACAAAGACGCATTGAAGCAAACCCAGAACAAATACAAGATCTCCTTGAAATGCCAGAACCAACTTCCAAGCAACAAATTCATAAGCTATCTGGCATGGTTTCAGCCCTCAACAGATTCATCTCATGTGCATATGACAAATGCAGACCGTTCCTGCAAATACTTAAAAAAGACGCAACATTCACATGGACGGACGAATGCCACAAAGCTTTCAACGACCTGAAGGCTTACCTATCAACTCCGCCCGTCCTGTCCAAACCAAATGAAAAAGAAACACTGGGGCTTTATCTTGCGACTACCAACTTTGCCATCAGCTCAGTCTTCTTTCGTGAAAGAGAGGGAATCGAAAAACCAGTCTATTTCACCAGCAAGACATTGGCAGATTCAGAAAAGCATTACTCGCAAATTGAGAAAATAATGTTATCTTTGTTATACTCTGCTCGCAAGTTTCGACCTTACTTCCAGGCTCATAGCATCAAGGTCATAATAGATGTACCCATCAAGCAGATTTTGAGTTCTAACAACAAAACAGCCCGCATGGCCAAATGGGCTGAAGAACTCGGAGAACATCACATCGAATTTTTTTCCTAGAACATCTCACAATGGTCAAATCGTTGCTAACTTCCCCATCGAAGATGTCAACTGGGAACCCAAGCCCATTACTTCAGTCCATCAAACAACCACCCCAGACATATGACACCTCTATGTAGATGGAGCGTGCAACAACAGCGATAGTGGACTGGGGGTTGTGTTAACTTCACCAGAAGGAACCCAACTACAAAAGTCAATCAAGATCGATTTCGCAATATCCAACAATGAAGCGGAATATAAAACATTAATCATTGGCCTCCGCATGACACAACAACTACAAGTCTGAAAGCTCAAAGCTTATAGTGACTCACAACTAATCGTCAAACAGATCACCAAAGAGTATGTGACAAACGGAGCAAACTTAGCCAAGTACACGTAGGTCGTCAATGATATCATCAGCTCGTTCACAACATTCTCTTTGGAACACATTCCCCGAGAGGATAACAGACATGAAGACAGCCTGACTTTCTTAGCCTCGAAAACCCAAGATGCATGTCCTAGCACAGTCTATATTGACATCTTAGAGAGGCTCACCTACCAACAAGAAAGCGTCAACAGCCTCACGGACTTTCAGCCCTCATCCAAAGAAGAGATCACTCAATTGTGGATAGGCCCATTCCTGAAATTTATCTTACATGGTGAGCTCCCAGCAGAGGCAAGAAATGCTCGTGCCATACAATTGTGAGCCCCAAGATACACCATGATCAACGAACGATTGTTCCGTAAATCTGCAGGAAAACCCCACCTAAGGTGTATAACTCCACGCTAAGGCCAACTCATCTTCGACGAAATTTACAAAGGCAAATGTGGCAACCATGCAGGAGCAAGATCTCTGTCCCATAAAGCAATTGCCCAAGGGTATTATCGGTCAGGCATGCACATCGAGGCAAAGAAGTATGTTCTCAAATGCCACCAATATCAAACATTTGGCCACAACTATCTAAGTCCAGCACGAGAGTTGATCAACATAGTCAACCCCTGGCCTTTCCATATGTGGGGGCTAGACATCATGGGACCATTTATCCCACAAAAGAAAACATGACTCAAATACGTCCTTGCAGCCATAGATTACTTCACCAAATGGGTTGAAGCAATACCACTCGTTCAAGTCAAGGAAGTCCACATCATCAACTTCATATGGACCAATATTATCACAAGATTTGGTCTACCTCACACCCTCATCATAGACAACGGAACCCAATTTGCTAGTACACAAGTCAAGGCATTTCTACAAAAATGGCGCATCACTCAAGCATTTTCTATACCTAGATATGCACAAAGCAATGGCCAAGCAGAGGCCACAAACAAATCCATCAAAGAAAATCTCCAAAAGAAGTTGGAAAGCAAGAAAATTCATTGGCCAGAACAACTTAAGAATATTTTCTGGGCATACAAAACAACAACCAGAGCCAGTACCAACGAGTCTCCTTTCACGCTTTGCTTCGGAACAGAAGCAGTCATACCATCAAAACTTACAATCACAACCACATGTTTTGACATCGTCGAATCAGGAGGAAATGACAACATCTTAACCAAAGAAGTCGACCTCCTAGAGGAGCGATGGGAAACTGTTGTAATATCCTTAGCTCGGTACCACCAAACCATCCAACAAGCTTACAACAAGAAGATCATCCCAAGATCTTTCCAAGCTGGCGACCTAGTCCTCAAAAAGACCTTAGCACCAGCCAAGCTTGACCCAACTTGGGAAGGCCCATACATAGATTATAAAGTCGTTGGAAATGGAGCTTACTTTATCAAAATGCAAATCGGTGATGTGTTTCCCCGACCTTGGAATACAGCTCTACTTAAGCGTTTTTACCAGTAATTTGTCTTCAGATGTATCAATCAATCTGATTAAAATTCCATCAGCATTTCGCATATAAATGTTATCCTTGCATTACATGAGTACCACGCATCTTGCACTCGCTACCCAATTTGAGACATCAAATTATCAGGTCGTACACCAACGCCAGGGTTAAGCACGACTCAACTATAATTACCACACAATGGTTAATTATCAATCAAATCTAATCTATGGTCCCCCAAAATGACCACAAATCAACTTAATGCCAAGGTTAAGCATGATTCAACTGTAATTGCCACGCAAAGGTCAATTATCAGTCATATACAATCCCAGGGACCCCTAAAAGGACCCCAAGTCAACTTAAGGCCTTTGAAAGGGTTAAGTTTGGCTCAACTATAATTACCACTCAAAGGCTAATTATCAGTCAAAAATCAATAAGAAGTTCCCCAAAAGAAACAACTTAATCAATACACACACCTAAGGACACGAGGAAACCTAGGTGCCAACTACGCACATCTATCAAGTCGTACACAAACACTTACGACCTAGAAGCATCAGACGATTTAACAAAGTTCAACGGGTTGGAGAGTACTCTACTATGCATCATAGGTTGTCAAATAACAAATCAAAAAGCAATGGAAGCAATCACATTCATACAAAATTCAAAGACAATCTCATTCAAAACAAGTAAGTAATTTAAATATCACTACACCATAATAGGATATTTGCAACACAACCCTTTTTTGCTTTGCAACGGTTATTTACCGTTAGCAAGTTGCCAACGCTATATAAGCGTTGGTAATATTGTTAAGTGTTGCTTTAATTCGGATGAATTTCATGAATTTATTTCCAACGCTTAAAAATCGTTTTGAAGTGTTACAAATCAAAATTTCAAAAATTTTGCAAAAGAGGGAAACCAAAAAAAATCGCGCTCTATTATTTCGGTCGAAATATAAAAGATAACTTTAGTCTCTCTCCTCTCTCTCTCACCGCCGCTACACTAGGTCTCCTCCCCTCTCTCATCGACGTGGCTTTTCACGGTCATAACCGTTGAAATCTTGTGTGAAAGTCTGCCATCGCGCTTTTTAAGGTGACTACTTTCTCACCTTTTCCTCTTCTATTTCCATTAGCAATGAAAATAGTGAGTTTTTCTTAAAACTTGAAAATGAGTGAGCTTTTGACAAAAGAAACTTGTTTTTATTGATCTACTGGTTAAATAAGATGGAACTCTACATCATGAACTTAAGGTTAAGGATGAGAAGACTATTCTCTTCGGTGAGAAGCCAATCACTTTTTTTTAGGTTGTAGGTCCATGCATGCATGCGTGATTTTATTGTTTTGGATTTTATTGTTTGGGTAGGAACCCTGATGAGATTCCATGGGCTGATATTGGAGCTGAATATGTTGTTGAATCGACTGGTGTGTTTACCACCAAGGACAAAGCTGCTGCTCATTTGAAGGTTTGCTTTCGTGTTCTAGCCTCTAATGCTTGTTTATATTAACGGATCTGTGTTCTGTGGTTTGTAAATGTTTATAAAAATGGGATTATTATATTATAGTCCACGAAACAGAGTTTTCTTATTGATACTATTTTGAAATGAAATAGTTATAGTCGGTTAATTCTAAAATGGGGTTGTTATGTAGTTTGTTTCTTAGTATGTGCAGTGATCTGAGTCTATGCAAACGAAGTGACAATTCATAGTAGAATAATGATATTTAAAAGTAATTAAAATTTGTTTGGTTGGATATATATCTACTTAAATACTACTAATAAGATTGAAATGAATTTGATTTCATTTTATTCCTAGAAGAAATTCTATTGATAGGATTGAAATGAAGTGGATTTCTTTATTTCATTCCTGGTTGTGTAGTTTTTATGTATTGACTTTCTTGTTTGCCTCTACTATGGTTGCATACTAATTATATATATTGTTTTCTAAAATGTGTTGGGTTGTCAATGCACAGGTGGTGGTGCTAAGAAGGTTGTCATTTCGCCCCAAGTGCAGATGCTCCCATGTTTGTTGTCGAGTGTCAATGAGAATGAATACAAGTCGGACATCAACATTGTCTCCAACGCAAGTTGCACTACCAACCGCCTTGCTCCCTTGCCAAGGTTTGTTTATATTTCAATAGTGTTAAGATTTTCTGAAATTCGGGATCTCTCTTTGTTAAAAAATGATTTCTTTTGTTAGTGACATGTTTTATAATATGATAGGTTATCAATGATAGGTTTGGAATTGTGGAAGGTCTAATGACTATCGGCCCACTCCATGACTGGTAAGTTGAGGGCACCGATGCTAGTTTCCAGTTATGTGTTTCTTTTTTTTTTTGGGGATTGATTTGTATGTTTCTAAATGATATTTTGATTTAGCTACCCAAAAGACTATTGATGGCCCATCAAGCAAGGACTGGAGAGGTGGAAGAGTGTATCCTTTAACATCATCCCCAAGCAGCACTTTGAGCCGCCAAGGTATTTAGTTGAACTACTCTTCCATATCCCCAAGAATGTTTACAATATTTGGTAATAAAACATGTTTCGTTCCTTATGGAATAGCACTATTTTCTGTTTTCTTTGTTACTTGTTACATTGTCCATTGATGCTTTAATAATTTATAATTGTATTGTCTTTCTCCGGTAATGAAGGCTGTAGGAAAAGTTTTGCCAGCACTAAATGGAAAGCTCACTGGAATGGCCTTCCGAGTTCCTACTGTTGATGTCTCTGTTGTTGATCTCACCGTGTATTGTTACATTGTCCAATGATGCTTTAATAATTTATAATTGTATTGTCTTCTCTGGTAATGAAGGCTGTAGGAAAAGTTTTGTCAAGACTAAATGGAAAGCTCTTTGGAATGGCCTTCCGAAGTTCCCTCTTCGTTGATGTAATGTTGTTGATCTCACCGTGAGACTTGAGAAGAAGGCTTCCTATGATCGGATCAAAGTTGCAATCAAGTAAGGATTGTGTGTATTGTTTTATCATCTTAATGAAAGTTCAACTACTAATTGTAATCAAGTCCCCGCGGTATTCTAACTTACAAGTCTGCAATGCTCGTGGAGGAGTCCGAGGGTAAGTGAAGGGAATCTTGGGGTACATCAAGATGATGTGGTTTCCACGGACTTCATTGGTGACAATAGGTATGAATTGTTGTTGATGTTACGCTCGTGTCTTTTCAAGGAATGTCTGTTCAAAATCAAAGTTTAGTTAATTTTTCCAATGGGGCATTTGCTTTGTCATGAAGTCTCCAACAAACAAACCTTTGATAAAAATATTGTTTTTAAGATGTGGTTGCATTGAATTTTTTGAATTCTTTGGTCCAAACCAAGTGGCTCTCGGTTGTGTGCTCTACAAATTTTCATAGTATTTTTAATACACGTGTTTTATGTTATCTTATATTTTCATTTGTTAATCTTGTTTTTTTAAAACTAAATTTGTTCTTCAAATTTTATGAAGGCATGGGATATGTGTTGAGGTGGCTGTAGTGAACTCTATCCAAGAGAAACTTAATATGTTTCTCAGTGCACTGATCTTTGTTTTTTAAAAAGTTCCTATTTTTGTTATGCCATCATTACAGTATGAAGCTTCTGAAGTATTTGGTGAAAATGTTATAGGACAAAGCATTTCAGTTCTTTTTCTTTCCCAATTCTTTTTGTGGTTGAAGTGTTTGGCCATTTATGTTGACTCCTTTTGACATCACATGATGTCATTTGGTTTGGTTTTGAATTACATCAGTACGGTATGGGATCCTAGATGGTCTTTAATGTAGGTTATAGATGAATGATTAGTTTTTAAAACCTTGATATTTTCTATAATTTTCAATGATGTTTTACCATATGTTGTATGACCATTTAACAAAAAATAAAGTTTTAATAAAGTAAAACTAAATATTGTTTATACTAAATACTATTTTCTATAATTTTCAGTGATGTTTTACCATATGCCTAGTATTGGAATCAATCCGCAATTCATTACATTTACACATGTAACGATGGAATCAGATAAGTATATATGTGTACGAGAAACATCACCGCAGAATAGTGTTGTTATTATTGATATGAGTATGCTTAATCAGCCGTTGAGAAGGCCTATTACTGCTGATTCCGCTTTGATGAATCCTAATTCTAGAATTCTTGCTTTGAAAGGTGAGTTGTTTGAAATTGAACTATTACTTTTTTAATTACTTATGATCTGTTGAATTGTTAATCTTAGCAGTAACTCCATCTGTCAGTGCCGTAGCATCCACCTCACAAGCTACTCGCGGTTTTAAAACATGGTCCACTACTGACTTTGCCCTCCTGATTTCATGCAATTCGCTTGCTACCAATGTGTGCACTTCAGAGGGAAAACGCTCAGTAGTAACTCCCTCTGTAGAATTCGCACCCTCTAAAGTTAAATACTTAGTGACTCCCTCTGAAGAGTGTTTCTCTGCAGTGTTATACTCCCCTTCAGACGCTGCAGTTGTCGCACACTCTGGGTGAGATTTCTCTGCAGTGGAATTCACCGCTGCCTTCTCCGTAGCTTTCTCCGGAGCTTTCTCTGCCGGGTTACGCTCCACATCCTCATGGACAGCAGTGCCCTCATGTACCACAGATCCCTCATGGACAGCATCAGCACTGCCCTCATGCTCGTGGTCAAGATCCTCCTGATCCTCAACCACAGCGCTAAAATTCACAGCAGCCCCCTCATGTTCTTTCGCAGCAACCCCTCTCATGTCCCAAGCAACACTAGAAATCTCAAAGAGCACCCCTCGTGTTCGGCATCAGCTCCCTCTTGATCAGTAACACCCTCATGCTCATGGGATTATACTGCCACAAAGGTTTTAACCTTGGAGTAGTTCCAAGTTTCTTTCTCAAAACTATATACCTGTTTGTTAGTGTTCTTGTTGTGTGCTTGTTGCAACACATGTACAACATGATTATAAAAATTAAGTTTCAGTGGTTTTTCCATTGTTTGTGTTGATTTTGAACTTTTTGCTGGCGCTAACAGTATTCCTTATTGGCAAATAGGCATCAAGATTAACAATTTGGAAATTATTGATGCAAAGGGATACAACCGTTCTCTCATTTCTTCACGCGTTATTGAAGCTTACTTGATTCAGTAAATTTGGACTTCCTTATTTCAAGTAAAATTGAGTCGTTTGTTAGCATATGGTATAATAACAACCTTGAACAGATAAACTGACTGCAGTTTAGAATATTAATAGTCTAAAGAAGTCATCCATAAGCTTTAACTACTCTTATGACATCTATTCTTATACGTGTTTAGGCTTTTGCTGATAAAATTGGAATTCCATAGTAGAATTCCATTCATGGAAAGTGGTGGTGGTGGTGGTGGTTCTACAAATAGTAGTAGTAGTGGTAGGGTAGTGGTAGTAGTAGTAGTATTAGTAGTAGTAGTCGTAAGTAGTAGTAGTGGTGGTGGTGGGTGGTGGTGGTAATAGTGGTGGTGGTGGTGGTACCGGTAGTAGTAGTAGTGGTGGTAGTGGTGGTGGTGGTGGTGGTGGTGGTGGTAATGGTGGTGGTAGTGGTAGTGGTAAGTGGTAGTGGTGGTGGTGGTGGTGGTGGTGGTGGTGGTGGAATAGTCTAAAGAAGTCATCCTTTAACTTTATGACATCTATTCTTATACATGTTTAGGTTTCTTGAATAGATTTGTATTAATTTAGTGGTGGTGGTGGTGGTGGTGGTAGTAGTAGTAGTTGACTTCAAGTTTTGGCAATTAAGATATAGTGGCATTGGATTTTGCTAAAGATTTTAGAGAAAATCAAGGTAATTAATGAAATGTTATTGGATGAGAATTGTTAACTTCTTGTTTGTTTGTAGGAGTGTGAAAGTGCATTTTCATCATTCGTGCAAACAATGTCGCTTCTTCACCGAGAGATAATCAATAATGGTTCAAGGCTTTTTTGATAAAATTAAAGATAGTAGTGGTGGTGGTGGTGGTGGTGGTGGTGGTGCAAAGTGGAAGAGTGGTAGTAGTAGTATGGTAGTAGTGGTAGGAAATGGATTTCAGTAGTAGTAGTAGTAGTAGTAGTCAAGGTAATTAATGAAATGTTATTGTTTGCTTATTGGTGTTGTTGTTAAGCTAAAACTTTACTTGTTTGTTTGTAGGAGTGTCAAAGTGCATTTTCATGCATTCAGGCAAACAATGTCGTTTGCTGCTGAGAGATAAGTTCGTGCTTGATAATGTGAATCTTTCATGAATCTCCATTTGGGTTTTGATGCAGAGGTGAGAATCCCTAGTCCTTCTTTTATTGTTAAGCTCAATCCACTATACCTTAGATTATCAAGATTTAAGCGTTTGAATTGGTCTTGATCCCCTTATTATCCGCTTCATGATCTTTTCTTGGTCAACTATTTTATCTTAATGCTAGGATCTCTTTTGGAGCATTTGTGGAAGTAAATGGGCGTAGGGTTTTCCACAACGCAAGCTGTTATCTCTTGTTTAGGATCATATAGTATGAAAACTTTTTTTATGGTGATAGTTCAACAATAAGTTTGTGAGGTTTAGAAAATCGCTCAAAGTTGTGAATGTATATGGTTGGATTAGTTTTGTACTTTATCATTTTTTTTTCCCATATATATTATGGTTTCTTTGTAAAATAGTATGAAAATGTATTGTGTACAGGATAAATTTAGCTTAAATAAGAATTTATGATTTATGTGTATGGTGCAAGAGGGGGCATCTTTTTGTAGGTTTAGCTAGTCGCTACAAAATATGAGAAATTATTTTTTTTTATCAACAACCCATTAGCAACGGTTCATAACCGTTACAAATGATTTTTAAATTAATTTTTTTTAAATTAACTATAAACTTTGCAATGGTTAAAAACCGTTACAAATTACCAACGCTTAAAAAGCGTTTGTGAAATAAAAAAAAACCGTTGCAAATATTTTAAATTTGTGTACAAAATAGTTATAAAAAGTGTTGCAAATCATTATTGCAACGCTTAAAAAGCGTTGGAAATTTATATTTGCAACGCTTTTTAACCGTTGCAAAAATTTCCAACACTTTACCCACGCTATATTTGTAACGCTTTTTTGTCGTTGCAAATAGCCTGTTATGGTGTAGTGTATTTTTACTTAATACAATTTCGGTTAGACACTGGAGGCCCCCAAGTTACCCTGGGAAAACGACCTCAGCATCCCCATAAAAAATAGAAGTATCAGTATCAACAACAAAAGAGAATATTGTTCAAACACTTCATCCATCATCAAAACAAATTACAATAAGAACAAGATCAATTGACACAAGGAAGATTCTCTACATTCAAGGGGTCTAGTTGGCAACCCTCTTCACTAAAAAGCTACTAGTTGGATCACCACTTGCATTCATCACGTCTGTGGCAGCATCTTCAGTGGGCTAAGAAACAAGAGCAGCACCCAGGTCGGTTGGTAGATCAGATTGTCTACTAGCATCTACAACAGTACTTTCCACAGTTACTGTTGTAGCCCCACTTTTAACAGACCTTTTGAGGGTTTTGTACTTACGTTCTAGTGCCATATAATCATCCACTAGAACGTAGACATCCCTACTTTCTACCAGATCGACCAGGTCGTTGTATTCATTCTGAGCTCGTTCAGCAACGACCTGCAATTGTTTGCTCTCAGCAACCCAATGCGCTACCTCCACCCTTGAAGCATTAAGAGACGACTGCAACAAAGCCACTTTCCCAGCCAGATCCCTGACCTGAGCCCTCAGCCCCACCACTTCAGCCCGTTCAACCTCTTGCACAGCTAGCAGCTTGTTATAAGCCTCCTTCGCAACCTCCAGCTCCTTCTTGTACAGGTTGAAGATAGTTGTCATCTCCCTTAGCTTCCTATATATCGCCAAGACCTGACAAGATAACAAAGTAAGTCAAGAGTCAACATCACAAAGCACAAAACAAAAACTCAGATATAAATGACACTTACAAAACACAGCGAGTGATCCATGTCTTTCAGGTTCACCTCCAAGTCTTTCCCCATCTCCAGTTGGTGCCTATCACCATCTAGGGCAATACTTTCCAGCAGCCCATTCGCAACTAGTGAAGGCTTGAAACTACAATCCCTATTCTTCACTAGCCGCGTTAACCCACTCACGGGGTCGTAGTAGGTGACCATTCTGTCCAGAACGGAATCACCAGCCTTGTCACCTAGGGCCGCACTCCCCGACCCCTTAGACTTTTGGGCTACTGGCTCAGTCTCACTAGCCTTCTTATTGCCCGGGCATTTGCCACACCCACATCAACAGCCAGCTCCTTCAAGTTCATTTTCTTCAAAGGAGCCCGACCTAATGAAGAACGACCTTCCACCATAGCAAGTCGTTCCTCAGACTTAGTTCGGGTCCTCTTCGCCCCCTCAACCTCACCGACCTTAGCTCGCCTCTTCAGCTGAGGCCTATGAAAGGGAGCGGGACCATCACCACCTCCCCTAGCACTCCCACCTCCATGGCCAGCCTTATCACCTTCACCCTCCATGGCTTGTCTAAACATAGGATAGCTACCAGAGCCTCCTCCAACAGTTCCCACTCCAAAAATAGGTGCTCTCCTTTGGTCCTCTCTCTCCATCTCAGTATCCGAGCTAGAATTAGAGATATCAAGTACTAGCTTTCGAGCCCTCTTCTTCTGCTCAGCTTTCTTTCTATTGATCTTCGCACCACCTCGTCTCTTGAAGTAGTGTGCAACCTCCTCCAACAAGGACATTTTTTCTTCCTAACTCAGCCTCACAAACTCTTCAATAGCCTCCATAGAAGTATGACCACGAATTACGATCTCTGTAAAACAAACAAATGTCAGAATGTAATTATATCAACTCGTAACTAAAACAAACGGCATACACAAATAAATGACCTACACAAACAAATAATCTACACATGAAAACGACCCACACATGAAAACGACCCACACATGAAAACGACCCACACAGATAATGACCAACTATTAGTCCTCACACAACGATTCTCCAATTCATATCCAGGATGACAATAACTCCCCACAATCAACAGAAGCCTATGCCTCCATTCCTCCTTACTCACACCAACAATCACCGGTGATTTACCCCGCATCACTTGGAAACCAAAGTTCATAGCAGAAGAAATCTTCACAGTAAAATGTTTTAGTACGTCAAACAAAAAAATATTGTAACCCCTCTGTCTCAACAGATCCAGAACATGCAACACCCTCCAACTATTACCCACAAATTGTAAAGGTGCCTTCCTACAAAAGTTCAGAATGTCCAAGGTCAGACGTGAGAACGACAACCTCAACCACGCTTTCAGTTGGTCATAAGTAATTACAACCCCACCATCTCGAGGCACATAATCTAAACAAAAAATGTTCTTCTCACCACTCAGGTTGTATATCATCAGATCGAGGCTATCAATCCCAAACTCCTTCTCAAGTCCCCAAAATTATCCAACACTAACCTAGACACTGCCACTTCAGTTATCGTCTCCAATGAAGAGGACGATGTCGCCTCACCTCACTACGTGCCTTAACGCCATCATCTCCATCACTCACTGTTCTCTCTCTCCACTGATCCAATTCCACTTCCCCACTCAAACTATCACTAGTAATCGATATTACAAAAGCAAAAGAAACAGTATATTAAAATTTTAAAGTTCAAAAGAGATGCACCTGAAGAAGAAAGGTTGGAAAGGTTTTGTGTTTTTCTTTCGCTTTGCTTTGTCTTCCTTTGTTGATAGAATGAAGAAATGAAGAATATTTGCACGCAAAAACTCTTTAGCTGCACAAATCTTAAAAACAGACAAAACGTTTTGTCTTCCCCAAAACGTAATTATAACCTTGCTTACAAACCACTGCGATTTTGGGCCTATGGATCAGATCCAATAGTTCCCGCACATTTTCCCAACCGTTCAAACAAAATCAAGTGCGACACGTGTTAAAAGCTTTATTTTATTTTTTTCTTTTCACACGACAGCTGTCCAAAAAATAAATAAAATAAAGGGGGTTGTGTAAGTATTCTCCGTTCTCAAACATATCACTACAGCACACGTGTTCACAATCCAGGTCGTATCTTCAGAGTTCGTACATCACCAGCTCGTACCACATCACCAGGACATGACAATGATCCAAACTCAGGTCATCCCAAATATCAAGCACAACCATATATGGAAGCAAATAATCCAACGTGGTCCTGAAACTCAATCAACGCACCAATCAATGAGACATTTATTTTGTAACATCAGAAATAATGACGAATTATCAAGATAACACAAAATATGGATCTACACTTAACAACGATCTGGAGTAAATAAGGAAAGTTGGCTCAAATATCTTTAAGTAGAGAGATGAACTACGTAAGGCTTGATTCAAGTTGACCCAATAAACTTGATATGTAGGCAACTCTTGTCCAAAGAAAAAATGCAGTCATTCCTTACCAAACTCAACATCAGGTTGTAGACACAAAACCCACACCTCTTTACAATTGGATACTCATAATTTTTCTAGTTACTTTGGTTATCACGAATACACATTGGAGGGTTAGTTCCTCATGGGGATTATGCTCAAGCCACATACCAATATTTCATATGAATTAAGGCCTAAAGACATTGGTCTAGCATAGAACAAACTCGTTTGGTCGAGGAAACTTTCTTTTTAAAGTTTGACTAATTTTGATAGTTAGAAATGAGATGCAAATGTTTATATAAAGTTTAGACTTAACAGTTGTGCATAGGCGAGTTGCTGTTTTTACAATTTTTCTAATACTATTCATGATTATCTTAATTTTTTGCTGGTTATGTAACTAATGTGTGTTAGAGTGAAGGGCTCTAATAATTAATAAGATCTAATTGTGGACTTTGCCACTAACTTTTGTCAATTATGATTTTATGGAAAAATGACAACTATGACTATGAAAATGGATATAAGTTCACCTGCCATATTTTAGTAGTCAAATCCCTATTTAATTTTAAGTTATTTAGGAATTGGTCCTACTTATTTAGGAGTATTTATGGATAGGTCTTAAAATTATCGATTATTAGGTTTTAGTCCTACTTCTATCGATTGACTTTGAGTCGTCTCGGCCGTGGTCAACCCATTTTATAATAATATATTTTTCATTTTTTATCAAATTGGCCAAACTACCCTTGATCATTTTATGGTACTGCCCACATTCTTGAGGAGGCGGTTTCTTCGATTGAGAATGGGGTTCTTCTTGCACAGCCCGTTTCCTTCGTCTGAGATATATCGGACTCTTCCTGTCAGAGAGGAGATTCTCAAGGCACTTTTGAATTCATATTTGATTGGTTTCTACACTTTTGATTATGCACGACATTTCCTTTCTTGTTGCAGTCGAATGTTGGATTTGGAGTATCAGTCAAAGAAAGGTTATATCGGATTAGAATACTGCGGAAGAATGGTTGGGATCAAGATCATGCCAGTTGGGGTTCACATGGGTCGATTGAATCTGTATTGAGTCTCCGTGATAAGGAGTGGAGGGTAGAAGAGCTTAAACAACAATTTGAAGGGAAACAGTGTTGCTTGGTGTGGATGACATGGATATCTTCAAAGGAATTAATTTGAAGTTATTGGCAATGGAGCATATGCTTTAAAGCGATTACCTAAACTGGCGGGGGGAGGGTCAGATCGGTTCAGATTGAAAATCCCGCTAGAGGAAGAGGACGAGACCTTCATGCAATACAGGCTGAGATACAAGCCACCAAGAGAGGATCAACGAACAATTTGGACAACCTAGTTATGAACCGATAGTCTTTCTGATAGGCCTGTCTCGATAAGTGAAAGAATGGCTTTCTACGCCATTGCTGAATGTGTTGTTGTTACAGCTGTGAGGGAAGGGATGAATCTTACTCCTTATGAATACATTGTGTGTCGACAGGGTGTATCTGGTTCTGAATCTAGTTCAGATTTGAATCTTCCCAAAAAGAGTATGTTAGTAGTATCTGAGTTCATTGGATGTTCTCCTTCACTTAGTGGCACTATTCGGATTAATCCTTGGAATGTTGAGTTGGAGGCATTGAATGAGGCAATCTCAATGGCTGAAGCAGAGAAACAGTTGCGACATGAGCAGCATTATAGGTATGTTAGTACCCATGATGTGGCTTACTGGTCTCGGAGCTTCATGTAGGACACGGAGAGAACGTGTCAATAGAAGTATGATTAAAACCTAATAATCGATAATTTTAGGACCTATTCCTAAATACCCTTAAATAAGTAGGACCAATCTCTAAATAACCCTTTAATTTTCAACCGAGAAACGAGGAAAGGAAGTGTATTGTTACACACTTCCACTTGCACGCTAATAAGAGTGTCTCTTGTTGGTTGCAAAACAACTACTTTTGCTACCAATTTGACAAAAAAGCCCGAAAAACCAATTCTAGGTGATGGGAAATTGTTCGAAAGGAAACTTGTTCGCAAAGCTGGCCTCACTTTTTTGTTGACTTTTTCAACGGTTTGCACACAAGTAGGCGCCCCTCCAACTGGCGGTCTAGCAGACTAGCACACGCCCCTCCATCAGCAGATTCGGCTATTTTCATCAGAGATGGTTTTAACCTCGCATAGCCAAGTGCACCCATAGGGCCTCTCCTCAATAACTTGCATAAAAACTTTAAATATCACTAGAAATTCATATACAGAGAGACACCTATGAAGATAATGATTAGAGGTTATTTCGTAGTCCGAGATCATTCCTTGACTAGCAAGGAAACCCATGTATAAATAGGCTTGGCCTATAAAGAGGAGGCATATTTGACTGTTTAGTTTTAGAGAATTGTTACTTGAAGAGTATGTTTACTTTGAGAGTTTGCTTACAAATAAAATGTCATCTTTTGTTTCAAACAAATATAGGTTAGCGAGTATTGTTCTTGTTGACTCGAGAAAAAAACCCTAACTATAAGGCAGCACTAGGCAGTCTCCTGCACCCTCCTTCTGCTTGCCGCTCTTTACAACCTTGTTAAAGAGCAAAAGAACATATTCTATAACTTGTCAGCATGAAATGAGATGCAAATCTTTAAAAAGAAATCTAATGGTTCAGAAATGTCGAGATTTTGCAATTATATTTTATCTAGATTAGAAGTTTCCAAATGATCTGAAATTTTGTGGAAATAATCTTTATGGTGAATATATTATATCTACAAAATATTATGTTTGAATTCATTGTCTAAGTGAAGTTTTACTTAAGTACTTATTTTAACTTAAAATAAGTATGTATTTCTAAGATCGGCAGACAGACGTACGTAAACGGACTTGAGAGAGAAAAATGGAAAGTCACCCATTTAGTAGAAAAGTGGGTACCCTACCGTAGTTAATAGTTAATATTTAAGAACCTCAAATACTTTCTCTCTTCTATTCGTCTTGCTCTCGTATTATCTCTTATCGTAATTCTCTCAGTCAATAATTGCCATAATTTATTTTTGTTCGATAAAAGAGAAAGCTATATATCAAGAGAGCTAATAACTTTTGAATTAATTGTAGCAATCAATTGTGAGGATAGAATGGGTAAGACCTCAGATCCTCATTGGTAAGACATAAACCATTAATAGAATGACAGAGAGCAATTTTTCCATTAAAATGATATCAAGAGTTCGCATATCTCTCTTTGTTTTTTTTTTTTTTTTTTTTTTTTTTTGTATTCCTAATAACACTCAAATCATCCTAGTACGATATCCAAATTTAAAGATCTTTTATCTTATTAAGTTGCCATTAGACTCTAATACGTGAGTTTCCATTTGTGATAATTGAGGAGAAGATGCTTTGATGAAATCAAAAAGGGACATAGAAGTTTCAATATTGTTTTGATAATTTGTTGCCTATAAGCCTCTATTTCTCAAGCTCTTCAATTATCGCCGTGATTTATTATAGATTTCAGCATTAACCAATTGTTGTGATTGACAAATATTAACTTGATCATCAAACCCCAATCCTGTAAAATATACATGAACCGACGAGAGAGAAAAGGGGGATACAAAATTGGGAAGACGAAAAAGATGAGAGAAGAGAGACAGAGTGGTCTGATGAAAAGAGACTAGAGACCAAAGAGAGACAACCTTTTAGGGCCCACCTATTTAATGTTTCTCAATTTGTTTTGTTTTCAAAACTTTTCACACGTGAGTTCTTATTTTTTCTAAGAATCTGTAAACGGATGGTCCGTCAGAGAGCCAACCTGTATATATATATATATGGGGCTGGCTACCTTGACAGCTTCAGTTGACAGCCTATCTTAACAGCTCCCCACTTCTATTAGATTCTACCTCATCCAACAACCAGATCTTACACCCATTTAACAAAGGAAATGACCGGGGGTAGAAAAGTAACTTCAGTTCCATTTATAACAGCTAACAAAAGAAATAGGACTGATTCCCCTTTATTCTCTCTCAGTCTCTCCTTCAACTTGTTGAACTGTTGCTCTTCCATTGAAGAAGCTCACAAAATTTCAAGCACAAAAAAATAATAATAAAAAACACACACGAGTCTGATAAGTGCTCAAAAAGTACAATTTAACCCTCGATTATGCCTCTTGTTTAGCCATCTTAGTGGACTAATAGTGTTTGTAAGTTATGTTTTATGATTCTACAGGTCAAAGAGAGAGTTTTGTGGAATATTAGAGAAAAAGGGATAAAACAGAGCAATTCGAAGCATTAAGAATCACATGGGAAGCCCGTGGACAATCATGGAGAAAGCCAAGGAATTGGAGCTATTAAAGATGTGACTTAGACCTATTTTAAAGCCTATTTGGAAGCCCAAGGCCAAATGATTTGTTGCTTGGACCAAAGCCCGCAAAAGAGGGTAAAAGGATATAGCAGAAGAGACAAAATAGGCTTACGCGTCTGGGACGCATGGATCGAGCGTCCAGACGAATTGCTTGAGTCTGAAACGCATGAATAGTGAGTCCAGACACATGAATCGACACTGTAGCCAATTCCTTCTTAGTTTTGGAGACGAAGTTGGACTCTGAAAGAAGTCTATTTGTATTAGGAAACAAATGATGGTTTGGAATGCTTCTAGAGCTCATTATAACCTCTATAAATAGAGGACCTAAATGCCTCATGTAATTTGCCAATTCACTTATACTCTTGTCTCCAGAACTTGAGGCAGAGAGAGATTAATAATAAAAGATCGGTTTTAACTAGCTGAGTCTTAATAAATTAGTCTTTCTAGTCTTATGTTTTCAACTCTTCATCTTCTCATTCTTCGTGTTCTTCCTTCTTTATGGAAGGCTAATCTTCTCCTTCAAGGGAGAAGATGAAGCTGGTGCTTAGGGTTCGTTGATTCTTCTGGTTCATGGTGTTCTTCAATCAGGTTAGTTCTTTATGTTTTTAGTTATTAGTTATATTGTCCAGACCAGGGGATGGAAGTATAGATTAAGGTTTTTATTTATTGCAATCGAATATCATGCTAGTTTAAGGTTTTATTTATTGCAATTGAATATTTGTTAGTGACATGCTTTTATTTATTGCAATTGAATATAATGCTAGAATAGGGTTTTATTTATTATAATTGAATATTATACTATTATTCTCTACTTTTCTTCTAGTTGTGTAATATTTAGAGTAAGAGAAGTATTCCTTGTGTTTGCCTTAGATGGTGATTCATTGAATAGCTACCCAAGCTCACATAAAAGGAAAAAAGATACTAGTAACATGAACATAGGAACAACCTTAAGTAGAGTTATTCGTTAACGATGTTTCATCCAAGAGGGCATCGGCACTCGCTCGATTGCCTAATTGTAGTCTACTTGTGAGAACAACCATGAAGCAGAAGGTCATAGATCAAAAGTATTGGTGGATTCTAATATCTTGAATTCCCTCTCTTATAAATTCTCAATAGTTTAGTTTAGTTTAATTTAGTTTAGTTTAGTTTAGCATTAGAATCTAAAATTTCTACAATCATAGTTTTTAATCCCTCAAACCCCCTTTCCAATCCTGTCCTTCACATAACATACACTTAAATGTGGAACGATACCCTACTCATCATTTACTTATTGAGGGATAATTAGGTTTTGATACGCTTCTATTTTGTTCAACAACCATCATCTATCTACATCATCCATATACCTAGGGATGTCCAAACGGGCACCCGACCCGGCCCGAACCCAATTTTTCTGGTTTTGAACGGGTTGAGTTTGGGTTCGGGTATTTGTTGGATACATGTGACCAAACCCTACCCTAACCCTATATTTCGGGTACCCGTCGGGCTCGGGTTCGGGTTTCGGGTATGATAAAACCCGAAATATATGAAATAAAAGAATATTAGATCTCTTCATCAGGAACGTCATTTTCAGCTATTAGATCTCAAGATCTCAAGAAAAACCTCTTTTTCATCCAATTAATCAAAAGCCATCTTCTTTTATTGGATTTGACCTGTTTAACTTTAACATCGTAAAACCATCCAACAGTCATCAAAGATTCAAAGCACACATGATTGCATTTTTTGAAAAGTAGAAGAAGACAAAAGTAGACCAAACAAGGCAAGCAATTCCAAGACAATAACTCAATAAGATTGATGGCTTTTTGGGAGTTTTAGCTTCTTGTGGTGGTGTGAATCCAACCTGTTGATTTGACAATAAGATTGATGGCTTTCTGGGAGTTTCGACTTCTTGTGGTGGTGTGAATCCGACCTGTTGATTTGTTCAGCCTTGGTGACCACATTTAGAAAGAGATATTTGAGGAGGTGCTGCAAATTTTTTGAGTGAATGCAAACTTAGCAGCACCATCAAACCCACCAATCTCTTGATCAAGAACATGTGATTGGGTTGTCTTGTTCTTGGGGAGTTGTTGAAGGGAAGAGGGAGAAGAGTAGTAAGGGTACGGTTAAAAGTAATTTGTCTTGAAGACCAAAAGTAAATAGTAATGAGCAAAAGACCAAAGTTTGTTGAAGATAAATAGATAATAAATGAAATTTAGAGCTGTTAGGAATTATGGTCTGGTTCGGGTTTGGGTTTTGGTCGGGCATTTTTACCCTCTATAACCGGTTTTGGTTCGGGTTCGGCCCGGATATAGTTTCGGGCTTTTTAACCCTTTTAACGGGTTTAGGGCCAAATTATCGAGTTAGGTTCGGGTCGGTCTGGGTTTAAATAGTGTGACCAAATCCGGCCCTATGTATTTCGGTCTGGGTTCGGGTTCGGATTTTGTCGGGCTCAGGCATGGTTCTGTGCGGGTTTTTTTCGGGTTTCGGGCGGGTTTCGGGCAGAATGGACATCCCTACATATACCATCTCACACACAAAATGAGGCAAGGTCAGAGTCACACTGAAATTTCCTTGCATCTTTGTTATTTGATAAAGTATGGGTTGGCTTGATTTACATTGAACAAAAACACATCAGTGGGGTGGTTGTCGTCTGTGTGCACAAGATGTTCGATTAATTGTTTGTGTGGTATATCAGTATATGCAATTGCAAAACACATGGATATCCCAAGACGTCAAGCTAGTATCTAGCACCTGCGAAGAAGGAAGTGTAACAAGTCCATTATGTCTACTGTTGCTAACAAAGGCAATTGTAGAGAGGGCAAACATTAGTTTTATGAGCTTTTGAAGGGGTGTTGTTTTCTTAGTATAAGGTTTTGATGTATGGGGTGTTTCTGCAAATTTCAGTTCATAGTTAATAGAAAAGAGTCTTGTTCTTATGTGTTTGAAGATTTTATAATCTATTATTTCCTTGCTTGTTGTCTGGAAATCTTAATTTGTTCACTTTGGTGCAACAATGTTGAGTCAATCAAAGTTTCAACTGAATCAACATATATTTTATCATTGTTGTAACTTGCTGCTCTTGCAAATTGTTACGTTTAACCAGCATAAAACAATTACATTGCCACACACCCAACTATGAAGTTTTGTGCAGAGATGGCTTTTGTGAGGAAGAAGAATGAGGTTGTGGTTTTTTTGTGGATCTATTTTTTTTTGTGAATAGAAAGTCAAATGACCATTGTACCCTCTCTTATTTGGGGTATGAACAATCAATGTTCATACCCCAATATGAGCTATGAACACTCATTGTTCATATGAACATTCATTGTTCATACCTATTTGGGGTATGAACAATCAATGTTCATACCTCACTGTATAAGCTGTGTACAACACTATATAATAGAAAAAGTTTATATACGACAATGTATAAGTTGTACACGTGTGGAAGACTACCAAAATGGTTAGATCTAATCTCGACCGTCGATCTAAAATAAATTAGATGATCTAATCTCAACCGTTGACCAAAACAAAAATAAAGATGATATTATTATCGGGAAAAATCACTCCTCTCACTACAAAACAAGGGGGTATCTCAAATTAATCCTTCTTTGTTCATACCACAGTCATGAGCTATGAACATTTTTTGTCCATATCACAATTGGACTATGAACAGTGAGTGTTCATAGTGCATATTGTACGTACTATGAACAATCAATGTTCATAGTCATGAGCTATGAATATTCTTTGTGCATACTACAATTGGACTATGAACAATGATTGTTCATAGTACGTACAATATGGACTATGAACACTCATTGTTCATAGCTACCTAGCTATGAACAATGAGTGTTCATAACTACCGAACTATGAACAATCACTGTTCATAGTCCAATTGTGATATGAACAAAGAATGTTCATAGCTCATAATATGATTAACTCTTAATATCACTGTTCATAGTCCAATTGTGGTAACTCTTAATATGATTAACTCAAAACCAAAACTGAAAACTTTAATACAAACTACTAGCCTTTATATAGGCGAAATACCCTAATTTCCACAAAACTCGAAATTTTCCAAAAATGGAAAGTTTTGGGATAACCACATATTAAGAAACTACTAATCAAAATAGAATTAACCCAACTGACCAAATCGAAAACGGACTCTCCTATCAAAAGATATAGCAAAAACAAAATTTTCCTAAAACGGCAAAAACGTGATTTTGAAGGCCTAAACGATGGATTTAGGGCCCGAGAGGGTGGTGCCCACAGCAATTGTGGGTTATGCTTGTTTTGACATTTCCAATCAAATATGGGCACATCCATGTCTTTCCGACTTTATTACCCGCTTTTCCAGTTCATTGACGTATGTCAACTTCATTGACATACACATCATATGCCAACTTCATTGACATCATTGGCAAACTGTATTGCATCAACTATGAACACTGAATGTTTATAGTCTAACAAGAGTATGAACATTCAGTGTTCATAGTCCACTAGGAGTATGAACACTGAATGTTCATAGTCCAACAAGAGTATGAACATTAAGTGTTCATAGTCCACTGAGTTGTTGATTTTGCGATTTCTTCATTGGGTTCATCAACAATGGGAATTGGTGGCACTTCGTTACATTTTCTTTTTTGGGTTTGGGTGTTTGGTCCTCCTCGTGTTCGTGGAGGCATGTTTAAAATGACGGTCCTTCCACACTGTAAGCTCCCAAAAAACTGGATAGTCAATTTAAAATTCAAACAATTCAGGAAAAAAAAAAAAAAAAAAAAAAAAAAAAAAAAAACACCCAAAAAAAAAAAACAATAGTGTAAGAACCCAACAGTCCTTCCACACTCGACAAGCATCTCATTCCACACTCTTATTTTTTAATTTTTCTAAACAATTTCTGGAGTCGTGCTTAGCAACCTTATTACAACTTTTACACATTCTTCCTGAATTCTCTAAGGCTTCCTCCCTGGGGCCTTTCATTCTCTCCGCTTTCTTCTTCCTCCCCTTCGTTTGAGAAATGTTGGGATTTAAAACCAAGAGTTGAAAGGAAGATTTAAGAGTTAAAATAAAATAAGATTTTTATCATTGTAAAGATAAACAACAAACTAAATAAATTACCTGTGAGGTATCAACTATAGACGACTCTTCAATTGGAGGTGCTTCATTATTCATTGTATCTGTTTTGCTGATAGTTTCCTTGAGCTCCGAAACTCCAATAGACATTTCACTCATCTTCTGAATAAAATATGCATATGTCTCAACACTAATCGATGCATCATAAGCTAATTGAGTAGCAACTTTAATACAATGGGCAACTCTTAAAGGCTCATGGTCTTCATGATCGGCCACTAGTCCACCATCAAACACCGCTCTATATGTGTTTGCCTTTTGCATCCACCTTTTCAAAATAAAATGATCTGGAATCTCTTCAATGTCATAACGCTGAAAAAGCTTTAAAATGTGAGCACAAAGTAATCCTTCGAACTGAAAATTCTTACATTCACAGTCACCCTCCAAGGTTCCTCTATTAAAAGTCACTTTCCAAATTGAAGTTTGCTTGATATCCCTTGTCTTCACCGTATAAATTCTAGTTCCATGTATGTCTATCTCTTCTCCAACAATTCTATATTTCATCTTTGCCTTTTCTAAATGTTTCTTGAATTTATTGAAAGCACTCATGGTATAAACTTTACCCGCATGCTTGAGGAGGAAAGCATCCTTAGCCACAATGCGAGAAGTATGTTATGTGCGGTAATCAGATTCCCTTTCATTCCTGGCTATTGATTCCAAAGACCTCTCGTTACCATGGACAAATTCCATATGTGTAGTCGTCGAACTAACGAATTGATCATAATGAGAATTCATTGATTCACTTTGCCTAGTCGTATGCATACCAGCAAAAAAAATGTCATTGTGATAAGCCGGAACCCAAGACGTACGGTTTTTATATATTTCTGTCAACCAAGTATTTTCAGTCAAGTCATATTTCAACAGTAGTGCATACCACCTTCTTTCAAAATCAGCAATCCTATATGACTTCCAAATAATATATGTAAGCTCTGAACACAATGTATCGAGCTTATGGTAGACAAAGGACAACTTCTCCGAATTTTTTTACATAATGTGCCAAAGACAAAATCGATGTCGAGTAGTAGGGAAAACTCTTCTAATTGCTGCAGTCATCACTAAATCTTGGTCTGTAAGCATTGAAGTTGGTGGACGACCACCCATAGCTGCAAGCCATGTTTGAAACAACCACACAAATGTCTCTTCTGTCTCATTAAGTAGCAGGGCACAACCAAACTGAATAGACTGCATGTGGTGGTTGACTCCAGTAAAAGGTGCAAAAGGCATACTATAAACATTAGTTCTATATGTTGTATCAAAAGATACGACATCCCCAAAGTACTCATATTGGACACAGGACCTTCCATCAACCCAAAAGAAATTTACTGCAACCCCTTTTGTATCTAATTGAATGACATAGTAGAACTGGGGATTTTCAGCACTCTTTTGCCTAAAATAGTGAAGTACGGCAGTAGCATCATTGTCTTTAGACATTTTTCTCGTCAAACCATAATGGTAGTTCCAACAATGTTTTCTCCTAAACCCAATTGCATCCCCATGGAAAACGTCTGCCACTTTCCCTACAGGTATACCGTTGTCATGAAAAACCTCTGTCAAACATTTCGCAGCTTCAGGCATATTTTTGTTACCTTTCATATACTGCCTCTTTGATGGAGAGACGAAACTGTGGCTATGGTTGTTTGCAGCGAAGCTCACATCATATATATTTTCAAGTTTTCTTTTTGTAACTCGCTTTCTAGCTTGGCAACCACACCTAACAGTCGAAGTATTTCTTGAAGCTACACCTTCACTTTCTTCTTTCTTGTTATGGACCCCCTCACGTGAGCAAACCAATAGTCAACTAGAAGGCAATTCCACACCAGTTTGTTTTTTATCTGTAGTCCGAACACTAATCTCAAATCCTTCCTGTTTACCAAACTCTCTATAGTAAGTTTTTGCTTCATTAACACTATTAAACTTCATACCTAAGTGCGGAGCAACTAATATCTCGACATCTTTACTTTGGGAACCAGTACAACGAGAAGAAGACCCGTCAACAGCTCCAACATTCCCTTCCATTTCTAGAAATTCAAAAAGCGAGGAAAATATATCAAACAGAATAAATGCATAACCATAACGAAATAAATATCAAGCGACTCCCATATTAAATTTCCAATTTTAACTCTTAAAAAAATTAGATAGTAATTAAATGTGGGCGTGCACCTATTAAACTAACCATGCACAAACACTAGAAAAAATGAAAAACGTGAAAGGTGGGTGGGTGGGTTTCTTTCTAACATTTGATACATTAAAACAAAATAGAAATAACTCACCAAAAAAGTAAAAAGCTTCAAACTTGAATTGTTTTCTTTAGGTGAGGAAAGTGGTCGAAGATTTTATGCAGAGGGAGAGAGAGTTCATCAAGCTCTCAGTTGGGATTTGTTGGGAGAGATTGATTTTGTTGGGTAGAAGAAGAAGAGCTGAGATTTGTTGGGTGGAAGGGAGATTTGTTGGGATTGGAAGGTGGAAGGAGAAGAGCTGGGATTTGTTGGGAAAGATCGGTTTTGTTGGGTGGAAGGGGAAGAAGAGTTGGGTGGTTTGTTCATGAGTTTTTTTTTGAATAGAAAGTCAAATGACTAAGTTACCCTCCCTAATTCCTTTGTTAAATGAGATCAAGATCTGGACGTTGGATGAACTATAATCTAGTGTATGTGGTGGGCTGTCAAGATTAGCTGTCATTTTAAGTTGTCAAGGTAGCCAGCCCCTATATATATATATATTGTATATATATACTAGTATTTTCCGTGCCATACGACACAGATACACGCTCCTTCGGCGCCCCTGACGCGCATCTGCCCCCACCTGATACAGATATGCACACATTTGGTGCCCCCGACGCGCATCCCCCCTACTCATATTTCTAGAGCCTAACAACCCATAAAAGTTCAGCCCAAAAACAATCGAGGCGTTTTTTGTGTAGGTGGGTGAGGTGAGAAAAACTTTTAAACTCACCCAAAAAAAACTTGTTAACTCACCCTAGAAAAATATTTTAGTAGCTATGGTTAGGGGGTGTCACAACCACGTATTACCTTGTGAGGTGGAATTTGTCCACCCACTCCACCCTTCTTTGTATATATATCTATATTTTAATATTAAAGCTCCCACAAGGGGTATTTTTCAAGCTCTATTAAAATTCCATGTCATCTCCTATTAAAACGGGAATTTCTCTCCTATTATAATGGGAATTTCTCTCATATTAAAACAAATTCTAGCATTTCTAATTAAAACGGGAATCATTCTTCTATTAAAATGGGAATTCCTCCCCTATTGAAAAGGAAAAATCTAACATATCTAATTAAAATGAGAATTATTCTCCTATTAAAATATTATCTCTCTCCCAATTGAAAAAAAATGGGTTTTTAAAACTTAATTAAAATAATTTGTTAGAAAATTAAAACGGGTTAGCGACTAAAACGGTAGTCCCAATTTTCTAAAAAAAATCTAAATATTTTCAAAAGAGCCGGTGCGTATGCACACAGGCCTATAATATATATATATATATATATATATATATATATATACTAGTAGTATAGCCTATAATGATCGTGGCCTCTTAAATTCATCCGGGTCTTTTTCTGACGCATAATACCCTTGATGAATAATAAAATTAGATGCCTAGATATTTATTAATGAGGACTACTTTGTCTTTTTATGCCTTTATAAATTTTCAGTACCGATATTATCCTTAAATAAAAATATTGTTTAACACTTTTAAATAGGAGCAATCAGTCTTTTCATGTGGCAGTATATTAGAAAACCAAATCCACACCATTCTCAATTGTACGCCTGACTATAAATGCTATAAATGCAATTTAATTAGCAATAATTGAGTTATTTAATAAGAGATTAAGAAAAGGAAAATTCTAATCAGAGAATACGAGCCGATTCTTTTCCCTTCTCTCCCATCTCTTCTGTTTCTCATCATTTTTTTTTCTCACAGAAACTACTACTCTCATTCTTTTAATTTTGAACCATAAATACACAAAGCCCTTTCACTTTCCATCTCCCTCTCAATCTCCACTCTATTCTCTCCCACTTTCTTAGTAAAAGATAATCAAATGAAAAAAATTCATATTTTCTTCTACTCTTGAAGTTTAATTCATACTTCTCCTCCTTTTTGCTTTTTGCTTTCTCTATTTTTTCTGTTATGTACAACTACAAAAGCTCAACTCTTACTTGAAGCTGCTTCCAATGGAAATCTATGTCGTCTCAAGAGTAACAGCTTCACTTTTACCTTCTCTACATTTTTTTGGAGTAGATTTGGCTGCGGAACTTGATGTTGGAAAGGGAATAGCGGCAACAGTTGCCAGTATTAAGAATTCAAAAGGCGAATCGGCTCTTCATCTTGGATATGAGCACATAGTCCTTGTGCATTATCGTGAGACTTTAGAGGTTGGTCTGAACATTACCACTGCGCTTTTATATTACCTTTGTCCACTCGTTGTTTCAAACGGTTAGCATACATAATTCTAACTTATTAAATGTGTGGTTCATTAAGTGGCCTTTCTTTTTTAGATGAATCTGTTCACAAGCGCTCCAAGTTTCTTTTGTTGAATTATCCTTTGAGTTTGATGTGATGGAGACAACCCCAAACAATTTAAAACATTAGCAATGTTGCTCCCTATTTACAACTGCGCGCAGGATTCTCCAGTCACACCTATTAATTCAAATTATGCTTCCTCATACTCCGATACATCTGTGCCAAGGCCTTTATCAGACGAAACCGATAGCGAAGCTAATCATGCACTCTATATGGGTATGATAGATGTTTAATGATGCATTTCTTTTACATAGATATAGGCATCAATAACCCCATGTCCTTTAATTTGAGCTACATGGTGAGCAATAAGAAAAGCTCTTAATATTTCATATTATATTCTTTATTTACTTGATTAGTCGATTACGTAGTATATATTGTTGAGTGAAAAATTTGGATTAGCTCATTCCTAACATTAAGAGGGAGTTTACAGTTTTTATTCATCGTATTATAAACAGATAGAAGCAATTTGGCCTTTGTGGTACAAATATATGATATTGGTTTTATTGTGGTATAATAGGTTCTGATACATCTTTCATTGGTGAATCTGTTGAGCCTAGCAGTATCGTTAGTGTTTAAAATCACGAAAAGAGACTTCATGAGATTAACACCCTCGAATGGGAAGACCTCTTATTGTCAAACGCCCCAACAACGCGTCAACATAGACAAGAGAGGTGAAAGCATACATCTTATGTTTGTTTTTAATTCGAAATTAACTTGGGAAATCATTCTCCATGTTTTGTTGTTACAGTTGACATTTCATCCCTCCAACAACAATATCAAATTGCAAATGTATGACTCCAGAACTAATGTAAGTAGTAGTAACATGGTTGTATGAAGTTCTTTATTTGTGGGATCTTGATCGATAATCATTTAATTGTATGTCACTTGCACTGTTTATTCTAATTTTAAAAGGTTTCAAGATGGCCTTCTATCATTGGACACTGTTCCTGGACAATCTGGTTTTGAGCCTTCAGTCCAACTAATTGCTGGGAGTGGTTTAACTTTGGACTGCAGCTCATGAAGAAAGATACATGGATAAATCGAACTGCAAAGGAAATTGAGATATTAGAGCTTAAGATCACCCCGCTTTTGCTGGCGATTCTTGCGGTACCTGTCACATGATGCGAAGCCATACATTTCGGTATTGCAATCGATTTTCAAACTTGTGTTTTTTAATCATCGTCATTACATTTCCTTTATATAGACTTATTAATTCTTGGTTCCCTTAACATTTTCAGGCACAACTGGAGGAATGTGTGGACAAAGATGCTGCAGAGAAATCTAATGTTGTAAAAGAAGCAACTAAAGCTATTTTTACTCCTAATGCCGACAAGACTGTCTCTAAGGGAAATTGTCAAATTCAAGAGAAATAGAAGAATAAGGGCAAAAAGAAACACAAAAGGACTACCGAGCTAAAGGTTTTAGTTCTATACCTTTTTTTCCCCTTGCCTTTCAGTTGTGTAATAATTAGGGGCTGATACATGTTGCTTGTAAATTCAGACCTTTAGTGGTAATGACTAATGAGCATTTTCTCCTTAACCAGAGAAATGAGAAGCAAGTGTAAGTTTCTCTCTTTCTCTTATGAGACATAAATACAGGAGTTCTCATATTTCATGTCCTTCGCCTCTATTATTTGTCACTACGAGTTTCTGTATGGTAGTTTATGATTTAGTTGTTCGTATCATAAACTGGTGCACCTTCCAAGTCTCGGCTAAGAATAAACCATCCCTTGGAATATCCACCAATTCTTCAATACTTCCACTCTGGTAAATTCATTTCATAACATTCGTGATTTAAAGTACTGATGAAATAGTAAGAATCTTCTTCACAAGGGTGACCACCAGGTTTTTCTGCAGAGGGAAGTCGAAGTACTATCCACGGAACACGCACTCTGAATTCTCCCCTCCCTAACTAGAGTTCGACTAAAAATGTTCTTCTAATGTTTGGGCTCAGTCTTTACACAGGCACACATTCACACGCACTCCGAATTTGAGGATAAAAACATTAGTAGTATATACAACAAACGTAAAACTAGACATAAAACGAACATTTGAAATTAAGACAACCCTTCAAATCTTAGACATGAGAAAGACAAATAACAAAAAAATAAAGTAACCCTCTGCTCAAACTTGCTCCTAGATACCGAGTTATCGTCTTAACGTTTGAGTAGTTGCCAGACTTTCTGATGACTGCATAGCTCAATCCTTTGCAGTAGTAGTATTTACCTGCTTCGTAAGATAAGCTTCATATATACCCACAACAAGGCGGGGATCTTTATCAACTAGCTCCTGATATTCCTCTTGCTTTGTGAGCTTGTCCATGTTTTCCGTGATCAATGACAAAGATTTTTCATGTTGGTTTTTTGCATTGTGCTGACTGGAAAAGGCAAAGCACATAAATGCATTCTCTGCATTCAGCTTCGATGTCAAAAAGTTCTCGCAATGTGACTTAAGATGCTTTACTTGATACTTCTCTGCTAACGCCAAAAGGTCACAAGCCATTTGCTCATCGAGGGAAACCTCAGCAATGTACAAGTATTGAACAAAAGAGTGAAGAGCATCATAAGTCACTTCACTAATCTTGATGGTGCCGCTTATGCTCTCCTCCATCTCATTTTCAAGCATAGCTTTAAATACTGGGGATCTACTTGTCTAATGATTATCAATGAAAAAAAATATATGTTAATCTGATGTGAATAAACACCAAATATATTAGTGCTTACCTTCAATTAATCTCCCATCGGGTTCTTCACCTGTGTACTGTATTATATTCCATCGGGTTCTCTTCTACTCTTCTTTCATGTCTGAATATCATATTTTGTATATTATTGGATTGGATTTCTGCATTTATTAGCAGTTCTCTTGCACATCGTCATTCACTCACAAAGACGACATCCCGTACCCGCTTTTTTGTGTTGTATGTTGAAAACATCAAGGTTTCTAATGGTGGGTATCGACAAGGTTTGCAAATTCTTCTTTCATTGTTTTGATTATTGGAACAAATGATAATTTCAATTATTGGATTGTATTTAAACTTTTTAATTTTCTATTGTTTCACAAGTTAATCGTCCTATAATATATATTTTTAAATTATTAACTAATTTCTTCTTTCGATTATTGTTATTCTTTTGATCGATCTTTTGTAACTCTGATTTGATAACTTTTCATTTCCACAGGATTTCACCATGAAAAAGACTAATTCCAACTGTAGCAGGTAAGCTCACTTTGAATTATAATATGTATTGCTCGTGGTTGTAAAACATTGTTACAATTGGTTGCTATCTTTATATTTTCCTTCTTAAAACTTGACACTATTGCAAGCAGGTATTCTGTGTGTGCAATTTCTCATTCTTCGACTCCTACTTTTGCTCTGTCTTCAATCTTCGACTGGTACTGTTCACACGTAAAGGACTACTATATAATTTCTTCAATCTTGAATATTCAACATCTTGATACATATTTTTTGTGGCACTGTTTTGTTGTGATTATCTGTTCAAGCTCTCATTGGAGATTCTGGTGTTGGCAAATCATGTCTGCTCCTGAGATTTTCTGTAAGTTATACTTATGGCAGCATTTTTAATATTCACATCTTGAGGGAATCAAGCCTTTGGAGGTTAGCTCCAAGGTATTGAGTCTGATTTCCAAATTTGTATGTCATTGAGATTTGAGAAGTTGCTACTTCTCTATCTGTCCAAATTGCTTCTTTGCCATTTGAGAAATATTTTATTTTTGTTTTAACTTTTGATAGGAGATTCCGTTTTCAAATCAGTTTGATGATCCATGCCCTTGATCAATTGTAATCATTCTACCTTTATTGTACACAATGAAAAATTATCATTGAAGTAGAAAATTGCTTAGCCTACAGTTCTCAATTTTCCTTTTTGATCGATGCCCAACAAATGATATTCTAGCTGTCAACATTTAAACAAAGTCTATGTAGTTTGTTCATATATGTTTGCTTAAGTGATGGAAGAAATGACCACTTGATATATCCATGAAAGTGTCTCTTAAGTTTTCACCAATTACGTTTATATTTAGTAATGGTATTTGATAAGTGAATGGAATATTATGTTTGAAATCTTTTCTAGGTCCAATGTCTGATCCGCAGCCAGTATATATAGATTTAACCGCATCACTATTGAAAGTACTGAATGGATGATGTCCACTTCAAGCCAAGTCATTGACTTAGGGTTTGCACATATCTTTGGTTGGCAGTGTGTGTAATGATTGTTGCTAGCTTCTTACCCTGCATGTGTACATGAAGGTTTTATTTTTCTTTTACAATATATGTCTTTGGGTTTGAGGTGTTATAATAGTAATCTATTTATGTTTCATACTATGATTGTTGCAATGAACATCCTACCTATTCAACTTATCTGGTATAAGCATATTGATACATGCTTTATAGGAACACTTATTTCATAATGTTATTTGTGTTTCTTATTTTCTTCCTTCTGACTTCAGCGAAATTTAATCGGGAGGGAAAAGTTAAACTGCATGAAAAGAGAACGGCCATTTCTACTGTTATAATATCTAAAATGGAGAAGGTGTATATTGCAGTGAATAGAAATGTTTAACCTGCTGGCCTGGATACATGTCTACTTGACCAATGAAGAAATACCACAGGGAAACAAAAGAACACCGTTGCATAAGAGGTATTTATTTTGGAATTACATATAACTGCTTTTCTCTTCAAAACTTTGTCCTTTGAAAAGAATGTAATTATAGTTGTAAGCCTCTTCATAGTCCTTAATCTTAATTTGATGTTAGTACTTTTGTGCCCATCTTCTATCCTAAAACTATACAGTTGGGTAATTGATGGGATGCGTCACTTTTTCCAGACGAAGAATGGAAGGAGAAAGTCTACAAACTCATGGTATTTTTTTATTTTCTCCTTGGCATTTACTATTTTCATTATCAGAAGATTTCCTTTACAATGGTAATATGCTTTTCTTTAGTTCTAGATCCCAAAACACAAGGTTTCATGTTAGAATAATTCTACACTACTAACACAGTTTTATAGTCTGATTGTATTAATACCTATGGCCAATTGTAGGGTGCAGGGCAACTTGAAAGAAGACAATGACGGGAACAATCTTCTTGGAGCAGAGAAGCAACAGGAGCTCCAGATTTAGGAAAGCAATACACTGCTAGACTCCGACGAAGAGATGGACGCACAGTTGGTCTTGGGGTGTAACACTCTCTTTTTATCCTGGTACTTTCACAACTAGGTTCGATAACTTTGGCTTTCACTGCATAAAATGGGGAATTTTTGTTCATGTTGTTTTGATTATAAGGAAATTTCATAGAAATGGGGAATCTTTGTTGTTTTGTCAAGGGTTGTTTATAAGTACTTTGATGAATGTGGTGTTATGTTTTATGGGTTTTTTGAGCTTTAGGGAAGCTCCCATGCAACACTTTTGGTTGTTCTTGAAGCTCTTTTTGTTTACTTGTAGTTGTTTTTTAGCTGTGCAAACTACAAAAATCTATTCTTTTTTGTAAACATTGATTTTTTAAAATGGTGGTTTTGTTCAATTTGTTTGTACATATTGTTAGCAAATATATGAAAGAAGCTCGAGCTCTCATTGCAACCTATGACCAGAGAGAGATCATTTATGCTCTCGATCTTCTTGATGCAACCCTCGCGCTGTCTCCCTGATTTGAAGATGCTCTCGAGCTCAAAACACGATCACTTCTCCATCTATATGACGATTCAAGGAAGTTGCTAACTTGCTTCAAGATTATATACCCATCTTGGCATGGAGATTGCTCTTCATCTGACCATGCACGTATAATAGTGGTGTTCTCACCTGCAAGGATGCCATGTTCTACTACAGTTAGCAAGAAAATGATACAATTGATTACCATTTCATGGTTGCTGATCAGGCCCATCATTGGGAATGAGTCGTCAGCTACTTGTATTAGGAGGGCAACAAGAGATCTCTGAAGAGTTTTCCGTTTCTAAGGAACAGTTTCTTTGTTTGTGATTTGTTGTACTGTATTAAGGTTATCCAGTTTATTATTTTTTGTGTACTATATAGTCATCCAATACTGGGGCGAACTACTTTGAAGATGAAAATCTTGTACAGGATGTACTTATAGTTATTGAAATGCTTTTATTATATATTGAAATGCTGAAGTATTCACTTAAATTTTGTCAACTATCTTCTCATCAAGTCAGACAAGGTACTTTTTTGGCCTAGCGTATCTTGAGCTTCTTTCTTTGTAAACATATTCAATCAGACAAATTATGTTTACACTTTTCAGAAAATTTTGTTTGACATTGTATGCAGAGCACGTGCATCTTGTTAGTATATATAGAAACCGTCTACTTGACATACTATTATGACATACCATCTTGACATACCAAGCCAACCGTCAGATCTTGTTGAATGATCTTGTTGAATCTAACCATTCAACAAACCAAACAAATGTTTCTAATAAAAAAGAGGAGTAAAATTGGCATTCTCCTCTTCTTATTTTTGCCGAAAAGAAAGTCCATTTTCTTCATCTTCTTCAACACGAAAAAGTATTTGCATCAACGAGAAAAATTACAATCATAGTCGATTTGACACAGAAGGATAGTCTGGTTTCATATATAATCATACTCGATATCTTGAACCACTCTACCGCATATGATTTTCCAAAAAAATTACTGCAACAATTACTCTTTGATTCTTCATTGTAAGTGTATGTGAAGAAACGTTACAAGTTTTTCGGGTAGCAATTTCAATGTACCAATCATTTGCATCTGAGAAAGACTAGGACATGCTTTTCGGGTAGCAATTTCAAGTGGCACCACTGCCCGAACAATTCTTTTGATCAACATAATGACAGCAGGCTTTGCCATGAACCGTGGGTTTTTAAGAAAATTGGTTATCCTTGTCAAAAACAGAAACAAATGGGTTAATAGCATTGCACACTACAGGTCAGAGTATTCATGGGAGATAAATGGTATTTGGAGTTTTGTCACACCCACTTTGACGTATACTCACCACCAGACTTCTACACAAGCGTAAGATAGGAATAGTTTTTTTTGGTGAGAGATGGCGACTCGTTATTCTCATTGGTGTCTTGTTTTTTGGGTAGAAAAAAAACGTGAAGGAAATAAACGAGTGTTTCCGTGAAAAACACTGGGTTTTGTGGAAAAAGGAAATGTCGATTTTATCATTTTTTTTATTTGTTTGGTTTATTTTCTAGATGCATATCTAGAGCGTTAGATTCAACAAGATCTGATGGTTGGCTTGGTATGTCAAGATCGCATGTCATAATAGTATGTCAAGGTAGCCGGCTATATATATATATATACTAGCAAACATGCACACTCGATGAGCGTGGTATGCAAAGTGGTGTTGCAAGTTATGCAGACTATTGCGTCAACTCCACTAACTTTTTTAAACATATCAGTTCAAGATTGCAAACTTGTTTTTGCTGTAAAATCTAAATTGAATATAGTATACAACATATATATAAGTACCATCTATAGTAACTTGGTTCATAATCGATCTAGTTTTCATTCTCATTCCAACTAAATTGAAGAAAAAAATAGTCGATAAAAAAAAAAAAAACATGGTCAAAAAGAAAAAAAAAGCCGAAAAAAGGCGCCAAAATGATCGACTTCAAAATACTTTTCCAATGACATTGCATTATGAAAATCAGGCCGGTCTTTGTTAAACTCAAACAAAGTAGTTCGAATGACCCATGTAGTAAAATTGTATCAACAACACCTTATAAAGTATTCAATGAAGGTACTATCAAAAGCAAGCATATTCTTACGTTTTCGCGACAACACCCTTCCCCAAAAAGTACACAATCCAAGGTATACTATCGGGCATTCTAATCCATACCATATTAACAACTTGTATGCAACTCAAGAACAAAAGTTTATGATTGGTGTATTTCATGCAACACTCTCAAAAAGACTTGAGTATTATGACTATAATTGCCGACAGAAGCGGATGCAAGTCCTTGAAGCATTTTCACAACCGACAATATGATGCAAAGAACGGGTTCATTTGTAAGTACACTTTCCAAATGGTCCAATAGCTCCATGGCCTTACGGGACCCGGAATCCAAATCGCATCGATGGTTCCACACTAATGCACTCTCCTTGGATTATATGAAAGATCCATCGAGTTGTCTCCATATACAATCTCATCACAGGCACCACAATTCGTTTCCAATCGGTATGGCCGAACTAAGGGATTTGGATTCCCAAGCGGATGCCTTGCTCCACCTATGGAAACAAAAAAAGTCGAGGATATGTAAAAATCAAAAGGCATCAGACACGCGAAAGTTAAAATAATATAGGTCCAATTAATTGAACATACCGTATGGGTCCTTTCTTGGTGGGTCTTTTAGTTTGGATGCACTTTCTCCCTCATCTTCAAATTTATCGGTAGGAAGGTGAACAACAACTCCTACTCAAGGATAAACAAATAATTGATTACGGTCACTTTCAAGAAGGGAAGCATCAACTATAGATTTTTTCAAAACACTAACAAAAGATCAACAACAATAGCAAAAATGGGAATAGCAAAAGATATTTATTAAAATTCGGCGAAAGAAATGCAGAATAATAGGATCTTTAAAATATTTCAACTTAACTTCGGTTTATAGCTAGTTTTTTAACATAGAAAGTTTGTGCTTTCGGGCATTTCCACAAAAGTCGAACATAAAAAACGATCAATCTCTATTTCCTGAATCTAAGAAGATAGGAGTGCTTTAATTGAAATTGACTTGGGATACATGAAAACTTAAATCCCGAGAAAGTAGGATGTACAAGATTAGTCCAACACTCCAAAACAACCTCGGGACCAAAATTTTTTGAGGACCAGTCAATATAGTAAGGACTTCCAACTATATAACTGTTTTAGGACTTCTAACTATCTCGGTTAACACACCTATAAGAAATGTAATTATATAGTAAGAACTATTTTGACATATTTTAGCTCGGGAGGGTATAACTTAGTCATGCATCGGGCCAGGGTTGACCTGAGTATATCATTTGCTCAAATATTTTTTCATAGGGTAGGAATGAAACATAGACTAACCAATGTAATTAATGAAACTTGGAACTGCATTCGTCAAACACAAAACTTCAAGATCAAGGAACAGGCCACGCACCGTACCAACAAAACAACATAATCAATATACACTGAAACGCAAGAGCCTCTGTAACATGTGATAAAGAGAAATTAATGAAATTGGTCGATCTTTGCGCTTCTAAAGTATTTTTGATAGAGTTCTTTGATTACATTGACAAATAGTTTAAATTATAGATTTGGTAACTCTCATATTTTCACATTCAGGTGAAGGCAGACCATGTTAAAATTGGTTTGGTTCATGTATGCGTCCAAAATTCAGGGTAGTTCATAATCAAATGCCATTTTCATTCACTAATCTCAAGAAATCAGATTTCTTATAGAGGTAAAATAACCACATATGCTCATAGCACATAGTTACTTTCTAATATTTTATATTTTCATTCACTAACGAGGTTGTTAACTTAATCACATGCTCATAAATATCAAAGTCAACCACCCCGTTTTTCCGATTGCATAAACGTTCTTTTTTTATGACCAGATAATCGAGGTGATAGAATACGTATTATTGGAAAGAGATGGCTTAGCATTATTATGGGACAAAGAAGCAGGGAAACACCTATCTATTACGTTGAATCGAGAAGCTCTAATGAAGAAAAGATTTTCCGGCATGGAGTGCAACATGGCAATCTTCATTTTCAAACGGATCGTCCACCCGATTTGCTAGCTCATGAAAGAGTATTAAAACGTAAACAGCATACAATTCGGTGTTCATAAATGCCTAACGGGAAGGACAACGAGCGTTAGAATCTTTTTTCTGAAGCAAACCAAAAGGAATATAGAGCGTCAATGAATGCTCAAAATGTTCGTTTACGTTTTCTGTTTTAACTTTTTTTATTTTTCATTTTGTTTGTTGTGGTTATTTGTTAATGGTCTAAATTGACATTTTACAAAATAATGCAATTCTTTGATAGGTTTTTTTACTGTAAAATAGTACACACATAACATCACATAATTGTAATGAAAATTCTATTAAGGGTGCAGCAATAGATGGTAGCATGCAAAAAAGGACGAATATGCATGGTTGAACGAATACTGGCATACCAAAATGTAACCAATAAATTAAATAACCTACTTCAGTTTCAGCCTTTAGCCAGCAATGATACTTCGTTCTTGCATCATGACTTTCAGAGAAATCCTCATCGAAAAGCCTTTGTTTTAAGGAGAACTTTGACATAAGAAAGTGGAAAACACAATGTCAAAGAACTTGGCATTCTTTGGGCAATTTGTCAAAATAACAAACTGATGCTAAATATCCAAGACTAATGAGAGAGTAGAGCAAGAAGAATCAAATTGGAGAAGAGTAATCCGGAAAAGCCTCCAAGTACCCGAGCATCTCTTTAGCGTAATATCTAATTGTTCGGGATACATGAGCCACAACCCCGCAAGGCAAAATTGAGGGGGACTTTTTGTGGCCTCCTCAATAATCTTTTCTATGAACTGCAAGAAAGAAGTTGAGTCACATTTAAGAAAATAATAACGATTTTTAAAATTACATTTATATTGTTTATAACTTGGTGGAAAAGGATAAACCGGGTTAACTACTCATCATGATTCGATGTCAAACTTTTTTTTTATATGATGATTTCTTATATTGATAGATTTATAACACAAACAACACACCCGAAGTGCGCAAAATCGATATGATGTCGAGGTGGTATAAATAAGACTTGAGTTTCTATTTCACTGGACTTTGCCATCTATATATTCATATCAACAAACACAAATCCTTATTAATACCCAAAGCCAAATCTCTTCTACATCATTGAAATTGGAAAACACAAAACAAAACAACTTATTAACAAATTTACCTTATCAATTCGTTCTTGGTCTTCGTGAGAAATATCAACAGGTAAAAAAAATTGCTTCCAACAATTCTTAGGGCTTTAATAAGTCTTAAAAAGCGAAGGAATAAAATAAACACCAGCTTTAGAGATACCCTCGTTGAGTGGGTTTTGATTTTTACCGCTTTTTTTTTCTTTTCCGTAGAAATTGGAGGAGTGAGCGAAAATTGAGAATGAGAGAAATAATGGGGAACGAAGGTTTCTGTCTAATTAATTCAGTTTGATGAAGAGAACACATGTAAGCGAAGGAAGGGGCTGTTAGATTATTAACATACCAAAATACCCCCGAATTAGATAGTGAAAAGACCATTGTACCCCTGTGACGTACGTGAAAAATACTGTTCATCAACCCCCAGATGAGTACATGATTTGTGCATAATTAAAAAACAACTTTATTATGAGTACTATCCAAACAAACAGTTTGTGAGTGCTTCTTAGAGCATCTTTAGGAGCGAGTACCAAAAAAACACTAAATTTTTTAACCAAACCAAACTTATACCAACCAATTTCAGGAGTAATATCAAAAAGTTGACATCAAATGTCGCAGTTTTGGATAAACCGCGCCATATAGTCCACGCTGCTTTCGCAAAACCGCGTCATAATGGCCATGAATAGAATTCTCGCTGTGGATTGGAAGTTGCTCAAATGAATCCTGTGGGTGGTGGCCATTTCAATTTTCTCCAATATCTCAATCTAAGATTTATTTTCGCTGCAATCTAAGATTTTTTTTCACTCTAACATCTCATCTCAATCTAAGATTTTGTATTCGGCAGAGTATATATATATTAGTACATGATTTGTGCATGATTAAAAAAAAGCAATTTGTGCATGAGTGCTTGTTAGAGCATCTTTAGGAGTGATACCAAAAAAACACTAAATTTTTTAACCAAACCAAACTTATACGAACCAGCTTCAGGAGCAATATTAAAAAGTTGACATCAAATGCCGCGGTTTTGCGAAGCCCACTACAGAAACCCAAGCCCATGCGGTTTTCTAGAAACCGCGCTGTGTGTCGCACATCTTGTGCTATCATCTTTTAACCCCGTGTAAACACCGCGCGATTTTTGCAAAACTGCGTCATTAAAGTCCACACTCTAGCCCAAACCCATCCAGTGTTCGAAACTCCGTACGGTTTTTCCAAAACCGCGAAAGAGATTTGATACAACACCAAAGCAAACACTAAATTTTGGCCGATTTGGTGTTTGCTTTGGTGTTTTTATCAAAAAATGTCCAACTGGCGGTCTAGCAGACTAGCACACGCCACTTCCACTGGCACAGGACTTCTTTTGTGACTTTTCAACACTATCCACACAACTGGGGTGCCACTCTAACTAGCGCGTGGGTAGGCACTACACAATTTTTTCATTTCTGTTTGCGACCGCTTAGAGTTGGCACTAATTTGTGAACAAAGCTTGTCAAACTTGTTGAAATTTTTTGACAATTTGTGAACACCACTAGAGATGCTCTAAGAGCATCCGCAATCGTCCACTCTAATGTCAAGATTGAGTTTACCAATCTCACATTTCAACCATATCAATAAGACTTCACCTAGAGATGCTCTAAGAGCATCCCCAATCGTCCACTCTAATGTCAAAATTGAGTTGACCAATCTCACATTTCAACCACATCAATAAGACTTCAACCAAAGCCGTGTAATGCTGGTAGGTAGGTCTAGGAATAAGCTAACTAGCTGGTGTACGTTGATAACTTTAGTGTTGAACATAGCCAGGGGCAGCTCAAGCTATTTGGGGCCCTAAGCAAAGTTTGAAAAACATCCTTTTACCATTGATTATACTCACTTTTTGCGGGAGAAATTAAAAGTTTTTTGTTGGAGAAGTAAGAGAAACGAGGGATTTGCTTGAGAATGTATTGCATTTTGTTGTGTTAAATTCAATTAATGTTTTTTTCAATTATTATATAAGTTTTTAACTTTATAAAAATAATACAAAAAAAAAAAATGAAATCCAAACTACTGAAACTAGGGGTGTCAAAATGTCCCTCAAACCCTCAACCCGCCCGACCCGGCCTATGGGCCGAAAAAGCCCTCAAAATGAGGCCCTCACATTCGTGGGCTGAGCCTACCCGACCCTCAAGCCTTTGAGGGGAGGATAAGGGTCTAGATTTTGAAACTTAAGTCATCCCTTAAGCCCGACCCTCATTAGGCCCTCAACATTTATTACATATATTTTAATAAATATTTTTATAATATATTTTATTTTAGCATTAATATGCTAAAAATCACTTAAAAGAACGTTTGTCTATTAAGTTTGTCAACCTTATAATTTCATTATAATATTTTATGAAATGAATTTAACTGTTTTAATTGACTAATACAAATTTAACAAGTTTTTTTTAGTAGTTTGAAGGTTTAATTGTGAAGTGCATTCGATTTTATCATTTTTAACTAATGTTTCTAAATTTATTTTGTAAATCAAATGTATAACAAAGTATCCGGCCCTCATGTTTGGCCCTCAATCAAGCCCCCTAAGAGGGTTAAGGGGGGGTAAAATCTTAGAGATTTAAGCATTGGCTTGATCCGAGCCGGCCCTCGAGGTAAATGAGGGTAGGACTGGCCCAGTCTTCAAAACATGAGGCTTTATTGTTTGAAGGCTGGGCCAGTCCGGCCCGGCCCATTTGACACCACTAACTGAAACTAGTTGGGGCCTTTGGACTGTTGGGCCTGAACATAGTTTAGTAATAACTAATAACTTTAGAGAATAATTTGTTGGCACTAAATGGAGTGGAGTAGTGGACTGTGGACCATTATGTCTTGTCCCAGTTGTAATGGCTTCCTGATATTATCCTAGTTCCAAGAAGAGCGGAAGTTCCAATTATCCAATAACAAAGGCCATTCGATCTGACCTGTTGCATTATGTAAGAAAACATACATACAAGGAATTACAATTACATGCATTATGTAATTATGTAATTGCAATTACACATTATGAAATTACAAGGAAATAAAAAAGAATTTCTTAATTAGCAATCTTTCTTGAAGGAAAGCTATGGACATGATTGTGATGAGCTGTATAGGATTTTTGTCGACACTTTAAAGGAGTAGGAGAAACTTGCATGAACAAATAATTCCCAGCAAACAAATCACCCAAATGTGATCTACCTTCAACAAATCTCCTTATAACCTTATTGTATGAAAGTCTAACAGCAGAGAATAGCTTAGCCTTTTTCCTTAAAAACCTCCTTAACCCTGGTATTCTTATCTTCAATCTTCTTCTAAGATGAACTCTTCTAAAGTTCTTGGACCAGCTTCTTGTTCTCTTGATAACTATTGCATCTTGTTTATGTTCTTCTCCTTCTTCATACCAACCTTCATTTCTCAGCCTTTGATAAGAAAGCTTGGGAACTGAAGCCATTTCAAAGGCAGACATGGTGCTTTCTAGGAGATTGAAGAGAACCTAGATTGAGTGTTGAAGGTTTCTCTCACTTTTCAGAAATCTGATCTATTAAGAGTGTGTGTGTGAGAGAGAGATGGGCTTGAAGGATGAAGAGATGGTTGGTTGGTTGTCTATTAAATGTAACTGAAGCAGCTGGGTTTTGTAGGTGAAAGATGATCGATTGTAATGTTACCAGCTGAGATTTTGCCACGAGTATAGTTAGCAAAAAATAGGATTGTGCTACATTTACCTGAGAAAGCCAGCATACGTATACGGTTATACTGCAAGTTTAATCTGTTCTCAAATGGTTTAATCACTTTAATGAACCGCTCTCTGAAGTTAAAAGTACATTCAACAAATTCTGTGCGCGAATAATATTCATTATCGTACAATGATGAAAAAACTTTTTTAAGGATTTAGGATCCATGAATGGGGAATGGCACTTTTCAATCAGGCGATGGATCCAATAAGGATCTTTCACAGCAACTTTTTCCACACATTTAGTAAGCCTGCTCTCTGCTGTCTCAAGCCACATTATTGAAAGTTTACAGTCAAGCATTTTCTTTAATTTAAATCTAGAAGTTTGTATATCATTTTCCCTGTCTTAGTCCAATTAATTTATAGATTCTTTTACCCTTGTATGAATTGAAATTGAGTTTCTCTAGACAGAATTCAAGTCCTAGGCTCCTAGCGGCCCAATTGCTACCTCAGGTCGCTGAAATGTAACTTTTCTTTTTGTTTTTTGCTTGAACTGAAATGTAACTGTGACGCACAAATCACTGAGAAAGTTAAATTGAAAAACAAGAGGCTCTTATAAATTAACTTAAGATTATGCAAAATACAAGCTCTGATATTATAGTGTAAGGCGACACATTGCCGTTACATCACCAGTAGTATAGTAGGTAGCAGCAATGCACTCATTTCTTTTAATTATCCACTGGCTATAGCTAGTGCTCCTTTGCTAAATTATTTTAACATACATAATTACTTGAACAGAAGCACAGCCTAGCTCGTTAAGCTTGTACGAATTTAACCCAATCCGCTATGCTTGGAATCCCTCCATTTACAACACTGAGCATATAATAACCTGAGGGAGCAACTGTCGGCGTTGGTGGAGCTTCAACAACTGCATTAATCCAGCCATTCTTGTCCCTCACCATGCTTCTGCTCCTGAGCTTCAACAGCCTTTGGTTCATCGAAGTCCCATGAGTTGTAAAAGGTGGAGCGTACACGTTAATTTCCACAACATTGCTTGGTCTCCTCCCAAGCCAGAATCGAACGTTAAACACTTCATTGTAACGAACACCATAAGCGCCATTAGTACTGTACTGTACTGATACATTTTGCGGTCTACTTTGGTCATAATACTGGCTCATGTAGAATGGAACAAAAGCTTCTAGTCTCAGTTCAGTTGGAAAGGGTACATTTCGGAAAGTGTACCTATTATTGGGATTGCTTCCTGCAACTAATACCCTTCCATCAGGTAGAAGAAGAGCCGAAGAGTGATACATTCTAGCTATTATTGTGGACTTCAGGACCGAAAACCTTTTACCCGATTGTTTGCTTGGTTCATAGAGGTAAGGTTGGAGAGAAGGATTTGCAGAATTGTTCCATCCAGCACAGCCCTGCTTAGCTCCATTTATGATCAGTATATCACCTGTAGGGAGTATCAACATATCATTTAACAGGCGAGGTCCTGGCATTTCCTCCATTCTCCACCTGTGAATGTTTCCAGTGATTATCATTCTCCCACAAGAGTTCAAACCTGTCAGGAAGTTTCCTCGTTGAGCTGCGCTATAAGCTCCTAAAGATGCACCCCCACACACCATGACTTCCAGCTTCTGAAACTTATTAGCGTTGTCTAGAGGGAGAATAACCGTTGAACCACTGCTTGGATAGTTCCTTGACCCACGTCCAGGTATCCGAGGGAAGGTCTTAACAACCCTATTTCGCCTATAGTTGAACAGAATTGAATCCCGATTGGCAAAAATGAACAAATTTCCATCTGGGGATAGGTGAATAAAGGGATAAAGGTTATTTCCATGCGCATCTCTATCATTTGTCTGGTACAATAAGGGGAGATAGAAGGATCTTTCTTTTGAGGACCGTTTAGGTATGAATTCATACGTATAAGTCCGTAATCCCCCTATGACAATAGTTCTGTCCTCCTCAGGAAGTAAGATATTTGATGCGTACCATCGGTTATCTGCAAGAGAAGTTCTGGACTGGCTCCAATCACAGCGGTGATCAAAGCAAGGTTGGAAGTAACGAATCGCTCGATAGCCTTCACCATAACCACCTGTTTGAAGAAGAGTGCCATTGCTTAAAAAGGATCCTGAGGAGCACCATGTATCAGTTTCGAGCCTTAAAGGCCTAATTGAGTTGGTATCAATATGGTACTCAACAGAGTGAGCTGAGCAATCTGGGTCTGTCAAGCCTCTGGGAAGACCTAAACACCTCCTCCCATCGGGGCTTCGATGTAGTGTATATCCAGATGGTCCAGAACTAGTCTGATCAAATATTACGACTGTGTTTTGGCGTGTTAAGGCCATATGCATGGCCACTACACCAGTGTTGTTTAGGAGTAATTGCCAGTTACCCAACCTTCCTTGTCCAATCGCACTACTAGTGCCGAACAACTGTGCCACGAGAGATAATCCTGTGATTGCATATTTGAATATGAGAGGGATGAAAGGTTTCTTTACAGCCATATTGTTTCTCTCACTGCAGAGTGGATACAAACAAGGTACCTCCAAGCTTCTTTATATATGTGGGAAGAGTCACGAAAACTGCTCATGCAGTTGAGAAGTTTATATGAAATATTCTAAAAATTCCCTTGAGTTGTCTGTTTTCATGTATAAACTATAAACACTGTTGGCTTGTGAGAGAGTTCACCAACCTTTCCCTCCCCCACCTGAGGCTAGATATACGAAACAGTAAATGTTTTCTCCCTCGAAACTGTCTGAAATGAAGTCAACACTCTTTTGTTCAGTAGAGTTTGTTTTGAAAGGCTCCACCAACCTTCCCTCCCATTCTCCCAAAATAAGAATTTTTACTTGGCTCTCACTCTCCTCAGAAAACTAAACTGATCACATAAGTTTGAAGGGAGGGGTTTTGTTTGTTTGACTCTTTGACATACAAAGAAATGCTGCCCATGCCGAAGGAAGCAATGAACTTCTAAGTTCTAACCAAATGCGTGCACAAACATAATATTTTTTACACAGGATCTGATTCCCTTGGTATATATTTATACGCAGTTGAACTATTTTGGGCTGTTCATTTTCAGCGATACATCAAAGATCACATTTGATGTAGGCACATAGCTTATTCTGCTTTTACACTGGGGGTACTGTTTTCAGATTTTTGTACATATAAGAGAAAATAAACGTTGATACTTGTAGGACAACCAATTTCATTATACCCACAGGCCAACCAATACTTGCGTACGCTTTAAGAAGAGGTGGCAAAATTACCCAACTCGACACTTCATAAACACCCCAAATACTTCATAGCAAAACCCTTTTAACTAATTAACAGGGTAAGTAAAGAACTTGATAGGTTGGTCCACCATTAAACTCCTTACAATGGAGATATAAATTCATATACAACTTTGCAGCTAGAAAATGTCAATAAGGTTTTCATCATCATTCTTTCAGTTGAAATCTACCAGGAAACTTTTCCAATCGTGCAATATTAACAAGCACAGTCAGTATTGAGTTGTATGACAAGACCACTGTGTACTATTCTAGGATCTATACTCGTCTCCAAATCCACTACCTACTCTCTCGTCCAAAGCACAAAAATATGGTATTGCTGGTGTCAAGTAGCTTATACCTTTCAGTAATAACCATAGATGCTACTACACTAGCCAGGATTTTCACAATCAACCTATGAAGAAAGACAGCGACTGACGAATGAACAACTGTCTTGGGAACGTTCAGGAGCCAGGAAACACTACCAGTAATAGTATTCATGCCTAAACAAAAGATGTGCACTATACTTATCTGTACTGCTATACTTTGTCTCGTTCTTTGCGAATGTGATTGCACCCTGATCAAGCTTCTAGAAGAGACATATTTATGTACGCAAAACCTCAAAGACTGAATAAAAGCAACTATATCAAGAAGAGAAATGAATTTACAAGAGGAACACTCGCATGCAATGATAAACCTTTTGATGCTCCAGAATGAAGCCTACAATGCAGAAGTTGGTGAAAATGAACATCGAAGGAGTGGCCTGAGGCTCAAAGAATTGCTGAGAGCATTGAGATAATCAAGGCTGAAACTCACCAATTGCCACATATACAGATGGTGCTAATATTTTAATAAAGCTTTATTCTAGTCTCTATTGGGGTCCTACAGATGGGGCATAACTGAAGGTCTTCTCCACATTCACAACACGTCTGCAACAAATAAGAAAGCGGCTGATTATATGTCAATATAAACGTTCCATGCGCTCAATTTACCATAAAAAGCAAGGAGCATAACTGCATAAGAACCAATATAATGAAAAAAGAACAAAAACAGCACCAAGGTGTTGGAGATTTTACCTGATGTCCGCAGCCAAAAGCCATATCCTTTGAGTTGGTAAGGCAAATGGGGCATACCTGTGGACATCCATGAGAAAGATTCATGAGAACTTAATTACTTCATCCAAGATTTTATTGCTCCTGCTTCCCCCTAATTGATTTCTTAATGGGGGAAAGTAGTCTATTAGTGCTTCCTAGCTGACTGTATTAAATGCATTGATGTTTATAATTAAAACCTACAGAGGAATAACAAAAGGCTAAATAGAAGATCTACATTGCTTTTTCTTAAAACTTAATCATTTAAAAGTCCGTAAATTATAGCTAAGCATTAGGCTGTAGGCTCTTACATATATAAAAATAGACAATAGTTTGGTGCACGAAGTTTGGGAAAATATGTTGCATCAAAAATGTGAAATTAATAAGTCAACCTACAATGACAGGCCCTTAAATCACTCTAGAAGTTATAAGAGATAAGATGGCAACATGAAAGTCTGACCTTGTTATCGAATGTTGAACTTTCAGGTGGAGCTGTGCCTCTAGAGGTTGCTTGGGCATTATATGGTGGCACACTGTGCTGGAAACTGCTGGACCGGGAGGGTTTCTTTGTGCTAAATGAAGCAGCACCGTAAAGCGGTGGTGGAAGAGGCACCCTTTCTACAAATTTCCCATTCCTAGAACTGCTTCAAGAGTAAGTGCATTGTTGTTATGTTTATGTGGACTATGCTTTAAAAAATCAGACGGTTAAAAGCAAAACCTTTAAAGGAAAGACATCTCTTGTTACCCCAATATATTAAAGTCCACTGTCGCTTTATACTGGGCAGGAATTTCCATCAAAGCTGCAAGAGCAAACTCCGTCTCTTTTCTGGATATAGGCATATTCTTTGACATAATTTCTGTAAAATTCACAAACTGAAAGAGAGATATATAAGGTTGTGATCATAAAATATGTGACGTGCAGTACAATCAAACAGAGTAAGGGGCGTGATTGTCGCCCGCTAGTGTTTACCTGGAAATTATCAAAAGCTCGAGCAGGAATATTGTCATCAAATTCCTTCATCATATCCCAAGGTCCATCCCCAACTCCCACTAAAATAATCGACAATGGGTATTCACTGCAAAAAAGGAAGCGTCAAGGACATGAGTTCGCAAAATAATAATAATAGTAATAATAATAACCAAGACAGACCAGAAATCTACCTTGCTTTTACAATTGCTTCAACAGTCTTGTGTTCCTGTGTGCTTAGCCGGCCATGCTCAGTATCAACACTTCTAGTCACCTGCAACCACCAAAAGTTTCTCCAAGGCTTAAGGCTGATAAAAGCAATTGATCAGCCATGGCATAGCATAGATAGCGCTATATCTAGAAAGATAATAGCTGAGTTGTTGTTTGATCCATTAAACGAGTAAGGATTAGGGTTTGGAATATAAACATTGTAGTGTAGCTTTCTGTCATGGAGACATTTACCAATTTGAGGCGAATTATTTTATTTTTATCCACTTTGAAGTTTGGGGGGTCATTTATTTCTGTCTTCCCTTATTTTAAATAAATTCACTTGCAGTTATTTTCAGAATTAAGGATGATGGCTCATGTGTCTTTTATGTGCCACTTGCCAGGACTTTTGGCATCTCTTGTTTTTCCTTGATCATGTGAGTGCTTGATCACCAACGCACGTAGAATGACCCATTGTGACCACCCTAGGTTTCTTATCTCTTGAATGATTTGTTATTTTCTTAGCTTCTTCATTTTTTTCTGCTATCTTATGCTTCTCACATTTGCGTACAATGTTACCAAAGGAAGCAGTCATTCCAACAACTGCTTTTTAGGTACAGTTCAGCCATGTCTTAATTCCTGATATTGATCTATCGATGATACAACATCAATGATATATCTTATTAGAGGTTACATTATACAATATGCAGTCAGAGGCGCAGGCAATGGCTAGGCGCCAAGGATGAGTCTAGTGTCCAGGCACATAGCCCAGAGCCTAGGTGGATGCCTAGCACATGCTTGTTCTATTAATACTAAATTTTCTCCTCTTACTTTCTACAAGTTGTAATCATGAAAAAAAAAATAAAAAAAAAATAAAACAAAGTATATTGCGATGCATACGACTTATTAATACTGTTAGAGTTCTAAGGGACATCTTCCGAGGGGATTTAAGGGTGCAGCCCTCCCCGAGGGAACGAGGCCATATCCTCTTTTTCTTATATATAAAACCCCGTGAGCATATTCTTACATATATATCGGAGTGATGCAAGGCCGAAACTAACTAAGGCCATATCCTCTTTTTCTCTCTTTTCTCTCTAGACTTTCTTCTTCATTAGCAATGATATAATTTTACTAATACACACACAATAAAGCTAAAAAAGTAATTGTGCGTTCATGAATCCATTAACCATCTAACTATTAACATAAAAATAAGTAGAAAACTATGTATTAATTAGGCCAATTCGAAATCTTCTGAATATGTCTGATTTGCCAAGCATGTCAAAAACGATTAAGCTTCCCATAATATCAGTAGAAAATCTCAGAGGTCCTACTGGTCCTACTGAATATTTTACTTGTTCACAAGTAGCTATTTTTCGTAATTAAACCTATAAGATACACTGCAAAGGAACCAAAGTACTTTTAGAAGGATGGTAAAAAAACTCTCTCTCTTACCACAGCTCATCCTAACCAACCTACTTTCAGTGGAAAAAGTGTTATTGATTAACAATCCTTTCTTTACATATACATCTTGCATCAACCTATTTAATGTTATTTCGAAAAGATGGTGGTCCAAGCCACCAAGCAGGAGAAAGAGGGAATAGAGGGGCCAAAAGATCTCTTAGCCAGTAAACGGGGTTGTCCATTATCTTTTGACTGGGATGAAGCATGTGGAGGTAGAGGATCTGCACATGAATTTCCTTCCCTATAACTTCGATCAACTTTAACCTCTTCTTTACTTATATGCTTATAACAATCAGAATGACAAATGAGAGCATTATCTCTCCAAAAAGCTATTTGCCAGAGGACCTAATCAAATTAGAATATACAGAGCTGTGAAGCTTACACTGCTTCCTTGATTTGCATGACAGTTTTACTCATTCTCCATGACCGATAAAATAAAGGAATCAGGTAAAGGCTACTGGGGCTGTACTACGTAATGTACAAATTTTGTTGGAATACCTGCCCATCAGCAATTATCAACAGCACATGGTACTGTCCACCATTTTGCTCAACAATAGTCGTAGCCATTTCAATGATAGGGGCAAATGACGTTGGTCCTGCATATAAAGAACATGTGAACACAAAATAATAACATACTAATAATTCCAGTCTCCTGATAAGATTAACCAAAATAGCGAGTGGAGTAGGATGCACACCAGCCAGTCTCAAATTCGGGACTATTTCTCTGTATCGTGTTAAAGCTTCCGCGAATCCATTACAGAGCCTCTCATCGGGATAGAAGCTGAAGACATCTTGGTCATGGGTTGAAGCTGTCAAACAAAATTAACCTCCAATTCAATCAACCTGAACACACTATCCAAGTATACTGGCGGAAATAGTTGTTCTAAGAAACTACCATCTCCAAATCCAAAGCATGGAATCAGGTTATCCTCGTCAAAAGCTGATAATGTTCTCCCAATTATAGATATTGCTTGTTCATAAGGATTTTGAGTGTCTGCTAAGTGATGTAAGCACTTTCGGTTGAATGATCTCGCACCTAATTATGGAAGTAAGTTTAGTTGGTGCAGTACAGCCATAGTGAAAAAAGTAAGGCCTATCTGTACAAAGCCAAACCTGTCCATTCATTGCTTTTGGTGAAATCAATACCAACAATAAGATTCGAAGATTCAAGACCAGCCTGGGCAAGAGCATCTGTGACCTGTGACGAGAGAAGAGAATAAGCCATTCCGATTACAATCATAAGAGTCCTTATGGGTCACGGCAAGTGGACAAGTAGCATTTCTGAGCACAATATTCACTGAAGAAAGATAAAAATGGGAAATGCATCCTAAAGGTGTAATAGTTTTCTTGAATCAGTAATCAACTAAAGAGACAACGTCAACTATTTGTAACCAATACAACTAACCGATGACTGAAATCAATTTCATAAAAAACAACTTCATTCACACATTGGTATCTCTTTATTTGAACATTTCCATTACCTACTCATTTTGTTGTTTCAAGTTTTGACAATATATAAGAACTACCCACATTATGTTAGCATCCATTACCATGAAAATTATGTCAAACTCAAAAGCAAGGATCAATAGCAGACTTACCTGTTCCAAAGAATTATAATCATCATTTATCCTCGAATACCTCCTCTCCAACTTCCTTTGAGGCAGAGCTCCATAGTTTGGTGGTGGAGGAGCATGGTACTGTGGCGCTCCATAATTCGAATTAGGTTGAGCATATGGTGATTGAGGAGGAGGATACTGATATCCATGATTACCATACGAAGACGAACTAGATCCAAACGACGAAGAATTCCTATAACTAGTCCCTTTCGAACTTTTACCCCCCATCAAACACAAAATCGACAAAGATTCTCAAACTGTCCACAAAGTCAACTCCTATCCTTCACACACAAAAAACATCACAAGTATAATGAAGCAAACTTAATATGCATAATGCATTCACAAACTGTGGCCACTCTTTATATCTTGTAATCTAATTCCCCAACTAATGAAACTTCTAGGAACAAACAGGCATTGCCTGTTTTCCTTTCTTACTTAACATTAAAACAAAGACTTAAGGCAAACGCAGACCAACCAACCCTTCTTTCATGAAACTCAGGTGTCTTAAGGTACTAAAAATGATATAAATACTAGTAGGCATTGGAAATTAATTAATTAATATATATACATTAGAAGTGAACTTAACATGAAAGAACACATTAATTAAAATATATAATAATAATAATAATAACAAGTATACCCTCACTATCACCCACATGCTCAATTCTTGAAAATTTTCTTTTGTAGATCCAACTATATTTACACTGTACCTTTAGTTGCAGCTGAGCTTTGGTTTCAAGAGATAAAGCCTTTTTTTTTTATGTTATGATTATTATTATTACGGTCAACAGTGAAAGTAGAAGACTTTTACTACTTTGTTTTGGTTAAAGGATGTTTCTTGGAAGGTTCTTGGCAGGATAATAGAAGATGATGAGTTGTCATGTGAGAGACCATTTAATCATATGCTCCTCCTGACCCACAATTGTCAACTTCACCAACAACCGAGCCACGTTGGTTTTAAGATGTTTTAGAAACTTATTAGAATCAAGGTGCAACGTGGTTCGGATTGTCGACTGTCTTACTGTTGACACAATTGTTTGTATCTCAAATGTAGTGTGTGTCCATGTCGTCCTCTAGCATCAACGAGACTACGACTCATTATTTTTATTTTTTTTTATTTTGACTTAATCGTATGAAACGAACTTCACTAGATACAAACCAGCCGAGCATTATATGTCAACGAGTTACACACTTACATATAAGTTTTAACTCATGTTCACTTGACACGATTGTACAATCAATCAAACGATTTTAACTTTTTGAGTAGATCATATCTATGTATTTTCATTTTATTTTTTGATTTATTTTATTTCTTTCTGTGGTACATCAGAGCATGAGGGCAATGTTCACACTTACAAGGTTTAGTGCAGCATCCCTATTGATCTATTCCCAAACGATTCACTTGTAAGTAGGAATGTCCATGAGTTATGAGCAGTGTTCGTGATTTCGAAAGGAATAGTGGAATTCCGCCGAATATTTCGGTTTTCCATAAAAAAAATGTTCCAGTAAGAGTATAATCGTAAATATATGGAAAACTGACCAAAAATGGTGGAAAACCGATTGAATATCCCTCTTCACCATCACCACCACCGAAACTAAGGTTCTTCCGATCCTTATCTGAAATCCTTTGAATCTAGCCCTATATTTATAATTCTTGAATGAAAATTTTGAAAAAAAACAGAGATAAAAAATTGAAGAAAAATGACCAAGATCCCCTATTGAATCTTTCCACTGCATCTTCATCTATATTTCTCATGGTGGTGGGTTTGAAAATCAATGGCGGTGGTGCCTCCACCGCCCGCCATTTTTTGGTTTTGAAAACCCTAAATTTTAGTTCACTTCAAAAATAGTGAGAATGCATGCTAATCTAACGGTCAGGATTGTTTTATTATCTATCTTTGAACTTTCAACCTTGTAAAATTCGATACTATTGGCGAAATGCCAAACGGAATTCCGATTTTTTAATCTATCGGAATTCCGCTGATTTCGAAATTATGAACTATGGTTATGATTAACACTATAGAGTGTGAATGATCCTAGTTTTGACAGATATAAATTGCTAGTATGACTTGCACGCAACGTAGCAATGCTTGGGGACTCTCTTAGACATTAACGAGGTGATTAGAGAACAATACGCTCTTAAATGGGGGGACTAAAATTCCAGCTAAGAGCATCTCTAGGTGGTAGTATCACCTCCCAAATTCTTCAAATTTGCTTTTAAAACTCAGAATTTCGCGGAAATCCAACTCTAGGTGGAAGCAAATTCGGTCGCATCATCTGTCTAGCCACATCTTTATTCAGAATTTGGGATTTGGGATCGCGGATCTTGGGCGCGAGCGATGTAAAATGTAATAATCGTCGCGTCATTGCAAAAGTCGCCCCAAATTATTTTTTGACTTTGACGAGCACACCGGCCAGTGGTACTGTCGCGCGCCATTGCTAAAGTCGCGTGAGTTATTTTTTTTTTTACTTTTTTTAATTTGGTGCGACAGTGGGAATGTCGTGTGACTTTTTTTTTTTTTTTTTTTTAAAGGATAATGTGATAATGACAAGATATCAATGTCGTGCAAGGTAACCCTATTCCAAATTTGCGAATGGTATTTGCGACCACTTAAAGTTAGTCAAAACTTGCAACCAATTTCTCCAAATTTCGCCTTCAAATTTGAAAGAAATACTGCCACCACCTAGAGATGCTCTAATGAGCATTTTAGAAACGCATTTTTTGACATTTTCCAATTACTTTAGTTGCCCACTAATCATGGTATAAGTCGTGATAGGCAGCCATTATTAGCTTTTTGACAATGGTTAGAGATGTAGGTTTGAAATATATAACCATGTAGGCCTGGAAAAGTATCTTTAACAACAATTCTAGACATAAATTTAGTTTCGAGCAAAAAAAAACATTCTAGACATAGAAAGCAGTTGATTATAATTGATACTGACCATTAATTCAGGTTTAGAAGTTTAGATAGAATTTGGGAAGTCAATCACTGCAGGTTGACACGCTGGAGAATATCAATTGTCTCCAAGTTTTTTCCCAACAATTTACATGAATGTGTCGATTCACCTCTTGTTTTGGCATGCCACACACTGGAACCGCACAATGACTAGACATTAGTTTTGTTGAAATCCCAAACACTCTCTTTTATATCTGATGATTTTTCGTTTAACACATCATCCAAGTCTTATTGGCATAGTGCATCTATAACTTCACAACACCACATACTAAAATTGTTAGATCCGTCGAATTTCTCTACATCAATCCTTGCATGGTTATTATTCAAAGTCGTAGGAGATGGTTTCTCCTTAGACGTAGAAGTAGTACCCAATAGAGGATCCATCGCCATATTTTCTCAAATTTTCATACACCACAAAACAATCAATAAACCAATGAAACCCCCTTTAAGAAATTTCAACAACAAAAAAAGTCTTAAGAAGAACCTTAGCTCTAATACTAATTTGTTACATAAACGAATGCAGAAGCGTGACAATTAAACAAAGAATATTGAATGTGGTGATGAAAGCGACAAATCAAATTAATTAAAATACTTACCAATGCAAAACGAATAACCAATAGAAGTAGAGATGAGATTTACGTAGTTTGGCGTTAGCCTAATCCACTAAGCAAAATAGGAAAACATGTGGGTTTTAATATGTTGTATGCTTCAAAGGCCACCAAATTAAAACCCACTTGTGACTATTATGTCAAACTACGTAAGTTAATATTTTTTGATATATCAACATAAAAAACAAAATTTTGACCGGTCAACAAAAAGATATATTCAATATCGGTTTTTGGGGTTTGATATATCGCCCGACATCGAAATATACTATAGAGATAGAGATAACCCAAAACTGAATGTGCTTTTGGTAGTTTGTTACTATTAGTAGTTTGTTACTATTTTCAATTTTCATCATCTTGACTCCAACTTGGAGTCTCCAAGAACATCTTTCACCAGTGCAATTTCAATAGTGAGGTAAACAAAATTTTCACAACTTACGTTCTTTTTATTTAAAAAAAAGCATTATGGGGAACAACGATTTCTTAACACCAAAAGCACATGCAAATAGAACAAAAGCAAAAGGTTTACAACCCCTAAGATACTTTTGTCAGAGGTGTGAAAAATAATGCAGAGATGAAAACGGGTTCAAGTGTCATTGGACGTCCGAAAGTCATCAAAGACAGATGGAACTTTTTGGTCAAAACCAACGTAAAATCATAGACGTGTATACATAACAGTTCCTAGAAACGTTTCTTGAACATATGAAAAGAAGACAGATATACTCATGTTCATGTTCATGTTGTGACTCAAACACTGTTACATACAATCTCCCTCCTCTCACTCTAAGTCTCGCCTCCTTTGGAGTGAAAAAACCCTCCTTTTCTCTCTATCATTGTTCTTTTTTTACTCCCTTTCTCACATCATAGTCGTCCACCTGCACTCCCATCCATCGCTCCTCTGCTTCCCACGTGTAGGGCTATCACTATACCTTTACATTCCACGATATGTTACTCTGCTCCCACGTCTTCTGATTATCTCGCTACGGGCCCTCCTTTCAAAGGGATCTACTACTCCCCGATTCCTACTACTGCGGCTTGCATCGGCCCCCCTTGACCTTTGACCCTTGATGTCACAGACCCCACCACTACAGATGCCCCTTCTCGATTCCGTGGCCTTTACTAATAGGCCCGAGGTCGAGAATCTGCTTTCCTTTTTTATTTGGATATATCTTTTGACCCTTCATCGATATTTGTGTGCGCTGCGGGACACTCATCACGCGCGCTGTTTCCGCACCCCCTTGGGTTCTGAACCTCCATGTGTTGGTTCCTCTACCGTCCCTTCGGTTTCAGCACCTGGGTAATTACGGTTTTGCCCCGCACTATTTAAACTCCCGCTCCTCTCTTCTCCCCCATTTTCTTCATTCAGTTCCTCTCCCACTATACCTCTCTCCATCTCCAAAACTTTTTCACTCTTTACTCACTTGAATCCTCCACCCCTTGGCGTTTTCTCCGGTCCGATTTCATCACCTTTGGGCTCCGATTCAGGTTCATTTCTCTTTGTCCTTGTTCTCCTTATATTATTGATTGCATTATCTTCTTCCATCTCGTGTCATTGCAACTGTTAGTATCTTCTTCTTTCTTCAAACCTATTCATCTTTCCCTCGATGTCGGCGACGGCCTCCGAGAACCCTTCCCCCTCTCATTCTGTCGACTCTTCCTCCTTTCGGTCTATTGAGGTGGCCTCTCCACCTCCCGTGGCCGCTACGGCGGCCCCATCCACCTCTGGCCGATTCCTCATCCCATTACCGCCGCCATCCAGATATCGTAGACCTAATTTGGGTGCAATAAGGGCTGTCTACGGAATTCCAGCTGACATTCTGATAGAGCACGTGCCATCGGTCACCCATTACCCCAACTTAGTTCCACCGCAGCCCGAGTTCCTAGTAGTGTCAATAGGTCAGATTGTTGCCGGACTACGGCTCCCCCTCACCTTACTGGATGTGGAGGTGTGTAATCACTTCAATATCCCTCCCTGCCAAGGCATCGACAATTTTTGGAGAGTAATGTATACCGCGAACTACTACAACAGAACTGGTGATCCCAAACTAATAAGCCGCAACATTGTCTCTCAATATTTCATAAAGAAAAGTACCAAGGATGTTGGCGTGGGGTACCAATCCTTTTGTGTCCGTCCCCAAAAGAAATCATTCTTACTCCGCATCACCACATCTGATAAACAGTGGCACCACTATTCGCTGTATGTTTCTGGGAATTTCTTGCCTGCGGACCTCCCTACTGGGCTGACACTTAATCATCTTGTTTTCCAATCTAGTAGTGAGTTCCGTTGCTGATTCTGTCTCTTTCGGCCTTGACTCCGCAAACTAACATTCTCCCGGTTGTATTTCCTTGCAGGTTGTCGACCCGATTCTAAATCGAGGATATACGCCAGCACTATCTGTCCTATTTTTGATAGGCTCCGCGATCTTGGTCCTGCACAAGCTGATAATTTGAACATTCACCCTACCACTGGCACCCATCTGCTGGAGTCTCCGCTGCTTCACAATATCTCCGATTTTGCCGCGCCCTTTTATCGTCCACCCCCTTCGAAAGAGCGAAAACCTAGGGCATCGCCTCCTCCCAAAATGCATTCCCGTCCACCCCCTCATCGCCACTCTGCCGAGACTCCTCTACCTCCTCTACTACCCTTGTACACAGTGACCCTCTCCCTCCAACCAACCGAGAACCTCTCCCCTCTTACAAATCCATTGCCACCTGGGAAGATCAATACATTCCTCCGCAGACATGGATCTCTCCAAGATGAAGCTGTTTGAAAGTGACGATGAAGATGAAGTAACGGAGGTCTCTCCTTCTGTGGTGGCTGCACCCACTGATGGGCCGCCAAGCAAGCGGCCAAGAACCACTGCTTCCGACGAACTTGCTCCTATTGTCCGGGCCGCTGAACAGGAGGCTCCTGCTGAGTCTACCCGTCGGCCAGGCAAAGAGACGGCCGCCGTGTTCTCCCCGACCTTTAATGTGCGCAGTTGCAAAGTCACTGTTACAGACTCCGCTTTTGAGAATCCCGCAATAGCTTCCTCTATCTTCTATGGCTCCCACCTGCCAAAAGCTATGTGGAAGGAGGGACTTTCGAGCAGCACCGAACGTCCTTATATACGAATTGGGAGAAGGTACTTTACTATACCCCATATTCCCTTTCTCCCGCATTTCCCTTCTGATTCATTATCTCTTTTCCTTTCAGGTGAGTCTTGATATCTCGTATATGATTCGCGGTCTCTTCGGTGCCCAGACCAAGGTGGAGGCCCTGGAGAAGGAATGCCATGGCCCTGATGGCCTAAAAGCCACCTGCGCCCGCCTTCAGTTGGAGCTTGGTCCAAGAATATAGCCAAACTTCGGGGCCAAGATGAGCTGAGGACTGTGGAAGCCAACCATGGGAAATATATGGACACCGTCAACGACCGCCAAAGTCAACAGCGTGCCACACTCCTCCAACAACATCAGGAAAGCTCCGCAGCCATTGCATCTCAACATGCGGCGGACATGGCCGCCCTTCAAGCCCATTACAAGGCCCTAGCAGATAAGCAGGTGGCCAAAAAGATACAGGAGGAGCACACTCAGCTTCTCAAGGAAGGATGCCTCCTTCCGGAAAACCCACCCACTCTGGCTGCGGATCAAGCTGAAGATGCTTCGGGAAACGAGGGGCTGAATGAAACGGAGGATCACCTTGAAGAGGCTGTGGCGTCAACTAGTACTGAAGCCATACTCACAACCGCGGACACCCTTGCTATTAATGACCCTTCTCTAACAACACCCTCCGACATCCTTTGAATATGTTTTGGCCTTCCGTTTTGAAATGATTTGCCTCTTTATGCTGTTTAAACTCTAGCATTTATCTCTATTGAAGAAGTTTTTGATGTGTTGTATATGTGATCTTTGTAAGTGAACTTGATACTATGGATGTTTTCTTCCCCCTTTATGCTTAAGTTATGTCTTTTATCCTCTTTGCTCTTGTTCTTCCTAACCAACTGTGGATGATGTTTTCCTTTGCCTTTCTCTCTTGCTTCCCCATTAGTCTTTCCTAGCCCCGAATATCCTATAGGCCAAACCTCCTAAACCCAGAATCTGCTGGGGGCAACTTGCCTTGCCCCTGAGTTTGATTCAGACAAGATGTCCGCGAAGGGCTCCCCCCCCCCGTTGTCTCTCTAAGGCCGACGAGCCTGTAGGGGCAAATCGTTTAGCCCCTAAGTTTGATTTGTACATCTTTGTCGCGAAGGGCTCATCCCCGTTGTCTCCGGGAGGATGATGAGCCTGCTAGGGGCAAGTCTCTTTGCCCCTGAGTTTGATTCAGGCATGCTATCCGTGAAGGGCTCATCCCCTTCACTGTCTCTTTGAAGCTGACGAGCCTGCTAGGGGCAAGTCTCTTTGCCCCTGAGTTTGATTCGAACATCTTTGTCCCACGAAGGGCTCATCCCCTCGATTCGTTGTCTCTTTGAGGCTGATGAGCCTGCTAGGGGCAAGTCTTTTGCCCCTGAGTTTGATTTGGACATCTTTGTCCGCGGGGGGCTCCCCATTTGTCTCGTGGAGGTGCCGGAGCTCGCCATCGGCAACCCCTTGCCCCTAAGTTGGATTTGTCTGTGTTAATTCAGTATGCTCATTTCCTAAAAGTGTCGTTGTATTATGTATGTGCAAACAGGCCAAGTCCTTTGTCTCGGACTGGTAGTACATTCAAACATAAAACTTTTTCAACATCCTTACATTCCACGGTCTATCTATCAGTTTTCCCTCCATGGTCCGTAGTTTGTATGTGCCAGCCCCTCCAACTTCTTCCACCTGGTAGGGCCCTTCCCAATTTAGCCCCATTTTTCCATCCTTTACTTTCTTGGTGCTTGGAGTCACTCTTCGAAGCACGAAATCTCCTACTTGAAACTATCGTGGCCTCAACCACTTGTTGTACTGCCTTTGCAAGTGCCTGTGATATTCTTCTAGCCTGATACGCGTGGTGTCCCTCTTTTCCTCAGCCAAATTCAAATCTCTAGCTAGTATGCCCCAGTTCAAACCCCCTTCGACCGCCTTCGTGCGCGTCGTGGATGCCACCATCTCCGAAGGGATCACTACCTCTATACCGTATGCCAATGAAAAAGGAGTCTCTTTAGTGGATGTCTGCGGTGTAGTACGATAAGCCCATAGCACATGACTCAGCTCATCAGCCCATGCTCCTTTTCGATCCTCTAATTTTCTCTTGAGATTGTTCATGATAGTTTTGTTAGATGATTCGGCCTACCCATTACCCTCTGGGTTGTAAGGAGCCGAAAATCCCTGTTTCACGTTATAAGCCTGCAAGAACTCTCTTACTTTCGACCCCGTGAACTGTGTTCCATTGTCCGCGATAATAGAATGTGGTAACCCAAACCTGCAGATAATGTTTTCCCACAAAAACTTAATCACATGTTCCTCCTTTACCTGCTGTAGAGCCACAACCTCTATCCATTTGGTAAAATAGTCAGTAGCGGCCAACATGAATCTTCTCTTACTTTTGGCCATCGGCAACGGACCCATGATATCCATGGCCCACATAGCGAACGGCCACGGACTGGATATATTTTACAGTGGCTCTGCTAGTGCAAATATTAGCTGAGCAAACCTCTGGCATTTCCCACACCTCTTGGCAAACTCCACCGCGTCCCTTTTCATATGAGGCCAGAAATAACCTTGCGTCAGTAGTCGGTGTGCAGTTGTTCTTTCTGCCGAATGGCTTCCATAGTCTCCTTCGTGCAATTCTGCTAACACTTCTTGTGCCAGGCTCGGCCCCAGGCACCTTAGCAGCGGTCCATCAAAGTTCTTACGGTACATCTCTCCTTCTACCAGAATGTATCTTTGTGAAGTTTGTTCCAATCTCCTTCTTTCTTTCTGGTCCATCACCTCCCCTCCTAACAGGAAGTGTTTAATAGGGTCCATCCATCCTCCTACCCCCTCTGCAGCCTGACATACTTCGTCCACCCTCTCGATGCTTGATTTCTCCAACCTCCTGACTCTTATGGTTATTTCCTCTGACCCCGGCATTGCGACCGCAACATATGCCAGAGCATCTGCATGCCGGTTCTCCCCGCGGACCAAATGTATGAATCTGACTTTTTTGAATTTGGCTGCTTTGCAGTGCACAATCTCCAGGTATTTGGCCATTCGAGCACATCTAGTGACAAATCCTCCGTTTGCCTGACATACCACTAAGTTGGAATCTGAATACACCGTTAACTCATCCACCCCCAAATCCTCTACCATTCCCAATCCCGCTATCACAGCCTCATACTCTGTCTCATTATTGGTGGCCGCGAACCCGAGCCTCATGGACAACTCAATCCGGTCATTATCTGGAGTAACCACCACGACGCCTACTCCACTGCATGCATCTATTGCTGAGTCGTCCGCGAACACTCTCCACCCATTCCTTTTATCCCAGGGATCCAACATGTCTGGCTCCCCCTCATGATCAGGCTCCATGACCATCTCCTTGCCCCATGTGGGGTCTTTCGCTCTCTATTTTCCCTCTGGACTTTATTTCTCCCTCTTTCCGGCCGCGAAGAGTAGCTCTGGTACCCACTGCTTCCCCTATCTAATGCCTATGATATTAGCTTTTTACTACGTTAGAGATTGACTCTCTAATTTAGCGAAAGAGCAAATTCAAAGTTTCCTTACTCACGATCTTCGTGTTCGTAAAGTTGAAATAAGGATTCGAACCAACCTAAAGTCTAAGACAACTACAATTTGGTTTTTACTCTTAGGGAACTAGTAAGTAAGTTAATACAAATACTAAGTTTCTTTTCTACACAAACATTAAAGAAGAACATTAAGATTAGAAATCATGAAACTAAGACAAAATACAAATTGCTAAAGAAAAAGGTGGAGAGCCAATCCTCCTCATGTAAAACTAACTTTTTGATGTTGATTTGAATAGGTTCATTTGATTCTTCCTAGACTCATAGACAAGCCATAATAGAAGAAAACTTGATCCCTAGCATATATGGCTCATCTATAAGCTCATATATGTTAGCAAGTGGAACCACGCAATGACTTATCTCTAAGCTCATCACTTTGATTCCTAACTAGACACTACACCAACTATCATTTTGGGATAGGATGTAGGTCTAGTTGTTCTTCCTAAACAACTAACCAACCCAACAACAAATATTTTCCCTCACATGAGTTGGATTAACTCCCCTAAAGGGAAGTTAGCTCATGATCCTTGGGACAAAGGATTACTAGTTAAAAATACAAAAAGAGAGAGAGAAAGAGGAAAAAGAAAACTAACTATCTAAACTCACTTGATTTTTATTTATTTCTTAGAAGAAAACCAAAGTTTCCTCCATTAAAACTATTACAAGCTTTTCTTACAAAACTAAAACTAAATAATAAAAATGGCTAAGGAACTAAAATAATACAAGGTAAGGAAAAGAAGTCAAGGGAGTAAATGGAGTGTCCCCCCCTTGTTTTGTTTTCTTCTCCATATGAAAGACATCTCATTTCCTCCCATGTGAAACATCAAACTACATTTACTTCATTTTTATCCACCACATTAAAACAAAGTGACACCTTGCCTTTTTTTCACTATTAACACCTAATCTAATTAATTACATGCAACGTGTCAACTTTGCACCAATAATTTGTCATTTTTGTCTTGACATGCTCCATGATTGATGACTCATCCAATCTTGTGAGCCCGCATAGTGGGTCCAATGTGTAGTCCAGTGGCGGTCCGGTCTTTGGGCAATTTTACAACTTCCCGCCTATGCGTAGAGTTCATCATACGATTGTGCGAAGCAACTCACTTTGTCGATTCGAGTCCTAGTTCAAGAGGTAGGAGCTTCGGAAGTTTGATGCTTCTCGCGTGCGGATTTGGAAGAATTCATATATATGTCGCATCCTCGTGCTTTTATCGCAGGTTTAAACCATATTTCCATGTTTATGCGAATACCGCAAAAAGTATGAAAACATATTTATTTCATGATTATTAAACACATAGTTAGCCAAATTTATATGTCTCAGCGGGGTTTCATAATACACTTTTGGTGCTTATCACACTACCCCAAAAAAGACTTTACTTGTCCTCAAGCAAAAAGAGACATTAAAGCGGATAAGTGGCCAAAAATGTGTAGTCCTAACTAATTCTCGTTTTTTGCGAGAGTGTGGTTGCATTGACCATATGCACCAAGGCCTTAAACCACTAGGAATTCCCTAGTGGACCGAGTTATAGCCCTCGTGAGAGTTTTCCAGAGAAGATACTCACAAACTTCATTTATACTACAACGACTTCGGTGTGTAAACTTCGTTTCCTAAATTAATCTCGGATATCCATACATCTCCTTAGCGAGGAAGCGAGGATTGATTTCGTTGAAACTCAAGTTAATATGTATTCAATAATTAAAACATCTACATATGAGCATGCATGCGATTGAACTTTTCATTGAAATATACTAGCGGGGTTGTTTTGAATCCTTTGGAGAGTGTACCTAAATGGGTTCTCGCGGTATGTGTCAAAACACAATTTCACTCAAAAAAATTTCCACTCGGGTTTTCTTTAACTCCGATTAATGCGGTGGGCACACGTTTCCTCACATCTCAATGGCGGTCGGAGGAGCCGATGTCGATCAATCACGTCTACTACTTATTATCACACCACCCTACTCCTAATTGAGGGCTAGAGGTCTTTATTAAGTATTGTGGGGCTTAGGTGATAGTGTACAAGAAAATGGAAATGGATAATCAAAAATTCTGAGTATGAGAAAATAGGGTCTTCATATATTTACACTAGAAATCCTTGCTTTCTTTCCTTCTAACTGGCGAGTTTTCCAACCTTGTTCTTAAGCCTCTAATGATTTTTTTTTTTTTTTAGATGGCTTAAGAACATGATTCTATTTTTCTTTCCGGAAGCAAGTAACTGACTTTTATTTGGGACAAGTCTTTCTCTTTATTCTTTCCACATTTCATCCTATTTCTCATACTCATCACTTAGGTAGGTTCTTTTATTTGGTTTAATAGATAGGTAAGGATTTTTTTTTCTTTTTTTTTTGTGAAAGCGAAAGGTTTTATGAAAGGTTCAGTGGAGTGACTAGAGGTAAAATTTGTATCAGGTAAGAATTTTTAGCTATGTCGATCCAAAGATGGCCTAAATTCTCGCCTAGGGTTCGGGTGGTGATCAAGTAAATAGATGCGTGATTTTCTCTAATCGGAAAAACTACTCCCCTGTGTCATCACACACAAATCACTCATGTCAAGGTTTTTGGTTAGATTTTCACAGGATTGATAGTTTAAGTAACTAACCGTTGGTTCCAGAAACTTACTGCTATGTACAATCGATGATACTCAGTACATGAATGTTCATGAAAAGATGTATAAACTATTGCATGCGTATTATCTTAAGTTTCTTAAAAACAAATCCTAATTCAGATACTAATGTGAGATTTCTAGACAATTTTCATCATTGAAAAGGAAACAAAACTTTGTCACTAAGTTCAATTATTAACATAAAAATAAAAACTATATACAGGTTACAATTTGCCTAATATTTGGTACAGGGTTAAAGCACCCCCAACAGAATGATGCTTAGTCCTCGAAGTATCAATAATTAAAGAGAGAAAGTACCTGAGAACCGTGAGCAAAATTAGGGCTAGATTGCTGGAACAGAAAGGTTGGAGAACATAATATAATATATTATTCATAAAGAACAATAAAATGTTCAATAGCACACTAAACATAGCACACAAAATAATGAAAAACAATAGCATATGAAACATGAAAAACAATAACACACCAAACATAAGGTTTAGCTAGATATGTATAATGGCAAGCTTAAGTTTACCATCCAGCAGGATGTGAAGTTCTGGAGTCCTCTTGAAGGAAATGCATTTCCTTAGCATCGCGCCAAAAGATAATAGTCTGCCAAATTTCTGCCCATTCTTCGTTTCCAGATTTCCTCAAATGTGTCTTCATATTTTCATCCTTGGGTAACAACGAACATGCCTCAGTGTACGGCGGGATGACTTCCATTGCGAAACCTCAATGAAGCGAATGATTACGTTTCTTTGGGCACATAGAATCTACCTTGACCCAGTCATGAAAAGTAGCCGCAAACTGTGGAAAATGTGTCTTCATGATTCGGCAAGCGGTGACCGGTAAAAGTATATACTGATCCTGAAAAGTGCGAGCTCATTTTAGGTTGGAGATAACACAACCTATGATGTTAAATAATGTATGACCTTGAGCTAGTGCACTAAATACGACACAAGCAACCTCATTGGCAGTAGAAAAATGCCAATCTCCCATAATGTTCAGGAGTACAAATAACATCGCAGTCCCCATGTTCATGGTCATGCTTGTTAAGGGAATGGTGACGTCACGCCATGCCACATGGCCATTTCCTTCTCGTTTAATCTCAAGATCATCACCGTAAGTTTCAAGAAACGCTTGCCACTGAAAGGAACGGTAAGAATTATGATAGATGTAATGCCATGATCACAGCGAGGTTCGTGATATGGAAGATCCAAAGTTAGTGCAAGTTGTTGTTCAGAAAAGATATGAGGTGTGTCACCAACTTGGATTGTGAACCCGTCTAAGTAGAAACCATGCACATGGTTGAATGCTGGTGTGTCTTCCATATTAACCTAAAAAGTATGCGCGACCAAACTTCGGAGAATAAGTTTGGTCAGGTTGAAGAATTAGGGAAGACCATCCGATGTTTGTAATGTAGTCACGGAAGAGATGGCCATAGGTATTGGAATCCATCATAGACTGAAAGGATTGCTCAGGAATGAGTTTGGGAGATACCATGTTTGATGAAGATGCAATTGATGAAGATGCCATAGTGGATGAAGTAAAGAAATAGGTAACGACAAAGGCAAACTGGATGGATAAATGAGTATGTAAGAGAATAGACCCTCCTGTAAGCACATGTTAAATTATATTAGTCACAACGCAAATGATGACAATCCTATTAAGCATTTCATACAAAAGAAAACACAAAGCTAAGACAAAATTGATAATACAACGAAAAATGTAATAACATATACGAGTATTTATTTATTGACTTAGTATTATTAGAAAATTATGGATTGTTATGTTGATCTTGGAGATGCATATCGTGCGTGATTTGTTTAGTTCTTCCATTTGTTGGCGAGTTGCATCTGAATGTCCCCTTTGGCAGAGAGAATACAGTTTGATTTTCCATTAGGAGGCGTGATTTTGCAAGGACTGAGAATGATTTTCCAAGATCTCCTCCTGTTCAACATCATGCATTGCTTGACGTTCTTAGAAATCCTTAAGAGTTGTGATGATGATATTCAGACGAGCGTGTAGTTCTCTCAAACCATGATGAAGAAGTTGAATGCCTTCCATGGGATTAATAATGTTCAGCATGGCATTTTCATTAAATAAATGGTCAGAATTTGAGCTTGGGTCGTTCTGTTCATCTATCAGAGTATCAGGAGTCCAAAAACCAACGGAGTAGTCTGTTTGGAGTACTTTTATATGTGCTCTTTGAAGGGGTGTCTCTGGAGAAATTACTGGATAACCCCAACGCATCATAATCTGGCGTGACTAAAGTGGGTAGGGTGCTGACCTTCTTGTTTTCTTGGTGATTACGTTCCAGAGGTGTTGGATTAGACAAAAGTCATCTCTTTGAGTCTACAAAATCCAAAGTAGGTGAAGTTGAGGCTTTGTGACTTCTGATTGGTGTGATGTACCTACCACATTGTGTCCCAACCAGTGGAGCACAACACGTTGATTCTATTTCAAAGAGCGTTGAAGAACAATGTGATGTGTATTTCCGACTTCGTCATGAGATACGGTAGCTCGTAGTAAAGATTTGGTGGAATCAAATGATGACTCTTAAAAAAGGGACTCCTGGGTATTCATTGGGATTTGAAGTATGTCGGGGATCATTTCCTTAGTCAATTCCGATCGTCGTCCATAGGCATTGAAGTAGAATTTTCCATTTTCAGATCCGCTTAAATTGGTAGAACATCAAAACCAATTCTCGGGGAATAACCCATGCTGAATGATATAAAAAGGCGTCCATCCATGACGATATGATTTCGTGTCAAAATAAGGAGAAAACCGGCCATCTTCGAAAGTTTTCAGGTAGTCTTTCTCAGCCGTTATTTTTCTTGGTTGATCCATTGGTAGTATTACTGAGGGAAGGATAGTGAAAATTGTTTGAATAAGAATGGCTGAAAAAGACGAGATTTATAGCTAATCTATGAGTCTGTACCAATCTGGATTCCAAGTGTAGTTAATGACCCATGTGATTATGAACAGCATCAATGGGGATCCATAGTAAGTCTTGTCATGTCAGATTTCCAAAGACAATTAATGAGATGGTTCAATGTTAGAAAATATGGAGGAAAATTTTACAGGGTAGTTAGACTTACATGTAATTTCAGAAATGATGATCATAACTCAGTAATAGAATATGGATAGAATAATCGAGCTGCATGTGTGACAAGTGTTATGCGTACCTTGTAGCGTGCGCGATCTTCTCTGAACACTATGTGTATCAATTAATTATTTTGGTGAGTTTGGGATGGTGTTTCTTCATTATGGTTTTTATTTTTTTATTTTTTTTTATTTTATTATTTTTTAGAGAGTAAAAGACAACTAATATACATAAATATTTAATACTAAACTTCTCCATTTAATACGTAACCCGTACAAATGTGTGAGAATTATTTAACACACCATACTAATATACAAAACGACAGACGGAAAGAGAGATAGTTACATAGATCTAGATGTTCTGGATCATGTTATGCATGAGTGACAGCAGAACAATGATAGATAAACACTGTTATCACGAATATTGTGATAGCCCATTCGCGTTGCTCCTTTTCCCATCGCTCTATTTGATTCATTATGTTCAAGAAATTGAGAATTTGTGAAGAAGAATTTGTGAAGAGGGAGAGAAGGGAATGAGTGAAAGTGGAAAAGGAGAGTTGTATTTATAACTTGATTTCTGACCGTTGGGCATCTGACCGTTTGGATCAGTCCGTTTGGTTCTGACCGTTGGGCTTTGAGAGTAGGCCCAATGCATCAAGGGACAAACTAATATAGTAGGAATTACAATAATTGCATAACATAAATAATTTCTCATTCAAACCGTTCGTAGATACAAAATTATGAGAAATCAATCGATATATAATGTTTTTATTACAAGAAAACTAAAAATGCAATGCATAAGGGAAATAAATAGCTACTGGGAATCCTCCGGGTTAGTAGAAGATGAACCCTGGTTTCTACGTCGTCAGCCACGACAAACTTCTGGCTGAGCTGACTGGTCTGGAATGTGGCCTATAGACTGCAGCAATTGATCTTGGAATTGCAGCTGATTTTCCATCATCATTCTCTGGAAACGGCCTTGGCGATTGAGCATTTCTTGCTGGAAGTCATTTTGGGAAGTAAGCATCTCTTCCTGACGAAGAAACATCCTGCGCATACTAGTGTTCATGTGTCTCAAGGCTTCCATGGGAGTGTTGATTCGGTGCATGGTAGCCTCATTAAAACAGTCGGGTGGTGAAGGGGGAGGAGGAGGTACGTTATCACGCTCAATGTCATCTCTAGCTACTGGGTCCCAGTGGTCCAGAACACAAGTCTCGAAAATTCCAAAATTCTCGAAAGACCTTGTTGGAATGGAAGGAGTAGCGGACTGGAACCCTAAGTTGAGCATAAGCTGAGTAACAAGTACAGCAAGAGGAGCTAACCTGTTTGATGCGGTCGTAAGAATATGGCCCAAAAAATGGACCATACAGAAAGTGTGCTTCTTCTCCTGGAGGATCCACAGCATGTGCAAGAATGTCTTGTTCACGTCAAACGTCTTTGAAGATCCAATGACATTGCAAGCCAGCCATTGAGTGACGGCTAGTTGGTTTCGTCTGAGCGAGTGCTGGTACACGCAGTTTGAGCCATCATTGTACTATCCCTCAAGAAGCGTGTCAAACATTAAGTCTCTCGTAGTCGGATATTCAGACAACAACAGAGTCGGACTATCAGAGTTTATTGGAATCTGTGTTGTATTCGATATTAACTCCAGCGTGAGTTCACGTTCCAACCCATCCGCCGTAATCCAAAATTCATCACCCCGGAAACCTCCATTGTTGTAAAATTTCAACACTAAATCTTGAATCTTGGGCTGGAATTCGATGCAATAGATATTCCCACTCTCTACTAGCAATTTCCTCATCGAAAAATGGATGGAACATCCCGGAATTTTAGAGATTTTCAAAATTCTTCTCAACTGTGATTCTCCTTCATGCTGCCATAGAGCGGTCTAGATGATTTTCTGAGGGTGGAAATCGCTAGGATTGTTGGAGGAGATGGTGTTGGAGGAAGGAGTTTCAATTTGGTGGAGTTTGGCCCGCGTGCGCGGGTTGAATTCACGTCTGTCGAGTCGCGTGCGCGAGGGGAGTATGAGGGAAACCAAGATCCGGATTTTTAGGGGGAAGAAATGAGAGGGGTGGACGCGTGGGTGCCCCGCGTGTGGGTTTTTGTAGCTGGGTCCGTGAATTTGAGTTAGGTCCAATTTTTTTGCCCAAGCCCAAATGATTTCCAAAAATTCCCCTTATGTCCCGAATTGTTCTGAAATTTCAAACTTGGAATTTCGATTCGTTTTAACTCCAAATTGAACCAATGAGATATCAAAACGATCGGCATTAAAAATTCCATCCACTGGAATATGACATAATCACATTCAAACTCAATTTTTTATTTATTTTTTATTTTTTTGGTTTTTATTTATTTACACTTTTATATACAAATGTACAAGACGAAAGGAACGTGTCAACAACACCGGAAGTCCAAATAAAACAACACATCACAACATTTTAACTTCGAGGCAACTTTCATGTCGGCTCTGGGCGAACCCAATCCAGCCAGACTGTGGCTTAACCTTTATGTTTTGGGGGCCTAAGGTTCATGACGGTACCATCCCTAACCAATGTGCAATGGTCTAATAATAATATTACCCTTAGTACATATGGTATAGCCTCAAACCTCCCCTTGATACAGTCACATAGAAAACCGATCGGGGTTGGCCTGGTGGAATCCATTCCCCGCACAAACTAGGAAATGTCCGATGTTGCATATCACGACTCTCTTTGGGCACCATGCTTGGTGCTAAGGGAAAAACGATTATATACATGTTGAGTCTTTTTACGTCAGATCCTCATGACGAAGGTGAGTCTTTTAATGTCAGATCCTCAAGACGAATGTGAGTCTTTTAACGTCTTGGAATGTGAGTCTTTTAATGTCAGATCCTCAAGATGAATCCCAACCTGTGGGAACAACGGGACGACGACGGAGTTTATCCTACTGAGCTGGTGTCAGACAATAATATACCTTATACCGGCTCATCTCGGATAGAAGATCAAGACCTGGACAGAAGCGTTGTTGACAATTCATACACCACCCCATCCTTCGCGCACGTCGCTTTCGAGCAAAAGTACTACGACCATTACCAATTCGAGATGGGTGAGATTTACACCAAATGATGAGTTGGAGTTTGCGAGGAAGAGAATAGAAAAGGGAGGAGAAAGAAGGAGGTGAGATTTTTGGTACCCATTGTTTTCCAGGAGGCACGTATGCTCGATTATCAGAAGACATTTATACTCAGTTCTGAAGTAGAGTTTTTGTGGACTATGGTTCCGGCGCTTGCAACCACACACTCTAAGGATTTTAAGAAAAGAAAATATAAGAGGGCCCGGCTACCCAAATGTCATACTTTCTCTGTTTAAACACATGGAAAGAAGTACACCATCGAATCTATTAGTCTATGTAGACTGGATCATTGAGAAGAGTCTCTTCGACATCTGGAGAGCTTGAACTCATGATAATGTTTAAAGGCGTTGGCCATTTATTTGAAATTTCTTTGTCATCATTTACGTTTTTCAAAGAAATAGCCCTATAAGGGGTGACAGCAGAGACGGTGAAAGGACCAGACCATCGAGTTTTTAATTTTCCTAGAAAAATGTGTAATCTTGAGTTGTACAACAAAACTTTTTGACCCACTTTGAAATCTTTTCTCAATATGTGCTTGTCATGCACTCTTTTCATGTTGGCTTTATAGGATTTCAAGAGATCATAGGCATCACTCCGAATTTCCTCAAGCTCATTTAACTGCAATTTTCTCTTTGCGCCTGCCGCATTAGTATTATAATTTAGGCTTTTGATGGCCCATAGAGCACGGTGCTCAAGTTCAACCGGCAGATGACAAGGTTTTCCAAAAACGAGGCGATAAGGAGACATCCCTATAGGTGTCTTAAAAGTTGTTATGTATGCCCACAAGGCATCAAATAATCGTAGAGACCAGTCTTTTTTAGATGGATTGACAGTTTTTTCCAAAATGGATTTGATCTCTCTATTAGAGACTTCTACTTGACCACTGGTTTGAAGATGATACGGAGTTGCCACTTTGTGCGTGACTCCATATTTTTTTACTAAAGATTCAAAAATTTTATTGCAGAAATGTTTTCCCCGATCAATAATTATAGCTTTTGGAACACCAAATCGAGAAAATATTTTCTTTTTCTTAACAAAGCGACCGTTTTATGATCATTAGCACGACATGCCAATGCCTCAATCCATTTTGATACATAGTCAACTGCTACTAGAATGTATAGGAAGCCATGTGAATTTGGAAATGGACCCATGAAGTCGATGCCCCATACATCAAAGATTTCCATAATTAAAATGGGATTTAAGGGCATCATATTGCGCTGAGTAATGCGTCCTAGGCTGGCAGCGATTGCATGCTTTGCAATGTTGATAAGCGCATAAATATTACATTATTCACGCTCAATTTTATATTAGTTAGTTCGTTTAATTTATTCGTTTGATTTAGTTAGTGTATTTTTGGTGGTTCTACAGGAATTGGACTTAACATGATTAAAAGTGTTGAAACTGTCGAGATTCGAAGATATTAGTGTGTGTACATTGATCTAGTTCAATGGAGCTGCAAAATATATAAAGTCAGTTTGAAGGAGGTAGCTATAAAAGCCTATGTGCTAAAGACCAACGTAGCCATGAAGTTCAGTGGGCATGTGACCAGCAAAAGGCCCAAGAATTGCAAACCAATCCGTATTCAAGACTAAAGCCCACACAACCAACTAATGGCCATACCGGTTCATGTCCACCCGAGAGCACCGAATCAGACCTTAGTTTCCACCTTCATCTCTCACGAATAGAAACAGAAACTTTCCCTCCATTGAAGCTTTACAAATTCGAACCAATAACTTAAAAGCCCACATCGCTACCACCGAATGAAGATCTTTAGTTTTCTTCTCCATTCATTCTTGCGAAGAGGAAAGAAAAACGAAAAACAGAACCTTTCCAAATAAAAACCAAAAACTGCCGATCCCATACCGATACCAAAAGAGTTTCCTTTTCAAGAGGATTCTGCGAATAAGGAGAGAGAGAGAGAGAGAGAGAAGGAGAGAAGGGACAGCAGTGAAGGAAGGCTCTCTTGGCTAGGAAAAACACAGAACAAAAGCAGGAAGCAGAGTTACTGCGGTCATTTGGAACTCCCCAAAAAGAGAGAGAGAGAGAGAGAGAGAGAGAGAGAGAGAGAGAAGGAGAAGACCTCACGTGGGCTGAACTAGGAGATATCTTGTGAGGCCGTGACTTTGAGCTACGAGCACAACTGTTGGAATAGGTGAGCAAGAGGAGAGGACTTCACAGCAGGCTATGGTTTTGTTAAGGGAGTTTTATTTCTTCTGTTTTATGGTTCCAGTTATTATGTGTAGCTAAACTATAAGTTAGGGCTTAGATGAAGCCCTAGACTTGTGTAGGTTTATACTGTTTAGTTGATTCATTGTTCTCGGAACGTAAAGATTCAGTGATCATTTTCGTATCGATATTAGTGGTATACTTTCATTAATTATATCTTGCATGACTTGACTAGTTTTTTTTTTTTTGAAGAAGCTAGGGGTTCGGCAGACCCCAACCTGTATTAATCATAATCTCATATACATTCTATCTTGCGCATCCTCCATTACAAGTTTAGATAGAGCACCATCCAAAGGAGGTAGGAAAAACAGCAAGGAGTCATGTAAAACATTACATAGCTTTGACAAAAAGTCAGCTACCCGATTAGTCTCCCTATAAACATGTTTGAACTCCACTACTTCGAACTGATCTTTCAAAGCAATAATGGAAGCGACGATATTAAGACAGTACCAAGGGGGTTCCTCTTTGCCTATGATCGCCCGAATAGCACACTGTGAGTCAGACGCAATGGTTACTCTTGTAGCTCCAATGTCTACCGCACCCTTCATACCAGCTTCAATGGCTAAAAGCTCCTGGGTCATAACTGACTAGTTAATTGTTAGATACATATTCCGTTCTTATCAAAGCATCATTTTACCGTTTACGTAAACTTGTGAGAAGTCGTGATGTAAGAAGACGATTTTTGCTAGGAGTTTACATTCCCGTTTGTTGAAATTCGATCAAACCAATATATAGATTTATATAAGAGCTCAACGTTCACATCTTCGAGAAAGCTATGGTTTCCTTTCTCTCGTGCTACTCGTAATTAAAAGAGAACTTTCAATTAATTGAATTAGGATACTTACAACAGTCTAGGGTGGATTCGAATGCCTTAGTAGTCTCTCCATTGATAATTTAATATAAGTTCTATAGTTTTCATAATTAAGTTAAATAAGACTAGTTATTAGTTAATCAAAACTTCATAAACCAATATAGTTCGGATTAGGTTAAGTAGTATTTTAATATTCAATTGTTCCTAAACAAAGAAATCCTCGTGGGATCGACTTCGTTCTTAGCACCTATTACGATAGACCTCAAGGCCTGCGAGTATTAGTATAAGTAAAAGTGGGGTTTAATTAGCCTATTTATTTAGGGCGGTTAATTTCCTATCAAGTTTTTGGCTTTTTGCTGGGATGTAGTAGTACAATTGAGTTTTAAAGTTTTATTTATCGTGGATTAAGTAGTTTAAGTTTAGTCGTAGATATATTATTTCATAGTTTACGTGTCTAATTTTAGTTATTTTTGCAGATAATTAAGCATAGATTTCTTCTTACAAGGGATAGTCGTGACTTTGTTGTGGACGTTATGAAGTTGCTTGTTGTCGTCACCCGGCATCGCAAGTAGCTCTCGAAGGCTCACGCCGGAGGTACGTCTTTTTCCTTTGTGGGGTTGAATTTTGTTTGTTTCGTGGGTTGTACTTGTTTTATTGTTTCTTGCATTTAGGAAGGTTAAATCACATTGATCAGCCTTAGGCATCTTGCATTAGGACAGGTTTTAGCCCGCTCACTAGAAAAACTTTTTTTTACGCATGGATTGAGTGACGATGCTTTTTGCACAAGAACTGGGAATCGTGTGATTTGGGTTTAAGAGCAAATATATATTAAACAAGTTTTAAAATTCAATCTGGGTTGTAATTTTTGTTTGGTATTGTTTGTGTGAATTGTCTGCATCTTTTATTAGAGTCTTAGGTTTTAGAACTAGTTTATGGTAGTAACTCGGTCTGATAACACACCTATTACACCGTTTGATCCTAAGATTAAACGCACTCTCCTTAGGAGAAGTAGGCATCCCGAATTAGAGGTACCCGTAACTTTTGTTGGCAATACACCAATTTTTGCTAACATGGAAGGTAATAACAATAACGTGGTTGCCCAAGTACCTAGATCTATTAAGGAATATATATCCTACTAGGACAACCCGACCATCTTGCATCGCTCCCCCTGCAACCAATGCTAATCACTTTGAGTTGAAGCCCAATCTGGCTTCGGGCTCCTTCCTAAGTTTAGGGGGCGGAAGAGGAAGACCCATATCTTCATGTGAGGGAATTTGAGGATATTTGTGGGACTATTAAGCTTCAACAATTTGTGAAGCTATAAAATTAAAATTGTTCCCATTTTCTCTTAAAGAAAAAGCCAAGAGTTGGTTTCACACTCTCCCATCGAATTCCATAACGGGATGGGAAAAGTTATGCATTGTGTTTTTAAAGAACTTTTTCCCTAATCATAAGGCGACTGCTTTTAGAAAAGACTTGTCATCTTTTTGCCAAAATGATGGAAAGTCATTATGGAAGTGTATGGAGAGGTTTAAGGACATGCTCTTGCAGTGTCCTAACCACGGCCTAGAGAACGGTAGGCTAGTGCAGATTCTCTATGAGGGTCTCGATTTTAATTCTAAGGCTATGATTGAGACCATGAGTACTAGGGATTTTTGTGATAAGACTGTAGAAGAAGCGTGGACCTTTTTAGAAGAAGTCTCTGAGAAGGTCCAGCAATGGGAAACTAGTCGTGAGCATAAGAAGGTGACTAGTAGTACTACTACACAGAAGGTTTGTTCCGTGTTGACAAGGAATTCGACACGAACGCTAGGATGGCCGCTTTAATTAGAAGAGTTGAAGCTCTCGAAGCTAGAAAAAAGAGACAAAGTCTCTAGCTCCATTACCAATGTTGAGGTCCCGGGTAATGCATTTGTGTGAAAGTCTTGATCACGTTATAGATAATTGCCCTGGTGTAAATGCACAAGTTAATGCTTTTAATTCATACCAAAAGCCAGGCAATAATCCTTTTTCTAACACGTATAACCCTGGATGGCGTAACCATCCCAATTTGTCTTGGTCTAAAGGTATACATTAGGGAGGCCCCGTGGTTAACTCAAACCTAGTACCACAGTATGCACCTCAACCACCTAAACTTTCACCTATAGAAGAGGCCATTGCTCAATTAACACAAAACACCATGAAATTCCAGGACACAACGCAACAGTTTATGCAAGCCAGTCAAACATCTACTCAGGATAATGCTCAAGCCATTAGGAAGATTGAAATCACCATAGGTCAAATTGTTAATACTTTGAATGAGAGGGACAAGGGCAGGTTTCCTAGTCAACCAGTAGCTAATCCGAGGAGTCAGTTGGAAATAAGTTCTAACTTAAACTAGGCTCACCAGGAGCAAGCCAAGGCTATCACTGTTCTTAGGAGTGGAAAACGTGTTGATAATAGGGTTGAGATGTCTAAGGACGCTGAGGTCAGATCTGATCCTATAGAGTGTGAGAAGGAGGAAGGTGAGGTGAGTGAATCTAATAGTCATAATACTTCTAGGAAGGGTGTAGAACCTCCTACTGCTGTGGAGACTAACCCTGTGCCATCTTATATACCTAAAGCTCCTTTTCCCCAACGTTTGATTCCGGCTAAGAAAGGTTCTAATCTTAATGAAATAATGGAAATGTTTAAACAGGTTCAAATAAATATTCCGTTACTTGATGCTATAAAACAAGTTCCTTCCTATGCCAAGTTTCTTAAAGATTTGTGTACAAAAATGTAAGTTGAATGTGCACAAAAAGCTTTCCTAACCGAGCAAGTGAGTTCTATTATCCAAAACCAAACTCCACCTAAGTTTAGAGATCCAGGATGCCCTACTATTTCTTGTGTTATTGGTGATCATATGATTGAGAAAGCATTACTTGATTTAGGAGCTAAGCGTTAATTTGTTGCCTTATTCAGGTTTATTTGACTTGGTCTTGGTAAGTTGAAACCTACACCAATTACTCTTCAATTGGCGAGATAGGTCTATTAGGATTCCACGTGGTGTTGTTGAGGATGTTTTGATTCAGGTTGATAAATTTTATTTCCCTGTTGACTTTGTTGTTCGGATACACAACCGTTCAAGATCCTAAACACCATATTCGGTCATTTTAGGTCGTCCCTTTTTAGCCACTTCTAATGCTATCATTAACTGTCGTAATGGAGTGTTAAAACTTTCTTTTGGTAATATGACTACATAACTTAATGTGTTTAATGTGGGTCAAGAACCTCCTGAACCTGATGATTTTTAGGATGTTAATCTTATTGATAGTATAGTTCACGAGACTTTCTTGGAGAGTTATTCTGATGACCCTCTTGAGTTTTGTTTAACTAATTCTGGTAGAGGTTGTGATGTGGATGATGTAATTTGTGAAGTTAATGCGTTGCTGGATGCAACCCCAATTTTAGAAACTGATACATGAAAAGCCACAATAGAGCATCTGACTCCATCTGAGTCTACCCCAGTATCTTCTATAGAAAGTCCTCCTAAGCTAGAGTTGAAACCATTACCTGATACTCTTAAGTATGTTTTTCTGGGACCTGATGATTATTTGCCGGTTATTATTGCTTCTAATCTGGATAATGAACAAGAAGGTAAATTGATTAGGGTTCTTAAAGAGCATAGAGCAGCTTTAGGGTGGAATATTGCTGATATTAATGGTATAAGCCCAACTGATTGTATGCATCATATTCATCTTGAGAAGAATGCTAAACTAACCCGTGAGTTTCAGAGATGGCTTAATCCTAACATGAAAGAGGTAGTGAGAGCCGAGGTTTTCAAGTTGTTAGATGCGGGTATCATTTATCCCATTTCCGATAGTAAATGGGTGAGTCCTGTTCAGGTTGTCCCTAAAAAGTCTGGGCTTACAGTAGTTAAGAATGCGAAGGGCGAGTTAGTTCCCACCCATATGACTACCGGATGGCGTTTTTGCATTGACTATCGTAAGTTGAATTTGGCTACTAGGAAAGATCACTTTCCTCTTTCGTTTATTGACCAGATGCTCGAGAGGTTAGCCGGTCATAAATATTATTGTTTTCTTGATGGTTATTCCGGTTATTACCAAATATGTATTATCCCTGAGGATCAAGAAAAGACTACTTTTACTTGTCCTTTTGGAACTTTTGCCTATCGTCAGATGCCTTTTGGATTATGTAATGCACTGGTACCTTCCAAATGATGCATGCTTAGTATTTTTTTCCGATATGGTAGAAAGGTTTCTTGAGGTGTTTATGGATGACTTCTCAAGATTTGGGGATTCTTTTGATGAGGGTTTGCACCGTTTAGAATTAGTGTTAATTAGGTGCAAGGAGAAGAATCTTGTGTTGAATTGGGAGAAGTGTCATTTTATGGTTCAACAAGGTATTGTTCTTGGTCATATTGTTTCTAGTAAAGGAATTGAGGTCGATAAGGCCAAGGTTGATGTCATTTCTGGTCTTCCACCACCTAAGACCGCGGAAAGATATTAGGTCATTCTTAGGTCATCTTTGGATTTTATAGGCGTTTCATTAAAGACTTTAGCAAGATTTCGTCCCCTTATGCAATTTACTTGGTAAGGACGTCGCTTTTGTCTTTGATAATGATTGTTTGAAAGCTTTTGAGAAGCTTAAGCATTTATTGACTACCGCTCCTATCATACAATCGCCTGATTGGAGTGAGCCTTTTGAGTTAATGTGTGATGCGTCTGACTATGCAGTTGGGTCTATTTTAGGTCAATGGTTTGACAAGTTGCCCCATGTTATTTATTATGCTAGTCGAACCCTTAATGATGCACAGATGAACTACACTACAACTGAGAAAGAGTTGTTAGATGTTGTGTTTGCTTTAGACAAATTTAGGTCTTACCTCATAGGGTCTAAGGTTGTCGTGTTTACTGATCATTCGGCTTTGAAATATCTCCTTACTAAGAAGGACGCTAAAGCGCGTTTGATTTGCTGGGTACTCTTGTTGCAAGAGTTTGATATAGAGATTAGGGATAAGAAGGGTACGGAGAACATGGTCGCTGACCACTTGTCTAGACTTATAGTAGAATCTTCTACTGATATTTTGCCTGTAAATGAATCTTTTCCCGATGAGCAACTTTTTGTTATATCACAATCGCCTTGGTATGCGGATATTGTTAATTATCTTGTAATCTAAACAGTTTCCCTCTCATTGGAGACAACGGGGATAAATCTAAGTTTCTTCCGAGGTTAGGAATTTTTCCGGGATGATCCATACTTGTTTAAGTCATGCCCGACCAGATTGTTAGGAGATGTGTCTCTGAGAGGAGTCTCATAGTATTCTCTCTTTTTGCCATGACCATGCATGTGGTGGTCACTTTGGTCCTAAAAAGGCGGCTGCGAAGGTTTTGCACATGAGTTTTGTTTGAATTGTGATAGATGCCAGCGTATAGGTAATATTTCCCATAGGAACATGATGCCTCTTTCCCCTATTTTAGTTGTGGAGCTTTTTGATGTATGGGGTATAGACTTCATGGGTCCTTTCCCTCCTTCATTTGGTTATCTTTATATCCTTGTTGCCGTAGACTATGTTTCTAAGTGGGTTGAGGCGGTGCCATGTAAAACGAATGATCATAAAGTCGTAGTTAACTTTTTAAAATATAATATATTTTCTCGTTTTGGTACTCCTCGTGCAATTATAAGTGATAATGGTACTCATTTTACACACCGAGCATTTGAATCTTTAATGAAAAAGTACTCTATTACTCATAAGCTTGCTACCCCATATCATCCTCAAACTAGTGGCCAAGTTGAAGTATTTAATAGGGAGATTAAGCGGATTTTAGAAAAGACTGTACGACCTGACCGTAAGGATTGGTCTCAACGTCTTAATGATTCTCTTTGGGCTTATAGAACTGCTTATAAAACTCCTATTAGTATGTCTCCTTATAGGCTTGGGTGTTTGGAAAGGCATGTCATTTGCCTGTAGAATTGGAACATCGTGCTTTTTGGGCCATTAAAACGTTTAACTTCGATATGCATAAGGCTGGTTCACAACGTAAACTTCAGTTGAATGAGTTAGCTGAGTTAAGGAATGAGGCATATGAGAATGCCAAGATTTACAAAGAGCGGACTAAGATTTTTCATGATAAATCTATTCTTCGAAAGTCTTTTGAACTTAATAAAAAAAGTCTTGCAATATAATTCTCGTTTGCATCTTTTTCCTAGTAAGTTATGTTCTAGGTGGACTGGTCATTTCATTGTTAAAACTGTTTTTCCTCATGGTGCTGTTGAGATAGAAGATCCTACGGATGGTCGTGTGTTTAAGGTAAATGGTCAACATTTGAAACCATACCTTGACGGTTTGGCCGGGCAGGATGTGGAAGAGGTAAGTCTGCTTGATCCTATTTATCATGACTGATTGAGTATCCGGCTTGTTGATAAGCCCACATAGCACCGATCGGTTTGTGTGAAGCATCTGCCGCTAGAGGCGTTAATCGAAGCGCTTGTGGGAGGCAACCCATGTTTTTAGTATTTCCGGAAATTGCCGTAAAAGATTTTTAGCAACTTCCTGATTCGTTTTAGCAACTCAAAACCTATAAAAACTTCATTCATTCTACATTCACAACCCACACTACACCTAACTTCCATCTCTCACCTTTCACTCCCACGTTTCCCGTTGTTCTTCACCATTTTAGCACCTCAAGAACTCGGCGCGCCCCAAGTGGGAGCTGCGCGCGCCTAAAGCTGCGTCCGAGAATTCAACTCGAAAGCACACTGCGCTTCAAAACACTGTAACTCGAAAAAAAAAATCATCGGCGCAAGTAGAAGCGCCGCGTGACCGACCTGTGGACACAAAATTTCCAATTTTCGAGGAATTTGGTCAGGTCGAACCCCACTGAACTAAGCGAAGACAACCGAAAAGAGTTCGGTGAACAAGATGGAGCAATGAATATGGCCATAATAGTTGGGAATTTATTTTCCATTTTATTGTTCGTGATTTGCTTATTCTATATGCATGTTTTTATTTGTGGATGGTTGCGACACTAAGCCCAACGGTTTGTGTGAAGCATTCGCCGCTAGAGGCGTTAATCAGAAAGCTTTGTGGGAGGCAACCCATGTTTTTATTTTTGAGTCATGTGTACCTTTCGTGATATCTCATGCATTCCACTTTAGCACCTTTTCTCCGTGTTTTGGAGACGTGTAACTCTATGGAATGAGATATGTGCCACAGGTTAGTCGTCATAGTAAATTGGTTCCTTTTCTATTTTATTGATATTATATCTTTAGTGAGGTACTAATTTCTACAGGTGACTCGAGTTTTATTTTTCGTTCATAGAGCTATTGGTAACTTCTTTCCTTATTCTTTTACTTGTCCATGTTATTAATTTTTGGAATTAAGCATATCTGTCAACATTGAGGACAATGTCTAAACTAAGTTTGGGGTGGGAACAAAATTTTTGTTTAGCTTAAAAATAAAACTTATGTATACTATGCACTTAGGGGTAGTGGTATTGTTTCCTTTTCTATGATGATTATAGTCTAGATATCTCAGTTAGCATTAGAATTAAGAGTAGTTATTAAGAAACTTAGGTTAAGATATAGGTAATAGTTTCTGCATCTTTTCATAAATGTCTTACATGAACGTTATATTTGTACTTGGCAGTACTTTTCTGAGACCTAGGTTAGAGTGCTTAATTTTACATATCCGGTGAGAATCTAGCCTAAAAGCCTCATATGAGTTGATATCTGAGTGATGACACAAGGGAGAAGTTAATTCCGAGTAGAGAAAACACATGTCCACTTGCTTGATCACCATACCATATCCTAAAAGAGAATTTAGGCCATCTTTGGATCGATATAGCCAGAAATTCAAACCTAAAGAATATTTTTTCTGCTAGTCACCCCACTGAGCCTTTTATTAGCCTTTTCATAAACCGCAAATTCCTTACCCTATATAAAAAAATAATAAAAAAAAAAAAAAAAAATAGCCTACCCATTTGATAAGTTTGAGAAATAGGATGAAATGAAGAAAAGAAATGAGAAAGACCTGTGGAAAATCAAGAATTTGTTAGTTGCTTCAAAAGAAAAATAAAGAAAAGAAGGTTTCCATCCAAAGAAAAGAAAAATGAATAGAAATAAAATAAAAAAGTTAGAACTCCAAAAATAGAATCAAAGGAGTCAAAAAGCCAAAACAAAAGGGCTAAGGATGGAAACAAAGTGTAGAAGCAAAGTAAGAACAAGACTTTCTCTAGTTACGGAATTTGAAGACCTTATTTTCTCAGACTTGTCTATTTTGTTTATCCATTCCATTTATTCTTAAACTATCACCTAAGCCATATATAACACCTAATAAAGACTTTTAGCTCAATTAGGAATAAGTTGGTGTGATAGTAAGTGGCAGATGTGTTTGATCGACCTCGGCTCCTTTGGATGTCATTGAGATTAAGAGGAAAAGTGTGCCCACTGCACAATCGGAGTGAGCTTAAACCCGAGTGGAAAAATCGAGTATTTTTGTCTTGACATATTTGTGAAGACCTACTTAGGGGACGCTTATTCCAAAGTTTTAGAAACGGACCTGCCACTGCATTTCATAGTTTTGTTCATTGCATGTATGTTTATTTTTAGATGATTTGATTATTATGCATGTATTAACTTAGGTTTTAAAATGAGTATTCTTTATTCCTTACTAGTGAGATGCATGAATACGAGATTAAATTAAGGAAACATTCTTTGTTATTTCTTATTCATTATAGTATAGATGAAGTTTGTGAGTATCTTCTCGAAAACTCTCACGAGACTAAACTCGTCCACTAGGGTAAACCTAGGGGTTTAAAAGGCTTGTTGCACATGCTAAGTGTAATCGTGATTCCTACGAAAATGAGTTAGGATTTTTAATTTTTGTTATTAGTTTAGATTTAGTTTTGCTTGAGGACTAGCAAAATGTAAGTTTGGGGGTATTTGATAAGCGCATAAATATTACATTATTCACGCTCAATTTTATATTAGTTAGTTCGTTTAATTTATTCGTTTGATTTAGTTAGTGTATTTTTTGTGGTTCTACAGGAATTGGACTTAACATGATTAAAAGTGTTGAAACTGTCGAGATTCGAAGATATTAGTGTGTGTACGTTGATCTAGTTCAGTGGAGCTGCAGAATATATAAAGTCAGTTTGAAGGAGGTAGCTATAAAAGCCTATGTGCTAAAGACCAGCGTAGCCATGAAGTTCAGTGGGCATGTGACCAGCAAAAGGCCCAAGAATTGCAAACCAATCTGTATTCAAGACTAAAGCCCACACAACCAACTAATGGCCATACCGGTTCATGTCCACCCGAGAGCACCAAATCAGACCTTAGTTTCCACCTTCATCTCTCACGAACAAAAATAGAAACTTTCCCTCCATTGAAGCTTTACAAATTCGAACCAATAACTTAAAAGCCCACATCGCTACCACCGAATGAAGATCTTTAGTTTCCTCCTCCATTCATTCTTGCGAAGAGGAAAGAAAAACGAAAAACAGAACCTTTCCAAATAAAAACCAAAAACTGCCGATCCCATACCGGAACCAAAGGAGTTTCCTTTTCAAGAGGATTCTCGCGTATAAAGAGAGAGAGAGAGAGAGAGAGAGAGAGAGAGAGAGAGAGAGAGAGAGAGAGAGGAGAGAGAGAAGAAGGAAGGCTCTCTTGGCTGGAAAAACGCAGAACAAAAGCAGGAAGCAAAGTTACTGCGGTCATTTGGAACTCCCCAAAACGGAGAGAGAGAGAGAGAAGGAGAAGACCTCACGTGGGCTGAACCAGGAGATATCTTGCGAGGCCGTGACTTTGAGCTACGAGCACAACTGTTGGAATAGGTGAGCAAGAGGAGAGGACTTCACAGAAGGCTATGGTTTTGTTAAGGGAGTTTTATTTCTTCTGTTTTATGGTTCCAGTTATTATGTGTAGCTAAACTATAAGCTAGGGCTTAGATGAAGCCCTAGACTTTGCGTAGGTTTATACTGTTTAGTTGATTCATTGTTCTCAGAACGTAAAGATTTAGTGATCGTTTTCATATCGATATTAGTGGTATACTTTCATTAATTATATCTTGCATGACTTGACTAGTTAATCGTTAGATACATATTCCGTTCTTATCAAAGCATCGTTTTTACCGTTTACATAAACTTGTGAGAAGTCGTGCTGTAAGAAGACGATTTTTGCTAGGAGTTTACATTCCCGTTTGTTGAAATTCGATCAAACCAATATATAGATTTATATAAGAGCTCAACGTTCACATCTTGGAGAAAGCTAGGGTTTCCTTTCCCTCGTACTCGTGAATTAAAAGAGAACTTTCAATTAATTGAATTAGGATACTTACAAAGTCTAGGGTGGATTCAATGCCTTAGTAGTCTCTCCATTGATAATTTAATATAAGTTCTATAGTTTTCATAATTAAGTTAAATAAGACTAGTTATTAGTTAATCAAAACTTCATAAACCAATATAGTTCGGATTAGGTTAAGTAGTATTTTAATATTCAATTGTTCCTAAACAGCAATCCCTGTGGGATCGACTTCGTTCTTGCGCACCTATTACGATAGACCTCGTGCAGTATTAGTATAAGTAAAGTGTGGTTTAATTAGCCTATTTATTTAGGCCGGTTAATTTCCTATCAAATGCTCATGTGCATCTTTAAACAGTGTTGGCCAATAGAATCCACATTGTAGGACCTTGGCCACAGTTTTCTTACCACTAAAATGACCACCACAAGATTGTTCATGACAGAAGGATAACACATCATTGTGTTCCCAATCGGGGATGCAACGGCGGATTAGTTGGTCGGAACAATACTTGAAGAGGTAGGGATTATCCCAGAAATAAAATTTCACAGTGGATAAGAAATTTTTCCGGTCATTACGAGACCAAGATGAAGGGACTTCTTCAGTAACTAAGTAATTTACTATGTCAGCGTACCAAGGGGACGAAAAAATAGAGTACAAGTGTTCATCTGGAAAAGAATCACAAATAGGTTCGGTATCAGTATCAACATCACTGACAAGTCGTGATAAATGGTCTGCAACCACATTTTCGCAACCTTTTTTATCTCTAATTTCTAGAGTAAACTCTTGCAAAATGAGAATCCATCGGATCAACCTTTGTTTTGCATCTTTTTTCGCTAATAGATAACAAAGTGCCGCATGGTCAGTGTAGACAATAGTTGGAGAACCCACTAGGTAAGGACGAAACTTATCCAAAGCATATACAATGGCGAGAAACTCTTTCTCAGTGGTGGTATAGTTACAGTGAGCTTCATTAAGGGTTTTACTCCCATAGTAAATGACAACTGGCTTATCTTCTCGGCATTGCCCTAGTACAGCTCCAATAGCATAGTCGCTCGCGTCACACATTAATTCAAAAGGTTTATACTAATCAGGTGGTTGAATCATGGGAGCGGTAGTTAGTGCGGTTTTTAAAATCTCAAAGGCTTGTTTGCAATTGAAACTGAAATAAAAAACGGCATCTTTAAGCAGGAGATTAGTTAAAGGTGGAGCAACCTTTGAGAAATCTTTGATAAATCTCCTATAGAAACCTGCGTGTCCTAAGAATGTGCAAATGTCTCGAACTGTTTTTGGTATAGGAAGTGAAACAATTTTTTCTATCTTAGCTTTGTCGACTTCAATTCCATCCTTTGAAATGATATGGCCTAAAACTATTCCTTTTGTAACCATGAAATGACATTTTTCCCAATTAAGAACAAGGTTTTTCTCTTCACAATGTGTAAAGACTTTTTCAAGATTTGATAGACAACTATCAAAAAAATCTCCATATATGGAGAAGTCGTCCATGAACACTTCCATAAAACGTTCAACCATATCACTGAAAATGTGAAGCATGCAGCGTTGGAAAGTACCAGGTGCATTGCAAAGGCCGAAAGGCATTCGTTTATATGCAAATGTACCAAATGGACAGGTGAACGTGGTCTTTTCTTGATCAGCAAGGTCTATGACTATCTGAAAATAACCTGAATAACCATCAAGAAAATAGTAATATGCATGACCGGCTAAGCGTTCGAGCATCTGATCGATGAATGGAAGTGGAAAGTGATCCTTACAAGTGACGGCATTAAGTTTGCGATAGTCAATACATATTCGCCATTTCACTGGGATACGAACGGAAATGCATTCATCTTTATCATTTCGCACAATTGTAATGCCAGATTTCTTGGGAACAACGTGTATTGGACTCACCCAAACACTATCAGAGATAGGGTAAATAATACCCGCATCGAGTAATTTTAAAACTTCATCTCGTACCACATCTTTCATGGTAGGGTTTAGGCGACGCTGCGGTTCACGCGACGTCTTAGCATTTTCTTCAAGGTGTATGGGATGGGTGCACACAGTAGGCTCAATGTCTTTAATGTCATCGAGGGACCATCCAATAGCAGAACGATGTTGTTGAATGACATTAATTAAACGAGCTTCCTGATTGTCAGTTAATTGTGAAGAAATGATAACTGGGTGACGACCATTTGGATCAAGCTGTACGTATTTTAATTCTGAAGGAAGAGGTTTTAAATCAGGGGTGGGCGGAGTGGGTATTAAAGATTCTTGAGGAAAGTCATCATCCATGCAGTAAACAGATTGATGTTCATCCAAGTTACTGGACATCACAGTTGTAGGGTCAAATAATGGTATTGACTCTAATAACTCATTTAGTTTTTATGTATAATCATCGTCCTCAAACTCGGATTCGCTAAAGGAAAGAAATTGGTACACTTCATCTTCTGGAAACGAGTTTGTTAAATACTCTTACGGAATGTTGTCAACCCTGTTCACCTCACCATCAATGTCAGGCTCTGGAATTTGTTTCATCAACTTGAACACATTTACCTCTACCGATAGATTTCCGAAGGACATGGTCATTGAACCATCCCTACAGTTAATAAGAGCATTAGCAGTTGCTAGGAACGGACGTCCTAAGATGATAGGAATGGAATCACATGCAACTTCTGTATCCAAAATAACAAAGTCTACAGGATAGAAAAAGTCTTGGACTTTTACAAGGACGTTTTCCACAATTTCTTTTGGATACTTAATAGAACGATCGGCTAACTGTAGAGTCATGGTGGTAGGTTTGAGCTCAAGAAAACCTAGTTGTTTAAATAAGTAATACGAAAGTAAGTTCACACTAGCTCCTAGGTCTAGTAGCGCAGTAGCCGTATATTTGTCACCTAAGGTGCATGGAACCGTTGGTCTACCAGGGTCTTTGTATTTGACAATACCATTATGTTCTGTGATGGATGGAAACTGTTCTGTGAGGAACGCTTGTTGAGGAACATTAGTTCTCCTTTTTGTGGTGCACATATCCTTCAGAAATTTTGCATGTTTTGGTAATAGTTTTAAGGCATCAAGAAAAGGTAAGTTGATCGTCAAATTTTTAAAAGTCTCTCGAATTTCAGCAAAATTCTCATCAAGTTTATTCTTTGCCAAGCGTGTAGGAAACGGTGCCTTAGGGCGGAATTTGGAAAAGGGGTGTTCTTGCTTATTTCCTAAATTCTGAGATGTTGACTTTGTTTGATCTGGTGAATCGTCCGTAGGTTCATTATTAGAAATAGATTCATTGGAACCTTCGGATTCCTTTGGTTGATCATCTGGTATACGTATTTGATTGTCTACCGTTTTTGCAGATCGTAGAGTAGTGATTGCATGCACCTCACCTTGATTGGAGGTGCTTGTACCAAGTGCATTAGTAAGTTCAAAGGCTGTGTTTGCTGGTTTAGGGTTTAGAACTGCTTGTCCAGGAAACACACCTTTCTGACTCTTTTCTTGCGCCAATTGTTGAAGTGATTGTTGGATAGACGTTAAAATTTGAGACTGTTGGTTCATGTAAGCTAAAAAAGTCTCGTTTGTCCTATCCGAAATGGGTTGCGTAGGTTGTGCAACAGGTAGTAGTTCACGATTATTGCTGAGAAGTTGTTGATTATAGTTGGGATCTAGATTAGCTGGAACAAGGCTGCGGTTGGTTTGATAGTTACCATTGGAATTATTTTGAAATTGACCTTGTTGGTATTGTTGATTATTTCCTTGGCGGTATGGAATAAAGTTGTTGGTTGGTCGAACAGGTGGATTAGCGAAACCTGGAGGAGCCCCCATTTGTTGGTTATTTTCGCGCCAAGCGAAGTTCGGATGTTGTCTCCACGGTGCATTGGGAATAATGAAAGCACATGCCTCCTCCGACTGTTAAGAAGGGGAGGCATATAACAAGGGACAATAAACATCAGGATGGTTAGGACTGAGACAAAGAACACATGGGGATGTGTCAACGTTCAGGACCTGTTTTGGTATTTGATCGTTTACTTGAACTGCAAGGGCATCTACTTTTTTAGTTAGGGATTCTATCAAAATTTTTAATTCGGGATCGGGTTTTACTTCAAAAATAGATGTGGCTTTTGTAACATTGTCGTTTGATGACCTAGACGACTCAGTGTTACCCCAGTGTGTACCTTTTTTCGCTTGTTTTTCAAGAAAAGTATATGCTTCAGTAGCTCCTTTGTCCATGAAGCAACCGCCGTTCATTATATCAAGAGTTTCTTTTTGATGATCAGAAAGACCATTAAAGAATGAATGAACAAGGACAGGTTTGTCCAGTTGGTGATAAGGACATTCTAACGAAGATCGATAAAAGCGACTCCATGCTTCCGTAAAAGGATTCATGAGGATTTTGACGAAAAGAATTGAATTTTTGAAGCATTTCGGTTGTTTTCTTCGAGTGTAAAAACTGAAGCATGAACACTTGAACTAGTTTATTCCATGTGTCTATGGATTTGTGGCTGTTGTCCTGCTAGCCAAATTGACGTTTTTTCCGCTAAAGTGAATGGAAACAGTCGAAGCAAGAGTTGTTCCTTAGAGACTGCTGGATGGTGAAATGTTGTTGCCACTTGTTGAAGCCTACGAAGATGATTGTAAGGTTTTTCGCGCTCCAAACCATGATATATAGGTAACAAACTAAAAACGTTTGGTGGGATACGAAAATCACCGACAATGTCCTCAAGTTTGATGCAGGAAGAAGGTCCTTCCTGTAATGCAGTATAGAAGTCCGAGAGGGGCTTCTCAGCTGGTGGAGGATCGTCGGCCATAACGACAGAAGTTATTGGCGACGAAGGATCGTGATTAAGGTAATTAACAGAAGAAGAACAATTTTTAGGTGAGAACTTACGCAATTGCTTATCGTATTTTTTTCAGCGATAGGTATGTTCAATTTCTTTAGTGGAACTAGACCTTAATCTCATGCAAGCCTAAAATTAGATCTAACTTACAGAAGGAATTTAGTAGGACTCGAATTTTATTATTATCTTAAGCATTAGAGTTGAAGAACATATGCCTAAGCTGCTGCTAACGTAGCAGTGAAGCTAGGAATACGTGTGCATAAACCAACAGCCAGGTCACAAGAGAGATATGAGGGAGGCTTTCCGTGCAAGCACGGTTCTAATTAAGTAACCTCAATCTTTCAAGTTTCCTAGACACCATTGGAATATGATTAAGATTTATGGAATTAAAATTTATGCAAAGGCGGTATTAATTTTAATTTAATTTGTTTTTTAATTATTAATTATTATTTTATTATTATTTTTTTTAACTTTTTTTTTTATTATTATTATTTTTTTTTAAGATTTATGCAAGGGTTAAAATACAAACATGCAAATACGATCTACCCATACAATACTATGTACGATAGCATGTGAAGATACTCTACTCATACGTATAGCTATACGAATAGGCAAACTTGTGTCATCGATAAATACTTCCATATGCTGGGCAAATATACATCAAGATAATAATGTATATGTACGCTAATTTGTAAATCGATATTACGTAAACATATATCAACAGTAACAGGCAAATTTGAATCACTCATACGTATCTAAATACATTAGCATGTGAATATAGTATACATACGCAGATAAATACGACAAAACTAAACATGCAAAGTATTATACATAAACTAAAATACGACTCTTGTATTGCATAATAATTCGATTTCGACAATACTCATTGAGATTGCGAGTGTCATATAAAGAGAAGCTTTATCCCGTAGGGTTTAGAAACAACTTACCCAACTCAGATTTTAACCCTCGTTGGAATGTTCTCCTCTTTCTTGACAAAATCGACTTATTAGACAATACCGTGTACGTTTACGTAGAGAAATACTAAACATGCAATAATAGGCACTTATACATATAAATATAGATAACCATGCAAAACAGTACCATTGGTATGGACATATACATTAATATGCAATTCATACCCACTTAATTGCATATAAATATTTACGGGCGTATTAATATGATTCATGCATATTTCTAGCCTAAGACGTAAATAATAATCCATAAACTAATTTATAATAACTACGTACATGGCATTCATGCAATAATAAATAAATAAAAACAGTAAAACGTTGGAACCTGTAGCTTCCCGCTAAACCGCCAAAGAGTGAAACAGACGTTTCAATCGTCGACGTGATTAATCCCAATAGATATTCGAAATTTTTAGGTACTGGTTTAGAGAGTTAGGCTTGGATATGGATCAGGGTGTATCAGTGAATACTGGAGGTTGAACAGGAGAAGCAAACAAGGAAATACACCCGCGGACGCGGACTATACCTGCGGACGCGAGTCTTTCCACGCGCACGCATATCAAATATGCCACAATTAGTTCAAATTTTCACAGAAGTCTTATAATTGCCTGAAGTATACTTTCCCAGTCCTAACTTTTGGTACCTGGAAGTGCAACAAAAAATCCGTGAGCGAACAGGTCTATTGCGAGACAAAAAAAACGAAATTTAACAAAAAACGTAAAAACGAAACTAAAAGGAAGAAAGGAAGAGAGTGGGGGTTCCCCCTTGATGCAACTTCCAATCTGTAGCACAAGTCCTATGGCTTTTAAACAGCAGCGGCGCCATTTTGATATTAGCTTTTTCTATGTCTTTAGAGATTTGATTCTCTAATTTGATGCAAAAGCGAACTCAAAGTTCCTTACTCACGATTTTCGTATCGTAAAGTGGAAGTAAGGATCGAACCAACCTAAAGGTTAGGACAACTACAACTTGGTTGCTACTCTTAGGGAACTAGTGAGTAAGTTTATATTAATACTAGGTTTATTTCCTAAACATTAAAGAAAAACATTAAGATTCGAAATATGAAACTAAGACAAAATACAATTTAACAAAGAAAAGGTGGAGAGCTAATCATCCTCATGTGAAAATAACACTTAGTTGTTGATTTGAAAAGGTTCATTTGATTCTTCCTAGACTCATAGACAAGCCCTAATAGAAGAAAACTTGATCCCTAACATGTATGGCTCATTTCTAAACTCATACATGTTAGCAATTGGAATCAAGTGATGACTTATCTCTAAGCTCATTACTTGATTCCTAACTAGACACTACACCAACTATCATTTTGGGATAGTATGTAGGTCTAGTTGTTCTTCCTAACAACCTACCAAGCCAACAACAATTATTTTCCCTCACATGAGTTGGATTAACTCCCCAAAAGGGAAGTTAGCTCATGATCCTTGGGATGATGAATTACAAGCTAGAAGAACAAAAGAGAGAGAAAGAAGAAGAAAAAAAACTAACTAAACTCACTTGCTTTTTATTTATTTCCTAGAAGAAAACCAAGGTTTCCTCCATTAAAATTATTACAAGCTTTCTTACAAAACTAAAAACTAAAAACTAAGAATGACTAAGGAACTAAAATAATACAAGGTAAGGAAAAGAAGTCAAGGAAGTAAATGGAGTCCCCCTTGTTTGTTTTTTCTTCTTCATTTGAAAGACATCTCATTTCCTCCCATGTGAAACATCAAACCACATTTACTTCATTTTTATCCACCACATTAAAACAAAGTGACACCTTGCCTTTTTTTCACTATTAACACCTAATCTAATTAATTACATGCAAGGTGTCAACTTTGCACCAATAATTTGTCATTTTTGTCTTGACATGCTCCATGATTGATGACTCATCCAATCTTACGGGCCCGTATAGTGGGTCCTGTAATGCGATCGATGGCGGTCCGGTATTTGGGCAATTTTACAACTTCCGCCTATGCGTAGAGTTCATCATACGATTGTGCGAGCAGCTCACTTGTCGCATTGGAGTCCCGGGTTCAAGAGGTAGGAGCTTCGGAAGTTTGATGCTTCTGTGCGGATTTGGAAGAATTCATATACATGTCATTTCTCGTGCTTTATTTCAGGTTTAAACCATATTTCCATGTTTACTACGAATACCTGCAAAAGTATGAAAACATATTTATTTCATGATTATTAAACACATAGTTAACCAAATTTATATGTCTCAACGGGGTTTCATAATACACTTTTGGGTGCTTATCAAATGATATGTTTCTCAACTTGGCACCATCAAAATCATTGGTTAAACACTGAAATTTGTTCTTAGGTAGGTTCTAATACTAAAATCAACATCCTCAAATAAGCTTTTCTTTTCATCAAACAATACATTATAAACATTACCTCAAATTCGGCTAACTGGTACCTACTTAGGATTCTACAGGGCAGTTAAGGATCATATTGCCAATATAGAGCTACTGAAACAAACTATGACACAAACCACACACACCATAAACACTTGGAAGTATTAATCATAATATCATTTCATTTCAAGTCAAATAAATTTAAGATATGGCGAGCTCCACTCGAGCAATATAACCCAAACAATGGCAAAAAAGAATAACTCCGAATAACGGTTTTCCCTTGTAGCAAGGAGTGATGCTGGTATAGGCATGGCAGGTATGAGTGTATGACCCTCAAGACACAAATGTATAATACCTACACACTTTATCTCTTCTAATTACAAAATGTGATTATGTGATTATGTGATCATGATTAATAACTAATCATGTAATCATACTACAAATGGAACTTTTTATTATATACCGAAGAAGTGTTTAGTATAAGTTTCAAGCAAAAACAGTTTTCTGTAGTTAAAGTAATTTGGAGGATACTCTCAAACCTGCCTAACATCATCTGGGTTCGTTTAACTGCTAAATGGCTTCACATATTGCAGTGACCTCTCAAAAACTCTCCAGAGAGGAATCAAATTCAAGTTAAGCTCGCAAGGTTGTTCAAATAGTAAGCTAAATATGAGAGAGAGCTTACTGAGAAACTTGATTCATGGGATCATCAGACATCTGGTGAAGTTGTTCGTACTTACGATCAAGGATAAAAGCCACTTCCCAATTCATTAACCATTTGACCTTGAGAAATTCTAAAAGAAATATCAAATTGGTAAAATAAAACTCAACGTACCCAAATCAATTCAATATATATATATATATATATATATATATATATATATAATATATATATATATATATATATATATCTATATATATAACATCTAAAGTTAGTGCAACTCAACTTCATGGAACCTCCAAGGCTTGCTTCGCTTGGTTTTAGTTCTTCGGGTGAAAGCCAGAAACACTTGTCCTCCATAGTCCCTAATAATTCCCCCAAAACCATCACTACTACGTGTTATCAAGCCACCTGAATTTAGCTTTTATAGGTTTGATCCATTCTGATTATATGTATACAATCCAAGCTTCGTTATGTAGCAAGCCTTTACTACTTACTCAATCTAGAACTTTTTTAAGCTGCCTTCGAAGGCACTCTTCCTTAGCATGCAGTATCTTTTAATTTGTTTCACATGTTATAAAACCAACTGAATGAAATAAAATATAATTAACCAGCAACATGTGAAATAAACTTTCCAAAAACATTTACAATCAATTGTTGCTAAAATAAACTAAATGTTATGATTACAAATTCAGATACCATAACGGCATTGAAATAATAAGAATATATGCCTTTATTTTTGTAGTTTCTTGCTTTCACACTTAAGTTCAACACAAAGGAGAGGAAGTAAATAGAAGTCAAAGATGCTCAAACCAAACCAAAAATCTGAAAAAACGGGAATGAAATAAATTAGGGAAAAGTTACATATGTATGAAATATATGTTAGTCCACTGTCACATTGACCATCTAAAAGCGTAGGGATATAATTCATTGAAAGGTGGATTGTAATTCATCCGATATATATATATATATATATATTATAAAGTAGAGAAGGCTGTTTTTTTAGATTTGTCTAGATATCCATGAATACCTGAATATATAAAATCGTGCATACTTTTCAATTTGGGTATTAATCAATGATATGCTTTACTGAAAGCATATACAACCAAGTCAAGTAGAAATGCTTGTATGAAGTAGCTTGGGAAGATAATCAAGAATCAACAATTAAAATACACCTTTTCAGACACATGAAAATTAAAGTAGCCTACCACCAAATCACATGAATTTTTGAAAACATGAAAAATAAAAATAAAAAAAAATGTACCTGGTCTAGCTAGAGTTTGGTCCTCACGTTTTGCCTCATCTATAGCAAGCCTAGTGTACAAACATTGAGCTCCTCAAAAATTCTTCAACATAATTGATTTCTTCTTGTGCTTGCCAATCACTTTTCTAGCTTGTTCCAATTTCTTCAAATCCTAATAAAAGAAAATTAAGTGATTAAATGACTAACAAAAAAAAGTTTCATAAAAAGATGTTTGTAACATTTGAACCAAATAGTTGAATTGCAAACTTAGAAAAAAAAAATGGCTAATTCCAACTATTAAGTAAAATTTTCACAATTTGAGAAGTAGGCATAATCTGTTTGATGGTAGTTGAATGTTGTGCCTTTTATTAGTTAAAAGTTAGAACTCCTTATAACTAAGAATTGTGGTGGTGTTGGCTATATATGGCTGTTGCATAACGGTAATGCCACTTTCTAAACCTAACCCTTGATTTCACTTGGCCACTTGCTACTGATACATTTAGTTTTCCACCTTCTCTATTCCAAAATATTCTCTTAAATTGACTTAGAATTTCTAACAAACCAACCTGTTCTGAGTCGGGAATTAAGTTTCTTAATACTGTGCAAGCACATTATGGTGATAATGAAGCCTATTGTGCCCATTAGGTCGTAGAGACCTAATTATACCACCTAATTAATTAATACACACCCACCTAATTATACATACTATATTTACACAAAACTTCAAATAACACACCCATTTCTAGAGCTAATGATCAATCCACCATATAGATCATCGATACAAAGAAAGGAAATCGAGAAATAGACATCACCTTGAAGAATTAGGGCTTGCCAAGTAGGCTTATATCTATATAACGCGTGTAGCAACATCGAGCATACATAAGAGAAAATCTTGTCACACTACTACATCATCGAATCAAAAGTCAAATAAAAGGATTATATAAATGAAATAGAGTGAAAACGCAATAAAAGAAAGATAACATGATAGTGGTTGTATACAACACCTTGAAGGCAGCAACATAAACAACATGGTCATAGAACGATCCCGGAGCTATAGACAACAACTTTAATGTTATAATGTTTCTTCTTCCCCTGCTGCAATGTCACATTGTTATATAACTTCAAAGTCACATTTTACCTTCATGTATGATACTCTATCTAGATTATCATTGACCACTAAGACACTAATCCTTAAACCATTTCGATGCTTTGGTATGTCACTTTCCTAAACCTGTACATGAATTAAACTCTAACTCATACTGAATAGTACATATTGTAACATGACTAAAAATTTCCAAAAATATCAAAACAAACACCTACATTACAACAAATTAAGTAATAATTATCAATATAAATTTGTCTTAAATCCAATATTCAAACAAAATTATAGCTTCTCTAAAATTCCAACAAAAAAAACTCAATCCCTTTATGCCATTGCTGATTCCAAACACAGGTCAGTTCATGTAATACAACCACATGCAAATTAAAACTGAAATTGAAGATTGTGAAAAAAAAATAAAAAATAAAAATAAAAATTGTTAATTGTTTGAACTGACTAGAAGGACATTGGTGCCTTTTTCTTCGTTGTATTATAACGGAAGCCACAATTGTTTTCAAAGCATTGTGTCCAACATCCCATCAAAATGCAAACATTTACAATATAACTTGCAAAGTAAAATGCCTAGATACTTTGATTGCTGATCTTCTTCTTTTTTTTTTTTTTTTTTTTTTTCCAGTTAGAAGAATTCATTAAGCAACTCGAGATGTAAACTAAACATCCAATCAAAACCATTAGAAAACGCTAATAAAAATTAATGTGATTACAAATAAATGCCAAATTACAACTAAGTCATAAACGATAAACAACTCAGAGATATAAAATCATACCTTTCTTCTTCTTCCAAGAAGTAACTTGGTAGAGTATATTGCACATGCCCTTAGCATGTCTGGCTGTTACTGATTGTGAGAGTAAAATTTGTTAGAAAAATGGATTTGCACAAATCCATTGAGATATGAATGAGTAATTTGTCTCCCAAGTTATCCCATATTGAGATGAAATGGGTTTCTCTTGAAACAGTACGTAAAGTGAGAAAAAACCTTTTTGAAATGGTGCACTGCCGAAAAGGTGCGACCTTTCGAAATATGCACTGGTTCGAAACAGTGCATCATGCCGAAAAGGTGTGACCTTTCAAAATAGGCACTGGTTCTAAACATTGTTTTATGCCGAAATAGTGTGTCCTTTCGAAACATGTGACTTTTCAAAGAGTTGCTTACTTTTTCCCAATAGTCACTGTGTTGTTTTGAAAAGGCACTACTCACCTATAAATAGTGGATGAATTTGGAGAGAAAGACATACCATATCACACAGAGTTCTGATCTTTCTTTTCTCCCTCTATTCTTAGTCAAATACTATGTTGTGTTCGCTGAGTCTATAGAATTGAAGTGCTAGCTTTCTATAGAAGGAAATCCGTTCTATCCTGGGAGATAGTTTCCTATCATCTTTCAAGCATCGTGAGGGGGGAAATATGTCTTAAGGACATAGTCTTGGCGCCATATGGTTTGGGTTTAAACAAAGATGGTTCATTGAACATGGGTGGAATTAAAGTGAACTTGATGAAAAGGTGTGACTGTTTGAAAAGGCAAACACTTGGAAAGCAGAACCAAGATATTTCGAACAAGACACCGGCCTGTTGGTAAGATAAGGTTCAAAACTTGGAGTTTTTGTGACTCTTTGTGAACATAACCAATAACCAACAGAAGTACTAAATGGTTGACTATTCAGTCTTGTGAATGTCAACATACTTGTAAGCAAAATTGACGTCTTAGAAGTGTTTTCGACACTATATGAATGATATGTACGTGACATTCTTTAACAAGACGCCTCACTTGAAAAACATATATCTAAATGGTTTTCCAATTTATTAACTTTGTCATGAGAAATTGAAAAATGTGGGGGATTATGTATCTTCTTGAATTAATCAATTCAAAATTGGAAATTTGTTGAAGCATTACTCAAAAGACATCAAATGTGGTGTTTTACTCTAGGAGAAATGCATAAATTTCAAGGAAATCCTCATAGCAAACGTGCATAGCAAGGTTCACTATGGAATTAGAATTCATAGCATTGGACAAGGTTGTAGAAGAAGTTGAGTGACTTCGAAATTTCTTAGAGGGTATTCCAAAACTGGGCTAAACCTGTGCCAGCAATGTGTATACATTGTGACACCAATCTGCTATTGGTAGAGCATAAAGTAGCATGTATAACGGGAAGTCTCGACACATACGTCGTAGACATAACACTGTTAGATAATTGCTCTTAAATGGAGTTATCTCAATTGACTATATAAGGTCAAAAGATAACATTGCGGATCCGCTTACAAAAGGTTTAACAAGAGAGCAAGTGAAAAGATTATCAAGGGGAATGGGCTTAAAGCTTTTGAGATAATCAACCAAGAGTCCTTATAATGGAAAAACCAACCTAGTTGATTGGAGATCCCAAGATCTAGGTTCAAAGGGCCAACTGAATTATTTCTGTGACTCAATTAGCACTGGAGAGTAATAATATACTATAACCCATTTCTATATAAGACAGTGCATATCTGCCGCAAGAACCAGGATAAGTCAAGCTTTTAATGATTTACTATATCTTGGAAAGTTATGTTATCCAAGTGGAGTATTGCAGGATACTCTTTATAGAAATCACCTATATTAATGCGAAGTGGGGCCACTTTTATGAGAATTTTAAGGCAAATGTCTCAAAAGTACTATGTGAAACCAAGAAGTGTTCAAGGCTAAAATTAACACAAACGTGAGAACCAACAGTATTCGAGGAGGTACTGCGTGAAGATGATTGTCTAGGTTTATACAAACGGCTGACAGTTCAAAGACATTAATTGAAGTCTACTTATTGTCCAATTAAATCCGATCGTCTTTCACTAAGGCAAGTTCAAGGCCTCCCATGCTACTTGACCTGATGCGGTATCTTTTCATTTGTAAAAGAACAGAAATCCGATGTTTATGATAGAAGAAGCCAAATTTTCATTCATATGGGGGATTGTTAGAAAAATGGATTTGCACAAATCCATTGAGATATGAATGAGTAATTTGTCTCCCAAGTTATCCTACATTGAGATGAAATGGGTTTATCTTGAAACAGTACGTAAAGTGAGAAAAAACCTTTTCGAAATGGTGCACTGGTTCGAAACAATGCATTATGCCAAAAATGTGCAACCTTTTGAAATATGCACTGGTTCGAAACAGTGCATCATGCCGAAAAGGTGTGACCTTTCGAAATAGGCACTGGTTCGAAACAGTGTTTTATGCCGAAATGGTGTGTCCTTTCGAAACATGTGAGTTTTCAAAAAGTTGCTTACTTTTTCCTAAGAGTCACTATGTTGTTTCGAAGAGGCACCACTTACCTATAAATAGTGGATGAATTTGGAGAGAAAGACACACTAGATCACACAGAGTTATGATATTTCTCTTCTCCCTCTGTTCTTAGTCAAATACTATGTTGTGTTCACTGAGTCTATAGAATTGAAGTGCTAGCTTTCTATAGAAGGAAATCCGTTCTATCTTGGGAGATAGTTTCCCATCAATCTTCAAGCACCGTGAGGGGGAAAATATGTCTTAAAGACATAGTGAATCTTCACTAGGCTCGGATTTAATCATTGGTAAATTAAGGTCATTAGTTGAACTAAAAAGTTTGTTCGTTTGTTGAACTAAAAGTTTGTTCATGATATATTTATTATATCAATTTGATTTTCTTGTTTACTTAACAATAAGTATATTTTTGGAATAAGTTTCCTACAAAATTCATGTTGGAACAGTTGAGAACAATTTGAATAGGGAGGAAACACTCACGCTTACCACAATAACTGGTTCCTTTTTTTGACAGTGGGTCGCTCTTAATTTCTTCATTCATTTTTTGGAATTTTTTTTCCTTTGATGTGAGAAAGGATTGAAGAGCTTTTGATGAAGTTGAGTGAAACAACACAGAAGATATGAGAATATAATATATAAGCTGTAACTGGAACTTTATGATGAGTAACAGTTTAAGTTGTAGAAAGTATATAGTATATATGAATACCTGCAAATCTCATAGTTCGAACTAACACAAATTAGCGAATAACAGAATCAAATGTTGAGTACCATTTTCATATTAAGTCTTCATAAGCTTCTTCATCGGATAGCTCATCAAAACACTGCAAATCAAGCTGGTAGCGGAGGATACCTCCAATTCCACCGAATCCTCTGCAAAACTGAGAACCCTCTCGAGTTTTTAGTAATTGAGTTTTGGGTTTGACGAAAGATTGGGTTTTGTTTTTTCTTTATTGGGTTCTTAATTACTAAATTACTCCGGGTGTACTGCTCAAATAATGGCGTAGATTTTTTTTTTTTTTTTCCAAAACACATAAAAAGACAAATTTGACTTATATTAAATTAGAGAGCAGCCCAAATTAAGGGTTATTTTGGTAAGAAGGCGAGTAATTATTTTTCTAGTAGGGACTATCTTGAGAGAATGAATATTAATATAGGTAGGATTATTATGGTAAGAAGTAAACTGTAGGTGTCTTGCGTTGGGAATTTTGTATGCAAACAGAGTTGTTCTGACCCTGACTGTTGATAGCAATGCAATTTTGAACAGCTGGTCTTGAATGTATTTCTCAATTGTTTGTCTTCCTATGTCTAAATTTATACGTGGAGTTGAGATTGCTATGCTGCAATGTCTAAGCAGTGTTTCTAATCAATGTTACAAATGATGGCGTAGTTTTCAAGAGTGTCAATTTGAGATAGATGGTGATCATAACAAAGGAATAAAAGAGAAAAAAAAAAAAAAAAAAAAAGTTTTAACTTGAGTATTGTTAAAATCTTGTTATTTCTCCGCCATTGGATATCCAAAATAACTTTTTATGCCTCATTCTATTTCTTCATATATACTTGGAGTTACCATAGCAAGCTTATAAGTATATTAGCTTTACGATTGGGATGATCTCCCTTTTCTAGTGTTTTTCTTTGTTGATCGATATGCACTTTTTGCAGCCTGCATGAAATATTCAGAACTTGTTCTAACACAAGTTATTTGTGTTAAAACCAAGCCATTGTTTTATTATAGTTTAACTCAAGCTGACTTGGTTGGGGAGGCTAATTTGCACGCTGATTATATCATCTTGCAGACCAGCTCTTGAGTAAGAGAGCATTGCTTGCCTTTTGGTGGATGTGATTTAATTCCCTAGCACTGTATCTATAGATGTCGGTGGTAGAGATGTACACCTTGGGATTGAATACCCATGGAAACCCTTATCATGTGCCAAATGTATGAGATTTGGTCATAAAACTAGCAAGTGCAGTAATGTTACCCCTGCTGCACCTAACACTTCTAGGACTGCAGAACAAGGAGTGGAGAGTGACACTAGTACTTCAATTGATGAAGGGGTTAATGGGCAACCACCAATTCAGGTGGTCATTCAAACTTTAGAGCAACGAACATCCTCTTGTGTGGAGGAATCAAGTGCACCCATGACAGTGGTGGTAGTACCAGCTCCAGTAGCTCTTTTAAATGGTATTGATAGTGCTAAGGTTGCTGCTACTAGAGCTCAAATAGTAATGCCTGTGCATGTAGCTACCCCTGCTACTAGTGGTGCTCACGCTATCATTGGAGATGCACCTTTTACTCGGCAAAACTCAAGTGGTGCTATTAGAACTCTTGCCTATGACTGACTCAAATAGACAAGGCGGAGATCACTTAAATGCTGAAAACCAAGTGCAAACTTTTTGTTGCAAATATTGCTAGTGGAAACTTCTATACCCCATTGGTAGATGAACCAAATGGTGGGACAAGTGAACGCCATAATAGTAACTTGAACAGCCCTGCAAAGTCTCAGGAGCAAGTGATCAATGAAGCTCATCTCATTCTCATGCTGGTGAACTCAAGGGCACCAGGGAAGAAGATGAAAGGGGATTCACCCCGGTCGTGTCAAACAATAAGAAAGCAAAGCAGGCCAAGAGAACTAGTGGGTTGAAGCAGTCCCATGTTTCACCACCAAACACTAGATCTGAGCAGATAGAGTAGCTATGGATAGAGGCAGTGCTACTGAGTTAATAGCTGAATTTGAGGAAGGTAAGTCCGCATTGGCGTGAAGATGGATCTTTTCCGATAGTGCATTTTATAGGTTCACTAACTTAAGCCACTTCACCGCCTTCACGGTGGATAGTTAGCTAGTTTTGTTTGTGTTTTCGGTGTTCAAGTTAGGCTTCACAGCCATGTACATTATCTCCCCCCCCTCTTTATCATTTATAAAAAAATTCAGCTTACAGAAAAAGTGGATGTGCTTTAACAGTGTGAAAACCCATGAATTGTTCCTTGTAAGTATCAACTTTTCAGTCTGCTTTTATATTCCCTGCCCCTGGACTTTTTTTTTTCCTCTCTTTCTAGCCAACAGAAACCATCGATTTATTGATTTATCAAACACTGACAACATCCCTTGGACACATACAAGATATTACTTCATCAAACAATCTAGCACCAGATTCCTTACAATGGACTAGCTCCTTGTATTGCAAGCCAATCAGCTTAAAATATCCGGTTCAGTACTGTATTTTTTTTTTCCTGATAACCAACTATGGTTCAGTACTGTTTTTGAGAATGCTTATATTGTTAAGAAAATCTAATGAAGATATGGGGCAGGATGAAGTCTACACTCTGGTGAATAGTACTCTTACTGTTAGTGCTTTCACGGTTCTTCACAAAATCAACTTCCAATAGTATGACAACTAGTTTTCATATTTTTGCGTGTAGGCTGGAGCTCTGGACAATATTGTTAGGACATTTAGGGTTGGGATTGTTGAACTTAAACTTTCTGTGGAAGAGCTAAGGTATTTTCAAAATTGTTGTCTTTGATATATTATGAATGTGGATAAGCACCTTTTAGATTCTTTTAAATTTTATGTGTCTATGTTGGCACCAAAACTGCAAATTTGGTCGAGTGGTATGGCCTGGTTCAGGCAATGTTATAACTAGTTTGGCGCTTTGTTTTCTCTAATTTTCCTGGTCTGATCCAAAGTAAATCCATTCAACCTAATAGGGTAGTAGAATGGACCTGATGGATTACTATCTATACGTATAGTAGAAATGACAATCGTCAGTAGCCTACTTTATAACCCCAGGGAAATGTGGGTCAATTCCAAAGCTGACCCTCCGTAGTGATATGCAAATCCTAAAGTGTGGTGGCAAGTTCCTTACACATTGGATGTGCTTGAAATCTATACTTGCAATGCTCTCCTGAATAGAATTTGAACTAGAACAGAGAAGATTAGCATGGCCCCTGCGCAAGGATGGCTGGCACAAATTTTGAGAATTGGTTCAAATTTTGCATATAAAAAATTATAGAAAAACACGAAAAAGTGGTTGCCCACTGCCTAAAGCCCTACCAAAATAGATGCAAGTACTGATAAGGTTCTTTGCAGTTCTAAAATGACAGAAAAGTTTTTCTGGATTTGGTGGAAATTTTGGGTGTGAAACGGAACCATTTACCAAGACATCCTGTTGTAGCTCACAACTTCAGATTTTAACCAGGATAACTTTTGAATTTGCAGTAATACCAAGCATAGGCAGAGGGTAAGACAAGGAAGTAGGAAAAAAAAATCATTAGATATTTATGTAGGTGATAAGTATCAGACATAAGTTCACATTCTCTAGTTATTTTCCATTGGCATGAAACTTCAAACCTTGCTGAGTAGAAATTATAATTGTGGCATACTGTTTGCTGAATCTAGGACAGAGCGGGTCTGGTTACAGCACATGTGGAGGCTCAAGTTGAGAGCTCTGCCAAAGAAAGCGTCCGATTAAGAAACTCAAAGAATGGTTGGCAAGTGAAAATTTAAGGTTTAACTTGTGAGGATTTCCTGATCTCAAAGATATATGCCAATCTTTTCTTTTGGTGATATGTGGTTCTGAAGAATTATTTAAGCTATGGTTTTGTAATTTTGTTTGTTGTCTTTGAGCTTTTGCAGACCTCATAGTTAGGCATGTAACCCCCATTAGTTCTAACAGGTGAAACTATTTTAAAAAGGTTCAAGGTTTTTTGGTGTACAATACAGCTGTAGATCGAAAAAGAAATGACAAGGAAAGTATCAGCTTAGCAGGAAGCAGCAGTAGGCATAACTGTAGAACGATCTTGTATGTCCCAGGTATGTTCAGTTGTTCACAATGTTGTGCAGTATATGTGTGAAGGTTTTTCTGTTGTAAACTTGAAGTCTGTTTGCTATTTCTCCCAACATATTTGCCAATCTATCTTCAAGTATAGTTATACTAATAGAGTAGATTCTCGTGGAGTCATGGCAATGACCATTCTCATCATGGTTTGTTGTACCGACATATTAAACCTTCAATATTATCAGTATATTAAAAAATGCTCTTATGGAAGAGCTTTAATCTGCTAAACTCTTAAAATGAGTACCGCCACCACAAGGTGAAACAAACATATCTAAGGTAGTGGATCCGAACGATGGAATAACCTGATATTTTCTGGGTATTTGGACATGGATTCAGGGATCATCATATTCCAGCTTTACATTCATTTGCAGCCATTTTCATTGTGGGATCCATCAGATGTAAGTTAGGGGAAAGGAGATATAGAAATAGTGTGCCACTGATAGGATCTTTGCCCGTCAAGTGTTGGTTCAAAATGGTCTTAAGTGCGATAGGTAAATGTGAAACTTTCTCTCAATTGGCAAGTAAATAATGCTCTACAGAAAGCATAACAATATCTTAAGAATACTGTACTTGGGTATAACAATGGTATTTCTGTTGGAATTAGAACTGTTGAAATGTTAATTATGTGGTGCTATCAGTCTATAACTACTCTGTATTGCAAGTGGTAGCTGTATCTTTCTGCAAACACAATGGAAGAAGTAAGAAAACAATATCCATATTTCGTTTTGTGATAGAAAGGCCTGTGCTGTTAAAGAGCTGACTTAAGATGAAATATATCAATTGAGTTATTTAAGTATAATGAGAGCAAACTATTTTTGTCTGATCCACTCCATGCAAATGGAAGAATTGTTCTTCCATGGTATAGTAGATGCAACCCTAGGAGCATTTTCTATAATTCGTGCAAGTAGACAGAATTGGGTGGTGTGATCTTACTTCCGAAGTTTGGACATGCATATATCATGTCTGCCAATACTTTGTCCAGATAATCTAGGGCTGAGAACTTGGGAAACAATACTGTACCATTCATCAGCATGTGTTCTCTCAAGTCTTCCAGTATTTAGGTTGCTTCCACCAATTTAATTGAGAAGATCAACCTCCGGATGGACCGTATACCTTGGTATTAGGATGAAATGTTTGGAGTTGGGATTATATTTCCACATCTGACTTAAGCGGATATATAGCAAAATCTACTTGAGGGTCCATGTGTTAGGAGGCAATAGTAGTTACTTCCTTGAGACTCAGGCACACAAGGTTGGGATATATGCAATTGGAAAGTTTGTATTATCGACAGAATACCCAGGTTTCGTGAAGGACATTTTATTTTAGTACCGCTAAGAGACTTCATCAAAAGAGAATAAGGATAAATGAAAGAATTTTAGAGGATGTGTTATATCCAGTTGTATTTTATAGGGGAAGAATCATCAGTCTTGTGAAAAATCTGTCCACATATTGGAAAGGAAAAGACATTATAGTTGTTATCAGGAGTTCAGGACAGATTTTCTTTTTTTCTTTTTTTTCTCTCTTCAAACCAGCTGACCACTTTCATCAACTGCTTAGGGACCTGTGAGGCTGTGAACTTTTGCATTTCCATTTTCACTATTTGAGATTTTCATTAAGATTAATTTTCGATAAGATATTGTTCATTGAGACGGTGACCTGGGTGAGCTTTGCTTTGATAATGCTGCAGCTGTCAGTCGTGTGGCAGAAACTGGATGAGTCACAAGCAATGTTAAAGGCCAAGCCGAAAGCCAAAGTTTTATATTATTGAGTACTAAAACTTGATTTCCTGATTGAAACTTCTTGAAGGGAGAACTTCTTTGGGGATGATATTTTTTATTAATGTACTACGTAATGATGAAATGGATTAGTTTAGACTAGCGAGTAGGTACTCGTAGTTATTTACTCATTTCTCGAGCAGCTTTATCTCCATATAAGAACTGCGGTTGATTTTAATTTTCACTTTGGCAGAATGTAAAATCCACACGTGCACACACTATTCTTTCTTCTTGTAATACTTACATTTTCCTTCCTTATCTTCATGCTTTCTAAGAAGGGATTCCTCATTACAGCAATAATGTATTTTGTAGGTGGTTCCCTAAGTGCTGCAGCCTTGGTTGTGAAAGATGCAGTTGAGAAGTCATTGAGGTTGGCAGACTTGAAAAAAAATTAAATGAGGGAGAGAGAGATTGGAGGATATGGCTATCAACTAAAGTCTTTTACCCGGAAGGATTTGCAATGTCGTCAGAACAGGTCGAGATATGTATACTGTCCATGGCAACGGCTGGGACAACTTTTTTGGCCAAGACACAAGAACATAGTTCACAAGAAATGGAGCTTTCATGCCCCTTATTCAAGTAGACAACATTATTTACTTCTTTTCTATTTAGTAACTGTGTCTTCAAGGTAGGTACGGTAAATGTCTTTTCCAGGCCGTACTTCTTGAAAATTTTGATGGTAACTGGATTCTTGAAATTTGCCGATGATCTTATATGTTCATACACAGGTTCGCACTTCTGGCTACCAAGCAAAGTGGGAACTTCTTGTGCATTGTGAGGCCAAATGCTTCTTCCATGTCCACGCTCTTTCTTTCTAGCCCATTGGAAGGGAGTACGACGAGGAATTAAACAGGGGAAAGACTAGATTCCATGCACTGCTTCAGGAAACACAGGAGCTATTGGGTGGATTTAGTAGTGCCGACTTCTTTCCATGGCTAAGATGGATTCACAAGCTTGATGGCCTAGATACAAAGCTTGAGAAGAATTTTCGACAATTGGATAAGTTCTACGATGAAGTAATTGAGGATCACCTTGACCCCAAGAGACCTAAACCTGGAGTAGAAGATCTTGTTGATGTTCTGCTCCGACTTCAGAGAGATCCTACTCAAAGGAACAGCCACAGCCTAAGTAGTGATCAAATTAAAGGAGTCCTCGCGGTCTGTTATTACTCCTCTTTTTTCTTATATTGTCTTGTATTTATCAACTGAAACAAATAATTTGTGTTTCCTATACCTCTATGGGAATTACAGGACATGTTCATTGCTGGAACTGATACATCTTCAGCAACACTGACATGGACTATGACAGAGCTCATCAAGAATCCAACAATGATGAAGAAAGCACAAGGGAAGTGAGACAAGTTGTGAGGAAGGAAATTAATGGTGGAAGAAACTGATCTTCCTCAACTGAACTACTTTAACTTAGTAATTAAGGAGGCAATGAGGCTTCACCCTCCTGCTCCACTCTTAGTTCCAAGGGAAACTACAGAAAACTGCAAAATTCAAGGATATAACATTCCAGCAAAAACAAGGGTGTTCATCAATGCCAAATCAATCGCAACCGATCCAAGAATTTGGGACAATCCAGAAGAGTTTTGGCCAGAGCCGTTCTTAGATACTTCCAATGATTTTATGGGGAAGGACTACAAATTCGTACCATTTGGATGTGGCCGGAGGAGTTGGCCTGGGATTTACTTTGCTTTAGTACTCATAGAACTTGTTCTCGCAAATCTTCTACATTGTTTCAACTTAAATTAATGGTACCGTAAGAAGATGCAATCAAAGCAATCATGAGTGCTACTTCTTCTTCCCTCACGGTTCGTAAGGATTGAACTCTCTTTGTGCTTAGTGTTGGGTTGTTGGAACCGTCGAGCTTTGCTCCGGTTGTCCGTATACCACACTCGACCTTTGCACCTGATGAAGAGGCGACCTTCTTCGTCCATAAGCCTTCTCTTCTCGTGCAATGATGTCCGAAGAAGAAGCGTAAGCGCCTGCCTAAAAAGCGACTCGCTCATGATCTAATGAAAAGGCGCCTTCTTAAGCCGCCAGCACTCGTCATGATCTAATCACCTATAATTAAGCTCCGAAATTGCGGCCCAAGCCCATTTTACTTCCCCTTTGTCTATGTACACCTATATAAAGGAAATAGATTAGGGTTTTGAAGTACAACTTTGAGAGATTCATTTCTAGGGTATTGTGGGAGCTCTATTGAGCTAGGGTTTGAGTGAGGCCTCTTCTTATTGATTCTTGATCTCTTGTAAACTCTCCAATCTTTGTTATAAAGGAAACTTCGGCTCTTGTGTGTGGATGTAGGTAACATTTACCGAACCACCTAAAATTTCCATTATTATTGTTGCTATGAATTGTGATGATATTGTAGTGGTTTTGCTTTGTTGAGGTTGTTGTGATAACTACCAAAGTCTTGGGTGGGTGATTTCCTTGGTGTGATCTCCAAGTTGAAATCATTTGGGATAGAAAGTAACTAGATTGAAGGTGTGACTTTCTAGTGAAATCTCCCAACAAGTGGTATCGAGCACGGTTTTGAATCATTGGAACAAGGTGTGTGAGGAAAGACTCCACCTTTAGCACGAGAGAGCTAGGTGTTTGAAGAAATTCCTCGAGAAGTTCTCCACCGTTGTTTTTGGTTAAGAGAGTCATGGCGACCGAAAAGGAAAGCACAAGATAGAGAAGTTTGTGGAACAAACCGGCTATTGGAAGATGCAAATTGAGGATGTTCTCTATCAAAAGGATTTGATGGAAACATTGATATGTGAAGGATGAGATTCCGCAAGATAAATGAGATTTGCAAGATAGAAAGGCCTTGGCCACAATCCGATTGAGTCTTTCGAAGTCGGTAGCCTTCAATATTAAGGCCGAGAAGGCGGTAAGAAGTCTCATGGAGGCACTTACTACGATGTATGAACAACCCCGCCTTGAACAAAGTCTATTTGATCACCAAGCTATTTAGTATGAAAATGTTGGAGGGACCTCCTTCAGGATCACCTAAATGAATTCAACCAAACTAAGGACCAATTGGAGTCGGTTGAGATTACATTTAGTGATGAGGTGCTAGCTTTGGCGATACTTGGACAATTGCCTCCAAGTTGGAATGCGACTATGGCGGCTATTAGTGGCTCTCGGGAATGACCAAGTTGAAGTTTGAGCACGTTGTTAGTATGGTACTAAGCGAGGAAACCGGAGGCAAGGATTGTCCGTCATCTTCGGGATCAACTTCGTGGTCGGCATTGGATCGGAGGGAAGAAAGTCAAGCAGAGTCGTAGTAAGAAGAAGTGGAGGGAGATCGAAATCTCAAGCCTCCCGGTTGCAAAGCGTTGAACACAAACCTCGAGACATGAGTGAAGTGGTGTGCTATAATTGTGGTAGGCCGGCCACTATAATTGCAATTGCACCAAGAAACAAGAAACAACAACAACATTAATAAGAACAAGAAAAGAATCAAGAAGCTAATGTTATTGAGATGGTAGATGACGCTTTGATATGTTGTGGATGGAGCACAAGAAGGAGTCTTGGGTACTTGATTCGCCGCATCTTTCCATGCTACCTCACATCGAGAGTTCCTTGAGAACTACACCGAAGGTGACCTTGGAACGGTCTTTTCGGTGATGACCAACCTTGTGACATTGTCGGCAAGGGTGATGATGCATATCAAGATGAATGGCTCGTCATGGTTATTGAGGGACGTCGGACATGTTCGGATTTGAGGAAGAATTTGATTTACGTGGGGCAATTGGCAAGTGAAGGATTTGTTCTGATCTTTACCGGTGATACTTGGAAGGTCTCGAAGGGTTCATTGATTGTTGCAAATGGTAAGAAAGATGGTACTCTACATGATTGCACATGGTTGTGAGTCGATTGCCGTGGGCAACATGGCAAAGAGGATCGAATGTTTGGCAACCGGCAGACTTGGTCACATGAGTGAGAAAGGAATGAAAATCCTTCACTCTTCGGTAAACTCCCAAAGTTACTGATCATTTGAAATTGACCGTGAGCTGTGTATTTGGAAAGCGAAAGCGGGTGAGGAGAATGGGTGGACTCTCAAAAAGCTAGAAGGCTTGAGTTGATACATAGATGTCCGGGGGCTAATGTCTCTTCACTTGGCGGAAAGTCATATTTTGTGACTTTCATTGATGACCATACTAGGAAGGTGTGGGTCTATTTCTTGAGAGACACAAGTCGAAGTATTTGAAGTGTTCAAGACTTGGAAGGCCATGGTTGAGAATGAGACAAGCTTGAAAGTAAAAGAATGAGATCCGACAACGGTGGAGAGTATGAGGATTCAGGTTTTAAAATCTTGTCGACAATGGCATCAAGATGGAAAAGACTTTGCCGGGGACACCTCGTGAGAATGGGGTTCGAAGCGGATGAATAGAACAGCGATGAGAGAGCTAGGTGTATCGCATTACACTAGCGAGGCTTTTGCCAGTTAAGGGCTGAAAGTGTTAGCAGCCAGACTTACGATCAATAGAGGACCATCAGTGCCTTTGGATTTTAAGATTCCAGAGGAAGTGTGGAGCGGGAAGGATGTGAACCTTTCCCATTTGAAGGTGTTTGGTTGTGTGTCCTATGTTCACATTAGTGACCAAGCTAGAAGCAAGCTTGATGCTAAGTCACTAAAGTGCACCTTCATCGGCTATGGCGGTGATGATTTTGGGTATCGCTTTTGGGATGATCAAAATCGGAAAATCATTCGTAGTAGAGATGTTGTGTTTAATGAAAAGGTGATGTATAAGGACAGAGATGAAGCACAAACCAAGGAATCGGGTACAGAGAGAGGCACAGAGTATGTTGAGTTGGAAGACTCGATGTTAGTGGTATAGTGGGAGCTCCAGTCGAGGAGGATCGGTAGTAGTGATTTCGAGAGAATAATGAGGATACCACACCACCGAGTCCATCTCCACCTCGTGCCCCAAAGGAAGACATCCAGCCACATGTACCGAGTTGAGATATCCGCCCTCCACCTATGTGAATTACTTGCTACTATCGATGGTGGCGAGCCTCAATGCTATGATGGAGCATTGGAGGTGAGTGATGCAAGCAAGTGGGAGCTTGCTATGCAAGATGAGATGAAGTCCCTCATCTCTTGTGGCACGTGGGAGTTAGCCAAACTACCCGTGGGCAAGAAGGCTCTGAGAACAAATGGGTGTTTAGAGTCAAAGAGGAACATGATGGTTCCCGAGAGATACAAGGCAAGGCTAGTAGTCAAGGGTTTTCATTGAAAGCGGGCATTGACTTCACAGAGATATTCTAAACCGAATACTATTCGGTCGGTGTTGAGTATTGTTGCATGCCGGAAGATTTGTATCTTGGCGGTTGGATGTTAAAACCGCCTTCCTCCCATGGTGACCTAGTTGAGGAAATTTATATGCAAAGAACCGGAGGGTTTCATCAAGAAGGGTAAAGAGAATATGGTATGCGGGCTCGAGAAAGAGCTTGTATGGTTTGAAACAAGCCCCCTAGAAGCGGTGGTGCAGGAAGTTTGATAACTTCATGCAAGGAAATGGCTACTATAAGTGCAGCGACCATTGTTGCTACTTCAAGAGGTTCGACTCGGCTACATCATCCATTTGCTATATGTTGATGATATGTTAGTAGCGAGTTCGATATGTCGAAATTGGGAGATTGAAAGAGAAGTTAGCAAGTGAGTTCTCTATGAAGGACTTGGGTGCTTGTGAAACAGATTCTAGGGATGAGGATCGGAAGAGATATGAGTAAAGGTATTCGGAGTTGTCTCGGTGAGTATATTGAGAAGGTATTGAAGAGGTTCAAGATGGGTAGTCGCGAAAACCGGTTTGCACACCTTTGGTGATCCACTTCAAGTTGTCCAAGGAACACTCTCCCAAGATTGTTGAGGAAAGAAACTTCATGGCTAAGGTACCATCGCCCTCGCCATTGGAAGTCTTATGTATGCCATGGTTTACACGCGTCCGGATATAGCCCAAGATGGGATTTGTCGATAGATTTATGTCTAATCTCGGCAAGCAACATTGGGAAGCCGTGAAGTGGATATTGAGATATCGAGAGGTACTACAGAGAAATGCCTTTGTTATGGAAGGGTGTTGTGAACCCGCAAGGGTATGTGGATGCCGATTTTGCAGGAGAAGTAGATCCATGAAGAAGCACTCGGTTATGTCTTTACGAGTGGGGTGCACTGCGATGAGTTGGATTTTCGATTCTGAAAGTATGTGGCGTTCTGAGGCAAGCAAAGAGATGATCCGTTCTGAGGGATTGATGGAAGAGCTTGGGATGAAGCAAGAGAGAAGTGTGTTTACGGTGATAGTCGAGTGCTATACATCTTGCCAAGAATTCCGCCTTTCATTCTAGGACCAAAGCACATTGGTCTCCCGGTATCATTTTATCCGATCTCTGTTGGAGGATGAGGTTTTGGCACTTGAGAAGATCCAAGGGAGTGAGAATCCGGCGGATATGTTGACCAAGGCCGTGCCTACTGAGAAGTTGAAGTTGTGTTCAACTTCGGTGGGTCTTCTTGCTTGAAGACCATGATGGATGAAGTGTTTCTTTAGTATATTGGTTTTGGATTGAGTTGTTACAAATTGAGATGTGATGTGCATGAAGAATCTCGAAGGTTCAAGTGGGAGATTGTTGGGTTGTTGGAACCGCCGAGCTTTGCTCGGTTGTCCAGATACCACACTCGACCTTTGCAGACTGATGAAGAAGAGGCGTAGACCCGTCCGTCCCCTTCGCGCTTTCGTCTGATCGCCCGAACGCTTTGTCATGATCTAATGAAGAGGGCGGCTTCGGTTTTCGCTCATGATCTAATGAAGAAGGGCGCCTCACCTATAAAGCGCCAGCTCTCAAGCTCGCACTGCGGCCCAAGCCCATTTTACTTCCCCTTTGTCTATGTACACCTATATAAAGGAAATAGATTAGGGTTTTGAAGTACAACTTTGAGAGATTCATTTCTAGGGTATTGTGGGAGCTCTATTGAGCTAGGGTTTGAGTGAGGCCTCTTCTTATTGATTCTTGATCTCTTGTAAACTCTCCAATCTTTGTTATAAAGGAAACTTCGGCTCTTGTGTGTGGATGTAGGTAACATTTACGAACCACCTAAATCTCGTGTCTCTTTGCATTGTTACTTCCATTATTATTGTTGCTATGGTGAATGATGATATTGTAGTGGTTTTGCTTTGTTGAGGTTGTTGTGATAACTACCAAAGTCTTGGGTGGGTGATTTCCTTGGTGTGATCTCCAAGTTGAAATCATTTGGGATAGAAAGTAGCTAGATTGAGGTGTGACTTTCTAGTGAAATCTCCCAACACTTAGTACTTCCAATACTGTTATCTTCCTAATCTCCCTCCAGTACTCACCGTAAGGTGCAAAAGTTATGTCAGAACATTCGTAATTAAGTTTTTTCGCTGCATACAAGAGAGGTCTACCTGAAAAGACAAGATCATGGGTCTTAAAGATTTCTCTTGCCATATCTGCGGAGGAAACCACAACTGTAGGAATGGAGCCTAATGGAAGAAACATAAGCTGCCCATATATATCCGAAAGTCTTTTAAGAGAGCAATGTGGTAAGCCAGTAAGCTGGTGCAGGTTCCCAATGAGAGGAAGCCTCATTGGACCAGGAGGAAGATTCTCTTTCCCTTTCAGGTTCCTTCTTTGTGTGTAAAACAGCAACAGTGGTATTACGAAAACAAGCAAAAGGATCAGCAGAAAGTTGATGCATACTGCAAATATATAATGCAACCATTCTTCATGCATTTGTGATGATCTATGAGCTTTGTGGAAAAGATGCAGCAAAAACAATGGTGTCTCTCTATTATTCACAGTTTAGTTTCAGCTGTGAACGAATTGTTTCTCACTGAAATCCACTTTATATAACAGAGGTTGTGGCTGATAAGGCATTATATGATTGGTGCACCATGTGAACTTTCCTTTCTCATCGACTGTTGGACACGGCAGCTATACTTAGGTGATTGGCCCCTACCATGCCCCTTGGCAGCACAGAATAGCTATGAATAATGAAGGAGATTTGAAGAAATAAAACGAGTTCGTTATGTTTTGTGTGCATCGGCAATTTGAAAGTGACGCAGCTCATAGTCCAGGCTGTGTTTGGTTCGCTGGAACTGAATTGTAAATGCAGACAGTCGAGAGGGAAGAAAAAATATTCTCTGCATATATTTATGACAAAAAGAAGAATGGGATTTTGAGAAGGGCAGAGCTGATTGGTGTGGATATAGCGTGTAGTAATGTTGTTGTTGGCATGCAAGCTTGAACTTCAGGCAGTGCAACTAGTTGGGGATAGCAAGTCAATCATATCCATTCAGAAACAGTATTGATCTTACTCTTAAAACTGACACCTCCCATGAAAGACATAAATTCATTAGGTTCAGGTGGCTGGTGAGGACTTGGATTTTGCACCCAAACTACTATGATTTCAAATATAACATTTGAAAGTGCAAGACTAACCTGCCGCACAAATATCTGCCGATGCATGGTAAATTGGTTCAGCAAGCCAAAGATAAACTTGCCGCCCTCATCTCGTAGCAAGCAGCCAGCACCAGGATTTCCTAAACTCGATCCATCTGAGTATGAGTTTAAACCAATTATGGGGCGGGAAGATCCAGGATATCATATCGTTTGAATGGATTGAGACACTTTTCTGGAAGAGCTGTCAATACCACTTCCAATTGGGATCGCAAAAGTGTTATGGCAGGAGGCACATCATCTAGCCCAGTGGGCTTTGAAACATTATGTTGGAACAATGTCGCCCGTTAGTTTCGGTTTACCCAAAATATTTGTTTGAAGACTTGAGCAAGGTTTGTCCTATTATGGTCACTCTACTATTATTTCCAAAAGTTTTGGATGAATAATTGTTATTTGATTTTTGTAAGAATAACTTTTGGAGATAGAGCTTAATTTGGGGTGCTAATGTTCTCACCGCACACTTTTGTAGGTTCCCCGTCAAACGTTTGTCATGTCCAATTACCACTTCCACCACCCATTATCCACTCTCTTATTCTCCATTATGTTTTAGGGCATCTCCAATGGGGGGAAAACTGTATAGAGTGGAAATTTTACACTCTAAATGTCAAAAAACTCTTTCCAATGAGAGTGTTATACCGTATATAATAGAGTATTAGTTGATAGAGAGGGTGGGGAATTCCCCCTCTCGCTATCAGCTAATAAAAAGCTCGGGCGACACTTGAACAGACGTCTGAGTAAAAACAAATTCGGACGTTACTTGAAGTGTCGTCCCTATCTATTTCTAAAGTCACAATTTAAAATTTTTAAACTCGGGCGTCATTTGAAGTGACGTCCCACTTTAATTTAAAGAGGGACGTCACTTTCCGAGTTTAAAATTGAATTTTTTTATATTTTTCCATTGGAAACAATAGAGAGTGGATATTTATGGACTCTACAATAATTTACAATTGGAGTAGTAAAATCCTAATGACATCTAGGTGGCGCCTATGTGGAGATGTAATTTTACACCCTCCATTGGAGATGCCCTTAGTAGCCTTTCAAGAGCTCTCGTCTCTTCCAATTAATAAACTACAATTTGGGTTCTCTACTTTCGAATTGCACATGCCAATGGCTTCAACACTTCTTGGGTTGTTAATTCACATGCGTGCTAAAAGACAAGAATGATTAATTTCAATAAACAACAGTTGTAAGAAAATTACATTTTGCTAAAACAGTATTATAATCCAAACAAGCTTGACAATAACCCATTCTAGAAAACTCAAGCTTTGGTAATTGAAGAAATGAGACTTTTTTGCCATTTAACTTTTTAGTAGCAGCTATGTTGCACGGACGCAGACACTGACGCGGCTACTCGGTTATATCTCAAAAAGGTAGGACGTGGACGCGGACGCGATAAAAGACACTGAAATTAATTAATATGTATAATTTTATTTTATATAAATTGAACATTAAAAACTAAATTAAATATATCAATATTCATAAATTCAAAACTATTAAAGATAAATAGCCACAAAATTAAGTTTAATATTTCCTAATCAAACTTTAAAAACATTTCATAACTCTTAACAAAACAAAAAATGGAAAATTTGAGTTTTTTAATATTATTTCGATTTATTTTTTTATTTTTTTGGGTCAAAATCCGCGTCCTGACTGCGTCCGATTTAGTTAACTGCGTCCGACGCCCGTCCATACCCTATCCGCGTCCGACGCGGACATAACCCATTGGTAGGTGCATCCGTGTTTTAGAGAGTAGTAGTTATGAAGAGAAGTCTTGATTTGGAGACTTCACCATACTTTACTATTTAGAGAGGGTAAAATCATATTAGTTGGAAAAATAAAATTCATCTTCATGGTAAGTGTGGATTTTGGAGGTGGATGGCAATGGGGCATGATGCGTAAACGGTCAAGGTCGGTAGGGATATAATAGGCATTTATTATTCTGGGCAGTCACCCTTAATTTGGGACTGTTTTTGTTTTATGAGTTTAATCTTTTAAAACAAAAATTATTCATCCTTAGTAATTCTAACTACAATTGGTAGTTCATTTGTTAATTGGGTCGCCATTGGTAAAATTGGTGGTGTCAATATGACAACCCAACAAATTCTAATAAACTTTTGGATAATGAAAGAAAAGTGCATAGGATATAGGATAAAATGAAAAGATCTAATGAGAATTCATCATCCATAATGAAATCATTACAATCTTCTAATCTATGTGATTAAAAAGACTTATTCAAAGAAAAAAAAAACTTATTTAGATTTGGAAAATGAATTTGAATAAGACTTTAAGTGAGGCTGACCACATGCTCAGTTTGCTTGTACGATATGAACTCTTTGGAAATTTGTTTGTTTGGAACACCAAAAACCACGCTCGTGGGGATAGCGTACAAACTGTAATGACTCCCGAAAAGAAAATATCAAAATTATTGTACGTCTACTTCAATTCTTTATTTATTTCCTTTGTTTCAAGTTTCAAATAATAATCCTCGTTTGACTTCTTGACAAAATAAATCTTAAACACTAACCATCTAATTTCTTCTAATAAGTTTGCAATCCAATTTGCATGCCCAACCCATTTATTTTACAGATCTACCTATCTAGAGATAAAGTTTCAAAATACAAATTTTGTGGTGGTGCAGATGTGTGACGGATATAATTATAGTCAAACTAGTCAAATGTGCAGTCAATGTTCCCTTTTGATTATAACGGAAAAATATTTTAGACATATATGTAGAAGAATAGCAAGAATCCTCTATAACCAAAGCTCGTTGCATTCGCTTTCCACAATTGTATTGTTGCATTTTTTTTTAATGAAAGATATTTGTTGCCTACAATCTCTCAGTTGCATTCTTATTTACTGTTTCTGCTTACTACGAACAATTGTGAATGATTGATGCACACCCAAAACAGACTTGCTTAGGACAACTATGCTCAAACTCCGCGCACTCATGCCTCTCGCTTGTTTAGTTGTCTGTGACAATTGGTATCATAGCCAATCTAACCTCCTATCAAATTGACATCCATGACAAAAGAAAAAAAATCGTTGCACAAAAGATTGCTCAAGATATCAGGAAATGATTCCTCAAACAATCTTTGATGCCTCAAACAAAGAGCACCTTGTGGCATTGGAGACACAAATGCCTACCCTGGCCAAACTCCCATATGGAATTAGCCGGTTAGAAAATCAAGTCTATAACATGATAGACGACCATGAAGTAACCTTTTGATTTAGACTTTTTAACGGAATCATTCACATGGGGATCAATTGTGTCCTTCTCAGTTATGGGGTGGTCGGAATGGTCAATAGTATCATTATTTGAAGTCTCTTTTTCTTTGGGTGACTCTATAGCATAGGAATCAACTATCTCTAATCGTTGGGTCGATACTATCTTCTAAACGTATAATACATTCTTGAAAAGAAAGATCGGAGTAAATAAAAAATTGTTTCTTCCTAAAGTGGTTCATTATTAGTAATTAGACCTATTTCCTTTGATAAAATGTTCAATGGTTTTGGGTCCTCTTGAGTGAGTCCTATTTTGCCTTTGTTCATGAGTTTATCCGAATCTACAACACCACAAGATGATGTCTCTATTTGGATTTTGATATTTGGAGTGGAACAATTAGTTGTTTGCATTTTGGTTCGATACTTTCAATATTTTCCTCTTGTACAATTTTGGTAGGACAACTAGCAGATTTTCTAAGGAAATAAGTTATTAGTTTTTTATTTTGAGTGTGGTCTACATTATCTTTAAGTGTTTGAGGGTTATTGGATTCATATTGATCGTCAATGTATATCCCCAGGTCTATAATATCAGAATCACTAAAATCGGAATTATCCTCAGTATCTAAGTTTATATCCAAATCGTCAACAACTTCTAAAGTATCCCCACCCGTGGTAGTGTCATCTACGATCGCACTGTGGGTCATATTATTTTGTGGATTGGGAGGATTTTGAACTAATTCATCCCGAAAAATTTGGGTGGGTAATTGGTGCTCACCTATGGTATTTATGGATCCCAGAGAATTTTTGACCCCGTAGACGTGGTCATTCCTAACCGGAATTGGGAGAGAATTTGCAGGTTCTTCCACATTCATAAAAAGTGAATTCATTTTAGATTGGAATTGCTGAAAATTTTGAATATGTTTTTCGATATTTTCAAGACGTATATTTTCAAGTTGCTCGATAAAACTCTTGTTTGGTTGATTGTCTATTTCACTCTAGGTACATTGACATATGGATTTATTATAGGGTGATATTGTGGCTCACTATACGACTTCTCATATGTAGGGTATTGAAATTGAGACTGTTGAACCATGCATATGTTCGTGACGAGGTCTATTAAAATTTTGACTTGGTGAGAAGTAAGGAGGGTTCCATTTTTCTTGATAGTTGTGATGGTAAGATATTTGAGTAGGTTCCCTATAAGTTTTATTTATATCCTCGACTGACAATTCTCCCTTAGTCCTAAGCCTATCCCTAGCTTGAGTGTATTCAAGATATAAATCAAATCTGGGCTCTATTTCCTGTTGGATAGATTGAATCCATGATTCTCCCATTGTAGACAGTACACGTATACTAGGCTATGTCAACCAAATACAACTAGACACCTAAATGCTTATGATTATATAAATAAACTACTAATATTGTCATATAGACTTAATATGCAATGTTAACTTTGATGTTATATGCAAATAATATATGGTTTATATGCAAAAGGATTTAAAATTTAAAATCGTAAACTAGACAAGCTGGAAAGATCTTACTTTTTCAGCAAGAAATAGTGCTCCAAAAAATTTTAAATTCTTAAAGTAGATTGTCGATGTCTCAAAGATTATACACACAAAATTTCAGCTTGATCGAAGTTATATAAACTTGCTTCCTTGCTTGTTGTTTCTGCAAAATAATTCCAGGACACTACTACGACAAACTTGAAATATATATGTTACTGGTTAAACAATAACAAAATTATGAAACTTTACATAATTTCTCCAACTTCTTAGAGATTTTACTGTAAAAATTTGGGATCAAATTGAATTTCCTAGGTCTGCTTTCACGATTGTTTTTTCATGCAACACAATTTTAAAAAACTGACATAACACACTAGAAACATTATACATGTTAGGTACTAAAAACAAGTCCAAATTTCATGAAAGTTTTACTGAATGTTCCTTATTTATCAGAGATTCACTATAAAAATTTCAGATTTTTATACTTTCTGAAAACTTGTCTGCACTGCAACCTTTCCTGCAATAGGATTCCAAAAAACTTACATTACACTCTACAAACACGATGTTAGTTTAGTAGGTAAAACATGTCAAACAATTACGAAAAAAATCCAGAAAACCTTTTATATCTTAAACTTTATTTCTGTAAAATTTCAAAAAATTTCAAAATTTTAAATTAAGATTTCTATTATGCTCTTTCTACTTGATTAACAAACTAATTTCATAAATTAAAATTAAAGACACGTGCTACAAAATATACAATTCTATAGTAAAGTATAATGATGCAATATTAATAACTATGTCAAACTAAGGTGACAATTACTGAATGCAATATATATTAATTCTTTTATTGAAAAGTAAAAACAGCTTAGTTGGGCAGTGACGTCATTTGAAAGACAATAAAAAAATGTACTAATTATAGATTGTCGTTGTCTTTTACCGATCTTTATAAAAACTTACTTAACCTAATGAATAAAAAATAGTATAAAGACAAGTAAGAGCATCAATCCACGTCTAAAGTGCTACTTTAACTCAATAGAAATATGAACACAAATTACATTAAGTAAAAGAAGATTTATATGATGCGGCTAAGTATAAATTTATAGGATATGAAATTGGTTATTAAACTATATACTAAATTATAATATTATTTACGTATGAGAGAAGATAAAAGTTGAAGAAGAATCTACCTAAATCTTAGAATTAGTCTAATATATCTACCTATCATGCCTAGTAAAATCACCAATATAAACTCACCATACTTACAAATTTTATACTCATAACCATGATGATAATATGTGGCTTTCAACGTGCTTTCTACCTTATTATCAAATACTTTTTCAATCTTTAATGATATCTTCTATCTAACCAAATTATGCTTCAAGTGACATTCAATATACACTACAACAAAATCACCTAAGAAAGACATGTACAGTGCGTCCTTTATCCTAAACAACCACGCACAAAAAGTGACGGATGGTGACCCATTTATAAGCATGTCTTAAATTTTAAACCACGCTTTGGTAAGCGTCTTTTGCCTTGGAAAATACAATAGCCGCTTTAAGAAAGAACCACTCCTAAGATAGCGTGGTTTTTTTCATAGACACTTATGGGGCGTGGTTTTTGGGTTTTAGTTTTTTTTTTTAAAAAAAAAGAAATTTGACCTGGACATTCAGGCTCAGCAGAGCTTTTTGATGAGGTCCAACTAACTAATTGTATATCAAAGTGTAGGCAAAATCTGTCACGAATCACCATTCCAAAAAATGATATGACCATCAGCTATTCCAGTATATGCAAATCAACAAACAACAAACTAATTGTATATCATTGTACATCATTGACTAATAACTATCAAGCTTTGTATATCCTTGTGTGAGTATAAGATGTCAAGCTAGAGTTGGGACAAACAACCAGAAAGTGCCTCAAAGTCCTGCAAGACATAAAAATATACACAAAAGTTAGACACAGTACAAAACACTCAAGGAATAGTTTAGGCAGGTAGTACTACAGCTGCAGATTGTATGGGTAGAGGTGTTTTCTACGAAAAAGCTACTTAGTCTCTTCCCATTTAAATCAAGAGTTAAGACGCAAACAAAGCTACTCAAACCCCTAGTCCAAATAGTCAAACACCATATAAAGACCTCCAATCACATATTATTGCCACAAAATCAGACAAAGCAGACCGAACAAATCGATATGAGGCTTATGACTGATTTTAAACTAGGAAGTACACCTACTAATTGCATTTTATTAAAGAACCTAAAAGCTTCAACCCCCTTCCCAATGAAGTCTCTTTTAGAAATAGAAATTAGCAAACCCGAGGTGATGATGTAGAAAATAACAAAAGAAAACAATGAACATAATCACTGCGTTCCGAGAGGAATCACTCAAATCTCAACAAGAGAAACCACTCAACTCTCATTCATTGAATATTCACCTTAAGTTCTTAACATTATATACATATTGAAAATCCAATGATCCACAAGTGATGATTTAGTACACCCACCTACATTACCAGGTTATTCACATGGTTATGGGTTCTAAATCACATAAGGATAAACCTTTTTGGGGCTTAGACCTATACCTCAATTCCTCACAAAGTTGGTAGTAATCATACAACCACAGAGTCATACTATAACTCAATGCAATAACAAAGCATTTTAGTGGTGCCTCTTCCTTTATTAAACAAGCTAATTGTAAATGGACAGCTGGACAGAAATCGTAATCATTGTTGAGAGTTAAATGTCTTTACTCACTAACAATAACAAAGCTTCATTTCCTTTACTAGAAGAAAGTGTGCTCTACTACTCTGTTGGTTTATAGTGTGTGTACACTTTTTAGACTTGTTTGCAGGCTTCAAACAGTTGTGACAAAAAAGAAAGGCTGAAAAAAGTATAAGTTTAAAAGAAATCACTAAAACATCACTTAAAACAGGACTCTGAAAAAAGTATAAGTGTCGAATATCAACAAGTACTGAACATGTTAAAAGAATAGAAACCCTATTTATAATTAAGCACAACGGGGCGGTGCCAGGAAAGGACCTTGACAAGCAAGTAATGGTTAAGATATTTTATGTGCACCCATCTCAGATGGGTGTGAAAAACCGCACCCAAAAAGTTGCCGAAAAACACGTTCACAGGGCAATCCTCAAAAATAGTAACCAGCTTAAAAGATCAGCAAGAGAGACAGAAAGCTAAAGCCAATGGAGAGAAGTTTAACGTTCACTACTACTTCACCACCTTCAAGAACCCCTGCATGTTTTTTCTCTCATGGTGAATTTACCAAATTTAAACTCACTCAAACAACTCTAAAAAAGAGAACCATCCCCATCTCCATTAAATGTTCCAGAAAGACTATTTCCAACTCTGCTCCTGAATGGATGCCCAGACCTGAAGAACTGGATGCAAATAACATGCTTCTTCATCAGAGGATTGTGTTTTTGGGTTCTTAGGTTCATTTCTTTACACCCCTTAAGTGTTTTTATTGGTTTATAGATTGAATTAAGACGTGGGTATTGTCAGGAATTGATTATTAGCTATATTTTCAGCTTTAATTTGTCCAAAAAGTAACTTGGTTATTATGGTTTTATTTCAAAATTGAGTTTAGGCCTAAAGTTTGGATTTTGGAACTGGGGTTTATCTGAAAAGTGTTTAATAATATATAGAAATTTTGTTTTGGGCATTCTAATAATATCTGAAAAGGCTTTAAACAGTTGTGACAAAAAAGAAAGGCTGAAAAAAGTATAAGTTTAAAAGAAATAACTAAAACATCACTAAAACAGGACTCTAAAACAGGACTCTGAAAAAAGTATAAGCGTCGAATATCAACAAGTACTGAACATGTTGAAAGAACAGAAACCCAAGTCATAGAACTATACCTATCATCTAATGATCCCCTCATTACCTTAAAAAGTTTCAAAACCCTCAACCATATATAGCAGGACACCCAACAAGAATTGAGAAAACTTAAAATTCATACCTAAACAAAACGAGTAAAGATTGCTGGCCATTTCACTGTTATGGGCAGTTGAAGCTCTCCAAATGTCCTTTTGGACTCATACAGTCGCTCACTACGATCAAGGATGAGAGATACTTGGACATTGTACATCTCCATTGAGGAATCAACATCCGGATCATAAAAAATGTTTCCCTTCGTCGCTCTTCCCTTAGCAATCAGTTCTCTATGCATGTTGAACATTTCACACAGTTGCATACCTCGTGAAGGTTGTGTATTTGTTGGTTCCCTTACCTACAAAACAAATAAAACATTAACAAAGAAAAGCAAATTAAGCAGTTAAGCATAAATTTATTGCAAAAAGCAGCTCAAGCATTTCAAGAGATATAATTAGATTACATTAGATGTTGCTGCATTAGCAGTAACACTCTTTTGTGAATTTGTTTGTTGGTCTTTCATTTCCACCAAGATTTGGGTGAGATTGATCATATGTTTCTCTAGACTCATAACCCGCTCTTCAACCATAGTGCGTTGTTAGTACTCTTGGTGAAGCTTCTCTTTGGCAGGAGCTGATGATACAAGAGAAGTTTTCGTGATACCAACACTCATACCACACACCCGACCATATTTATCGATACCAAACACTTGCGCAACCGGATCATTATCCAAGTCTAAGTCAACGCTAGACGGATCAACTTCAATTATAGCATTAATTCTAGCCTATTACAATGACACAAAGAACAAAACGAATTATTTGTACATGCACACAAAAGCAAAACATATAATAGTCATAACTAGTTCCAATTTAATATTTAAATAGCTCACCATCCTCTCGGGAGCAATGAAAGAATCATCTTTGCGTGTATGGATAGCTATGTAAGAATCTGTTCTGGTGAACTTAGCACCAGGATTCCTCTTTTTCTAAAAAAACAAATAATAGAAGAAAAGATATAAGAACCAACTTACTGTTTTCTGATTTCTCATACATTAAGATGCAAAATAACATACCAACTCATGGATTGTTATTGCTGATCCTCTTTCTCACTGATGTATGCAAAGACTTTCTTTGCTTGTCTTGATTTCTTGTCAATCAACCGCATTCGCTTCCTGAAAGGTTTCGATTCATTGTCTACAAATCTCTCCCACTCGTCCCGCTTTTACTCCTTTAGGACGGTTCCTTTTCCTTTCGTCATTATTTTTGTATTTGTCATAGTGTTTAACTCTAAGGCGATGCTTGTACTCCCCGAAAGACTTACCAACCTTCTTGAGTTGACATTTCATATATGTATTGGAAACATGGTACTCTTTTCAGTATAAGAATGAAGTCGATCAATGTTAATCTTATATACTTACAAATAAATAAAAATTCATTTTGATGTATTTTCAACACTAACCTTGATACTCTTCCAAATTGCATTCTTAGTTTGATCAAGAACGTTTGTGAAACTTTCATAGAAAATTGGACAATGAGTTTTCTTAATTCCACCAACCAAGTGTCTTGAAATAGCTACTTGAATTATCTCCAACTGGTTGTCTATCGTCAAAATTCAATAAATTTCTTTCCTATATTCAACAAAAACTAAGTCAATGAACCATAAAATAAAATGAACTACACCAAAAAAAACTCAAATGCATAAATGGAGAATAAATGGGACAGATACACTTCTGTAAGTTTCAACACAAACTTAAGTACATAAATGTAAGAAAAAGTAGTAAGCAAATTTAAGGTCCACATTAAGACACCCAAAGTGACCCTGACAGAATCAGCAGAAAGGTTAACCCCAAAATCAAATGTGAGAGTTCCAGATAACCAAAAATGCACTTAACCTTCCGAAATATAATATGTTAGACATACACAATACTGGTTACTTTTGAGTCCATGGGGTCCAAATGCTAAGCTACTAATGCTGACAATATACAGTACAATAATACCCTGGAAAGTTCATAGTTCTTCAGAGCACAAAAAATTTCAGTCGAAATTTATGATCAATAGAAGGGTACGTAACATGAGAGAAAAATTAACTCGAGGTAAAAAGATTGAAAACAATCAATATCCTTATAGCCCTTTACAAAGTTGCCGAATCATGCTATTATAGTTTCACATGATATCACAAATTTAAGAGTTCAAAATTTAAAGATCAATAAAATTAAACATAAAAAAGATGGAAAATACCATATTATCACAGGATTTGAGTGCCAAAGGATGGAGAGAACTAAATAATACATACTTACTAAAAAAAAAAAAAAAAAAAAAAAAAAAAAGATAAATGGACAAATAACAGTTGAGGCATGTATTAGACACTATTAGGTCTTATAGTATTGGCATATTTCAGTAGCCAAAACCAAAAATATTCAACGAGAGATTGAGTAATTTAGTCATTCACTTGTACTATATATAATCAATCATTGAAGATGGAGCATTGACAGTTGCACGAAGACATGACATAATAAAGTTTGATTTATCTCACTACCAAGTTGGGAACAGTACCAAGAGCCATTTATTGTTTAAAATAAAATGGAGGCTTAAAACAAAATGTAAAAACTCAAAGGAAATAAATGAACTACTGTACACCTAAACAAAGAAGTACAAAAGATAATAAATCAAAAGTGTATTACCATAAGGGTTTCCATCTTGTGGAGGGTTTCCATCATGTGGCTCAAAAACTTGGGACGCATTTGATGATGAACCTGAAATCAGGAACATGTATCAAAAAATCCATGCACTAACTTAATATATTAGCTTGTTTCTTACACTGTTTCTCAAAAGTCATTACCAGCAAGATTCTCAAAGAATCGTGATATAAACAAAGGGATTGACCCTTGATGACTCACCGTAGCACTTGATCCTGAAATTGAGCATAAGAACAAGGAAATGCATATTTAACACTTAATATAGTGTAGCAGGTAAACTGTTCAAAACAAAATATTTTTTAACCTGGATCAACACCAACAGCTCTTGAATCAACAAAACATACTCCTCCATTTGTATCTCTAGTTAACGCAGCATGTATGGAATCTTTTTCTTTCTTAATCCTTTTCTTCCCTTGTTTTGAGCTCTTGAAAATAATACAAACTATTAGAAATTGACATTTTCAATGAAATTTATATACCTTTAGACTTTAGTAATGACATTACCTTCGCCATTGTAGGCATAACATCATGCATCACAACTTTTCCCTTTTTGGCCTTTTTAAACAAATCATTAGTACACAAAAAATGCAATGAAAGTTATACACCTTAGTCATGAAATTACCTCAACCCTCGAAGTATTTGTAGGCTTATCATCATGCATCACAGCTTTTCGCTTCTTGGCCTTTTTAAACAAATCATTAGTACACAAAAAATGCAATGAAAATTATACACCTTAGTCACGAAATTAATTACCTTAACCCTCGAAGTATTTGTAGGCTTATCATCATGCATCACAACCTTTCCCTTCTTGGCCTTTTTTAACTTTTTTCTTAAGCTCTTTATAGAACACAAACCATTAGAAAATAGCATATTCAATGAAACTTACACACCTTTAATCACTAAGATATACCTCTGCGTTCTCCTGGTCTGCCATATCCTAAAAAAAGCAAACAGATTATTGGCTCAAATATCGTACAATGGAGAAACAAAGTCTAAAATGTCTTTATGACTATACTAGACAAAGTAATGCTAGACAAAGTGACACAACATCTTATAAATCATGCATAAAAAGTGTACAATAACAAGTGCTCAAGTGTCCAAAGCAAAATATCAATCATTGGCTAACATAAAAAAAATTCAAAAACATCCATAAAGAAAAAACATGTACTAATTTGACTGATTATAGGTTACAAATGCATATATTTCTCCAGCTTTTTACAATGTCATTGGACTAGGTTTGTAACGCCCGTATTTTTAAATACATATTTATTTATTAATTAATTAATTTAATTATTTATTTTCAAAATTCGTCGGATTGGACTCGGGATACGTGGGCCTAGTTTTTGGGTCCGAGTCTGTGTTGGGCTTGGGTTTCGGACCCAAATATATAAACACATTGTTCTGGAAAATAGGGTTCAGAGAAAAATAAAATAATGAAAATGGAGGCAGAGAGAGAAGCTGGATTTCTGGAGGGTGGAGCGCGATGGCTCGGACTACGAGGGATTCGTGGAGCTTTGGGATTAAGGTGAGTAGTTAGTCTTCTACCCTCACCACGTAAAACAGATTTCTGATCTCATGTTTTCATTCCATTTTACTGTCCATTTTTCTTCGCCATGTATCGTATTATTAAACTGGCTAAATATTAAGCCTATTGTTTTGGTTATCTTTGAAACTGTCGAACTGGGAACTGTGGTTTTGGTTGAGCTGTTCAAGCTCTGAAGAAACATTTCTGGCGGCACCAAGAAATTTCCGACACAATATTATATAAACTGTTGGTGGTAGTAAGGGGATGAAGGTTGGGTTGGTGTCGGGCTGTCGAAGCTTCGACAGGCGTTAATGGCGCCGGTGGAGAGTCGTGAGAAAAACTCGGTTAGGCTGTTTTTGGGTTAGAATCGGGGGTGGCTAGTGATGGTGAGTGGAAGGTGGCTGTCGATTTGTTTGGTGGTGGTTGTGTGGTCGGACGAGGAGGTTTCATGGGAAGCTTGGAGAAGCCATGAATGGCGGCTTGCCCAAACACCCCAGTAAAACAGTTTGGTATCAGAGCATTTGGTTAGCTTAGACTTAGGTGAGTCTAGGTGATTCTCGGATCGTAGTTTATGGGTAGTGTTTAGGAAGTATTATTTTCAAAACTATTTCCACTAGTTGTTTTATTTTTACAAAGAAAATGAAAGAGATATAGAAATAAAGAGAGTCAATATTTTTTCTTGATTTGTTTGTACGTGGAATGTGTATATTTATATTAATTACTCTTGTGGAGTGCATATGAAATGCTTTTATTTTTCCTTATCATATGAGGAGTGGTTATATGTATAATATGTTAATTATTGACGGATTTGATCAAAATGATGTGTGCTGCTATAGTGTGGTTTTGTTGTTGGTGATCATTTTCACGTGGAGTATGGATTAAGTATGACGACCGTACCTGTTTGTGAACTTTGTATTTGGGTGTTATGTGATTGTTCAAGAAGCAAGGAGATATTTTATCTATATTAAATGAGTTGTATTATCTGGTGGCTTTGTGACGTACTGAGTAAGGAATTAATTGCCTCGGTGTTGGAGGAACTATCTTCCCTCACTTGTACACTTTAATGGATGAATAATATTTTGAAGTATAAGAGATTAATTTGTTAGATGTGATTAATTATAAATAGAAAAAAATATATAATAATAATAAAATATACGTGTATTCTTTTTGAGATGTGTATACTTGCGTATACACGTGTTTTCCTTTTGAGATGTGTATACCTGTGTATACACGTTTATATATTATTGTATATAGGTGAACTATTACCGTGCGTATATGATTGATTAATATCGTTAAATTAGTTTCACATGATTTTTGCATATTCGAGTATTTATTCTTAATTGTTTTGTTTCAGTCTATATGATTTTGATAGATGAATATGAAAATTATTTTTTGATACGTGCTATATTTGATCCAGTTGCAAGCATGAATTAGGATTTCAAGAGTTGTTTTAAATTTAATATTTATGAGAGCATGACTAAAGTAAATATAAAGTTTTATTATAGTATCAATGACATGAGTAATTTTTATTTTTAGGTGTATCAGGACACTAATTTTCTTTTATGCATGATAATGAAAACTCCATAATGTTTTATACTGGGCGGAACTTACTCCATATTATTGATTAATTAAGTAGAATATTTTTTTCGTAGAGTTTGCTACGTGTCAAGAAACTGCATGCTAAAAAAGATATGATATATTTATCTTGCGTTTAAGTGACAATAATAATTTGGTTTAATATAGACAGCTAAACTGTAATAGGTTTTGTAATGGCATGAGGACATATATTCTGAAATTAATTAAAATAATTAATACCAGTGTTATCTTGTTTAAGTTTAATCAACGTGCATTCTTGTGTATGTTCTAAGTTAATAACCAACGTATTGGTTCGTATAGCTTTACTTTCGAATCTCGGGACGAGATCCTTTTGAGATGTGTATAGCTGTTACGCCCGTATTTTTAAATACATATTTATTTATTAATTAATTAATTTAATTATTTATTTTCAAAATTTGTCGGATTGGACTCGGGATACGTGGGCCTAGTTTTTGGGCCCGAGTCTGTGTTGGGCTTGGGTTTCGGACCCAAATATATAAACACATTGTTCTAGAAAATAGGGTTCAGAGAAAAATAAAATAATGAAAATGGAGGCAGATAGAGAAGCTGGATTTCTGGAGGGTGGAGCGCAACGGCTCGGACTCGGAGAAGTTCGTAGGAGATGTTCATACAGGTGAGTAGCTATTTTGCTATTTCACCGAATTTATGGTTTTTTGTGTATTGATACTGTTCATTATCCGTGGTATTGGAATTCGGGTCATCTGTTTGATTAAACTTTATTGAATTTCGGATTTTGAATTTAACTGTCGAAACTGTGTTAAATTGGGTAAACTGTTAAGCTTTGGAGAGCAAAGCTTCGAGGAGCGTCAATGGCAGCGTCGCATGCCCGAGATAATGGCATCGTCCTGTCTTTGGGGTTGTTTGAACCCTTTATGTTTTGGATGTGTATCGAAGTTGATGTCGTCTTTGTCGAAGCTTCGGCTGCACGCGTTAATGGCGTCGGCGATGTGGTGAACCCGGAGGTTTTGAGTGGTTTTGAGTGGGTGTTGATTTCACTCCAAAAGTTTGGTGGTGGTGGGGGATCGGAACCCAACCATTTGGGTACTTGTTGGAAGCCTTGCGAAGTCGGTGAGGGGGCGCGAGCCCCACACCTCCTCTCCGAAAAAAACGTTATTACCGATCTCGAGGGATTTTATTTTTGGTTTTATTTTCGTGTTTGATCCGCTATGTTGTTTTGTGGGTTGTTGATGTATGTTTGAACGTTAGAATTTGGATGAAATTTGTTGATAGCTTGGAGGAGCCATTAATTCTTGGCGTAAAAATCAGATCTAATGTTGAGGAAGATGGGGGATCAAAGGATTAGAGTTTTTGATTTTATTAAAGTTGTAGGGTTTGTGGTTAGGAGTGAAACCGCTTGGTTCAAAATGGGAGTGGGTGGCCGGAGATTGGTGGCTGGAGGAGGAGAACTAGGGAAGAAGAAGAACTGTGGACCGAATTTGGGCTTGGGCCTTAGCTATTTGGGTTGGGCCCGGGTGTGGGTTAAGTTATTTGGGCCAAAAACATTAGTTTGGTTGGGCCGGTTTTTAGTTAAGTTGTTGGGCCGAAATGTTTTATTGGCTTGGCCGAAATTTCAATAGTGGTTGGACCGAAAATTTGGGTTTAGTGTTAGTTGTGGGCGAAGTTCTATTCGATTGGGCCAAACTAATTAATTTAGCATTTTGGGCCGATTCGATCTAAAGTTTTGGGCCCATTTCTAATATTGTTTGGGACCAGTCCATTGGACTTAAAATAGATCTAAGTAGATCTCTAAATGTTTAAACTTTCGGGTTCTAAGGTTTGGGCTTGGCCAATTGGGTCCGGACTATGACCTTGGTCATGAGCCCATGAGCCATGCACCTTTGACCTTAGCCATGAACCCTGGCTATGACCATGAACCTGTCGAACACGGAAACGACAGTTTGACTTTGACAATGATGAATTGACTTTGACCATCGACCGTTGACTTTGACGGTTGACTTTGACTTTGACCAGGACATGTTGACTTTGACTTTGACCATGACATGTTGAGTTTGACCTTGACCATGATGGGTTGACCGTTGACTTTGACCGTTGACCGTTGACTTTGACTGGGAATGTTGACTTTTCCAGTTTTTCACATATTTGATTATATGGATAAATATAGTAATAAAATATTGTTGAGATTGTATAACTTGGTTGGTCATTATCTAATTTAGATTTGATGTGAGTAGTGTGTAAAGCATATATATTTTGGGCTTTGATTGTGGACTGTGGACTGTTTATTTGTACTACGTTTTATGTGTATATTATATGAACACATATAGTAATAAAATGCTGTGGAAGCCTGCATAATTGGTTTGTCCTTATCTAATAAAGATTTGACATTGATGTTGTGTATTTTTGACACGTGACGATATTGAGATGTTAGGAGACATTATATTCCTAATACGCTATAAAAATGTATGCGATACGTTGAAGCATTATGACATGATATCATATGTTGGGATATATATATTAAGGTAATATTTTTGGAGGAATTTATATAAACGCTCCATTATTATATATGTGAGATGCTACTATGAGGTAGCATAGTATTGGTGAATATTTGCCCACGGGAGTGTGGTGTAGTGCAATAATATATTGGCATGTGAAAGTATGAAAATGGTTATGAGATATAATTGAGATGTTTCTAAATATTATGGCTTAGTGCAATAAGGTAATTGACCTGCACGTGATATAGTGGAATGTTTATGAGTCATTAATGTATGACACCTGAATAAATTACGTAACGAAAATCCTAGAACCCCGACTACCACAACTCATGTGATTGGCCCTTCTTCCGGCGTTTGAGTTAATGGAATGGCGGCCCTTCCGGCGTTTCGCTTAATCCGAATGGCTTCGGCGACCCTCCCGGCGATAACCGAATGGTGGCTTGATTATTCCGTTGGCAAAATAGAACAATGATCGCAATATTTTATGCCGAATAGTGGCGATTTACATAATTGCTTCCGTGTGAGGATTTACGGTGTCGCGGCATCCCGCCGGTGGTGGTTACGCACGGAGTGGTTCATTATGTAAGGGGAGGCATGTGGATGTACATGTTCGGCGTTGGGTAGCGATTGTGGTAGCCAGGGAAACTAGGTAAGACATAGATACGACGTGATTTTAGGGACACGCAAAGAAAACCTTAATTAATATAATTATGGTAATATGTTTGTTAATGATGTATCTGTAGATAGATGATTGTATATGGTTTTGCAGAAGGGTGGGTCAAACTAATTGCTTGGGCAGAGACGACCCACTCTGTGATTGAGCAGGAAATGAGGTACATATATAATACGTTTGTTTGGTTATTTGTTTAGTTGAACCTAAGGCGCCTCGATGGAGGAACTACATGCCTTATTTATTATGTGTATAGTTTGTTGTGTGGTTAGTGGGAAGTTAAGGCGCCTCAGTGGAGGAACTACCTGCCTTAATTATTATTCTTAAGGATGTTGTATTTGTCGTTGAAAGTTAAGGCGCCTCGGTGGAGGAACTAACTGCCGTATGGATTGTGTATATATATGTATATTATATGTTGTATTTTAGGGCTACTCACACCAGCATTGTTTATAATACTGACCCGATTTGCATGTTTGCTTATCGGGTGTGTTCATTAAATGAACATAGTTGATAAGTCTTGACAGGTTTAGTGATGAAGAAGATTGGTTGCTGCTTGTGGTTTGCGTTAGCATTGCATCTCAGGTTGTGTTTTGTTTTCCCTTGAGGTGATATAGATTTTCAGTTGAGATAATATTATTTGCCTTTTCATTTGTAAATTGTTTTATAATGAAGATGACTGTTGTTTAAGTTAAAATTTTTATTGGCTTTTAATTATCCGCATATTTTAAAACTGTTTATGGGCTTTTGGGAGTGGAGAGTGCGTCACACCTCGGAGATCGAAGGGTCGGGGATAAATAATGTTTTTCCGAATTCTGTCGAAATTCGGGGTGTGACAAGGTTACAAATGCATATCATTCATTCATCGCTTTTTTTTTTTCAAAATACGAGAATTGTTTGGTACACAATCTGCACCTATTTCTCCAACATCTTCTAAATCTAATGTATGTAAAAATTTTGTAGGCACTCTAGACTCAAAAGTCAAGGGATCTTCATAAGCATCCATATCTCTAGTTAGTCTCTTTGGAGCATCTAACACCACATTCTAGCCACTCCTTGTTGGATCTTTACAATAAAATACTTGAGAGGCCTGAGATGCTAGGATAAATGGCTCATCTTCAAACTTTGAACTTCTTCGGAACTTACTAAAATTCACAAAAACTAAATTAATATCAGGGTCAAAGTAACATCCATTCGCTTTATCCTCAATTCAAACCCAATCACAATAAAATACAGTTTGAGTAAAGTCAAAGTAGTTTAACTCGAGAATTTGTCTTATGACCCCATAATAGGTAGCTTCTTCATCGACAAGATTCCTATCTTTAGCACTCGAGCGAAAACTGGTCATCGCGTTCATTTTAACTCCGGAATTCTGAGTTGTCTTGTTAATTTCCCATTCAGCAGTAGAAAACACATATCCACTTGCTTGATAGGAATTATAAGATGTTGCTTGAAAGTGCGGACCATCGGCAAGTCTCTTGATGACAGACATCTCACTATTTTCAAGCTGTCAAAAAACCCAACATATATATACATATTGAGCAAAACTACCTAATATTAATTGAACTTTAAATGTTGAATTTGGTGTGAAGATGTTTTACTTGTTGCCTTAACCAAGGAATAAAACTCATCGGAGCTGTTGACGTTTGCGACTGCTAGATTTGAATCCATTGACGTGTGCTTGGTATTTCCTAAATAGGAAATAGAACTAATACAAGTCAAATATATGCCTCCCCAGTTACATAGTCACAAATTAAGATAACCTTGACTAGTTATACTTACTTTCTCCATGGAATCACAACTTTTGAATATTTAAGCACCCATTTTCGCACTTGTTCATATTGCACATTAGTTAGTGTATGTACCCCTTTTTTGTTAAGGGGTTTTTCGCTTACAAATTCACCATCATCATCAATATATCTCGATCTCCTTGTCCCGCTTGTGGCTTCCCTTTGAGCCATTAGGCATGTGCTCGTGGCTTCCCTTTGAGCCATTAGGCATGTGCTCCATGCAGTACATTATTGATTCTTCAATGACATAACGTTCAGCAATACAACCTTCAGGGTGTGCCGGATTCTTTACGTACTTCTTATAAGATCTCAGCATCCTAAGACATGTCACCACCAAAATATATTATTTATAACTAATAACAAAAATAAGCATGATTTGCTCAAAAGACTTACCGCTCAAAAATGTACATCCACCGACTCCAAACTGGTCCACAAATTTCTGCTTCTTCCGCCAAATGCACAACAAGGTGTGTCATGATAACAAAGAACGGAGGTGGAAAATATTTCTCAAAGACACACAATGCTTCGATCACTCTTTCTTTTGCAATACGAAACTCATCACGGTAAATTACTTTTGAGCAAAGGATTTTAAAGAATGTTGACAATTGCCCAATAGCTACACACAATGGCTTGTGTTTTTTAAAAGCGTGCATTAGTAGTAATGGTAATAATTGTTGCATTAAAATATGATAATCATGTGACTTCAGTCCTTTCAATTGAAAATCTACCCTACTTGCATGTCGCTTCCAATTAGAGTTATATCCAATAGGTACCTTCAAAGTGGACAAAGTCTCTAAGAAGAGTTTTTTCTCAACCTAGGATAGAGCAAACTCAGCCTTTGGTAATAGTAACTTATCTCCCGATTCTATGGGCCACAAGTGTTGCTTAATTTTCATCTCTTTCAAATCTAGGCGTGCTTTCAACCCATCTTTACTCTTGTCCAATTTCATAATAGTTGCAATAAGATTCTCCGCAATATTCTTTTCTACATGCATCACATCCAAATTGTGAAAGACACACAAGTCCTGTGCATTATACAAACATTCAAATGACAATGACACATGATAAATCATATTCAAAATATTGTTAAAACATTACTTGCCTCCCAATATGGCAACTTAGTTAGAATTGAGCATTTGGTCCATGCACTAGGGCCATTATCTGGTGCCCCCTTTCCATACACCGTTTCAAACCCTTCTACTATGCTCAACACCTGAGTACCGGTCAATTGGGATGGAGCAGTCTCAAGTTCTTCCTTTCCATCAAACGGTTTCTTTTGACGCCTAAAAGGATGATCTTCAGGAAGAAATCTTCTGTGACCCATATATGCAGTCTTAGACCCATGTTTCAATCTAATTGAACACATATTTTCGACACAAACAGGACAACCACAAGTTCCACCAATTCTATAACCAGAAAGCATGCCATACGCAGGAAAGTCGTGAATAGCCCATAATAAAACTGCTTTCATGGTAAAAGTAGACCGAGTATAAGAATCATAACATGGAGTGCCCGTGGACCACAACTCTTTCAACTATGCAATCAAAGGCTGCAAGTAGACATCAATGTTTTTTCCTGGACTACTCTTCCCGGGTATCAACATAGACATCATAACAAATTGCTTATTCATGCAAAGAGATGGAGGTAAGTTATAGGGAACAACCATAACAGGCCAGCAAGTATACGAATTGCTCTGATAAGAAAAAGGATTAAACCTATCCGTTGCAAGTCCTAGACAGACATTTCGAGGCTCAAAAGAAAACTCCGGATACTTAGCATCAATTGTACTCCAATTAAGAGAGTCAACTGGATGACGTATTCTATTTTCATCGACAACTGCTCTTGAATGCTATGTCATTTGCTCCGCAATCCAAGGAACACTACGAAAACATAAATATCTTAATTGGCTACGTGTTAAAACCAAATGGCAATGTGTTATAAGTATTTAAATAAGAGGATTACCTATACAATCTTTGCAACCTCGGTATTAAGGGGAAGTATCTCAATACTTTTGCTGGTACGGGTTTTTTCTTCTCTAATAGATCATCACCTCTTTCATTCTTCCATCTACTTACACCACATCTTGGACAACATTGTAGACTTTCATCATCTTTCCAATATAATATGCAGTCATTTGGACAAGCATCTATCGTCTCATACTCCATACCTAAAGACTTGATCAATTCTTTGGCTTCATATGTACTGACTGGTAAGGTATTATCTTCAGGGAGAATTCCTCTTAGAGTGTTCAATAGATCGGTGAAACAGTTGTCTGACAGCTGATGTTTCGTCTTAAGGTTAACCAGTGATTTACACAAATTCTTGTCGTTTAGAATCTGCAAATCAATAAATATAATTTTCTAAACCTGCAACAATTAAAAAGAACAGTGGCAAGTTAGAGTCGAACCACACCTTGAAATGGAGAAATTCGAGCGAAGAGAATTAATGAACCAATTTCTAACTATATTGATTTTAAAACAGTTTGTTGGATTTTAGCTAACTAATTTAAATTAAGAATGAAAATTTAATTCTAAATATTTTAACTAATTGAACTAAATAATTGTTTTTCAAGAAATTAATGAATGAAGAAATCCTAATGGTGAAAGACTTCAACCCTAATTAAAGAAAAGATAACTTTTATATTTCCAAATGTTCATTCTCCAATATTAAAACTACATCAAACTACGACGCTTCCAAAAGTTCGATGAATAATTTTCAATTAAAACAACATTTATAGACGCTAGTCTCATTTTAATTTCTAAGATATATATGTCCTCCAATTCTTCTAGCATTGATATTTTCGCTATCTAAGCATGGAAAATCACTTCATAGAAAAATGTATTAACCATCAAGGATAGTAAATTAAACAATAATGAATCATGCTCTAATTAATATAAAAAAATAAATGAACTATGAGAAATACCCCAAAGTGGTGATAGAACTCATAAAAACTTATTTCAATATATTAAATAAGAAGAACATCATAGTACAAAATAAATATTGGAGAATTGAAACATATAGAAATATAAAAGTTAATCTAACTCTTCATGTTGGGGTATTCATCTTCCACCATTAGGGTGGAGATTTTAGCCCGAAATGCTTAAAGAATGCATAAAGGAATAGAATAAAGTAACCATTGAAACTTGAACCGATTCCTTTATTGAATTGTATATCGAGAGCAAATTGTACACACTCCAAAACTCTTCCTCACTATGTAACAAAGAGAACAAAAGATTAAAACTAGCCTAACACTGTGACGTATTTTTCTTCTCCCAACTTCGATGCCTTCATTGCCTTCAACACCCTCTATTTATATCCTTCGCTTTGAGCTAGCCAAGGAAATATAAAAAAGGAAGATCAGCTCGCATAGGAAGGAAATTTGGGGGATTCAACTAATGTGGGAAAGAGATAATATGATTCAGTGGCTGATTTGTCTCTCAAGGAATAATATATTAGATTGGTGGGATAAAAGGGAAGGTGGTGTGCTGGTTTAGTACAAAGTGGCGGTACAAATTTGGTAGGGCCAAAAATACAGTGGAAGATTTTCGGTGAATAGACTGGTCCCATATAAAGAAATATGCTGGAGATGGAAATATTGAGTGGCATGCTTGATAAATGGGAAGTGAATATATACCGAGTAAAATGAAGGTACTGACTTGATAGAATATAATGAGGTGGCAAGTGCTTAGTCAACCGAAGAATAAATGAAATGGTAAGGATCAAAATATGGTACGTGAGAGATATGGTAAAATGGTGAAATGGGTATTGTTTACCATGAATTGTCTATTCCAAAATGAGAAAGTCAAATCTTCCTTATTTAATTCCCCTCACTGATTTTCTCCCAGCCACTTGTTTGATCAAGTTGTTCCCATGCATCCTCAATTAATTTCTAGTAACACCCAACGTACTCTTTTCCAAATAAGTCCATGAGGTGTACGGGGTCCACGGTCTTGGCTTCTTCTCTTTGGGCTTGGGCCTTTCAAATTATGTTGCCACGCAAAAAGTTCCTACAAGAGTATAACCATGAAATTTCCACCGGCTCATGCACATGCATTCAAATATACCATTATTACTACAAAAACACGCCTAATGTACTAGACCAAAGAAAATGCACGGTTTGATGTAAAAATACTCAATTAAGCATAAATGATATTATAAAGTGCCTACAAAATCATATATAAAATATACAATTTTAGGCACTTATCAACCAGCTCAACTGTTATAGATAACTTCGTTTGATTGTTCCTACAAGATGAATAAATGGGCCTCTTCACATCTTCCCATAAATTGTTAAACTTCGTTTCCTTCCCTATGTCATTTGGATTTTGATGACAGTGATACTCATTATGAGAATTTGAATCATCGTCCAAGCTCATCTCATCTACATTTCGATCTTCATCCCATCCATGGACTCATCCAAACCATCAAGATGGGCATATCCCAACTCTTCACTAACTAAATCAATGTCTCGAGAATAGCCATCTTCATATTGGCTATGGGAGGAAGGACCAACAGTCTCAACATTGATTGCATCTTCTTCAAATGATTCCCCATGAAAATACCATATCGTATAGGATGGGTCTATTCCAATACGAATTAAATGGTTAGCCACTATTTTCGGATCAACCCTTCCACTCACATTACGACACCTCGCACATGGACAAGAGCACCAAGTTCCTTTTCCTAATCTATCAGTCATGAAATTTAAAAAGGATTTAAGTCCATCCAAGTATTCATCGCTATTCAATGGTGCTGACATCCAATCTTTGTTTGGTGGTAATAGAGCCATTCCTATCACATTTACCACAACAGTACACGTGCACAACCTTGACAACAATAACAATCATGCACCAAGGTACATTTAAAACAATGTTTTTAAAAACAACAATATATCTTACACCAATTATGTTTGTGCAAAAGTTGAAGTTATGGTGTCAATCCTCCAAGGAGAGCCTAAAGAAATTTCTTAGAAAATTAAAAAAAAAAAACAACTCTGCAAGCTTAAAACAATATAAAAGTAGACTTTACATGAGAATAAACAGTTAGGATAGCATGATCTAGAAAACATGAGTATATACAGTAAAGCAAACTCAAATCTTCATTACAATTTATTGAGTAAAACAACTAAACATGATAAGTTCGATCTAACAAATAGGAAGATTCAAAGTTTCTAATACCATAATATGAAAAACACCTTTAACAATTCGATTCAATTTAACAAAATCAACGAAATCAACAAAATCAACGAATTTAACAATTCCATTCGATTTGAGGAGAACGGAAAATATAATAAGAAAGCTAGGGTTTCTAATTAGATTTGAGGAGAATGAAAAATCACCTTATTGAGTAAAACACCTTTGACAACGAGTGGAATCGCCTTAATTTTTTTTCGTTTTTCAGCTTTAATCTTTCTGAGAAATGAAAAAAAAAAAGATGAAATGAAAAAAGAAAAAAGAGTGGAGTCTGATAAAAGGATTTTGTTTTGGGCTTTTCGTTTTGGGCTTTTTGAAGTATTCCAAACAAAAAAAATAAACGAGACTTTTGTAATACAAAAGCGGCATTTGTTCTGGTCCAAAGATTGAACTAATATTCAATTTTTCTTTTAACTTTTGTCTTTTTATTAACCAATCTGGTGTAGTAATATAAATTTAGGTGTCATAGAAAATCCACGTGTGGCATTAACCATACAACATATATAGGTGTCATAAAGAATCTAATCGTCACACTAGAACACTAAAAACTAGAAGAAAAGAATCTAGGGTTTGTAGTATTTTACTCGATCTACATAATCATGAATTACCCTAAGACCTCCTAACCTCCGTTAGGAGCGTTAGATCAATAAGAAGAAACTCAATGGGGGGATTTACACTAAAACATGGTAGAAGAAACACTAAACTAAAACATAAGAAAAAAAAAGTTGCATCTCTCCTCCAAGAGAAGGGAGATTAGCTCCTCAATGAACACAATATGAAAATGAATAATCTTTATTGATGGTAATATTGAAAAAGGTCTGAACTTTCATCTCTCTTAATTTTAGATCTAAGATGCAAAAATGAAATTTCCTAAATGAGTAAAACTAGGGGTTTTTTGCCTTATATAATGGTTTACACGTTCGTCTGGATAGAGATTTGTTTCATACGTTTATTCAGTGTCAAACTCTCAGGAATAATTTTAGAAGCAATCCTGAAGAATTCGGATTCGGTTGCACAAAAGTCAGACGTGGTCCACTTTGCCTTGTAGGCTAATTCCCACGCAGCAGCTTTAGTTTCCTAATTCTTGTGAACCTTTGAATTATTTTCTACAATGATCTCATTTTCTTATGATTTCATAATTAAGGCTAGTAGATCAGATTTAAGACTAGCTCTTCTAACTTAATTATTATCATCTTTTAGAGTCTCATTAGGCTTGACACTTTTAGAGACAAATAAGACACTTTTGCTCTTGGTCTTTATTAGCTGTAATTCCCATTGGCTCATTTTTTACTTGTTTGACTTTTTTTTCCCTCAATATTGAGCATATATGTTTTTTGACCTGTAAAAACTCAAATTGCATCATATTAGGATATTTTAATATAAAATAGAGACTAACATACACATAATTGGGGACTTAAATCCTTATTTTTTTTAGCACTTATCATATGGTTATGGTCTTTCTTCGTAGATAACGTTTTACAGTTGATACTTACAACAAGCTCAAGAGGAAGAAAATTGGTCCTCTACAGATTTTCAAGAAGATAAGTGATAATGCTTATGTTGTCGGCATGAGACTTGCATTTTCTCTTGCATTTAATGTGCAAGATATTGTTCCTTATCATGGATATGAGTATGCTTCTTTGCTTTCAGGGCCATCCCTGAGTTTTCAATGGCCCTGTGCAAACAGTGAAATGTGGCCCTCTTCCAATACTCTTCCATCAACACAAAGGATCATCGAAATATTTCCCTTCTCGCATTTTTGGCTACAAAATGAGGGTTTTTTTTTTTTAATAATTAATAAGGTATCTAGTCGTTGAGAGAGATATCTAGTCGTTGAGAAGAGATATGTTTTTCTTTTTTTCGATACTGATCATTTATTATATATCTTATTTCCTATTTTTATGAAAATAATTAATGAGGAAAGAGAATATGAGGGGATATTTCCGTTGTTTATTGTGATTTGTGAAATTTCCAGTTTTTTGGGCTTTTGATTGGTTTGGGCTTGTGATTTGCCAAATAGGCCTTTTCTACAAATACTATTTTTTGGGGGCCCTGTGCGATCGCCCACATTGCACCTGCTCAGGGCCGGCCCTGTTTGCTTAAGTAAACTCAAGGTCGAGTTCTTTTCAAGAATGAGGGACTGATGCATGACATTAGATTACTAATTAGGATTAGTATTTCTATTTTCTTTTTAGAAACTATTGCTGGTTCTTTCTCCTAGTTTAGTTATGATTCTTTTTTAACATTATTTCCATTTTCGAATTAGTAACGTAGTACTCTATATAAGCAAATCATAGCTTGTAAACATTCATTCAATTATTCAATATCAATACAATTTATCAATTTTTCTAGTACTTTTTCTTTTAAATTGTTTCTGCTTCACATCGTCTATTTACAAGAGGGAGACTGGAACTACTGCTACGGGTGTAGTCTTGGGATGTGGAAGGTGGTATTGGAGACATAACACATAGATGTTGCAAAGCCTATAATGGGAGACAACCATACCATCATAGATGCATTGGCAGATCCCACCTCTAACTACAGTTGGAATTTAGTATCTTTAAGAGATTTTATTTGTAACAACTAGTTTGTTAAGACTTCAAGTTTCCTTTGAGTGGATTAGTAGAAATAGAAACAACGATGCTCATAAGGTAGTAAAATGGGCTCTCAGGGCAGATGGTTTTTCCAGGCTGGATGTTCTGAATTGAATAGATGTAATGGGCCTGTGTTTGATATTCAATGAAAAAGCAATCTTTATCGAGAAAAAAAAAATCCCCTCACAACCAAAGCTAGTTGCATTTGCTTGCTACGTACAACTGTATTGTTGCCTTTTCTAATGAAAGTTACTTTGTTGCCTACAATCTCTCGGTTGCATTCTTACTTACTACTTCTATTTATTACGAACAATTGTGAATGATTACTGCACACCCAAAACACACTTGCTTGGGACAACTGTATCATCCGAAGTGCGACACGTACGACATGCTCATGCCTCTCGTGTGTCTATGACAAGATGGCTAGTGGTGCTGGTGGGCGAAGGATCGGCAAATTCCAAGGATTGGTTCTTTTTTAGATGCATCTTGTTTTAAAAATGTTTTTTTTTTCTTGTGTTATAGTGACTGTCGTGTTTGACAATTCTTGTAATATACTTATTTCCTATGAAGTGCTTGGCATAATATATTGGCATAGGAACTTTCATTTCTAGAAGACTAGATCTCTGAACTACTTGTACACCTTTGTTAAACAGTGAATAATTTTTTTTAATCCTTAGATATATATTATAGCTATACCCTCCAAAGCTTTACAGAGTCTCCAACTTTTTCTAAACTCTAATACTAATTACGGAAAAAAAAAAAAATTCTAAATCTTTAGATATATAATATAGTTATACCTTCACCAATCTATTTTTTGGAACACTCTAGAGACTCCAATTTTTTCTAAACTCTATTACTAATTATAAAAAAGTAGGATATAAATAAATAAACAATCTCATCTAGAGTTTCACAGAATATCCAACTTTTTCTAAAACATATAGCTAATTACGGAAAAAAAAACTAAATTGCAAAAAATAATATTTTCAACCAAAAACGATTTTCCTAAAATCCTTACGCTACAAAGAATAGTTTCCACACTAATCTCAGACGAAGTTTAACATAACAAAATTTCTTTCTAGAAAATGATAATGAAACAATGAAAGAACAAAGGAAAAAATAAATTGAGTTGCTTGAACATTTACTTAATACATTTGTTAACCACACATGTAACTGGAAAAAAGGGGAAAAAAAAACTAATCATAAAATAAGTAATAATGTACACCAAAAACAAATAAAATTGTATTATATGCAATATATATATAGGCATAACAAATAAAGCTGAATCAATTTGAGGTGTAAAATTTAGTCATAGTTAAGGATTTCAAAAACCATATACCACAATAATTACGATATATTCTAATTAAATTTATGAATTTTATAATTTCCAATTTTAGCGTAATAACGAGATTCAGTTAAAACGGACGTTGGCTTAAATAAATTATATAATTATTGATTTAGTTAAAATAGACGTTGGGCTTAAATAAATTATATACCAAATCAAACCAAACCAAAACAAAATACATGTGGAAAATTAAATTATATAAAAAATAACATCACAAAATATATAATAGCAATTGGAAAAAAAAAACCCCAATAATAACAAATATTTTCAAATATATATAATACGGCATGAAACTAACGTCAAAGAACAATTACCGAGAAACAGAAAACTAGATGCAAATGCATTGAACTAACCTCAAATAATATTTAACAGGAAATCAGAAATTAGATGCACATGCAAACATTAAACTAATAAACTAATCTTAAAAATTAATTAATGGACAATCAGAATATTGATACAACTGCATTAAACTAACCTCAAAAAATAATTAACGGAAAATCAAAACTTGGATGCAAATACATCAAACTAACACCAACAAATAATTGTCGGAAAATTGGAAACTGGATGCAAATACATTGAACTAACCCTCAGAGATTAAATTACTGGAAAATCGGAAATTGGATGCAACTGTATTGAACTAACCTAAAAAAAATAACTAAATTGCAAAAAGCAATATTTTCAACCAAAAACGATTTTCCTAAAATCCTTATGCCACAAATAATAGTTTCCACACTAATCTCAGGTGAAGTTTAACATAACAAAGTTTCTTTTTAGAAAATGATAATGAAACTATGAAAGAACAAATGAAAAAAATGAATTGAGTTGCTTGAACATTTACTTTATGCATTTGTTAACCACACATGTGACTGGGAAAAAAAGAAAAAAAGAAAAGTAAACTAATCATAAAATAAGTAATAGTGTACACCAAAAACAAATAAAATTGCATTGTATGCACTATATATATGGGTCTAACAAATAAAGTTGAATCAATTTAGGGTGTAAAATTTAGTCATAGTTAAGAATTTCAAAAACCACATGCCACAATAATTACGACATATTCTAATTAAATTTATGAATTTTATAATTTCCAGTTTTAGCGAAATAACGAGATTCAGTTAAAATGAACGTTGGCTTAAATAATTTATATAACTATTGATTTAGTTAAAGTAGATGTTGGGCTTAAATAAATTATATACCAAACCAAACCAAAACAAATTACATATGGAAAATTAAATTATACAAAAAATAACATCACAAAATATATAATAGCAACTGGTAAAAAAAACCCCCAATAATAACAAATATTTTTAAATATATATAATATTGCATGAAACTAACGTCAAAGAACAATTAATGAGAAACAAAAAACTAGATGCAAATACATCGAACTAACCTCAAATAATATTTAACGAAAAATCAAAAATTGGATGCACATGCAAGCATTAAACTAATCTTAAAAATTAATTAATGGACAATTAGAATATTGATACAATTGCATTAAACTAACCTCAAAGAATAAATAATGGGAAATCAAAACTTGAATGCACATACATCAAACTAACACCAACAAATAATTATCAGGAAATTGGAAACTGGATGCAAATACATTGAACTAACCCTCATAGATTAAATTACCGGGAAATCGGAAACTGGATGCAACTGTATTGAACTAATCTAAAACAAATAACTATAAATTGGAAACATGATGCAAATGCGTGAAACTAATCTTTACAAATAATTAACGGGAAATCAGAAACTGGATGCAACTACATTAAATTAATTTCAAAAAATAAATTTGATGCAAATGCATTGAACTAACCTCAAGAAATAATTAACGGAAAATCAGAAATTGGATGCAAATTCATTAAACTAACCTCAAACAATAATTAAAGGAAATCAGAAACTAGATGCAAATACAACCTCATCGAATAATAAACGAGAAATCGAAAACTGGCCGGATGCAAATGTATTAAACTAATCTAAAAAAATGATTAACGGAAAATCGGAAACTAGATGTAAATGCATTTAACTGAGCTTGAAGAATAATTAGCAGTAAATTGGAAATTGGATGCAAATGCATTAAACTATAGCAAAGAATAATTAACAAGAAATCGGAAACTGGATGCAACTGCATTGAATTAACCTCAAAAAATAAATAACAGAAAATCCGAAATTGGATGCAAATGCATTGAACTAACTTCAAAATATAGTTGTGTTATATGTTGTGGGAATTGAATGTCTCGATAAGTATAGTTTTGCATTTAAAACGGTGTTTATCTAATCTTTTTTCGTATAATTGGGAACACCTTGCTATTCAAGTAGCTTCAATATGAACTTTATCTTATTAGACAATTTTATAAAACTTCAATCAAACTTCTATTATTAAACAACAAATGAAGTTGAAGGGTTTTATCAATGGCGAGTTATTTTTTTTTAATATAGAGTACGTGAGGTTTTCATGTTATAAGAAATTTGGATGAGTGAGCAATATAATATCTGTATATAATAGTTATGCATATATAGTTGAATATATTTTTCATAATAATTAATATGACAGGACCCGTTCGTAGATAATCTTTGAAGATCCCACATAGTAAGTCAGGTATATAATTTAAATAATAATTAACGGAAACTGTTTGATAATCCAATATAGTAAATCAAGCATAATTTATTTTTATGTCATATTTGCAAGGACACTACATATGGATAAGTATAAAGTTGGTATTACACACCACATTGGATAATTAAAAGAAAATCGAAAACTGGATTCAAATATATTGAACTGAGCTCAAAGAGTAATTAACGGAAAATTAAAAATTTTATGTAAATGCAATAAACTAAACTCAAAAAGTAATTAATTAGAAATCGGAAACTGGATGCAACTGTATTAAACTAACGTCAGAGAATAACTAATGGGAAATTAGAAATTGGATGCAAATACTTGAAAAATATTTAACTGTAAATCGGAAACGGTATGCAAAAATACATCAAACAAACCTCAAATTAATAATAATTAACGATGAATCAGAAACTGAATGCAAATGCATTGAACTAACCTCAAAATATAATTAACAGGAAATCAAAAACCAAATGCAACTGCATTGAATTAACCTCATAGAATAATTGCCGGGAAATCAGAAACTACATGCAAATACATTAAAATAACCTCAAAGAATAGTTAACGGGAAATTAGAAATCGGATGAAATTGCATTGAACTAATTAAAATCTCAAAGCATAAATAATCATAAATCATAAACTAGATGCAGATGTATTGAACTAACCTTAAAGAGTTATAAATGAAAAATCGAAAGTTGTATGCAAATATAATGAACTAATCTAAAGACTAATTAACGAATATAGAAACATAAAAAAAAAATGGATGCAAATGCACTGAACTAACCTCAATGAATAATTAACGGGAAATCATAAATTTGATGCAACTGCATTTAACAAACCTCAAAAAATAATTAACGGAAAATCGAAAACTTGCTGCAAATGCATTAAACTAACCTCGAAAAATAATTAATGGAAAATCAGAAATTGGATACAACTGCATTGAACTAACCTCAAAGAATAATTAACGGAAAATAGAAAAATAGATGTAACTGCATTAAACTAAAATCATATATTAACCAACATGCTGGGAAATCAGAAATTGGATGCAATATACTTGATAAATATTTAACGGAAAATCAGAAACTGAATGCAAATGCATTAAAATAACCTTAAAGAATAGTTAACTAGAAATCGAAAACCAGATGTAACTACATCGAACTACCCTCAAAGCATAAATAACCGGAAATTGATTGGAAACTAGATGCTTAACTAACCGAAAAGTAATTAACGGAAATCGAAACTGGATGCAAATGTATTAAACTAACCTCAAAGAGTAATTAACGGAAAATTGGAACCTTAATGCAAATGCAATTAACTAATCTCAAAGAGTCATTAACGAAACATTGAAAACTAGATGGAACTGCACTGAATTAATTTTAATGAATAACTAACAGAAAATCGTAAACTTGGTGCAACTACACTAAACTAACCTCAAATAATAATTAACGGGAAATCAAAAATTTGATACAACTACATTGAATTAACCTCAAAGAATAATTAATGGAAAATCGGAAACTAGATCCAACTACATACATTGAACTAGCCTCAAAGAATAATTAACGTAAAATTAGAAACTTGATGCAAATGCATTGAACTAACCTCGAAATATAATTGTATTATATATAGGAGAAGAATATAATATCTCGACAAGTATAGTTTTGCATTTTAAGCAGTACTTATTATAATTATTTTATGATTGAGAATGTCTTGCTATTTAAGTAGCTTCAATATCATCTTCGCCACATTGAGCATTCTCATAAAATTTCAATCAAACTTCTATTATTAAACATAACAACCAAAATAAATCGACGGGTTTTACCAAGATTTGGTGCTTTCGTTTGATAGAGAGTGATGCAAAAAATTTAAACAAGTGATTAATATAATTTTCATATCTCATAACTATGAATAGTTGCTAATATTTTTTAGAATAATTTAATATAACGACGCCCGTTCGTAGGACGGGTTCGAAAGCTAGTGTATTCTTATTACTGTATATAATCTATATCTTAAAGCTCCCACAAAAAGTATTTTTCGAGCTTTATTAAAATTCCACATCACCACTTAATAAACCAACTTAAAATGGGAATCTCTTTTCCTTTTAAAAAACAAACTTAAAATGGAAATTTATTATTCCTTTCAAAACTCCTATTAAAATGGGAATTTATCTTTTCCATTGAAAATAGAAATTTAGCATTTATAATTAAAACAAGATTCTTTCTCATATTAAAACGGGAATCACACTTCTAAATTAACTTTTATAAATGGATCACTCTCCCAACTAAAAACGGGTTTTTAAAGCACAATTAAAACAATTTGTTAGAAAATTAAAACGGGTTAGCAACTAAAACGGAGATACCTTTTCCTTATTAAAATAATTTGCTATAAAATTTATATATATATAGTAATGATTATTTAGCAAGTTTTTAAAATAGCTGATGCGTATGCACGGGCCTAAGGGGACTATGTCTGATTCTTAAATAAATATTAGGGGTAGCGTGTAATGGAATGAGTACTTGAAATTGACAAGCAAAGCAGAAATGTTAAAACTTATCCAAAAAAAAAAGGGTTTATTCGTGAAAACCCCCCATTTTATAACATGCTTTTGTGTTTACTCCCCAAATTTTAAATTATCACAAAAGTCCCCCCACTCCGTCCTAGCCCCGTTTAGAAATCATCCATATTTGTTCTATTGCCTAAAGTACCCTCAGGGGGGTAAACACAAATGTATGTCACCAAATGATCATATCCCAAATGAAATTTTGAAATCTTTTAGTGTCAAAAGTCCAATGATTGAGTCCACTCATCATCTTGCCCAATTGAAACCCAAAAACCAGCAGCACCCATTAGAGGCTACATCTGCCTATGGACCGAAATGTCAAGAGACCAAAGAAAAATGATTACAAACAGTACTCTCTCCATCAAAATGCTTAATCATCCATATTCCAAATGTTTAACAGAAGATTCCCTTCCACGTCAAATAAACCAATAAAAGAAGGGTCAGTAGCAGAAAAATGAGAAAACTGGGACAGGATCTACCAATGAGCTATGAGCATATATACTTCACAGAAGCAACATTCCAGTCAAAGAATCTTCCAAAATTTAACCTGCATCACTGCTTTGATCTAGATTTGCACGCTTTGCCTTGCCTCATCCGGTGTTGAGGTGAACAACTCCACATAACGTGATCCAATTGTCATCTTGTCCTTGTCCATTGCCTTCCTAGCATCATCAACGGATCCAACCTCCACATACGCCTCACCTGTTGCCTTTCCATCAAGGCGGCATGCAATATATGTACTGTCTTTGGCCAACTCAAACTCATCAAAGAACTCCACAATGTTAGACTTTGTCACGAGTAAGGGAGGCCCACCGGAGCTTAAGAAATTCAAGATATACTCCAATTGGTCCTTGTCCACGGACTTCTTTGAACGAAGGAGGGGGGCTGCTCGATACTCATCATAAATTCCTTAATATTTTACCTCCGCAGCCACAGCCATAGCCCGATAGTAGTCTTGCTTGTTGCACCTGAAGACTTCACATACCATCTCACCCTAACCAATTTCGAATGATTTTTGGGCCGATTGGTGGTGGCGGTCTGTAGGTTAGTGCTTAGGGTTTGCTAGTTCAGGAAGAAGATGAGGGCGAGGGTGATCTTGTACACTCGGTGGTTGTTTAGTTTAGTTAGTTGGGCTTGGGCCGATTTCTTTTAGTATGTGGGTTGGAATTTGAGAAACTCAAGTTTGGTGGTATACATTTGTGTTTACCCCTGAAGGTATTTTAGGCAATAGAACAAATATAGATGATTTCTGAATGTGGTCAGGACGGAGTGGGGGCTTTTGTAATGATTCAAAATTTGGGGGGTAAATACAAAAGCATGTCATAAAATGGGGGGTTTTCACGAATAAACCAAAAAAAAAAAAAGAACTTTAAAGATGTTTCATTTGTGAATGACTGAATGGTCTCTATCATTTTGGAGAAACCTGAATTCTTTCAAACACAACGGCCCCAACCTACATATTTATCATTTATACAAGACCTCCATTCCAATTAGAAATTCGGAAGTAAATAAATGCGGAATACTAGATCGGATGATACCGTGGGCCCCCACATTCCTAGTCGATAGCCCACGTGTTTGGCCACCCAAAAGTCACTCGTGTGGGGACAGACGTCTAAATCTCATGTGAAGACAACAAGAGCAAAATATTTTCCTCATTTCACGTCTCGACAAAAAGTCCGGCCAATCATCTTTAAAATCTAGTACTAGTACAAATAAACAATCGTCTCATTATTTCTTCTTCCTCAAACATAGCCTAGATCAAATTATTATACATATTCCCTGGTGGTGCAAGATGGCTAGTGGTGGTGGTGGACCAACATTTACTGTAGATGAAGCATTGGTTAAAACGAAGTTTGGAAAATTCCAAGGCCTGGTTCTTGGGTATGCTGGAATGGGATGGGTTGCAGAAGCAATGGAGATGATGCTACTATCATTTGTCGGACCAGCTGTTAAATCTGAATGGGGACTTTCTTCTCGTCAAGAGAGTATGATTACCACTGCTGTTTTTGTTGGTGAACTCATTGGAGCTTACTCATGGGGTATTGTTTCTGATAAACATGGAAGGAGGCAAGGTCTTAATCCATTTGTTTCATATACTCACAATCACATTTTTTAAAAAAAAAAAAAAAAAGCTTAATAGGGTCATCTGATTTTGTTTATCTCAATTGGTATATAACATATGTCGATGGGAGCAAAAATAATATGTTTGGCCATTAAATTAGAAACCAATAAACTATTCCTTTATGACTATGTGTATATCAATTAAAATTAAGTTTTAGTTAATGAAATACAAGACTAACCACAACGTTATGCGATGTTAGAGCTTTGTTATGTGTCAATTGTTGCTGATTCTTGTTTTTTAAAAAAAATCCAAGTTCCTGACTTTGACTTTTTCACGTTATGCAATTAGTTATGTGGGATTTCCTTTTCTCTAGAAGAAAATGTTCTAAGAACATCAATTAGTCATGTTGTTTGTTTTTTGTACATTGGCTGCTATATCGTATTTGGTGCATTCGTATATCACAATCTATACTATGTAAACTGTATTGCAGTTATTTGACTTTATATCAGAATAACATTCCTTCACATATCTATCCTTACAAAAAAATATTCCACAAATTCGTTAACCTTACTTGCTTAGCTGATATGCTATCATTGGCCCTCGTGAATAAGGATATAAAGAGATTTACATTTTAGAGTCCTAAAAGGCTAAAACTAGGTTTCCAGATTTAAATTGGAGAACTGCTATTGGGATGATATTATTGATCGATTTACTAGGTAAGGATGAAGTGGCGTAGTTTATACTATGTATTCTCAATTGTGTACTTGCTTACCTGATAGTTCTGTCTTCACATAAGAACTGCTAAGTGATTTTACTTTGCACTTAAGTTGAATGTAAAACCCCACGTACACAGGAAAACACACACACACACACTTCTTCTATTTAGTAATATTTACATTTTTCTTTGTCCATATGTTCATACTTTCCAGGAGGGGGTTCCTCATCCCAGCAGTAATTACTTTTGTAGCTGGTTTCTTAAGTTCTTTTGCACCAAATTACACTACACTTATAATTCTTCGCTGTTTCGTTGGTATTGGTTTGGGAGGTGGTCCTGTGTTTTGTTCATGGTTTTTAGAGTTTATTCCTACTCCTGATAGAGGCACTTGGATGGTTGGTTTTTCGGCTTTCTGGACAGTTGGAACAATTTTTGAGGCTTCACTTGCATGGGTATGATCTCTATTCCCCACCATCTGTCTTTATTTTCTTTTTTAAAGTTAAAAGTAGACCAAAATTCTATGAATCTATTCAAAAAGAGGTTGTGATGCATGAGTATGGAAGTTTCTAAATTAGTTAATTAATTAGTAGTTTCTATTTTATTTGGTCTCCTAATTGAATTAGGATGATTTTATATTTGGTTTCCAATTAGGTTTAGTAGTTGTTTTCTTATATAAAGGCATCTAGGCCTTCATTGTTGGGTTGGTTATTATTGATTATTAATTCTTTGTGAATTATTCTTCATGTTTGAAGGTTTAAACCCTAGATTTAGGTGTTTGTTTTATTAAATCTTATTGATGTTCATCCATTGTTGAAGCTTCCGCCAAGGCGCCAACAAGATACATCAAATTTGGTATCAGAGCCAATCGATTTTTGGAAATTTTTTTTTCAAGAAACACTGTTCACGAGTACTATTTACCAGAGCACTATTCACCGCGGGTTACTGTTTACTGCGGGGAAAAAAAAATTTCAATTTTCTTGGTTAATTGTCATGGAGTATCGTATGAGAAGTAGAAAAGAGTCAACGCTACCGCCCAATCATCGAAGTTTCCATGGGTCGAAGTACCATACCGATCATAATTATGGGAGAACTTACAATATGGATTGCAGCCGCCGCGAAAGTTTTACTCCTTCAAGAAGGTATGAACCTCTTTCCCCTCCTCCATCACCGGTTGTTAGTTTGTGACGCAAATTCAAGTCAGAGAAGGGATGCAAATTTTCCTCTTACGAATCGACGTATGATTTCGATTCGGACCACACAAAGAGGGATGGTGTTTCCCCTCTTAAAAATTGTCACTACCACCACCACAAAAAAAATTTACCTTTGTTGGTTAGGCAAGCTCTCCAACCTTCTCCTCCTGATCAACTCGGTAAATCATCTAAAGAAAGAAAAAATAGTCGTTCTGATCCTGCTTAGGAAGTTCCTCCACCACTTGACTATGAAAGAGAGCGACAACCTCAACTTCTTTTGTTTCAAGCGGGGGAGTTTGTAAATCAGCACCCACCACCATCTGCTCCAGTTTGTGAGAAACAAGATTTTGAGAATAAAGAGAAAACCAAGCATCAAAACCATCAGCCATCGGTGCGACATTTCAGTTCGAATGATCTATGTGCTACTGTTCATCCACTTCGTCCGACTCTACCCACTTCTTCTTTCTCAATTCCAGTTGATATCTATACATCTATTGACAAGCAAAAACAAAGTGGGAACGACATAGATAAAGACAAGGTAGGAGTCCCGGCATCCAAGCGTCTATCTTTGCGAGAGTGTGAATCAGATGAAGTAGTTCAATGTATACCAAAGGCTTTGGTTAGAAAAAAAGACAGTCTGACGAAAATTGGGGCTGTAGATGATGAATTTGTTAGGACTTACACTGTAAAGAAAGTTCAAACTGATGCTTCGATAGCTTCTCATCATCTAGTACCAAGGATACAGTCTAGATTCTCTACAAGTAATGGTGTTGAATTTATTTTTCCATTAGACTGGATGATACAAAATAAACAGATTGGAGTAGCCAAAGCAATGGAATTGAAGCAGGTTGTTTGGAATAGTATGAGATGTCAAAACTTTCGTTCTTTGGAAACTTGTCTGCCTGAAAGTCACAGCCCAGTGTTTTCGATAGATGCTTTATTTCCGTATGTCAAAAGCCTGTTTTTTGGTGATATGAAGTTATTCCAAGATTCTTATGTGGATCCATTCATTTCTAATCTAGTGGTGCATTTTTCTCTATGGAAGTATAAAGGAAATCAGTGCATATTTCACGGATGGCAGTCACAAATTTCTTTCTAATAGAATATTTTGGATGACGTGAACGTGAAATCGTGGTGTATGATTACTTTTGTGAGTCGATACAAAGCCAAAATTCGAGGACGAATTTTCTACAACCCGGGGAGGGTGCCGTATTCGATTATGAAGAACTTTTGCGGGTTTGAAAATTTTCAAGAGAACAAACTCGAGGACGAGTTTGTTTAAAGTGGGGGAGATTGATGCATGAGCATGGAAGTTTCTAAATTAGTTAATTAATTAGTAGTTTCTATTTTATTTGGTCTCCTAATTGAATTAGGATAAGGATTTAGGATGGTTTTATATTTGGTTTCCAATTAGATTTAGTAGTTGTTTTCTTATATAAAGGCATCTAGGCCTTCATTGTTGGGTTGGTTATTATTGATTTTTAATTCTTTGTGAATTGTTCTTCATGTTTGAAGGTTTAAACCCTAGATTTAGGTGTTTGTTTTATTAAATCTTATTGATGTTCATCCATTGTTGAAGCTTCCGCCAAGGTGCCAACAAGATACATCAGGTTGTAGATTAGATATCCTACATTACATAGTAGAAATAACATTCTTCTGATTCGGGTGATAACACTGGCTAAATCACCCTATGGTTCATGCGCTCTTTCTCCTATGGTAGAAGCAGATGGAATAATGCACATCAAAAGCCCACACTAGATTTTTCCCAGCAAAGAGTCTTTTTGAAATACAGAGCTCCCACGTCTGTAATTTTCTCTTACAGAATTGTATCTAGAACTCTGTAGGTATATATTTTCGTTTTAGATAGGTGGATAAGGTCTAAGGGAACATAGTGGGGACAGCCAATAATACTGCTCTGGCTTTGGGAAGGTGAAGTGCCAAACAAGGTGGACTAGGTTCTCATAAACAAACTGGAACCTACATGGGGCTATCAGTTACTTGAGAGGACTATCTAGTATCAACAGCAACTTGTAAAAAATATCATGTGACAATCACGTGATTAAAGTCGGTTTGGAGACAGCTTGCACAGTCACAAACTGACTCTTGATTGCACGTCTCCCGGCCTTATTAGTTTAGCCTTGTATCACTTTATATATATATATATATATATATATATATATATATATATATATATATATATATGAAAAGAAGAGTTTGCAATAATAGAAACGTCCTAGAAAATTCCGCCCTATGCCCCCTCGGGAGATGTCCCTTAGAACTCTAACAGAGAAGAAGAAAGAAAAGATTATACAATCCTAATCAGTTTCGGTCTTCTCTCACACAACTATATAAAAAAAGGTTAAACAATACAATTTACATAATAGAAACTCCAAAAAAATAGTCTGGGCTGCGCCCTTTCAACACCCTCGGGAAATGTCCCTTAGTACTCTAACAGTATTCATTGAAGTTAAGTTTGCATGAATATTCGGACTTTAGAAAGTTTGCTTGAATATGGGATTGGGGAGAGTAAGTAGATCTGTAGATGATTAAGGCACCTAGAAATCCCTTGGGGAGATATCTGTGGAGGGGAATTACAAGTGGGTGGGAGAAGTTCCAAAAGGGAGAGGCATTCTTACCTGGCACCATTGACACCATTATTTTTAGGATGGTGCGTGGTTGGGGAAACCTATTAAAAGAGCAACTAGAGGAGGTGTAGGGATTGATTTGTAACAAGAAGGCAAGATGATGTAATTTGCTGGCGGAAGTTTCAACAATGGTTAAACATCAATAAGTTTAACGAAAGAAGCACCTAAAACTAGGGTTTAAACCTTCAAACAAGAATAAATCTTATGCCTAATTCTATTTGGAAACAAAATAGTAACCTTACTAAATAACCTAGATCTAAAACAAATAGTAAACTCTAATAACCTTTTAGTAATTTAATTAAGATACTAATATGACAATTAAACATAACTGGTCTTTAATCCATGCACTGCGTCACAAGAATCTCAGAGAGCATGGTTCGTGGAGTGAATGGGGTGGAATGGAATGTGCCGCTAAAAAGAGGACCCAATTATTGGGAGATTGAGCTACGAGTCTTTCTTGGTTCATAAAGGTGGACTTGGGGAGGTAAGATGGACTAGAGGATGCGGATTTAGGAGGAAAAAGAAGGGTTTAAGGTCAAATCTTCCGATCTTACTTTGGCAAAGGAACACTCATTGGTTGCGCTTTGTAGGGAAGATATCATTCCAAACTTTCCATATAAGAAAATTTGGAAGAATTCCTAATCCATTTAAAGTTGCTTTCTCTGGTTGCTTTGCTTACTTGGAAGAATCAAGACATCTGAAAACTTTAATTGAAGGGGTATGAGTTTACCAAATGTTTGTTCACTTCACAAAACCTTGGAGGAAAGTGGGGATCAACTTCTAGTGACTTGTCCTCTGGCTCATGGTGTTTGTTTGTTTTTTTTTTAAGCATTGGGCTTTTCCTTTTAACATAAGAGAGGTGTTGGCCAAGGATATTGTAGAGGTGCCACTAGCAAATAAAGCAAAGTGGTTGGTGGAGCATCTACCTATTGACTGCTATTGCTTGGACATTATGGAGGGAAAGAAATATGACAATTTATTAACAAAAGGAGATGGATTATTGGAGTTGCACAAGATAGTAGGGAAGGTGAGGGAAGCTATGTTCGAATGGGCGTGCACATCTTCGTACTTCCATGGAGTTGAGTTTGTCGACTTTATGTGTAATTTGAATATGCTAGTTGCCTAAGGGTGTTGATTATAAATTGAAGAATCTTGCGACTTTGGTCCATTAATAGTAAAGATGCAATTCTAAAATTTGTGGGAATAAGTTTTATTTTATTAATCAAAAAGAAAATAATAATATTCAGACTTGAGTTAAAAGATTTTCTTTGTGTAGTTATAGACGAATGTACTGCTCGTCATCAAGAAGGGGTGCCTCTTGGTGAATGTCATTTGCAGGTGATGTGTACTTGTGTAATCTTAGTCGATGGGAGTAGAGAACTGATTATGCAAAGCATAGAACTCCTGTAGGCTTCTTTAGATGGAATAATATATATTAGTGCAAAACAGAGTAGATGGCTGCAGGCTAAGCAAGTATGGACATAGTTACTATTATATAAACTTACAATTGTTTTAAATTTTTTATTCTGTTGTAGATGGAAGAGTGATTAAGGTTTTTCCCATAGGTTTAGATGGTTGAAATAGATTGCTGCTTATAAAGTGTTGTGTCACCCACACCATTTTCTCAAGAAAGGTTTTAGAAGATGAAACAAGCATAACTTTATTTATGTTGTTATGTGACCTTACAACTGTATATTAAACAAGGCCTAAACACATCAGAAAACACAGTTGATTTGTTGGATTATCAATGAATAAACTCTCCTTCAATTTTTCATTATGCATTGTTTCAATTTTCAAACGTTAAAAAAGTATCATATACTAAGATATGTTTGTAATTATTTGTCCACATTTTTGTATGAAAGTTATCTCATAGTCACTCTCTTTTGTAAGGTTAATTACCCAATTCTACTAAAACTAACGATATAGTAGAAGTCAAGGGACTAAGGCCACATCTTACAAAGACAAGGATCGGAATATTTATTAATTTCAGCAAAAAGATAGGGACTGATTTCCAAACCCCCTTTTCTTGTTTGGGGTTATATAGTTAATCCTCAAATGTCTGGCAATATTCTTTACAGTTGACCATGCCAACACTGGGGTGGAGATGGTTGCTTGCTCTGTCTTCTTTGCCATCATTAGCTTTGCTTCTGTTTTATGGTTTCACACCAGAATCACCGAGGTATTTGTGTTTAAGGGGCAGAACAACTGAAGCGCTTGCTGTTTTGGAGGAAGTTGCAAGAATGAACCGGGTGGAACTGCCTCCTGGCTTGCTTGTTTCAGACAAATCAATTGAGCTTAATGAGAATTGTACTCCGTCAGAAGATACTCATTTACTCTCGGCTGACACTGAGAGAAATGAAGCTAAGGTTACTGAAGATGTGGATTTTAAAGCGGGAAGTGCTTCTCTGTTGACGCTCCTTTCACCAAAACTACTCAGATCAACCCTCCTCTTATGGCTGGTATTTTTTGGGAATTCATTTTCTTATTACGGCCTTGTATTGCTGACTTCGGAGTTAACCAGTCGTAGTAGTCAATGTACATCAAAGTCCTTCCATTTGGAAAACACCCAGGATACAGTAGACTACAGAGATGTTTTCATTGCTAGTTTTGCAGGTAAACTTTACCACATTATTTATTAAGTATTTTAATTCTTTGTATGATTATAATCTATATCAGTTTTATATAAGGTATTTAACTTTGTTTTACTTTCAGAATTTCCTGGGCTTCTGTTATCAGCAGTAACTGTAGACAGATTGGGTCGCAAACTTTCGATGTCAACTATGCTTTTCTCATGTTGCTTGTTTCTCCTCCCCCTGGTATTCGAACAGTCTGAGAGCTTAACAACTGGTCTTCTGTTTGGAGCTCGCATGTGCATCATGGGAGCCTTTACAATTGTGTATATTTACGCACCAGAGGTCAGTCACATACATCCACGATTTTCTCGAAAGGTTACTTCTTCATTATCTCAACCTACTGAGACATCGTTAATAAAATGACCGGAAATACATGGATAAGGTGTGAAGGCCCTGCTTGGTGTTGAACCAGCGATTGGTTCAAATAGTTTTGAGTGTCAAATTGTTTTCACAAATTGTTGCTAAATTTCAGAAGAATGTCTTTAAAGCTACTAGCCAATTGCAAATATCTGTTGGAGTTTGGCCTCTGCTATAATTTCTTTGTGGTCATATCAACCGTATGGAGATCCTATCAAAGACCTACATGTCTGTTTCTCAACGTTAAACTTGCTCAAACCTTTCAGTCTTTCCCAAGAAGGGTCAACCCTTCAAGCTTTTGCAGAATGTTGAAGATGTACATGCATTTCGTACAGGTAGACTAACTAATAAATGGACACCTAGAAAAAGAGGGCCTAAATTTAGCAATACCTCCTTATCTTCGAAGCAGATTATTACATCTTTCAGTAGCTCAAGTTCTGCTCTACTCGGCCATAAAAAAGATTTTATTTGGGTATTCTTAGGGTGTGTTTGTTAAATTTTAACTCATGGAAAGGAAAGGAAATAAAATGAGTGGTCCACTATGGAATGGAATGGAAATGAAATAATTTTAAATGGTATGTGTTTGGTAAACTGGGGAAAGGAAAGTAAAAACTGGGGAAAGGAATAATCATGTTTGTTTGCAAAAGCTATGGAAAGGAATAATTGTATTGTTGGGTCATGGGTGTATTAGTAGTAAGTCCCTATCTATCTATTTCCTTTTCTTTTCTTTCCACAAAATTTTCCAGGGGTTAGTTAAGGACACAAAACTTTTTCCATTTGTTTCCATATGGAAAAACCTATTTCCTTTCCATGGGTAAACAAACGCCTTAAAAACTATGGAAAAAAGGTGGACCACTCTTATTTTCCTTTCCTTTCCTTTCCATCATAACAAACACATCATAACAAACACATCCAAAGAACAACCATGTCCTCCATCCAAAGAACAACCATGTCTAATTTTGATGAAAGTAAACTAATCTAATCCTGGTTAATATATCTGGTCTAGCATTTGAATACTGGTGCAAACTTGGTTAATATATCTGGTCTAGCATTTGAATACTGGTGCAAACTTGTTTTACCATTAAAGCATATAGACATGTTACCAGCTATATATAGGATCTATCAACAAACTTGTTTTACCATTAAAGCCTATAGACATGTTACCAGCTATATATAGGATCAACAACATTGTTAGTAATACCAACAAAATTTATGGTATTACTACTTTTGTTTACAACTATATTACGCTGGGCATGGAATGTATAGCAACCTGAAATATAGCTTTTCCAAGCTGTATGCTGAGTCTGCAACTTTATCTTTTAGCGATTCTAGTCTTACTAAATTAGGTTCAGTAATTTGCAAACAACTTAAATATGCATGTTATTTTCATTTCCTGATATTCTCTCACTGAATTTTATATTTCTTCTGTAGATATACCCAACCTCAGTTCGGTCAACTGGTGTTGGAGTTGGAAGCTCGATCGGAAGAATTGGCGGGATGGTATGCCCTCTTGTGGCAGTGGGATTGGTACAAGGCTGTCATCGAACTGCATCTATCCTTTTATTTGAAATTATAATCTTCCTTTCGGGGGTTGCTGTTATATACTTCCCATTTGAAACCAAGGGTTGTGAATTGAGTGACAGCGTATTAAAAAAAACACAGAGTAAGATAGTAATCTGAAACTTCTCTCATCATCGTATAGGAAACTTGCCCCGACCTATTCTTGCTGCAAACTTGAAATATATATTTACCCTTGTTTTCCGCTCAGCTTCGTTCTCCTGAAGATGTTAATCAATCTGAAACGACATAAGTGTTCATTGGTCATACAGTAGCCTATTTAAATGTACTATTAACCATTTTACAGAATCTGGATTTTCTTCATAACAATATGATGATGCAGATTGGGCAGACTTTTCATGTTGTGCTTCACTGTCCTTAATCGTTTCACTTTTCTTAACAGACCCGTTAAACCTTCGTTAGACGAGTAAGGCCCTCAATGGCTGCCGCCACTTGTTCCTGTGTAATAATAGACCAAGGCCCCATAAGAATGTATTAACTTAAAGAAGTCGGTCTACTCTGTATTCTGTACACAGTATACTTGAGAATTGTGTTTTAAATTTCCCTTTCACACTGGTTTCTTCAATTAGGTTGTGTTATTTTTATACTACCGCTAGTAGATAGAAGTTAGACCTCGAGTTGACGGATTGAGAGAGAAGGGCATCCATAGTTGGACCTCCAGTTGACGGATTGAGAGAAAAGGGCATCCATGTTTTGGAAATATTAGATGAGGAATACTTGTTGAAAACGTAAACCAAGAGGTTTGCTCGCATCATCACTCATCAGGCAACTCTCAATCAGACTAGTACGTTTTTTTTTTTCGATAATAATCAATCAGACTAGTACGTAAGGCAGGCAACTGCAAACTTGACAATAGCCTCCGTGTTCTAATATTAATGAATCTCTGTTGATAAATTATCTGGATTGTACTGTCTCGTGAATGAAGTCCCTCTCAGTTTCCCAGTGTATTGACAAGGACAATGCTTTAGCAGGGACATGGTATTCTTTACATTAGTACTTCAAGTCTTATAGAGGTCTCTGCTTGTCCGCTTCCAGCAGTGGTTCTTGACAAGCGCTTCCAGTTCCATAGCCAAACATGTCTTATTTGGTGTTTTCAGGTGAAGTTGATGTGAGACGAATTTTCGAAGTTTTTGGTTTTTCCAGTTCAATCCCAAGTACTTCCCTAATTTTTCGTTGAGAGAGAAGATAGAACCGTGATCACAACCATGCTAACCATTCCCAAACTACAAACTCACATGCCTTTGTGAAAGTTGAGATTTATAATCCTATATCAGGTGTCTAAAGACTTGCATTCAAATATATAAATTTTGTGGCCTCTTTACTTATCACTAATTAGTGTTAAGTTAGATGTCTATTTTTAATAGTACATTTTATTGACAATTTTGAACTCTCACGAATTCATAACTCTCACCAATTTCAATAAGATCATAAATATCCTTATTAGATAGTCATTGTCCTAACAACATTTTTCGAAACAATATTTTTCGAAAAGATTATATGGAAGAAAATTTGGTCTATTCACACGTGAAACTATCACATATGAAAGTTTCTCGTAGGCATCCGTCACGGTTACAACTTCCAAAAAGGATATATTGCTTTCCCTTATTTTCTTCAATGAGATGTTAGGCGTAGATCAATGGCTACACTATCCAAAATTTTAACTAAAAATAAACTGTCCGCGGATGTATACAAATCAATCAGAGAATTGTCTGTGGTTGCCAAAAATAAAATTTCAAAAAAGTCTGGGTTACCACAAGAATATCTTTATAGAGAGACATCGGAGACCGTTGGATGTGTAATCCAACAGTCTAAAAATAAAAAACAAACTCACACATCCACGGTCTTGGATTTCGTCCCTATGAGGATATATCATTCAGGGCAGACGAATTTTTTGAAAAAAATAAAAAATTATTTGTATTGGTGTTACCATAGTACAAAATATCCTGATATATCGCGATATTTAGGGATATCTATCCAGATTTCAGAGAAAGATATATAAATATCACGATATGTTCAGAGATATAAACGACTGCAAATATCAGCAATATTTTGACGATATTTGTGATATTTGGGAATATTTTGCGATATTTTGCGATATTTGGCAATATTTTGTGTATATAACAATTTTATTTAATATTTCCCATTATATTTCAAATAAATCTTTACTCTGTAAATAAAACTCCTCAAGTAATAGTAGTGTGTTTCCATCAACTGGATTTTTTGTTTTCCAAATTTGCCCTTGCTCATATTTTCTATTTACAATAATCTAATCTTATTTTATTTGTAATTTGTTGTATTTGACAAGAGTAAATATGTAAATGTAATATTCAACTCTAATTGCGGTTGGGCTTTTGCTGGAATTTGATGGGCTTTTTGCTACTGAGCTTCGGTTGCAATTTGGTTGCGTTTATTTTAAGTGGGCTTCAGTTGCAAATTTTTTAAAATCAACCTTGCCACATTGACTGGGCTTTTGTTGGGCTCGCTTTCATGGCTTGGTTAATTGAACAGCTCTCAATTTTATGCTCATAGAGCATGCCGAAATGCTAGTATAAATAATGTATCTTGATATATCAAGAAATATCCACAACATCTACGATATTTGTCGATATTTTGGATATATTCACGATATTTGCATGTGAAACAATATCAAATATCCCTAAAGAGAATAATATATCCACGATACATATCTAGAAATTGAATATCGATAAATATCCATATCCTGATATTTTGTACTATGGGTGTTACATCCAATAGTCGCGTATCCAGTCTGGGATGTCCATTCTGCCCGAAACCCAAAAAAAAAACCCGCACCGAATCCTATCCGAGCCCGACAAAACCCAAACCCGAACTCAGACCGAAATACATAAGGTCGGGTTTGGTCACACTATCTAAACTCGGACCGACCCAAAATTTTGGCTCTAAACCCGTTAAAAGGGTTAAAAAGCCCGAAACCATATCCGAACTGAACCCGAACCCAAAACCCGATTATAGAAGGTAAAAATGCCCAACCAAAACCCGAACCCGAACCAACCAGACCATAATTCCCAACAACTCTATTTATCTTCAACAAACTTTTGGTCTTTTGCTCATTACTATTTATTTTTGGTCTTCAAGACAAATTACCTTTGACCGTACTCTTATTACTCTTCTCCTTCTTCCCTTCAACAATTCTCCAAAAACAGGACAACTTAATCACACGTTCCTGTGAAGAGATTGGTGGGTTTGATGGTGCTGCTAAGTTTGCATTCACTCAGAAAATTTGCAGCACCTCCTCAAATACCTCTTTCTAAATATGGTCACCAAAGTTGAGCAAATCAACATGTCGGATTCACACCACCACAAGAAGCCGAAACTCCCAAAAAACCATCAATTTTATTGAGTTATTGTCTTGGAATTGCTTGCCTTGCTTGGTCTATTTTTGTCTTCTTCTGCTTTTCAAAAAATGCAATCCTGTGTGCTTTAAATCTTTGATGACTGTTGGGTGACTTTACGATGTTAAAGTTAAACAGATCAAATCCAATAAAAGAAGATGGTTTTTGATTAATTAGATGAAAAAGAAGTTTTTCTTGAGATCTTGAGATCTAATAGCTGAAAATGACGTTCCTGATGAAGAGATCTAATATTCTTTTATTTCATATATTCCGAGTTTTATCATATCCGAAACCCGAACATAAGCATGACGAGTACCCGAAATATAGAATTAGAATAGGATTTGGTCACATATATCCAACAAATACCCAAACCCGACCCGCAAAAAACAAGACCGGTCCGAATAACCCGATACCCATTCAATACCCGAAAAGTCGGATTGGAGCCGGATGGGGTACCCGTTTGGACATCCCTGTCTACATGTCAGTTAGAGTTTTAGTCGTGGTATTTTAGGCTCTCAGATTTTGGTTTCCGTTTTAATAAGTCAATGTGATTATAAAATTGGCGTCGTTGCGTTGGACACTGAGCAACACGTGTGCTCATGGGACACTGTGACTCAAAATAAAAGCAGTTGTTATTCTATTCCATGTGCGTACAAGTGGATAAGTGAATTTTGTTTCTTCATTTCTCCAGAAGTCCAACTATGGAAGCTTTGGGTCTTCCAACTCTCAATAACTTAACCATTTCAAACCACAATCTCCACAAACAAACGAGCAGGACACGTGACTTGCTGTTTTCAAAACAATCTCTTCTCAAACTCAAACACAGTTACAGAACCCAACAACAAGTACGTACTCAAAGTTTTGTTGCATGGTAGTAATGTTTTTAGCTGATGGTTTGTTTTTTTCATTCAGAATTTTAGTTTTCAAGTGAGAGCTGAGGGTGGAGATGAGGAAACTAAGCAGGTGAAGGAAATGGCTGCTGCTAGAAAGAGATGGGAATCTCTGGTACTTATTTTTCACACCAATTTTTTAGTATCTTGTTCACATTATATTGATTTTGTGGTAGAGAGAGTGAGGTTGCTGATATAAGGACTAAAATATTGCTTAGAATTTAGAAGTGGTGCATTTTTTTTTTTTTTTTTTTATTTTTATGAAGCTATAAGTTGTATTTAGGTTCTGACTTTCAAGTCTAAACATAATTAACCAGGACTTTTCAGCTGACAAGTGACAGCCATTTGCAGAACCAAGTTGGGCTTAGTGAATTATTGTTGTGAAACTGGCCTAGTTCAGTTATAAATTAGATATACCTTGTTTTTATTATTGAAGACAAAAGAAGACATATCTTTTGTCTAAATAACGCAAGGAGATTGGAAGTGGTATCGTTAGGTGTAGAATTAAACTACCAATCAAAGAGACAAAACACAAGATTTATAGTGGTTCGGTGCCTACGTCCACGGGAGAAGAAAGAGGTTTATTGCTTGATTAATTTCTTAGGCTTCCATTATAGAGATATATATAGGCACAATACAAGTGCACAAAATCGTCTATATTTTAAGAATGGAGTCTTCCCTTTTATAGAAACACCAATATCGGTTGAACTTGTCATGAACCGACTGAGCGCACACACGCCTTCATCATGTGCAACTGAAGTGCGCACGCACTGTCTCTTTCTTCTCCCACACTCCCCCTCAAGTTGGTGCGAAGATATCCAGCGAGCCCAATTTGGAGAGTATATCATGAAACTTGGAAGCTGGAAGTCCCTTGGTAAAAATGTCTGCAAGCTGTTTATCACTTCGAACAAAGGAGGTAGTGACAATGTTAGACTACACTTTTTCACGCAGAAAGTGACAGTCAACTTCAATATGCTTAGTTCTCTCATGGAACACCGGATTTGCAGCAATGTGTATAGCACAAAACACAAATCCTTTAGAAGAGTGCGAAGCCATATAATTTCACTGGTGGTGGAAGCCATAGCCCTGTACTCAGCTTCAGCATTAGAATGAGCCACTACATTCTGTTTCTTGCTCTTCCAAGTGACCAAATTACCTCCCACAAAGGTACAATAACCGGAAGTAGATCGCCGATCAATTGGACATCCTGCCCAATCAGCATTTGTATAAGCAGTAATAGATGTATGCCCATTTTTCCAAGATCCAAATACCCGCCTTTGCTTAACTTTCGGATAATCGCAATATTTTAGAAGCGTGATTCATATGTGGAGTCCTTGGAGCATGCATAAAATGACTAACCAAGCTTACTGCATAAGAAATATCTGGTCGGGTAATAGTTAAATATATTAGTTTACCAACTAATCGCTGATACTGACCAATGTCAGTAAAAAGATCTTCGGTGTAGTCCAACTTGGCTCCACTGTCAGTTGGAGAATCAGATGGTTTTACCCCCAGCTTTCCTGCTTCACTTAAAAGATCCAACACATACTTTCTTTGATTAAGAAATATATCTCTTTTTGAATAAGCAATTTCGATCCTAAGAAAGTATTTCATAATACCCAGATCCTTGATGGCAAATTTCTTGTGCAGTAGATCCTTGAGCTTAGAGATTTCGATATGGTCATTACATGTGATAATTATGTCATCAACATAAATAAGAACAACAACCAAGCCTGACTTGCTATACTTAACAAATAAGGAAGGATCAACATCACTCCGTTTAAGACCGGTCATAGCTAGAACAGAACTGAGCTTGACATACCATGCTCATGGAGATTGTTTAAGTTCATAGATAACCTTTTTTAACTTGCATACTAAACCAACCTTAGTCTCCTTCGGATGTCCAGGTGGGATGCTCATATACACTTCTTCTTTAAGATTACCGTGTAAGAATGCATTTTTAACATCCATCTGAAACAATTTCCAGTCTTGATTTACAGCTAGAGATACAAGAACTCTAAACATGTTCATCTTTGCAACTGGTGCAAAAGTCTCCTTGTAGTCCTGACTATATGTTTGGGTGAATCCCCTTGCAACGAGTCGAGCTTTAGACCTCTATAAGGAACCATCATTGTTAAACTTGTTTCTGAACACCCAACGACAATCAATTGTTTTCTTTCCGTAAGGTAGCATAACAATCTCCCAAGTTTTATTCTCGTCTAGAGCACGAAGTTTTTCTTGCATCGCCTTTCTCCATACTAGACGAGAGTTATCTTCTCCAAAGTTCTTGGGTTCTTGCACATCATCGACTGTACTCAAGAAAACATGATGAGATTAAGTGATAACGTTATATACTCTTGTAGCGGATATGAAACGTCATGCAAGGAATAAAAATTCCTGTGAATCACTGAAGGATGCAGTTCTCTATAAGATTTATAGTAATCCTTGAGAGTTACTGGAGGTTGTCTCTCTCGTTCTGATTGTTGAGAAACTGGAGAAGCACTAGAGCGCTGCGCCTCTGTTAGCTCATTCTGGGAGCATGCCCGCGCCTTAGTTACTGGAAAGTTGTCGGGAACAAGAGCGCGTCGCCTTTAGTTCTCATCATCGTAGCCAGCGCCGCCTTTCTTTTAGTAGAACCCATAAATTTAGTGGGTTCAATAACTTCTGCGGCAGGAACTATATCTTCACCAATTGCTGGGAGAGGTGCCAAATCTGCCAAACACTCCCCCTGGGACGGATTCCTAGGCATAGCTGGATTGTGAAAGAAGGCTTCAGATTCCACAAATCGGACATCACGAGAGAACCAGTTTTCTTATTGCCGGATTGTAACATATGTAGCCTTTTTGAGTGGTAGAATAACCAACAAAAACCACATCGAGTAGCCCGAGCATCAAATTTATCTCGATGAAGAGCTTGCTGATGCACATAACAAACACACCCAAAAACTCGCAGATGAGAGAGATTCAGCGGCCTAGATTTGAGCACTTCCAATAGGGATTTAAAACCAAGAACCCGACTGGAAAGACGATTAATCAAATAAGCAGCAGTTAAAACGCCATGAGACCAGTATTGCTTAGGAACATTCATGCCCAACATAATAGCACGAGTGGTCTTCAAAAGGTGTCTGTTTTTTCTTTCAGCCTCGCCATTCTGCTGAGGTGTGCCAACACAGCTAGTTTGATGAATTATCCCTTGGCTACGAAGGTACTCAAGTAACAAACCTTTGCAAAACTCAGTGCCATTGTCAGATCTAAACGTCTTGATTTTTCCAGCAAACTGATTAGTAACCATATTATGAAAATCCTTGAAAACATTCACAACCTTAGTCTTTGATTTCAACAAATATAACCATGTAGCACGAGATTTATCATCAATAAACAATACAAAATACTTATAGCTATCATAAGAATTAACGGGAGCAGGTCCCCATAAATCAGAGTGAATTAACTCAAACAAATTATTAAACATAGAATGCGAGTTTGGAAAAGATAAACGAGTTTGTTTAGAAAATTGACAAACATCACAAACATCATTAGAGTTTATAGAAACATGCGTAAACAAATTTGACAGGAATGACTAGATGGATGCCCAAGTCTTTTATGCAAAATGCGACTCTCAAGTAAACCACTAGCTTGACACGCCTTCTTATGCGACTTCAACAAATAGAGTCCATTGGAATAAATTCTTTCACCAATTGTCCTCTTCGACTTTCGATCCTGAAAGACGACAGAGTTAGGAGAAAAGATGACATCACAATTTAAAGAATTTGTAAGTTTGCTAAAAGAAAGAAGTTGGACAGGGAAGGAAGGAACAACTAGAGCATCACTCTTGAGACTTTGATTAAAAAAATCCACTTGACCACTATCTAGAATGGGAACGGTGGAGCTATTGGCTATGGAAATATTATGTTTTTCGGTTTTGGACACAAAATTATGGACAGAGACATGGCAATTAGCCATGTGATCAATAGCCCCCGAATCAATTATCCATGAGTTACTATTTTCTGGCATAGTAAAATAGGCATGTAAATTACTTGACACATGAGTTGAGACATACTGACCTTTGCTAGATGGCATGGACTTAGTGAGTTGATGAAGAATTTAACTCAACTGATGGCTAATATCTAAGTTGGACATTGATGTCTCGGCTACTGTGGCATGCTCTTTCTTGGACAATTCTTTTTCCTTTTTAAGATGCGGATATAATTCCCAACAACGGTCCTTGGTGTGCCAGTTCTTTCCACAATGATCACAGTGAGACGGTTCCCTTTTTTCCTTACCTTTTCAAATCCCTGTGACTTCTTTTGAAAATCGTTTTCTGCAAGTAATATAGTAGATTCAGAGATTGAGGACTTCACCTCGAAGTTAATGGTTTTCTTTCTTGTTTCCCTCTCTGAATAGTTGCACAAACAGCAGCAAGTGATGGAATAGTGCTTTCCATTAGAATATTTCTTTCCAGATTTTCATATTCTGGTTTAAGACTGCGAAATACTGTGAAGATTTTATCCTCCTCAGCTCGTTTCAAAGGAGTCTTAGTATTTGTGGTGTGTGGACGATATATGTTTAACTCATCCCACAATTTCTTCAAATTCCCAAGGTGTTCTGTAAAAGTCTTCTCACCTTGTTGCAAAGCACCGATTGCTAGTTGAAGTTCAAAAACACGGGCATAATTGTTCTAGTTTCCGTATAAATCTTCAATTGAATCCCACATCTCCTTTGCAGAATCAGAGAAAGTAAAAATTCCAGCAATCGTTGACTCCATAAAATTGAGTAATCAAGATCGAACAAGCTGATCATTAGAAACCCAATTCTCATATTCGGCATCATCAATGGCAGGACACACCTTTGCACCATTAATGAACCCTAATTTCCTTTTGCCACCCAGAGATAGCGAAACAACCCTAGACCAAGGTATATAATTTGTTCCATTCAAGAGAATTGATGACAGCTTCCAACCGGGATTAAAATCAGTCTCTGTTGTTACAACAGACTTTGAGTTTGGTTTTGGATCTGACATAGTGTTTTGTGTTTATTTAGATTGATTTAGAGAAAAGATTAAGCGCTCTGCTTTGATACCATGTAAAATTAAACAACCAATCAAAGAGACAAAACACAAGATTTATAGTGGTTCGGTGCCAATGCGGCAGCTTACGTCCATGGGAGAATAAAGGGGTTTATTGTTTGATTAATTTCTTAGGGTTCCATTACAGAGATATATATAGGTACAACACAAGTACACAAAATCGTCTATATTCTAAGAATGGAGTCTTCCTTTTTATAGAAACACCAATATCGGTCGAATTTGTCATGAACCAACTGAGCGCGCACGCGCCTTCATTATGTGCAACTGAAGCGTGCACATGATCAAGTCTCTTTCTTCTCCCACATTAGGTATTGAATATACGTTTCTTGTTGTCGAAGCCACAACTCCTAGAGAAGATGACCAAGTTTCACACCTTAAAAGCCCTAGGAACCTTTCAATAATAGTTATCTAACTGGAGTTTGAGAGGGAGAGAGATGAGCATTAACTCTTTGGGTTTACTCTTACCAACACATATGTAGAAAGTTTAATTGAAGAACACTCCTAGACTCCTAGTGCAACACAAACACAACATATGACTATGGATTCCCAAGAGTAATACTTATCTTAATAAGTTGCATCCATAGTGGACGGCCCAAAACACCTATGTTTTAGGCATTTAGTGAAGAAGGTAATATGATACACTGAATCACTTGTAAATTTATTGCAAGCAAGAAGTCATAATTGTGGAGATTAAAGAAGAAATTTTTTAATGCAAGCTAAATCCAGGACAAGAGTGGAATTTGTTAACCCACAGTTTGCTGAAGCTCATAAAATGTCTTGAGAGGCGAAGGGTTCCAAGAAGAGTTCACTCAAGCTAGTTTATGTGCAATAGTCTGTCTATTGTGGAATGAAAAAATGATATCATTTTGTGAGGAAGGAATAAATCTGAGAGCAAGTGATACCCTACAATAAGAAAGAAATAAAAATTGGGCTCTTGCAGGTAAGATAACATTCACGTTACTTATAAGTTAGTTCTCCTCTTACTATCCAAGTGGAAATGGTCCCCCACACTTTACATGCATTAAGACCGATGGTTCACTGAAAGAGAATAGAGCTGGTTATGGTGGAGTTCAAGTTCTTATTTATAACAGATTAACAACCATAGAACTGCAAGCTATTGTTTCAGGTCTGCATATTGTGTAGAGGAATTAATATATCAAGATTATTGTACTAACAGATTCTAAGATAGCTGTATACTACCTTGATAGTGGAGCAAGGCCCTCATAGAGATGCAAGCCCCTGGGGAAATCAATCACTTCAGCTATACACTTGCTTTGCTAGTCATTTTGAAATACACCTAAAGAGAAACTAATCATGTTGCAGACTACTTAGCTAATCTATGTAATACAGATGACCCGGCGAGTGTCTTTACAGTGCCTTTCACTGAGCAACTGTATATTATTATTGCCAAAGATGCTACAGGGTTCTTGAATACTAAAATGTAACTTTAGTTGCAAACAATAAAGTGGGGTTCGGCTAACCCCAGCTTCATGCATAAAGAAAAGGAAAAAAGAAAGATCCACCCTGAAATGGTATTGTTCTGGTACAACGGGACAACGTATGAGATTTCATATCTCATTATCACTGGTCAGTGCACGAGTAATCAATTTTTGCAGCTTATTCTCCTCTAAAGCCTTGGAGAAGTGGGTGCTATGATTAATGTCAATAAATTTTTATAGTTTTATGCAAATGTGGGGTTTAAGGGCATTTCCCATATTGCTTTCAGATGGTCCATTGGGGGTTCGGGGCATCGTCACAACCTGATTTTTTCTCCATATTTTTGTCTTTCTTATCTTATTCTATTATTCAGTATCGAAAATATTTATGAGAAAAAAAATGCATGAATAGGTAACAAACTATATGCGAAATTTGAACTTGGTGTATAATCTTTTTTTTAGCAAATTTGGGTGTCTCAACTTTTGCAACGTTGGCTTCTGTTTGCATTCCGTCATTTTTTTTCACATGTGGCATGTGATTTTCATTTTTCTCGAATAATTTTCCTATGTGTCTATTTAAAACTTGCCGCGTAGTTGCCACGTGTAGCCTACACAAAACACAGACAACCGGACTATTCTTCATTTCTTTAAGTCAAATCCCCAATTTGAAAGTGAGCGCGGAAAAACACTAGTTTGAGAGATTTCCTAATTAAAATCAAATTGTGGATGTTCGTGGATTTTACACAACTTTCCCTGCTCTAATTTGAAGATGACTTTTCGACAACTTTGCAAATTTAAGTTTGTGGTGGGAATTGGGGGAAAAAGAAATGAATTGGAGTCAAGGGTTCTTAGATTAGGGTTTTACTGTATCTATATAATTGGCGGAAGAAAGAAGAAAGGAATATGATTGTTGGAATGTTGGAAGAAAGAGGGGATATGGAGCACGTGATTCATGCATGGGGAGCGATTAATTAATCTTGCATTTGATGTATTCTATACTCCCCCATATGCCACATAAGAAATATCCATATAGGAAAACAATTAGAGAAAAATAAAAATCACTTTCCACATGAGAGAAAAATGAACGGAATGCAAACAGAAGCCAATGTTGCAAAAGTAGTGGCAGTTCATTACCCAAATTTGCTAAAAAAAAAGGATTATACACCAAATTTAGATTTCGTGTATAGTTTGTTACACATTCATGCATTTTTTTTTCCTATTTATTATGACTGCATTCAAGTATTTTTAAACAATGATTGTGTTTGAGCTAATGACTATAACTTGTAATCCGATTAATTACCGAACTGATTCAAATACTAAAGAAATGACATATTGCTGGTAGTCTTGTGGTAATAAAAACATTAATAAAGAACTGACATATTGCTGGTAGTATTGTGCTGATGAAAGCATTAATTTTACTTGAAAGCACTGAAATAATATAGTTTTTCATGTCAATTAAGACACTATCTTACATGTGTGACTAGTGTTTGTAGATCAGAGATGAAAAGGTGAAGGTTCTCACGCCAAGGGAAGCTGGGTATGCCATTCAACTCACTAACAAAACCCTACTTGATGTTCGTCCCTCCGTGGAACACAAAAAGGTTAGTGTTGAATACATACATTATTACAAAGGAAATGTCCTTGAGCCTTGCTGGCCAGACTTTTAAGCTTATCTTGAAAATTTTGTTCAACTACTACTTTCTTTTTAAATCATTCATATCATTTTCTTCAAATGCTCAGAATAAGAAGCTGATGGCTGGCACTTATTGATTACTATAGTATATCTTGATATCCAACATGATATGCATTTTTAGTTTCCCATACAACAAAACTGCTCTATTTTTCAACCGCTGATATTTAATTATGAAATTGTATTCTATCTGCTCAACAGGCATGGGTAAAAGGCTCGAGCTGGATTCCTATATTCGATATTGATAGCACATTTGATGCTGGAACCACATTTAAAAAGATCACAAGCTTCATGATGGGTATCACCCTGAGTTTGCTACTTCATAGAACCATTTAATTTAGTATCACCAGTCAATAATGGCAGGCAACAGGTTTAGTCATTACAACTTAGAAGCTGTGTATTCCAACCTGGCTTAGTTGTAGCAGATGAAAATGTTTTATGTATGTCAAATTCGATTTGAAACTGTTTAACTATGATTTTTAGAGTTTTTCTATATATATTATGAACACCTACAAAATATGCAAAAAAATAATACTGAATAGGAAAACGGTGATCGTCGGTCAAGACCAGATATTTGTGGCAAATGTTTCCTGTGGATGTTGAAGTTTTTCTTTTTAGTTTTCCTTTGTAGATCGGGTAAAGTAGGATTTGGAGGCGTGTCAGTGTCCCCTATGGAACAACATTTTTTGTTTTTCAGGTTTCCTTTTGCTTCTTGCATTTGTAGGATATCTCATCCTTACTGTACTTGTTTTTTTTTTCTTTATGAATACAAATCATTATTTTGTCGTTAAAAAAAAGTGAAACAAGGATCTTTAAAGAAAAAGAGATCCTGGATGTCATGTACTGTAGGGTCGTGAACTTTCTTCCATATCTTGACTAGAAGTTCACCAATGCCTGATAATTACAATTGGCTTTATTCTGAATACTTATTTAATCTTTATGAACCCTTAACAATGAGTGGGAAGGGGATGCATCTTGATCAAAGTGGGCTGGTTTGGTGCTATGGGTTGGATAAGGGGTTGGGTGGTGTAACTTTGGGTGAAAGAAATGCTTGCATGGTGAATGTCAATTGATCTCAATTTTTTTTGTCTTCTTCTTCCTTTTCTATTATTATTTCATCTTGTTATTTTTTAGGTTGGTATTGTACTGAGTGCAGGTTAGATAGAGTATTGGGTGTATGGGGGTCTTGGGTGTTCCAAGTTTGGTCCTTGCATTAGCTGCTGTCTGATTCTAGGTATTGATGTAATTTTGTTAAAGTATAATAGTGAATTATCTTTTATCGATTAAAAAAAGTATTCTAAAAAATTAAAACATATCGATTATGTGATATGGGCAATCTCTCAACACTGTATGCCCATTTTCAAGGTTCCAGTTCTGTTGTTTATTATTGATTGTTGTATACTATGGTCAGGATTTCCTCTGAGACTACAACAAATACTTATTGTTTCTTGCATCTGTGTGCTTTGATACTTGGACACTGCTTCTTATAATGCAAAGATACGCACTACAGAGCCAGTTTTAGAGTAGTGTTTAGAGACTTTCCGGTGCATGAGCATTAAAGATTGTCAATTAAGCTTTTTATATCTATTAATTTTTTAAATTAGTATAGTGATTTATTTGTAGTAATAAGGTTTTATATCCTATGTTTCCTAATTAAATCAAGATTCACGACTAGTAGTAGAATTTAGGAATAGGATTTAGAGTTATTTCCTATTTAATTTCCCAATTAGAATTAGGAATATGGTTTCTCAAGGCATGTAAGCCTTCACGGTTAGATGGTTGATATTGAATATTATCCTTTGAGAGAATTAATTCTTCTAGTTAAAGATTAACTGTAGATATAGGTGTTGTTTATACTAAATTTTGTTGGTGTTCTTAATTATTGAAGCTTCTGAACACTATTCTAGCAATATATTTCTTATTAGAGTAGTGTTTTAGAAGAAACATTCCTAAATTTCTTCAGAGTATAGAAGTTTATGAATATTTGCACAGAATTTGGTGGTTAGAATTATTTTTTTGTGACTGATTGGCTTTTGTGTAGGAGGATGGTGGAGTGGCGTACCCACATTGTCCTATGATAAGTATGTTCAATAGTTACTGTGTCTCTTATTTCTGTTACATTGCATTGTGATTTATGCTTATAAGTTATCTATCACTGCTCTTAAAAACAGCCAGTTCATACCGAAGGTTGAGCAGAAGTTCGCCAAAGACACTGATCTTATTGTTGCATGCCAAAAAGGACTGAGGTACTCCTGCAAACTGCAAAAATTGCATTTCTGAAACTTTTCAACCATGTGAGTTTTACTAGTGCTTGCATTGACTCCGTTTATGTCTTGAGTTGGTGGTCAAGCTCTATCAGTTTGATTCGTACTGTTTATAGCTCAAGGAGTCTGTGAGTCAGAGTCTTCTAAAGTGCCGAAAATAGGTGTTCTTACTTCTTAGGGCGTTACCAGAATCTCAAATAGTTGGTAATAAACATAATCAGAAACATGATTATTGCTCATTAGAAAAACATGATATAATTTAGATTATATAGTTGTACAAGCTTCAAAAATATGAAAATCTATTTGAAAGATTTAAAGAGTTGTTAGCTCAGAATCAAATGAGATCCATATCTACTCTCTATATACTAAAGCAGAGACCTCTAATAGAGGATTTTCTCTCTCCTATGTGGCACTCTAATATGAGAGTTAGTTTTTTTTCTCTCCTATGTGTCACTATAATATTAAAAATAGTCTTTTCTAATACCCTACAATCCCACGTACATTGAATCTCTTTGGAGAGTTTGAGTGTATTTCTAATTCTTATATTTGGAGAGTTTGAGTGTATTTCTAATTCTTATATATTTGATCAAATAAAAAAAATTGTTAAAAAATAGATGATTTGTAAAAGGTAATTTCCTATTATGAATCAAACACTTTTAGTGTTCCAATTCTTATATATTTGATCAAATAAAAAAATTGCTAAAAAATGTGATTTGTATAAACTAATTCTCTATTACAAATCATACAATTTCAGTGTCTATGATAAAACACCGACTTATTTCGAATATATCCTTAACACGGCCTCAAAATATAGTTAAAAACAATTATACAAAAAATAACATCACAAAATATATAATAGAAAATGAAAAAATAAATAAAATAACGGGAAAGCAATAATGACAAATATTTTAAAAAATATATAATACTGAATGAAACTATAGTTTTAAAAACAATTAATGAGGAACTGAAAACTAAATGCAAATGCATCGAACTAACCTCAAATAATATTTAACGAGAAATCGGAAACTGGATGCAAATGCAAGTATTAAACTAATCTTAAAAAGTAATTAATAGAAAATGATAATATGGATACAACTGCATTAAACTAACCTCAAAGAATAATTAACGGAAAATCAAAACTTCGATGCAAATACATTAAACTAACATAAAAAATAATTGTCGGAAAATCGGAAAATGCAAATGCATTGAGCTAACCCTCAAAGATTAAATTAACGGAAAATCGAAAACTGGATGCAATTGCATTGAACTAACCTCAAAGAAAAATTAATTATAAATTGGAAACATGATGCAAATGCGTGAAACTAATCTTAAAGAATAATTAACGGGAAATCGAAAAACGGATGCAAATACATTGAACTAACCTTAAGAAATAATTAACGGAAAATCGGAAACTGGATGCAAATTCATTGAACTAACCTCAAATAATAATTAACAGAAAATCGGAAACTAGATGCAAATGCAACTTTATCAAATAATAAACGAGAAATCAGAAACTAGATGCAAATGCATTAAACTAATCGCACAGAATAATTAAAGGAAAAATCGAAACTGGATGCAAATGCATCAAACTGACCTCAAAGAACAATTAACAAGAAATTGGAAATTGGATGCAAATGTATTGAACTAATCGAAAAGAATAATTAACGAGAAATCAGAAACTTGATGTAATTGCATTGAACTGATTTCAAAAAATAAATAACGGGAATTGAAAATTGAATGCAACTGTATTGAACTAACTTCAAAATATAAATAATGGAAAATCAGAAACAGGATGCAAATGCATTGAACTAACTTCAAAACATAGTTGGGTTATATATTGTGGGAATGTCTCGATAAATATAGTTTTGCATTTAAAATGGTGTTTATTTTATCTTTTTTCGTATGATTGGGAAGTCCTTGATATTCAAGTAGCTTCAATATATATGAACTTTACCTTATTAGGCAATCTCACAAAACTTCAATCAAACTTCTATTATTAAACAACAAAATAAAGGTGAAGGGTTTTATCAAAAGTAAGTTTTTTTTTTTAATGGAGAGTGGGGTTTTCACGTTATAAGAAATTTGGTTGAGTGATCAATATAATATTAATATATAATAGTTCGCAAGATATTTATAAATATTTTTTTGAATAATAATTAATATAAAACACCGTTCGTATATAATTTTTAAAGATTTCACATAGTGAGTCATACATAATTTAAAGAATAATTAATGGAAAATCGGGAACTGGATAATCTTCGATGATCCCACATAGTAATCAAGCATAATTTACTTTTGATGTCATGTTTGTAAGGACAGTACAGATGGATCAGTAGAAGTTGGTATTACACACCACATTGGATATATAATTAAAATAAAATCAGAAATTAGATTCAAATACATAACGGACCTCAAAGAATAATTAACGGAAAATCGGAAACTTTATGCAATTGCAATAAACTAAACTCAAAAAGTAATTAACTAGAAATCGGAAACTGGATACAATTGCATTAAACTAACGTTAGATAATAACTAACGGGAAATTAGAAATTGGATGTAAATATTTGAAAAATATTTAACGGGAAATCGGAAACGGTATGCAAATACATTAAACAAATCTCAAATAATAATTAATGGGAAACCGGAAACTGGATGCAAATGCATTGAGCTAAACTCAAAAAATAATTAACAGAAAATTAAAAATTGAATACAACTGCATTGAACTAACCTCATAGAATAATTGGTGGGAAATCGGAAACTAAATGTAAATGCATTAAAATAATCTCAAAGAATAATTAACGGGAAATCAGAAACCGGATATAATTGCATCGAACTAACCTTAAAGCATAAATAATCAGAAACTAGATGCAGATGTATTGAACTAACTTTAAAGAGTTATTAACGGGAAATCGGAAACTAGATCCAAATGCAATGAACTAATCTCAAAGACTAATTAACGAAACATTGAAAAATGGATAAAACTGCACTGAACTAACCTAAATGAATAATTAACGGGAAATTATAAATTTGATGTAACTCCATTGAACTAACCTCAAAAAATAATTAACGGGAAATCAGAAACTTGATGCAAATGCATTGAACTAATCTCAAAGACTAATTATCGAAACATTGAAAAATGGATGAAAAAACTAACCTAAATGAATAATTAGCGGGAAATTATAAATTTGATGTAACTCCATTGAACTAACCTCAAAAAATAATTAACGGGAAATCAGAAACTTGATGCAAATGCATTGAACTAACCTCAAAGAACAATTAACATAAAATCAGAAATTGGATGCAAATGCATTGAACTAACCTCAAAGATTAATTAACGGAAAACCAAAAACTGGATGCAACTGCAACTGCATTAAACTAAAATCATAGATTAACTAACGGGAAATCAGAAATTGGATGCAAATGTATTGAAATAACCTAAAAAAATAGTTAACTGGAAATCAAAATGCATTGCACTAACCCCAAAACATAAATGTCCGCTTTTTTAGCCTTCTCACATGAGTAATTACGAGTAATTAGAAACCCAAAACGAAAGTGAGTTTATTAAAACTGACTCTTACATGTATGCAAACTGTATAGAAATTGTAAACTATCGAACTAACCTAGAAAAATAATTAACGGGAAATCAAAAACTGGATACAGATATATTGAACTAACCTCAAAGAGTAATTAACAGGAGATTGGAACCTGGATGTAAATGCAATGAACTAATTTCAAATACTAATTAACGAAACATCGAAAACTGGATGCAATATGCTTGAATTAACAGTAATGAATAACTAATGGGAAATCATAAAGTGGATGCAATTGCACTGAACTAACCTCAAATAATAATTAACGGGAAATCAGAAACTTGATGCAACTGCATTGAACTAACCTCAAAAAATAATTAATGAGAATTTGGAAACTGGATGTAACGTACTACATTAAACTAATCTCAAAGAATAATTAATAGAAAATCAGAAACTTGATGCAAATGCAATTAACTAATAACCCTAAAACATATTTGTATTATATGTAGGGGGAATAAATGTCTCGACAAATATAGTTTTGCATTTTAAGTAGTGTTTATCATAATTATTTTATTGTGATTGGGAATGCCTTGCTATTCAAGTAGTTTCAATATTATCTTCACAACATTGGGCATTTTCACAAAACTTCAATCAAACTTATATTGTTAAACCTAACAATAAAAAGAAGTCGATGAGTTTTATCAAGGTTTGATGCTTCCTTTTTATAGAGAGTGGTGCAAGAAATTTAAATGAGTAATTAATATAATTTTTATATCTCATAGCTATGCATAGTTACTAATATTTTTAAAATAATTTAGTATAACGACACCCGTTCGTAAGACGCGTTCATGTGATAAATCTTTTCAAGTGGGAGTAGTGTATTATTTGAGGATATGGAAACAATTAATCTATTTTAGTGATTTGTACACATTAGTCATCACCGTTTACCGCTAAATCACCATAAATCTAATAAAACTATTATACAAGCTAGATCAAATTTAAAATAATTCCATTTGAAAATTACGGATTAATATCCTAAACCACAAAGTGAAGAGGCTATTTCAATTTGATCCCTTAGTTTTCAAGTACTTATGCACCATAATCGCTGCTCATTAACGTATTTTGGTTTATTTTCAAAAAAAATATATTCTAATTAAAAAATTTGCCGCTAAATCACCATAAATCTAAGAAAACTATTATATAAGCTAGATCGAGTTTAAGATAATTTTATTTGGAAATTACGGATTAATATCCTAAACCACAAAGTGAAGAGGCTATCTCAATTTGATCCCTTAGTTTCCAAGTACTTATGTACTATAATCGCTGCTTATTAACGTATTTCGGTTTATTTTCAATAAAAATATAATCTGATTCGAAAATTTACCGCTAAATAACCATAAATCTAAGAAAACTATTATACAAGCTAGATCGAGTTTAAGATAATTCTATTTGAAAATTATGGATTAATATCCTAAACCACAAAGTGAAAAGACTATATCAATTTGATCCCTTAGTTTTCAAGTATTTATGCACCATAATCGTTGCTTATTAACGTATTTCGGTTTATTTTCAATAAAAATATATTCTGATTCGAAAATTTGTGTGAGACATTTTGTAAAGCCTTTTCAGCACACAAAATATTTAATAGATCCCGGGTGTATGCCCGGGTCCAAAATCTAGTAAGATACTGAAAGAGTAACTATTGCCATCCAGTGAGATATCCAAGATCAGAAATAAATTAGTTCATAGCTAACTGCAGAAGTAAATTTTATTTTTAGAAAAATGTTGCGTAATATGAAGTTTGGTTCTATCATATCTATCATCATTTTCAGGTCCCTTGCTGCATGTGAGCAGCTCTACAATGCGGGCTATAGAAATCTGTTCTGGATTCAAGGTGGACTAGAGGCTGCTGAAGAAGAAGTATGGTGTCACTTAAAAAATCTATATCTTCCTTCGCCTTTTTAATGTCTTTTTTTTTTTCTTTTTTTTGGTGTGTGTGTGTGTGTTGGGGAACTAATTTCATTATTTTCGAGAGCAGGATCTTGAAAGGGAAGGTCCTCAGCCTTTCAAGTTTGCTGGAATTGGTGGTGTCTCTGAATTTCTTGGGTAATATCAGCCACTCTTTTCATATCATAATCTTTGAGTTTAGTTTTATGAGTTATATGTGATGGGATAATCTTTGAGTTTAGTTTTATGAGTTATATGTGATGGGATTCTGAAGCATCTACAAGGACTAATCCCCTTGCAAGTAAGCATGGTGTCAATAGATACTGAAAGATGTAATCAATCTCACCTAGAAGATTCTGTCCTTGTCTTTATTGTTAGTCTTCTAACCAAGTATTTGGAGTCCACAACACAGATCGTGCTATGCCATCATGTTATGTCAACTTTTATTTTAGATCCTTGCCAGGACAAGTACAACTAACTGTCCAGAAAGATCTGTACATGAGATTGCTATCATTTGTACGCCATGTTAAACTGTTTGGAAATTGTGTCAAATGGTAAACAGACCAGCCTGCATCTATATCACAAGTACAAATCACAATAATGTGTTTTTCTTGGCACCCCTAGCATGCATATCAGCATATGCAATCTTACAGCATAACCATGCTACTCCTAGCCCCATAATTAGTTTGATTTAAATGTCGGACTGTTTGATTCTTTTATTGAGTACAGCGTTGACTGTTAATTTGAATGTAGAGATCGGACCCTGGTTAATTTTTTACGAATGCTATCAAGTAGTTTTTAGTACTTTTTCCCTTATACTTTTGCTTTCAGTTGGACTGATCAACAACGAGCAGCAGCTGCAAAGGAAGGCTGGGCCTATCGCTTAGTATTCTCTATCCGTTTGGTACGAATCTTACCCTTATTAGTTTAGGATTTAAAAGTTCTAGGAATTGCTGGGCAAACTAAAACTATTATTCCATCATGAACTGATTTCAGTTGCACTTTGGGTCGTACAGGTTGTACTTTTTCTTGTTGCAGATGGTCTTTTCATTGGTGCTCAACAGGTGGCTCGATATCTTCAAGACGTGAGATCTCACTGAAACACCAATTTTTAAGTATGAAGGAGTATCTAACCAGTGCTTTTAAGAGAATGTCTTCATGTCTGGAGTGCCTCACATTCATCAGAGAGATGACTGCAATTTTGTTTAGGATACTCCATTGAGAGTGTTACATAGTTCATGGCATTTTACCAATGTCAACATGTAACGGGTGTGCTGTAATTTTGTATTTCCAATGAGTATAAACTGAAACTGAGAAAACCGGTATTGGTTTGATTTGTATTTGTTCAGCGCCTTTGGACAATATATTGGAAAGCGTGTCAGTGTACATGGGAAACAGTGTATCTTGTGTTGCTCGGTGAAATGTCATTGCAGGAAACTTGTTTGCATTTTTCTAGGGTGTCAATAGTCTATGCTGGTCAGATGGTCGAAGTGAGACACCAAGCTTTCCATCGACTTCCATTAGTTCCATGTCGCAAGCTTAATTAGGAGTTATTTTGTGAACTGCCCAAACTGATCATTTGTAAATCCAACATCGAAGTAAGGTATCTTGGTGTGACGTGGTGGAAGAGATTTTGGTGACTCAGGGAGATGAAGAACAGCTTTTCAAAATCAGAGTTATTGAGTGGGATTCAATTCAATTATGTCGCACTTCCAAAACCAAATTAGCACCAAATCTAATACTTTTGTTTTGATTCAATTACCATTACTTTAACTTTGGAAAAGTAGCAAATACCGCCCTAAATCCAACTAACGAGTTTCACGTTGAATGCTTAAAACACAGAATTGAAACATCTCTATTCTCTGCTGCAAGAGGTTATCACCTCCATGCTGAATGAGAAATACCTCATGGAATTTATTTTCTTTTTGCTATTGTTCGAAATGAGAAAAAAAAAAGCGAAAAACAGCCTCTTTATTCCTTAACACATTAACTCACGTAGATTCAGCCCATCACAAGATGCATCTCGATTGACTTCTATTGACTCGAATATGATGGCATCTCTTTTCACTTTTTCAGCAATTGGATCTGATTTCTAATTTCTTATTTTCTCTAATAAACCATACGAGCTCGTTATACGAACTTCACCTTATATAAACTCCAAATGAACTCCACTACTAAAAGTGGATTTATAAGATGAATTGAGGGCTGATTTTTGGTGAATTTAGTCTTATCATAATAGAGAATTTTCTTATAAAAAAATCAGTCCAAACGGAAATGTTTAACCTGGTCAAAAGTTGTTTTGAAATTTGAAAAATCTAGACCATTTGATAATTTTATAACATTGCAAACAAATTTTGATACGTCTAGACATTTTCAAATGTGATAATTTTTTCTAAGGATGATCTATATTGTGGGACAAATATCTCTACCAAAAATCAGCTTATAATTCATTGTTTTTTATGGTGGAGTTTTTTTGAAGTTCGTATAATGGGTAGGTAAACCATATGATCTCATATGATCTCATAACGAGCTCGATTTCTAAAACCAAACCAATCATTCTAATCTTAATTCTAACTTAGCTACCAAATAGGCAAATACCAATACCAATCAAACAACCCTTCCTAATTTAATACAACCACTTAATTTCTAAACCTATAATTTTCTAAGAGCATCATCAACGTGTTGTTATTTTTGATTGCCAATGTGATAGGTAGCAATTTTTCTAACAATTTCGTTTACCAACGCGCATTGTTAAACTATCGTTTTTATCTCAGCAATTGTTAAATTCTGACCAAAATACTTATAAATTTAGTAGCCACTCGCACGAGACAACTTTAGCCGTCCAGATGTTGAACGGGTCAACTTTTACCGTCTTTTTTATTTTTTTTAATAAAAAATTAAAACAGTTGGATTTTGTACTGTTGGGCCCAACGAATATGTTTAGATCCGTTGGACTTGTAGCCTATACATATATTGCATTAGTGTCTCTCTCAATTTTCACCAATTAACTCATCTTTCTTCTTTCATTCTTCAACAAAATGTCTTCACAAAAGTCTAGAGGCAGAGAAAATAGGGGAGGTAGAAATAGCCAAACCCAAAGCCAAGAAAATAGCCAATATACTCCCAAAGCTGACAAATGAAGCTGATGCTAGACGACTACTTGAAGCCATTGGTGTACAAGTGCAACTTATATCTCCAGTTCACAAGCAGTGCAATTGGAGTTGTCTTGAACCAGGCAAGGCAAAGTTGAATGCAGATGGAACAGTTGCATCCAAAGGAGATGGACATGGAGGTGTCATTAGATATGAATTTGGGAATGTGATAGCCGGTTTTACTGGTAGTGGTGGGTTGGGATTAGTTATTTACCAGGAAATAAAGACCATTGAAATTGGGCTTTCTCTCTGCTCAAGACTTCAACTCAAGCAAGTGCAAGTGGAGTCTGACTCGTTGAGAGCTATTCAAGCAATCAATAAGCTTGAAAAGCCTCCATGGTATTGTGAGGACTTGGTTAAGGTCATTCATTTCCTTGTGCAATCATTTGATGATGTTTCCTTTATTCATGTATTTAGGGAATGTAATAAGGCAGCATATTATCTAGCAGGGCTATATCAGAGAGATTGCAATTTTTGTAGTTTTTGAGTCCTCCACTTGATTGTAATTTACATGTAATAGTGTAGGAAGATGCTTCTCGAAAACTGTACAACATAGTTTAATTTTAATACAGGTGAGGGTCGGCCTAACCCTAGCTTACTTTGGAAAAAAAAAAGGTCATTCAAAAAATTTCACAGTCATAGAAAATGAAAGTTTATGTCATAGTTGGATTTTTATTTTAGAAGATGCAAATGTTGGAACGGGGCAAAATAGATTTGTTTTTTTTTGGAGAAAATTGCTGAAGAATTGAACAAGCGTATGAGGCAGCTTGGTTATGTAGGCCAACCATGAACTGGTTAATCGGTTCAAGCTCGTTTTCACCAAATCCAACATGCGGTAAGTTTATTTCAAGGTTATTATGATCAACAATCGAGAGTGAATACTAGTGGTACTAATGCAGATGATACAATGTCATGAGCTCGTACTATTTATTTAACTATTGTAAATGAACCATTTAAAGTTGAGCATTGTTATTGGGTTTTAATTTTAAGTCCAAAATGGAATCACCGCTATCAAGCTAGAAGTGATAGTGGTTCAAAAAAACAGAAAACCACTTCTACTAGTGATGTTATTGGTGGCCTCAGTGGTGGATCAACTGCTAACAATATTGGAATAGCCAATATTTCATTAGATGAAGAAAGTCAACCATCGAGTGAAGTGCCCGCATCAGAAAAATGCCCAAAGGGAAGGAAGTTTAAGAAAAGAGATGCTGATGAAGTTGCGCACCAAATGGCACAAACTCTAGAGGAAGTCAGAGACAATCAACTTACAACTGCAAAATATTTGCAAGAACAAACAGACCTAATGACAAATGTTCATCTCAATGAAAAAGGATAAAAAAGAGGAAAGATTGAGACTTGAAGCACAGAAAGAACAAGATATCATGATGTTTGATCTAAGCAAGTTTAGCGGTATTCAACTTACATTTTGGGAAGCTAAGCAACAATTTATCTATCGTAAGTAGGTTGAACAAGAATAAGGAATTCATGCTGCTCCTTCTGTTCCTCATTATCCAAATTTTCCAACCTTTCCTACTCCATACACTCCAACCACGCCTAGTCCATACACTCCAACTCCTCCTACTCCATACATTCCAACCCCTCCTAGTCTATACATTCCTAACTCCTCCTTCTCAACAGTTTGGGTCGTTTTATTCTTCTGGATCAACAAGTAGTGTTAGTTAGTCTCGTGGTAGGCGAACACGCTTTCCCAATCCATTTCTAAGGGATGAAAATGAAGAATATGAAACTGATGATTTTTAGTTGTAACGTTTTTAATTTGAAGTAAGTTGTAATATTTTTAATTTGAAGTTGTAACATTTTTAATTTGAAGTAAGTTGTAACAATTTTAATTTAATTTAATTTAAACAATGCGTAAATTTTTACCAAATTAACAACAATCGTATTCAACAAATCACAATCTTATTTAAACAAAACAAACTTGATAAAAGCACACTTAAAAAACACACTTAACAGAAAATACAGTTAAGACAAATCAAACTTAAACAAAATTATTAGTTGTTCCTTTAGTTGTGGCATGCACCATAACATGCTCAATGATGTTGCACCAGATCATTCTTCAATTGTTCATTAGTAGCTCCGCAACGAATATTTAATGTTTTGGCTACCATGTTTTGCACAAGCTCATGTTCATTACTCTGCATCTCAACTTCATGTCGCAATCGTTCATTTGAAGGTGGTTTCCACGTTGGAAGTTGTTCATAACGCTCATTCTCAATAATCATGTTGTGAAGTATAATACATGTCTTTATCATACGAGATAGAGCTCCTCTATCCCACTGACGAGCAGGCCTGCTAACAATTGCAAATCTAGCCTATAAAACTCCAAAACCACGTTCCACATCTTTATGAGCTGATTTTTGCGCTTTTGCAAAGTTAATATCCATGGGACTAGCAGGAGATAAGATTGTTTGAATCAGTGTATCACATGGTCGATATATTCCATCAGCAAAGTAGTAGCCTATGTTGTAAGGATTGTTATTAACTTGATAAATATAAGCTGGAGCTATTCCTCTGACTAAATTATCAAATAAATGAGAATTATCTAACATATTAAGATCATTACACGATCCAGCCATTCCAAAGTATGCATGCCAAAACCATAGCTCATGGTCTACAACTGCTTCCAAAATCACAGTCGCTTTTATAGTATGACCCAAATGAGTTCCATGCTACGCAGTTGGACAATTTTTCTATACCCAATGCATATAGTCTAAACTACCCAACATACTTGGCCAATCGCGTTCTTCACCTACTGCAAGCAAGCGTGTTACATCTTCTTTCATTGGGCGTGCTTTTTAGGTACCGTTCTTCAAAATAGTTGACAACTGCAATGCAGAAATGATGATGCACGAGCCGTACTCTCAGCAAAGTTTTATCTAGTGATCCATTGAATCAGCTGGATAGCCATAAACAAACATCTGTATTGCAGCTGCCATCTTCACCAAACCCGAAACCCCATGCAAACCAAGAGCATCACAGGAAGGCTTAAAATATGGATCAAAATTAGTTACAACTTCCAATATATGGTGAAAAAATGGTCTTCTCATACAAAACCTACAAAGAAACTTACGTGCTCTATAATTTGGTATAACAGCAAAATAATCAGCCACCAATCGTTCATGCACATTAACACGATCGCGGTTAGTGTATTCTCTAGCATAAACAGATCCAACCCATTTTGGTACAGATAAAGCATTGATAGCTGGAATAATTGACGTCACTACAACTATATCATTTTGCATTTGTTGAGCGATTGCGGTAGTTTCATCATTATCATCGAAAATCACTTCACTTACTCTATTGTACCAATTGTGGCTATTACTACTAGAACCCATGACAAAATATAAAAAATTTATAACTGAAAACTAAAGCTGATTAGAAGAGATGAAGAAAGATATAAATGAATAGTATTTCACTCTAACTCTAATGAGATATAGCGTAGAAAAGGGCGGGAAATGATAGGTGCCAAAATGAATTGGCGCTAAGGAAATTGAGGGAATAAGGCATGGGACAAGTTGTCCCGTTTAACAAAAAATTGCATTTGTACAGGACAAGTTCTACCGTCCAAAATAGAAACAAAAAATTTCTGCAAAACGCGTTGGTACATAAACTAGTTTTAGCAATTTCGACCGAGTTAAAATGCTGATGTGTCACAATTTTTTTTAGGGCAGTGCGTTGATGATGCTCTAATCCCACCATAATTCTTAAGCAAATCAAACTTGCTACATCTCAATTTACCAACTTCAACGTACAATAACAATAAGGAAAAGAAAAAGAAAAAAAAGAGAAACATACCATATCACGTCATGTGCGTAGCAACGTTACTGGGTTTACCACTTTTGACTCCAAGAAATGAGGCTCACCGCCCTCATTCAGAACCCGTTACACTAAACCAACCTTAAATCGCCCCGACCCACTAAACCCCCCTCTTTTCAAATTGTTTATATATAACCTCCCTGTTTTTGTAAAAATAATTAAACCCGGTCTAATTTTAATCTCCTCATCAAAATTGTTTCCTTTTCTACCCTTTCATATATGGAGGAATACGAAAATAGAGATTTAAGATTGAAGAACATCGAGGATTATGAGAAAAAAATAAAAATGAAGAACACCGATTGAATAACATTGAAACAGTGATGTTCTTGTTTCGCCATTGAAGAAACAAGCTTCCACTTTCAATCTCTCTCTCAATCACCTTCGATTTTTATCAGTAATCAATTTCGGTAGGTTTGGTTCGATCTCTCTCTCAATCACCTTCAATTTTTTTCTAGACAGGAGCTTGGTTTGTTTGAAAGATTTGATTTTGAATCTATTAATTAATTTTCTCCAACTGTTTTAGATCTTCTTCAATTTCATCTTATTATTGGGTCTCAAGCTTCTTCAAATTAATTGAATAGACTTGATGATGTCATCTCAACTTGTGGGTTTGAACAAATAGTTCTATTTTTTTTTTCTTTTTCTATCTTTTTCCTTTCTTCCTTCAATTTTTCAGTGTGCAAATGTATTCTCACTATAAATTCTACTATGTAGATATATTTTTACATATGAGTTTTCCTATGTAAATTTATTTTTGCATACTCGTTTTTCTATGCACATTTATTTTTGCATACCAGTTTTTCTATGTAAATTTATTTTTGCATATGTAGTATTTTATATGCAAATTTAATTTTGTATGCTCGTTTTTCTATGCAAATCTATTTTTGCATAGTAGTTTTATATGAAAAGTTGTTTTTGCATAAGAATTTTACGTTGCGGCTTCTTAATGCCACGACTTCTTAATTCATGAAAAGTACTATGAACTCTGCTAATGTCAAAATGCATGACATCCTTCATGATAATCTTCTAGAAGTGGTCGGTAAGAAGATGGCTGCAAGAGAATTACTGAGACTTTGGACGATGATGATGCTATAAAGGCCAGCAATCTTAATAACTCTTCAGATGACTTTGCAGCTTGGGATAAGAGGCTTCAAGTGGTTGAGTGTTTGGCATGAAAGTAGGCTTTTTACGTGCCGGATGAAATTAGCCTGATATTTGACATAATATATGTAAATGTATTTTTACATAGTCATTATATATGTAAATCTATATTTACATAGTAACTTGACCTATGAAAACTTAAATTTACATAGTAACTTTTTGGTAATAAAAATTGCCCGACACCTGACATAATATATGTAAATGTAAAGTATAAAAGTTGTTATCTATGAAGATGCAAGATGTAGACACAATCACTGAAGTTTATCTTTATCGGTGGCATCTAGAATGCAGCAGAGTAATACAAGTTCACTATTATATTTAGGAATTGTGGTGCAAATAACCCAGGAACACAAATTGCAGAAGTTTATACAATTGGGCATAAGCGGCAAGGTTATATGGCTTCCTGATTTTTTCACCAGATTTAGCACAACCTTTAACCTTTCTGCAAGGGTCACTGGGATTTGATTCATTAAATGCGTCAGCTACGTCGAGCTCCAATTTTCAACTACTCATTGCAAAAAAATGCATTCAAAGAAACTAAAACTTCATATTAACCACTTGTATAGATACAACTTGGTTCTACTTGTAGATCAATAATAAACAAGCAAATGTACCATCATATATGTCTACGCAAACAAAGTTTCTAATCTAATCAAAACTAAACCAAGCTCAGAGACGACGATTATTTCCCAAGGCATGGAATTCACTTAGGATTAGGTGGGCGGCTGTTAGCAGCGGAGACCCTGGAACCCCATTCAAGCAGCCTTGTGGCAGATAATCTCAATGAAGCACAAACAATCCTTCTTTGCTCTCGTTGCTGTCTCAATTGCTTCCACAAGCTCTTCTTCATATCGAAGATCTAAATGTCTTGTCAACTTCTTCTTGTTTATATTCTGTTATAATGACAGAAAACCAATTAATAACAAAGATCATCTATGCAAAATTTAAAATGCAGAATTGTATTACTATGCAAATTTAAGAATGCAGAATATAAATATTATGCAAAGTTAAAAATGCAGAGTAAAAATACTATGCAAAGTTAAGAATGCAGAGTTAAATTACCACCACACATTACACAAACATATATAAAAAAGCAAATAAAAAATACTGTGCAAATTTAAGAATGCAGAGTACAAATATTATGCAAATCTAAGAATGCATAGTAAAATTTAAGAATGCAGAGTAAAAATACTATGCAAAGTTAAGAATGCAAAGTACAAATACTATGCAAAGTTAAGAATGCAGAGTAAAATTACCACCACACTTTACACAAACATGAAAAAGCAAATAAAAAATACTATGCAAATTTAAGAATGCAGAGTAAAAACAACTACAAAAATATAAAAATGCATAGTAAAACTACTACATACACAAACATAAAAATCTAAAGTTGAAATTGCAAAACTATGAAAACTTGAACTGATTTTAACAAGATTTGGTTTGTTCGTAGTTTTTGGAGCAGCCATCTTCTCAATTTTATCTTCATCTCTTCTAGAACTTGAAGGTTTGATTTTAAGAATGTAGACTAAAACTACTATGCAAATATAAGAATGCAGAGTAACCACAGACTACATCTTCAGAGATTTTGTGAATTTAGTCTGCAAATATAAGAATGCAAACTAACCACAGACTATACATTCAACTTCAAGACTAAAACTACTATGCAAATATAAGAATGCAGAGTAACCACAGACTACATCTTAAGAGATTTTGTGAATTTAGTCTGCAAATATAAGAATGCAGACTAACCAACAGACTACACATTCAACTTCAAGACTAAAACTACTATGCAAGTATAAGAATGCAGAGTAACCACAAACTACATCTTCAGAGATTTTGTGAATTTAGTCTGCAAATATAAAATGCAAACTAACCACAGACTACACATTCAACTTCAGTAATTAAATTATATGAAAGATGCTTACCTATACAAATGATGAGAAATATAGACACTTTGGTGGAGAACATCCAATTAGCTTCACCACTTCCTTAGGGAGGTGGAAGAACACGTACCAATAAATAATCTACCATAAACAGTAAGAAAAATAAGTAAATTGCAAGTTTTTTTATTTCAAAAGATTTGAGTAATCTTTTGTCGGGAAATAAAGAGAGAGTAAAGAGAGTTTATGGTGGTGTCGGGAAATAGAGAGAGAGTAAAGAGAGGTGAGGGTTTATGGTGTGAGAAAAAAAATTCAAATGTGAAAAAATTGAAAGAGAGGCTAGGGTTGTTTATAGGGCTGGCAATGGGTTGGATCGGTCCGGATATTTGAGAATCCAGAACCATTCCACTTTTTAACAGTGTAGATCCAGAACCGTACCAGACCCAAATGAAAATTTGAAATTAAGAACCATAACCGGACTGAAATTGTTTTCTTGATTCCGGACCTGATCCATTGGAACCAATAACTTTAATTTGGATCGGGTGGACCAGGTTTTTGTAATTAGATCTGAACCAATAACATATTAAGATGTTACAACTTACAGAGTTACAAAACAGGAGAAACAGAAGTCATCCACCACATTTCTGCAAGAGTAGAGCAGTGTCGTAATATTCTTCATCAGCTACAGGACATGAAAATTGTTGATGTTGATCCTAAGGGTGGAAGGGTAATCACATCTACTGGTCGGCGGGATCTTGATCAGGTTGCTGGACGTATAATAGTTCCTGGCTTCCTGCTGCTGCTCCATGATTGGAATCCTCTCTTGCTTCTACATTTTATCCTTTGTCCAAGGTTTTGTAGGTCCATTTTAGTTGAAAGAGGATATGGGCATATAGTTGTTGTTTGAATGTTAAAATATTTCTTCTCTTTGGTATTTTGGATAATGATTAATGAGCATGTTTGTTGGCTTGGTCAACATATATAGTGTTTCATCTTTCAAACTTAATTAATACAGTTTCAAACTTACAAAACTCTAACAACGTCCACACACTACTACAAAAATGCACATAGATAGCATTTATTCAATAGCACTTATAAAAAAACGCTATGAAATTTTTGCTGATAGCGTTTGGTAATTTAGTGCAATGAGTCTTTCTGGCTTGGACAACTTACAATTGCGTTTAACGGAAAAGAGCTATAAAATTGATCGCGTTTTTGGACATTTGCTATTGCAGGCAAGTCAATGTTTGACTTCAACGCACCCAATTTTATGCCGCTCAAAGTAAAATCCCAAATTCAAGCTCGCGGTCTTTTTTTCTATTTTCCCTCTTCCAAATTTAATAAAACATCCACAGAGAAAACCGCCACCACCACTCTCTAATCCAAACCCTATTTCCACCACCTCCAATCACCTCACCACCACGTCCAAAACCGTGCGACCACCTCCAATCATCCCACCACCATATCTACCACCACCGACCCATCAAAAATCTTTTCTCTCCTTATTTTTAACAAGAAAAGTCAATTCTTTTGAATTTTTTGAAGGTTCTTTGAATGTTTTGCAGTGAAGGCATCGCCTTTTCTGGGTTATAATCATATTCTGCAAGTAAGTTATCTTCTTCTTCTTCTTCTTGTTTTTGGTTGTGGAGTAAATTTGTTAGAACCCATGCAGCACCGTAAATGGGAACACCATATTTATGAGTAGATAATTTAGACACACTCAAAATTGAGATCCAAATCTCTGAAGAGGCAGAACTTGATGTGGTTTTTGCTTCTTTGTCTGCAAAGCTGAAACTTGAAAACGAGTCAAAATTGGTCAACCAATTTTTGGGCCAGCTTCACGCATACTTTGGGTTAGGCCTTGAAGTGTGTTGCCTAGGCCTTAAGCCTAATTTAGTGTTCTTCCCTCATGAGCTCATGGCCTCATTCTGATGCGTTTGTGCTCATTCAGTCAAATTGAAATTGTTGATCATAGACGATTTAAGGTTTAGTAATTTTTCTTGTGCGATTATATGTTTAAGTGGACATTTACGTGAAGTTTAAAACAACTTTGTAAAAGATGAAGAATAAGTAGTGGCATATGGAACCAAATCAGGTTGTCTCTAGATGATTTTTGATCAATGAACAGTCATTGAATTTCTGTCATATATAAATTAGGATAAGAAGTTACTCTCTATGAGGTTCATTGAAATCTCAAAGAGTCAAAGAAAGAGATTGCATTCACTAGAATCTAAACGTCCAAACCACTTCTCTATGGAGTCTCATTAAATATCTCATATTTCCTACTCACGAAAAACGATGACAATTTATGATGTACAAGGATTTATAAGACCAGCCACAAATATGGTCATTTTGTGTCTATTAGTAGAGGTTAGTCATGGTTGATAAAATATGTGTTTGATATAAATGAAAGCCTTAAGTATTTTATCTTTATTGCAATTTTACTTCAATTGTTTTAAGGACCCTTTTTTTTTAACTTAGAGGACTGCCACCAAACACATACACAAACTGTAGTTACACGGGTCAAACTTTATTTAAGGACCCTTTTTTTTTAAGCAAAGAAAATAATTGTGAAAGCAAGTTATGTCCAATAGTTTCAATTATCACTTAATAATCAACTCAAAGGAATCAAACTTAAACACCGCATACATTATAAATGAATGAGATACCACATATTGTGAAAGAAAGTGAGAAATGGAGAGTGCACAATCTTGGTGGTTAGCTTTTCTGTTTGGTGTACTACCCTTGTTTGTGTGGATACTTTGATCATGGAATGAGTTCAGGTTCTCAAGTCCTCTCAAAGCTCACTCTGGCTCTACTAAACTGAAGAAGACATACCAACTAGGCATTACATAGATAGTGGCTGCTAAAATTTAATTAATAAAGAGAGAGTTCAAGCATTAATAACTTCACTAAATAACTTACCATACATTGTGATCTAAGAAAGTGATTACTCCCCTTCCCTTCCATAACAGCAGACATTAAATTATTTTCCAGGTTAAAAGTTCTTGATTCCGAGTTTCCACTATGCCTTATAATCTACATTAGTCCTCTTCAGTTAATCCAAAGTCTAAACTACTAGTAACTAATCTTTATTGAATTCAATACCCCTTCCAGTAAATAAACAACAAATTACACTAATTGGAAAAAAGGGATTACATCCATATCTGGAACAAGGACAGTCCATTTTCAAAAGACTACAAGAGATTGGATTTTAATTAAGACTTCTGAATATTTTGGCCTAATACAAATAGAAAACAAGGCAGCCCATACCTTGGAGTAATTCATGTGAAGTTTTTAAGCACATGGTCACACATGGAAGAGTCTTTATGAAAGGTTGTTATGCAAATGGGCTACAAGAAAGTTCAGGTTCACAAAGTTGGTTTCAAAGGAGCCATATACCAGTGCGTGTCTTGCACAACTCTTCCTTGCACCTTCGTTCTGCAACGAGTGGAAATAACCTGAAAGTTTCGAATATAACTAAAAAATGTCAATTTCTTTATAGTGAACATATATTCAAGGTTTCCAAACAAGAAATCAGTAAATTGAATGCAAGAGTAGGAGATTTAGGTCTATGTTTCAAAGCTTACAGTGGTCACTATGTTTAGCCATGGTTTTAGGTGTTAAGGGAATAGTTTGACAACTTTCTTCAGCTAGAACAAAAAATTGAATGACTAACGAACTTACTAGTAACTTGATGCTTAGTTCTCGGTTCTTGAATTGTCTTTGAAGAATGAATTCAAGGTTTGGTTAAGACGGGGTTGCCAATTGTTCTTGACAAAAACATCTGAGAACTTAACAAACATCCCTTCTGATTTTAAAGCTTAGTGATGAGAGATTATAGGTAGAATAGAACAAAACAGATTCACCTTCATTCTTATACCAAGTTGAACCTACTAGGAATGCATTAAAACAAGACATCCAATTAATCCATCCGATATCCATTATTGTCAGTACATTTTTCATCATCTTGCTCTTATAACCAATTCAAACAAATGCCGCCATATTAATATCACTTTAGAAATGTAATGAAACAGAGGCTTCACAAAAAAATTGTTGACAAATGAAATTAGGAAAGAAAGAGTTTTCAGAAAGACCAAAAGTTGCAATAGAAATCACTACTTACAAGTTCTACCTCCACCAACTTTTGGGTTCATAAATCATAATCCTTGAAAACTTGGTGCTGGTGAAGAATGAATATATTAGAAGAGTTTCAGTGATTCACAAACGAAGAGAAAGGAGAGAGATCATTTAAATTGAAGGCAGTCGAGGTCAATTACCACAAAAATTTGAAGCCATACCCAAACTCGAGTTCGATCAACGTTGATTATCCATGGTGTAACCATAATTGAGTTAAAATGCTCCTGGATTTGGGAAACCCCAACTAAACTCGAAAGCCCCAAGGGAATAATTTATTTGATGTGTTGCCGAAAATGGAGTCTTTTGTTTTTGGTAACCATCTAGGTGTCTAGTGAACTTGTGGTGCGGAACATAATAAATTTGGGTAGTACTAGTTATCTACTTTTCTATTGAATCCTCTTGTAATTGTTTATCAGAAAATAGTGACTTACAAGTCTCCACACCCATCTGTATATTGTAAAAAAATATTTGGCACTGTTCACAATACACCCGTGACAAATACTTGATAAAAACAGTGACAAAAATCCTATTCTATACTAGTGTGCTATGTAGTCACGTATTAGCACAACCTGAGTGAAAAAAATCCTACACGCACTTATAGAATGAGATACATTTAACCACCAAAATAAATCTCAAATTATTTAATAAGGAACCAAAATGCAAAAAGAAGAAAAGATATAACACTTACCGATGAAAACAGATTCCAAATTTGTCACAAAACTTCTTAGCTGGTATTACTACTAATGGTGTAAGAGTGATCCGAACCGGCCATGCTTGCTCTTGATTTTCAACCTTAACAAACCAGATATTCAAACACAGCCACATGAAAAAAAAATGTCTCTAGCACCGTGAGAAGATGAATATCCCACAAGGGAGATGGACTCAATTGTGAGACCCAAGATGAACATTTGTGATTCCATAGAATCAATTAACTAGATTTTCTCGACAAAAGTAAAACACATTATTTGGTAACATATCAACATAAAGTGTAGATTATTCTATCAAGGAACCAATAAATATGACTAAAAACCAACTGTTAAGGAGTGGAAAGTTAATTACTCAATCTAGAATACTAACATTCCACCATGCTTCCAAGTTCAAACTTCTTATAAATTGGCCCACTCTATGTACATTGAACTCAAAGAGTCCTCATTACTCATCAGTCAATATTCAAGTGACTAAGCACCATGCTCATACATAATACCAAACCCTTTTTAATCTAGATTATAGGTTCCCCCTCTCTCTCTCTCTCTCTCGACTAAGTCGGTCCACCCAAGGGTAACCAAGAATTTCCTCCCCTCCCTCTCTCCACCGGGGTCGCAGTTTGACACCAAATCGGCTAACGGCCAATACTCCTTCACACCCAAGTTTTCAAAAAGTTTTTAAAAGCTATTTATTTAACCAAGAATGCTAATAGTCAACAACCCTGCAACTATATTATACACTATATACTCATAATCAATATTTGTAAATCTAAGAACACAATCAAACACCATACATTGCATTTGAAACCCCAATAAAAAACTAGTCATCCAAAAAGTAGTATCTGAGTTTCAGAGCACATGTTAATCTAGGATAAGTACAAGAACACTATTAAAAACAGAAAAATGAAACACTGAAAAATACAATAACAATTATAAACTACACTAATTCGAAGTTAACATGGTCTCAAATTATAATATATAGTCGAACTTAAGGTCAAACAACCACAAAGCTAAAAATTGAAGTTTTACGTCATTCTAGATGAATGTCAATTCTTCATTTCGAAGCTAGAATAAAGATGATTCTAGCGAGTTATTTGAAGAAGTATTGATATAGGGAACTGCATTCATCTCAAAAGCACGGTTTTAAAGCCAAAGAGTCAAACTCGGTCCATGAACTAAATTTCTCCAACCTTCCAAAAATATCACGCTACACTAAAGCTTATTCTACCGTAACATCACGGTTGGGAAACAAAGACAAACTATACTAATGAAACTCTAGAAAGAACAATTAATACTGAGGGAGAAAACACGTTGTCGCTTCAAGTCAATTCAAACATTTATAAAGTTAACGTGCAAAAATCAATTCATATTAAGTTTTTAACCAATTTATCCAAAAATATCTCCTCAGATGCTCATAATGCAGATGCACAGTTCATATGTTCTCATCTTCCACATTTCAGCCGGATCAAGAACGTTTCAAGCCGGTTATTGAATGACAGTTTAGTATAGGGAACTGTGATTCATCTCTAAGGCACAAATTTAAAACCGAGAGTCAAACTTCAGCCCCATGGAATAAAACAGAGCAAACCTACACTTAAAAAAAACACACTATCCATGTGAAGAATACTCAACACATGCAAGGCAATCAAACAAGTAATATGTGACTCAAATACATATTTCCTGGCTTAAAATCAATTTACTAACTAGAACATAATAAGCTAAACAGATGTTTGAGTGCTTATAAACTATTTTGAAATATTAAAATAAACTAGATGTGACGAAAACAAACCTGATCTTCTTCAAGCGCTCCAAATCATCTCTGAGTTTCATGTCCAATGCATTGGAAACAACTTGGGAATACCTGCCATCCTTGTAATCCTTCTTCCTGTTCAAAAACCAATCAGGGATCTTGAACTGACGAGGATTGGCAACAATCGTCATAATGTTCTCAAGCTCAGCAGCTGACAGACCACATACTTTTATGCTAGCCACCATTTTCAAAAAATTGAACCTAATAATTTGTTACCTTGGTTAAAGCAAGCTTCCTTCCATAGATTGAGCAATTTTGTGTTGAAATAATGAATAAAGGTTTGTCCTTTTGGGTAAGAAATCAACTAACTTAGAAGATCGACCAAAAAACAATTCTCATCAGTCATGAATCATAACTGAGGAAGATTAAGAAGAAAAGAAAAAGAAATGGAAGAAGAATTACCTTACATGGCTCTTGGTAGTGGCGACAGCGCCAGCAGTTCACCCCATTTTCCCCTTTTGTTTACAGCTTTTCTTACTAGCTCAAGGAGTTAGGGGTAGTTGACGACTTGACCTACTAAGTGCAAGTTGAAAAAATCCCGCTGAAATTTTTGCCCTTTTTTTCTTTTTTGATTCGTCACACTTGTACATTGAAATTCATAAGTCTTTTTTGGAACATTTATTGCAGAGGAATAAGCCACAAGGAGAAGAGACAATTGAGGCGTAAAACTGTTGTCACACTTGAGAGAAGAGAACCATCGTATATTGAGATGATAGGATGATCGATAATGCTTTGTATTCTCCTTTAGCATTCATTATAGTGTATAGATTCCAATCAGAAATTATAATTTGATACTACAATTTAAGTAATGTAGTTCGATATCCACTAGTTAAGATATTCAAGTATTCCAACCGTAAGTAATGAATGGTGAATAGTTCATTATTTGTGAACATTCGTGTATAGGAAAACCATAGTGAACATGTGAATTTACATTTCAATGTTTGGTGATAATCATTATTGTTGTAGTTGGATTAAGTGCAATGTATTTATGGTAGCAAATGGCTGGCTTGGTTAATGATCATTACACTATCAATTTGGACGTTATCCCATATCCAGTACATGTGCACCATCAACTCCTATTTTTGTCTTAATAAGCACCATAATCGTCCTGTCTGCATGTATTAGAGTGATTATGTTTCCAACAACACAATTTCGTTCCCCAACAGATTTTTCAATGCCATGTCTAATTTTCATACTCTTTTCTGGTTCTCAATTTTCAATGTTTGTTTTAAAATATATGGGACAATTTGTTCATGTAACTTGCTGGTGTGTCCTTTGCTAAGGCCATTTTCATTTTTCACGTTTTTGTGTATTTGGGAAGAAACAAAGTCTAGAGATATAGAAGAGCATAACAGTAGCCTGTTAATAAATTACTCCAACCTGCAGCAAGTGTTATAGAGAGGTATAAAGAGTTTTGACTCATCACATTGAGTAGATTGTTCAGAATATTTAGCAACCAGTGAACTAGTCTCTTTTTCTCTAATTCTTTACATATTAGATAGCTCTTTCTTATTTGATCGAACTTTTTAAAGGATAGTAATTATTGCCATAGATCACAATTGTATCGCAGTAAGACTTTAACTAACAAATGCCGTGGATTTGTTATTTATTTCCACCTTGATAAGTTTCTTAAGTTAAAGCTGATTCTACCATAGTGTCTTCCATAATACTCTTATGCTATGTTCTCGCTTTTTGCTGCAGAGACCACATTAGCTTTACTCGACATCAGATTATTGCATTTCTAGCTATTCATCCGTAAGTACCATTTACCTTCTAATTTGCTTAGTGGTCCGTGATATGCTAAGGTTTAGTTATATCTCTGCACATTTTAATTGAACCGCAAGTTCCTCTTTCAAATTATTAACTCCACACCTGATTAGTCAAAACTCAGAAGTAACAATCCCCATGAGATGAACATTGCGTTTTTCGTATGCCGTTTGGTCAACAAGTGATTTTAATGTTTTATTAATATTTTTCTACAAGATAACTTGAATCATATTCTTTTATCATTAGAATGAGAAAATTTTATGTCCTACTCCTTCGTACTTTGTACCGAGCAAACAATTGAGGTTGCTTGATGTTGTAGTTTTCTTGGTTTGTCAAAGGAAAAAATATATATTTAAGCACTTATTTCATGTATTGATGATCATTTTTTTTCGTATTGTATCTCTTTTAGTGAATTATGAAGTGTGGTGTTTGTTTCTCGCTCAGATATTTGATATTTTTAATTAATTATGAATTGGGGTGTGTTTGTATGTTATGTTGAATCGTTTGTAATTAGTGAATTATGAATTGGCCGGGGTTCTATAAGTGTAAGCCAAAATCATTAGTAATTAGAGAACGTGTTGAACAGGCATCATTAGTTAAGCTTTTTTTTTTTTTTTTTTTTTTTTTTTTTAAACTTATTTATGTGTGCATGTTTATTGATTGTCGCTACTACCAATAACTATGGTCTATGTGAATGGGTATTACAGTTACTAAATTTCACTTTTTGATTGTAGCTTTCTTTTATTTTGGTTGTAACTATTGGTGGTTCATGTTTACTTAATCTATGGTTTAATTGTTGCTGGTTCAAGTGGTGATCATTGATGGTTGTGATGATGGCTTCTAGTTTCAGCAATGTAGTTTAGCGTGCTTCTGTAGGTGTAAGCTAAATAATTAAGGAAAACTTAAATTGAGGGTTTAAATGTAGATACGTGGTATGTAGAACGACTTAATTTTTTTGGTTTTGTCAAATCAGGTTTGAAGTTAGTAAGTGGTAGCATAATGATGGATAAAGCTTGGGTCCATTGGAAGAGGTTCTAAAATGAACTCCCTATATTGCTTTTAGAAAATTTGATGTATGTTTACCTCACATTTTGGTGAATTTAATTTTTTTTGTTTTTATCTTTAATAGAAATACAGTAGAGTATAGAAGAGCGGTTGAGACGTTTGTTGAACTCGCGAAAAAAAGAACAGGAGAAACGAACCTGAGATGTCCTTGCAAAGTATGTCAGAACTTTCATCGTGGAAATGATGATAAGGTCATCGAACACTTGGTAATAAAAGGTATGGATTTGACGTATAAGACTTGGTTCTGGCACGGGGAATCACTGGATTCAAGTAACCGGGTATAGAAACTATAGAGACATGTGAATTACGTGAAGCTACATTTGAGCATGAGAATGCTTTTGAACCAGAGATTATTGAAGAGAGAATGGGTGCTGAGTTTGAAGTGTTATCTGAAAATGCTGAACTCCCTCTATATCCAGGTTGCACCAAATACACAAAGTTGGCGGCAAATGGTTGTCTTGTACAAGCTTAAAGTTACGTATGGTGTTTGGATAGTTTTTTGATGGGCTTCTAAGGGTATTACAAGATATGTTACCAGTAGGGAACACCATTCCTCGACTCCTCATACTCGCCAGACTCTTTAATCAAGGAGTTTCACCAAGAGAAAAGGATACACGCATGTGTTAATGATTGTTGTCTTTTACGGATGAGAAAATTGATAAGTGTCCAAAATGCAAATCTTCGCGATGGTTCGTGGATGAGAAGACCAATGAGATTAAGGAAGGTGTTCCCCGAAAGGTGTTAAGATATTTTCCTATAATACCAAGGTTTAAAAGAATGTTTCAATTGCCAAAGTTATTTGAGAAACAGTTAAGGTGGCATCATAACAATAAGAGTACGAGATGGTAACATGCGACACCGGTAGATTCGAGGCATGGCAAAAGGTCGACAAGAAGTGGCCATTGTTCTCGCAGAGCCACGCAACCTTAGACTTGGTCTTGCTGCTGATGGAGTTAACCCATTTAGTAATCTTAGTTCAACACATAGTTGTTGGCCTGGCCATGTTGTTAATGCGCACAATCTCCGCCATGGCTATGCATGAGAAAGGAACATTTGATGCTAGCATTATTGATTCCTGGAAAAAAGCAACCTGGAAATGAAATCGATGTATATTTGAAACCACTTATAGATGATTTAATGGAGTTGTGGAATAAGGGAGTGGAGGTTTACGATGCATTTACTAAGACCATCTTCAACCTAAAGGCAGTACTAATGTGGACTGTGAATGATTTTCCCGCCCTTGGGAACTTAGCCGGTTGCACGACAAAGGGTAAAACTGCATGCCTTACTTGTGGTGTTAATACAAATTCAATGTGGCTGCCTTTTAGCGGTAAAACAGTTTATATGGATCATAGGTGCTTTCTCCCGCCAAATCACTCATTCCGGAAGAAAAAAAGATGGTTCAATGGAAAGAACGAGTATCGGGAGAAACCTAAAATTATGTCTGGTTCAGAAATTAAGCTTGTGGTGGACAAAATAGAAAATGACTTTGGAAAAGAAAGAAAAGAAGATGTAGGCGAAACAAAGAAGAGGAAGAGGGAAGAACTGGTTCTAATGTGGAAGAAGAGGTCAATATTTTTTTACTTGCCTTATTGGGAGGTAATGCTTTACACTTTCTATATCTATATATATTTGGAAGTAATTATTTAGAAGCCTATATGTTGACCAATCTCTATGCACTAAGATGTCTATAAGAACTCATCACTACATACCATTCATGCTAGTGCTGAAAGTTTAGAAAGTATCGCCCGGATTGTAGCCACTATAAATAGGCATTTAGGGCATTGTTTCCATACTCAATGGTCCTCCACCCTCTTGGATAGCCTAAGTAAGCCAACTTTATTTTTTTTTTAGCATTAATAATCATTTTTGGATTTTTCAAAGATAATCCTTTGGCCACAATGTAGACGTAATGCACCAAGAGAAAAAAAAATTTGTGTGAAAGCATTATTGCCACATTATTTAATGTGAAGAACAAATCAAAGGACCATCTTAAGTCTCACAAGATTTGCAAGAATTGGGAATTAGGCATGAATTGCATCCGAAGTTCGTGGCAAGAGAACTTATCTTCCACCGCACCACACACTATCAAAAGCTGAAAAAAGATCTTTTGCAAGAGATTACAAGATTTAAAGCTCCCTTATGGCTATAGCTCAAATATCGGGAGGGTTATTTCAGGGGATGAGTTTAAGATTTCAGGTCTTAAGTCCCATGATTTTCATGTTTTAATGCAACAATTGTTGGCTGTTGCGTTAAGGGGACTTCTTTCTAAAGGACCAAGGACTGCAATTTTTCACTTGTGTGCCTTTTACAATGAATTATGCAAAAAAGTCGTTAATACGGAGAGACTAAAAAAGCTTGAGGGAGACGTTGCAGAGACTTTGTGCATGTTAGAAAGGTTTTTTCCTCCATCCTTCTTTGATATTATGATTCACTTAACAATTCATTTAGCATGAGAAGCAAGCTTGGTGGACCGATTCATTCATGTTGGATGTATGCGTTTGAAAGGTGAATTGAAACTCATTTATAAAACTTTAATGATTATATTCCAATACTTGTTTCTTGTTTACTATTAATGTTATTTCTTGTCTTTAGATACATGAAAGATTTGAAAGGATTTGTCAGAAACTTTGCAAGGCCTGAGGGTTCCATTGCAAAGTGCTATCTTGCGGAAGAGGGCATGAGATTTTGTAGTGAATTTATGAAACGTAACCGTTGAGATAACTAATCGGGCTAAGTAAAAATGATGGTTTTGCAAGTTTATGCAATACTTGATGGAAGGCCAAATTCTAAAGGAGTCTCGATTAGATTAAGTGAAGAAAGGTTGCATGCTGCCCATCTATATGTGCTGTTCAATACAGCTGTAGTCGAGCCATATTTTGAGTGAGTATGGTAATAATTATTGAAATTTAGAGTTTTGAAATGATGCACCTTACCTTTTTCCATTTTTTTTTTGTTTAGGATGCACATGGATGAGTTACGGAAGAAAAACAAACAACTCTCAAGAAATAGAAATTTGTTGTGGAAGAGACATGTAGAGAATTTTTCTAAATGGCTACGTGAGAAGGTTCAATTGTGACTTCGTGTGTTTTTTGTTACCCTTTTACATATATACATAGATAATAATCATATGATATTTGTGCATGAATTTGGGCAGATTGTAGACGACACTAGTGAAAAATATCTCACGACATTAAGGTGGATTGCTAATGGACCGAGAAAGCTTGCAATGTCATATTCTTCTTTTTATTGTCAAAGGTCAACGCTACCACAAGAAAAGTGATGAGAAGTCCAACCAAAATAGTGGTGTTTCACTTGAGTCAACAACCATGTGTAGATCTAGTTCAAAGGACGTAAAACCAAGTCATGAACAATGTTTCTTACTATGGGGTCATCAAAGATATAATTTTGCTCGACTACATTGGCTTTCAAGTCCCTCTTTTTTTGTGATTGGGCAAATGTAGGAAATGGTGTCAAGGTGGAAGATGGATTTACTTTGGTTAACCTCCATCAAGGACAACGCCAACTCGAAAAAAGAACCATTCATTTTAGCATCACAAGTTTAAAGAAGTGTTTTATTCAAGGGACAAAGAGATTCGAATTGGTATGTTGTATTACAAGCACCGCCAAGAGGCCGGCCATGACTTGGATATGTATGAGGAGAATGTGGATATATTCTCGCACCATTAGATGTTTCGAGAATTGACAAGAACATTGCTGATGAAGATGGTAGCTATGTTAGAAAGGACTGTGAGGGGACTATGTGTAGCATGTACTTTTCGGCAAATTAGTAAAATATTTTTGGATTAATATTTCTGGTTATGAGTTATGGTTGTTTTTCCTATTAATATCAGTATTTGATTTGTTTGGAACTTGGGTTGTTTGTGCGTATTAGTATGAGAATCGGTTATTTGTTCCTATTAATATGTGTTGTGATCTGTTTTTGGCACTTGGGCATATCAGTTTTGTGTCCTGATGTTTTCTGCCACATTATGCGTCGTTGTTGTCATTTCAGGATTTTGACAAGGAAGTTAGGACTTAGGACACTTCAAACCAAATGTCGAAAACGGAGGTAAGATTTTTTTGTTGATCATGTTTGTATATACACATGTTTCTCATTTAACATAATTTTTGTTGGTATGTTGATAGAGTTCAAAACAAGCTAAGAAAAGGAAACTGAAGGAAAAAAGAGCTATTGTAGCTGCTCTTAGGAATTCCTCAAATGGTGGGATACGCATATCAGACAGAAATGATGGTAGCCCACTAACCTCTCAAGCCAATGACTTCCACTTGTCAAAGAAAAAATCATGTGTATCAGAGAAGTCTAATTCTAAGAAGAAGAATAAGGTAAAGACACATGTCCTTTTATGAAACGCATATTAGTGCACACATAGAAGTATTCAACACCCACACAAGCATCCCCCAATGCAGCACACACACACAAGCATTCCCAATCCCAATTCACTCCCAATCCCCGATGTTGCACTTTAATTCGATCTAAGTATGTTTTATGTTAACAGAGTGTAAAAGGAGCAACTAAACGATCTAAGATGAGTAAAATGGCCAGCCGAGATACTAACGACGTTGATCCCACTGATGGGGACTTTAGCGCGGAAGAAGATGCCCATGATTTCAGTGAAGACGATGAAATAATCCCAAATTCTTATTCTCATGGCAGTAGAAAGAACCCTACTTCAAATGAATCTCACAAATCAACAAAGGAGGGGGGTTCTACAAAGTCTAAGGTGTTGTTTAAATATGTTTTGCTTAATATTTTTGTTTATATATGTTAGCTATTTGTGTTTCTTTTGTTAAGTGTTGTTTATAACTTACTATAATCTTTTGTTTTCATTTAATGGGGTTTTATCATAGAGTTTCAAAAAAGTTGAAAAAAGATCTAGGACAAAAATGGATTCTTCTCATGACTCAAGTGATGAAGATTATTGTAGCGACGAGGATGGAAGTAAAGGTACTGCCAACCGAGCCAAGTCAAAGGGACCACTGATTGAAGAAGAGAGTGAAGGAGATTCTAGTGATGAGGATGCTGCTATCGGCTCGGATGAAGAATCTGAAAGTGATGAGGATGATCCTTCTACCAAAGAATCTCACCAATCAAGCAAGACACCAAGAGGTCTTTGTAGATCCAAGGTAATGGCAACTGATAGTGGATGTAAGTTACCGGTGACCTTCAATGCGATTGGGCAGCCTGTAGGAGAAAATTCAGACAAGTTTTCTTCTTATTTGGGAAGTATTGCATCTGAGATGGTGCCACTAACTTATAGTGATTGGAGGGTAATCAGAAAAGGGTACAAAGATCTGTATTGGCAATCAGTTTTGGTAAGCACAAGTGTTTTTGTTTATTTTTTTACTTTGCTTTTCAGTAAATATATATAGTTATGATGGTGGGGTTGTCAAAACTTTTTACGTACTATTTCTTATTTCTTGTAGCAAAAATTTATCTTAGATGAAGGGCGCAGAACTTATGCCCTCCAACAAATTGGAAGGTTGTGGCGGGCGCATAAATCAAGATTGAGGGGAAAGATAAGAATTTATAAAAAAAAGAAGAAGGACATTGCATGTCTCAAGCCAACAGACTGTGGTTTACCAGAATGGGAGATGTTTCTTAAGCAAATGTCAAGGAGAAAGTTCATTGTGAGTGACTTTGGTGATACTTTGAATATCCTCATAGTTTGAAATATGTTATTTAACTCTTTTGTACTCAAGAAATTGAAGAGCCAAAAGTTTCAAGAAATGAGGGAAAATCAAGAACTCCCTCACACATGTAGTCCATGGGCTATGCACGCCTAGAATACCAAATGGTAATTAACTATCATATTTGCACAACTTTGTTTTTGTGTATGTATCTTGATTGTGGAAATTCTTATCATGTAGCAAAAAGGAGAGTCCAAATCCTTCCTCTATAACTAGAGTTGATGTTTGGTGCAAAGGACACACTAAGAAAAGTGGCTTAACCATCAAATAATAATATCGCAGCAGAACTTAATGGTAAGAATATTTAAATTTTCTAACTAGAATTATAGCCATAATATATATCAATGATACCTATTTGTTGAGCTTTGCTAAATTCTATATATTAACGTATCAAATGTGATTGGTGTAGAAAAAGATGAAAGAAATTAGAGATTCAAAGAACATCGATTCTTTTAACCACTCCATACAAAATGATGCCCTTTCACAAGTACTTGGACCTCGATCGTTATAGTCGCGGTGAGAGGTAAAGGAGCTGGAGTAACTCCTTCAAAATTAGGTGTGGTGTCAGAAGACAAACAAATGGTCACTCAACTTCAAGAGGAGGTACTAACGGTCAAGAAGGATTTGGTTCAAATGGCCAATTTGGTGAATACTCAAAGTGAACTTATAAGAAACTTACTTGCTGTTATGAATACTCAAAAGGCAAGTGACTGATGTACAAATACAATAGCTGATTTGATATTTGTTGTCTCGGTAGTGTACTCGACTTGACAATCTTAATATATCTGTGTAGGGTGAAAGTAAAAAAGTTGTGACTGAGCAAGTGATATAGTCAACTAGTGCTCCACTTACTTCACTTTCATAGGTATTTTTTTTAGAATCTTTAAAGAAAAGTACTGCATATCTTAATTAGTAGACTAACAACTAACTAATGGTTCAATCTTTCTGGTTAGGGTCAAGGCATAGGTAGTGGTGATCAGGGGATACAAACTACTCCACAGGTAAACTATTTATTTTTGCAAGAATGGGTAATTTGTGGCTTACTTGGTATGGCGTGATATTTTATCAAGTTAAAAAGGTCATTATGATGCACTAGGGCTGTAAGATTAGAGTTAGTGTTCTTAAGGTGTTGGTGAAATTATGAACTAGGTATAATATCAATGAAGCTCATAGTAGGTACATTTGTGGCCGGTGCCTCGCTCTTGTTATGTTTTCCTATACACATGTATTAAGGAAAGAAAAACAAGTTCCGCTTTTGCATGTCTTGTATGCTCTTCCTCCGTTTCTTTGCTTGCCTTAGGTATCTCATACCCAAAGACTCTAATGTTCCAAAGAGGCCATATTACTCATTTAAGGTTATTAGGCATGGCCCTCACCACTCATTTAAGGTTATTAGGCGTGGCACTTGTACCAGGAGCAAATACTGCTCATTCACGATCATTTTCAGCAGAGACTTCGAGGGGGCGCGCGCTTATAAGTATGCTTGCCCATCCACCATTGTTGGCTTGATATATTCCAAGTTCTCCTTCCCTACTGCCTTGCGGTCAATCACTTCCGCCCATTAGACTGCCTCCCCATAGCAAACCCACCTATTTTGGGAGTGGGATTTCTGACGAGAAGCCCTGGTCGCTTCTAGTGACCCTCAGTGGGATTGACTCGGACCCTCAGTGGTTCTCTGGGGAAACTTCAGACTCATCCGTTCAGCTCTAGCGACATGAAGATCATCAATTGTCGTCCGGACGAGAAGCCCCGCCGCTTCTAGTGAAGCCCCGGTCTCGAAAACCTTCCGCTAGCCTCCGCTAAAACCATAATTCATTTGGAATAGTCGTTGTTCGACCTTCCCCATCTCCCCTTGGGGACTGGATCATCAGAGAAAGTCGATCTTTCGAGGCCTCAAAGTCCTAAATACGAAAGTATACAGACTTTGAGAGCATGCCTCTAGATCATCTAAAGTCCGATTAGTCTCCAATGTCTTCGCCACCGGTGAGTAGGCATAGTGGAGCTAGCCGTTGAGGAACTCAATCGCTAGCACCGGGCAAGAAGAAAACACTTGCAGCAACTCCTTCGAGCGGCAGCCATGCACAATCACTTAAGCCGTTACGCGTTAGGGCCTCTCTTTGGGGAGAGCTCCTTCGCTACACTCCATCGATTCAACACTTAGCACCCCAACTCTCGACAACTCAAAGGCACCTAGGAGCTAACTACACAACCGGATAGAGGAATACCAATTAGGCCTACACTCCCCTTGACCCTAGTCGCCGAAAACACATAGCTTATATGAATCACACAACCGTAGATCATGTTCGAAACAAGATGGTGCCGCTAGATAAAACCACAGTGCCCTTTCTCACGAATTTAAAAGAAGATAGAATCTATTCACGATTTTGTAGCGCATATCTTGATTGTAACAAAACTTAACTTTACGTTGATTTGTAGCGGCATATTTGAAGAGACAGAAGTCGTCCCTACTTCCTATTAGCAATCGACAAGTTATAACCGAAAAAGAAAAGATACTAGAAATAGACAAGAGAATAACCCGAAAACCCACCTTGATTCAGATGATTCTTTCGTTACTCTAACGGTTGCTTGGCTATTGCGGAAAGTCACTTGGTCTATCTCAACAGGCACTGGACAAGATACACACCACGACTCTATTAGTCTGAGTCTTATAGTAGAGTGTTGTGTATAGTAGTTACTATTGTCATTTTTTAGTAAACAGAAGAAGTAGAGTTCATTAATAGTGCCTATTCTTGTCTTTAAATTAAAGGCTTGGTCTCTCTTTCTCATTTGGTTAGATTTTTGGTAGCCTTGTGTGTGTGCTCGACCGATTATTCAACTATATCAATGTGCATTTCCCGGTTACTGATTCAAGAAGCTCTAAAGTAGCTTATCTATCTCCTGAGCATTAGGCTAAATCAAGTGGCTTAGCTTGAACTTTCGTTAAAGCTACAATCCCGCAGACTTCGAGGAGGAGATCGACCTCAAGCGCCAAAGAAAGACTCTTGCTTCGCTGTTCCACCAATCATATTCCTACGCCAACCAATAGTGAAGTTGAGTCGCCATCGAAGTTAGCAAGCCGCACGATTTCAAAAACTACGCAAATGGAGGATGCCGCTTCATCCGCTGGATGCCATCCTTGCCTCTTAGGAAACTAGATCAACCGCTTTAAGCTTACTATCCGGTCCGGTCGAGCTCTCTTTGCTGCAGATCCGTGCCGTGATAAAGACCTCTATATAGAAGCTTTCTCTCTTCGTTACACATCCCGAGTCCCTTTCTAAGCACACTAAGTGACTTCAGATCCTTGCTTATGCCCCGTTGTTTGCTTGGCCTCGGCCTCCTATGTTTGCTCGTAGTTTAGTTTGCTTAGTGGGGCACTCCCGCTTCAAAGCCGTAGGTAGGTGCGCTTAGTTCCGTACCTTAAAGTTCCCGCTTCAGTCCATTAAGAAGTCAGGGTGCGGTTCCAGCCCGAATTATCGACCCGGGAAGGGAGGCAAGGGCCCACTCACCAATCTCAAAACCGGTGAACCTAAGGCCGATTCATTTGCATAGTTGTAGGCAGAGCGACCGCAAGAATTCATCAACCACTAGCTAGCAAGGAGAGAGCTTTTACAGCAGCTTCTTGCACAAAGACTTCCTACGCGATAAGACGTCGGCATACGACTAACGGCTACTCACACGGCTAACGGCTACTAACTCACCGCTAAAAAGAATAAAGACCGGCAGAATACGCCTATACTAACACACCGGTGACAAAACTGGAACTCCTAGAGAGGAGTTTACTCCCTTGACGAAACTACACCTAAAAGAACAGTGCTAAAGATGAACTCTACCCAAAGAAGAAAACGGTTGGCGTTAAGCACAAGAACGGCTTTTTCAGCGTCGGCAGCCGTTGCTTGTTGGGGCACGCCGAAGTCCGGTATAATCATGTGTTTGTGTTCTTCCCTCCACCTTCTCCTCTTTTCGATCCGATAGTTCTCTGGGCTTCTAATGCTTGTTCTTCACTTGCACTTGCAGTTCGAACTATCTTCCCCCTTTGCCCGATATCATCATCGCCCAAGAGCTCTTCATTTGTTGGTGGTTGTTCTCTCTCTGCGTTTCCAGTAATGTTCTTGTTTCCTGGATGTAATGTTTCTCGAGTTCGTACTCCCTGGTCCTTCAAACCCACAACTTTATTCACTGTGTCTTGTGTTTCTTCTGTTCTGGCTTGCGTTTCCTCTGGCTGGATCTTTCTCTCATTCCCGATCACTCCTCCCTCCACGTCTGTTAAGTTGTATCTAATTGACTCCTTCTGCTCATTCTCTTGTCCTTCATACAGTCCTAAGACAATTTCCAGCGCTTCGATCTTTCGGTCTTCTTTGTTGGTTACCCAACTCTCATCAGGTCCGACTTCTGTTAGGTCTAGCTAGCCTTCTCCTAAATCTCTCCAGCGATCCTACTCCATACTTAATGAATGTAACCGACTTAATCAAATTTGTGATCAGTCTGGACTCGATCCATTGAGTTCAGAGCCGGGTTATTTGGGTATGTTTGTTTCTTTAGTTATTTCTTAGCATGTGGTTTCGGTTGGAATATTCTTTTGCAAGTAGATTTTAGGAAGTATTATTATTTTAGTGTAGGATGATTAATAGATTGGATATTATTGATGACCTATTGACTACGTTTCAGAACATAGAGCTTAGTTTGAAATTATTTTGTATTCCATTCTTGTACTACTACTTTCCATTTCTCTTATATATTTTCTTCAGTTCACTTTGGAGTTAATAGTGGTGCAACAAGGTTTGCATTAGAGCAACAGCAGTAAATGAAGCTACTTTCCGTTGCCTACGATGAGTTTGGATGGAAACCCCGTGTTAGTTAGTTCCCTTGTTGGCCATTGCATGATGTATTGCATTATTTAGTTCACTATTCTCCATATTTCATTTAACATTGATGAAGTACTTGTGTTTTAATAAAATCCAGAAAGCCCCAATCGTTCCTACAGATGGAAGTATAACCGAACACGAGAGGTAACGTGGTGCAATCTTAATTCATTTATTTTGTGTAATCAGATATTGTTTCCTTGGCAATGTTAATTGTTCATGCTTGTGAGGCCATTTTGTGCTAACTAACGGCTGGCTAGCTAGAGATCGAATGCTTAAGAAGATTGGTAGGAGAATATATGCAAGTTGGTTGTGTATGGGTCCGATCAAGCAAACTCATTGTGCACTTCAAAAGGCTGCCGCTTATGGATATATTTTTTAATTTGTAGGGTCAAGACATAGGGAGGCATCATGGAATACAAAGTAATCCTCCATCTACTCTTCCGATTATATATATATATATATATATATATATATATATATATATATATATATATATATATATATATATATATATATATATAACCTTTCTTCGTTGAACTCTCGATCTGCAATAATCCACAAGCAGGTTTGCAACCATATGATTATCTCCACCCACATGCAAAACTTGAAACATGAGAGGACATAAGGAGTTATTATACTTAACCCTAGCCTTTTTGTTATTATAATCGACTTTCTTTTTTTTGTTTGGGTAGGGTCAAGGCATAGGGAGTAATGATCAGGGTTTACAAACTACTCCTTCAACCACTCTTCTACAGGTAAAATATTTCTTTATGCAAGAGTTTGTCATATTTGATGTTAACTTATGGTTTGTATATTGAAATTAGTTAAACTTCATAAGGCAAGTCCCATCTAGAGGTTTAATGTATAATGGTGTAATGTAATATGTGCCTAAGACTATTCTTTTGTTTTGGAAATGTAGTCACATGGACGACAATGCAAATTGTTGAATTGGGCGGCTCCATATGAATTAGTTGCTAAAGGACGTTGGGAGAGTGACGATCCTTTTAAACCGGTACATGGTGTACCTCTTGGAGATAATGCATCCAAAGTTTGGGTAGAGGAAGTTGTGAACGCAGAACCACGTCTTTGGAGAGAAAATTCTGAATTGCAATTAGTGGGAGATGCTAAAGGGACCGCAATTGCATGGCCTTCAAAGCACATAATATTTACTGATCACCACACGAAGTAAGCCGACTGTAGCATTTTCTTTCCTTACCGAAAGAAACTTTTGTGAAAACTTGAATCACACTTTTTTTTTTTTTTTGTCCTTGTACAGAATTGAATACTATCACATTTTTTGTTGTTTTGTCCTTGTACAGTGGAATTGAATACTATATTTTAGCTATTAATGAATGAAGTTAATTTTGTTTACCGTGTATTAGATTTTAAAGTGTATTTGCATAGTTGGTTACAACAATAATTCAGCGCGACTGAAAATGTATATTTGCACAGGTGCATAGGTCTCTAAAATTTATAATTGAAAAAAAAAACTATGGAAATAGGGATAGTGCCTAAAAAAACGCAATTGAATTAATTCATAGCGCTTATATAAAAACGCTATCAAAATTTTTATTGCGCTAAACTAAAGCGCTATCATATTTATAGCACTTATAATAAAACGATATCAAAATTTACATTGCGCTAAGATAAAGCGCTATCATATTTATAGCACTTATATGAAAACGCTATAGATATATTCACAGCGCCAAAAACAAATGCAATTAAAAGAATAGCGTTTAAAACAAAATCTTATCAAATACATTGCGTTGTTCAGAAAAACGCTATTAATAAAAGGATAGCATAGCCTTTAATAACGTTTTGTAAACGCTATCAAATGAAATTGATAGCGTTTTTGGCATGCTATCTATGCACTTTTCTGTAGTAGTGACAGAATGAATTGGTTTTACTTAATTAATATAGTTTCAAACTTACAAAACTCTAACAACGTCCACAGACTGAAGGAAATAAAGTAGCAGTACAAGCTCTGAAGCTAGACTGAAGGAAATAAAGTAGCAGTACAAGCTCTGAAGCTAGACTGAAGGAAATGAAGTAGCAGTACAAGCTCTGAAGCTAGACTGAAGGAAATGAAGTAGCAGTACAAGCTCTGAAGCTAAACCACTCCGGCATTCAGTGCAATTTATGACCTGCCTAAAAGCTAAAGATGTCCCCCCGCAGAAGAGACCAAAACTCACTTAATTTTCTTCTTGGGCAGTTGGGCCTCAGTTGATTGCTATGACCACATTTCTTCTTCCTGCAATTTACTACCCTCAGGTGCAGTCTAGCGTAACACTTCCTGCAAATCATCTTGTCTTTCTGCAAATCCACCTCTTAACCTCAACACCAAATGCAAAGTTGACTCTTTCTGAATGTTGTAATCAGCTAAAGTATGTCCATCTTCTAGTTGCTTTCCAGCAGAGATTAATCTCTGTGTGATCAGGTGGAATACCTTCTTTGTCTAAATATAATTATATAAACAATGCATAGAAATAAAAAAGGCAACACATAAATAAAAGAAGGAAATTTTCATTACTCAATAAAAAGCCAATATAAGAGCTTACAATCTTGCACTCTACGCCCACTCTTGTTTATTAAAAAAAACTAATAAATAACTGGGAACTGCATACATCCCTGCTTATTAACTTGTTGTTCCTGCTCACGAAAAAAAAAAACTTGATGTTCCTATAATTAGCAACTTCCAAACCATACTCTAGTCCAAGTCCCACCAACCTAGTTCATCAAAGCCACCGTTTCGTTGTCAACATCCATGTGTGTTATTTGAACAGTGGAAGAACCTATCAAGTAAAAAACCAACTTGAGAAAACTGATATCATATATAATTTGACATACTAAACTTTTGCAATTAATACATACCTCCAGTACCCGAATTCAACCAATCTTGTGCACAATAAGAGCTTGCAATGTATCCGGAGTCAAGCAAGAATGGTACTCGTTGAGCACCCTGCCACTAGTGCTGAAAGCTGATTCAGATGGGAGTGATGAAATAGGAATTGTAAGAACATCACGTGCTAGCTTAGACAAAATAGGATACTTTGGACTATTAACCTTCCACCAATTCAGTATCTTGAACTCACTATTAGCAGGAAATATGGGTTCGTCCAAATACTGCTCCAACTCAGATTTTTGTAGTGCACCATCATAACCCTCCTTATTATGGCACCATGTTTCAAACCTTTGGAGCTTGTCCTTACTAATCCCTACCATTGCTTCACTTGAAGAACTGCCATGGAAAACTTGAGTACTAGTGCTTGAGTTCGAGCTAGACTCTGAAGCATACTTGTTATATAAGTCAAACAAAGTATCTTGTATTTGACTAACATAAACCTCATCATCAGCTCCATATATGAGATTATAATAAAACTGAACAAACATCATTTTGAAGCGAGGATCCAAAACCATTGCAACAGCTAAAAGCAAACTACAAACAGACCAATACTTCTTAAATTTTTCATACATTTTCTCCGCCATCAGAATCACCAATACATCTTCATGATTTAGCCATTGAAGCAAGTTCACATGAATTTCACATACTTAAGCAAAATACATATTTGCGGTGGGATAATCAGTGCATGTATATCAAATAATTCATTACTAACTTGAAACATCCAAGAGATAAAACTAAAACTAGAATCATGTAAAAGAAAAAAAAATAGTCTAGTTAATAAGAATTAGTAGTTATTGAACCATATACCTGAAAGAGTCTTTGTCGAATCATAGAACACCTTCAAACATCCAGAAATCACCTTAGCCATTTCCCAATCTTCTTTGCTTGGGTTCGTTAAAAAGTCGGACTCCCGCTATTCCAATCGACAGAATGCATCTTGATACATCAATGCACGTTTAAGCATTTTATAGGTCGAATTCCACCTGGTTGGAACATCTAGGCAAATCTGTTTTGTTGTTGCTACCTTCACTTGGTCGACTGCAGATTTCCATTTGAGTTTTCTTTGTGGTGTTCCCTTCACAAACTTGCAACTCTCTCTAATCTTAGAGAGTGCAGACCCAATAACAGATAAACCATCTTTGACAATAAGATTAAGAATGTGAGTGGTACAACGTACATGTAAAAACTTTCCTCCAAGGACTAACAACTAATCACGATTAAGCATGGCTCTAATCTTGGTTAACATTGCATCATTATTAGATGCATTATCAACAGTAATAGTGTTAACCTTTTTATCCACATTCCAATCTAGCAAGCATGCCATGACAACCCTTGATATCTCATCAGATGTGTGAGACGCTTCCATAAACACAAAACTTAAAATCTTTTTTTGCAAGTTCCAATTGTTATCTATGAAATGGGCAGTCAAACAAAGATATGCATCTTGTGTTTCTAAAGTCCATAAATCAGTAGTAAAGCTGACTCTACCAGAAAAATAATCAAAAAAATTGTAAAGCTTTTCTTTCTCTTCTCTATATATTGTAAGAATATCACTCTTGATTGTGTTTCTTGTAACAAGTTTGAACAGTGGCTGAAGATTATTTATGAAAATACGGAAAAATTCATGATCAACCATTGAAAATGGATACTCATGCTTTGTTATCATTCGTGCTAGATCAAGTCGGCTTCGACTTTGATCAAACTTGAATGTTTTAATAGCATGAGTTCCATCATGGATATCCTTATTAGCAAAAATCAATGGCTAAAACACATCTTTGTTTTTCATTCTAGGACATGACTTCAAGTGTTTTGCTAGATGACTAGTACCATTTTCATTAGATGCAGTAAACTCCTTCCTACAATGCTTACAAGTAGCAATGTCTTTACCTTCCGATGATTTTTTCTTGTCAAAATCCTGCCACACTTTTGACCTTAGCTTCCTTTTCACTCCAGATGGTGGAGATGAAACTTCAGCAGGGGCGACATTCTCAACAATGGGAATAGGATTACTCATAACTTCACTCTCTGCACCAAACGAGTCAAAAGTAATATAAATTAGTATATCTATCAATATGATCTAAAATAATAATAATAATAATAATAATAATGCAGGTGCCGACTAGCAAAGTCGGTAAAACCTTTGGGTGATGATACAGTGAGGTGCGGGGCTCGAATCCCCAAAGATCAAAGAGTTACTGATCTCATTTAAAACAGGCTTACCAAAAAAAAAAAAAATGATCTAAAATAATAATTAAAAATAATGTATCTAAAATATATGAAATCTAAGAGGCTTACATTAAGAAAACGTTGGATTGTATGCTAATTTCTTGTGATAGTAGCAATAAAGAATGAAGTATATATAGATGATTATAGAGAATTCACCTTGGCAAGATATTATTCCCTTTTGATTTTTTTGGAATATACACTAAATAGTTAGGAATTCAAATCTTAATTGCATGATTTGTGGTTTGAATGGGCGTGATAGATGATTTGAAATCTAAATTTGTAAGAGAAGATTTTTCTTTAGATAAAACAATCTTTTTTATTATGTTAAAAAATAATGCAAAATTGAGAAGGAAATGGGAATATACGGCAAGAATAATTTTAAGTTTTTAACCTCATTTCAACCGGATCGGGTCCAAAATGGTTCGATCAAAACTTAATCCAGATCCAATCCAATAAAAGTCCGGTTCTGATTTTCAAGCCCAGAATCGGTTCAAAATGCTAATTACCTATTCCAGACCCGCTTTTATTGGTTTGGACTAGAGCGGATATTGGTTCTTACCCGATCTATTGCCAGCCCTAATTTGTTTACGGTGGTGTTGGGACTTGGGATAGTTTTCGGGGTATTTTTGTCAGTTTATTTTGTTTTAGAAATGAGGGGTGTTTTGTTAGTTTGTTCATATTGGGAGGTTTTATGTAAAGATTTTTTGATGAAAGAGATTAAACCCAACATCTGCTTTTGACTCCTCATTTGCCTTTAAAAAAAGTTAAAAACAGAACCGAATGAGAAAAGGAGGAAGGCAAACTTTTTTTGTGTTTTGGCAAGTAGAGGAAGCAAACTTGAAAGAAATTCATCAAAAGCAGATGAATTATTAGAGCACATCGAAGTGTTCCACTGCTTTGTATAATATCACAGATAATAGTACTCTTCAAGGAATTCAACTTCTCTTTTTGCTTTTATCTTACTATTGTGAACTTCTCTTGGAAATTTGCAATGTTTTCTTCATTGAAAAAATAAATTGAAATGTGTTTTAGGAAAAGTTTCCTAAGATTAGTAACATTAGGAGTAGAATAAACTAAATATGTTAAAAACAAGTATTAAATGATTGTAGAATAAAAGAGATTCAAAGGGTGATTGATTCCAGTAATACTAAAACTAAAAATAAAAGTCATTCACCAGCATAATTCAATCAAGCAACCGTCTTAGTTTCACATTGTTTCCCCAGATAACAATAATCCCATAAATCATTTACACTTATCTTTAATCATTCTACTTAGAAAGTATAGCTTGCTAGTAAGAAATGAGTGATGGACAGAAAAGGAGACCTTGTCTTTGTAAAGTTTTTGGTTAAGAATATTATTGTAGAAATAAGATAAGGGTGTTTCTAAATTCCACTAAATTTTGGATTGACAAAGTCAACATCATTTCTTTATCTTTTGTTGGGGTAGCAAAGGAGAATCGGTAGCGGAGGGAGGAAGAAACGTGGTACTCTTTTTTTGTTTTTTTTTTTTTTGCTTTGTTCGACTCTGTTGGATACGTGTCGTGCCTTTGAGCACTGTGGGGTTCAGGCCCCATATATAATATTGTAATGCATAGAGAAATATATAACAAGGTTTCATTTCCTAATAACTCAATAACAGAACGAACTGGAAAGAAAATGGATAAACTGGTTGAAGTTGAATACAGTGTTTTTCCTACTGGTTCATCAACTAATGCTATAGCATTGAAGTATACCTTCTATTACTTTTTTTTTTTTTTTTTTTTTTTTTTTGTGTGCATGGCAAATAGCTTCACTTAGCTTGGTATATATACATGTAGATCACAAGATTGCACTTGGAGATAAAAAAAAATTTATTGGACAGAGGATCCAATTCCCCAAGAGGCTTTCATATTAACAACTACTTGCATTTGCAGATTTAATTAATTAGTTGAACAACATATTCCAAATATAACTTGTATGATCAAAGTGTAGTTTTTAATTTTTAGCTTCGCAGGTAGACTCAACGTACGTTTACCTCTATATGGTTTTCATGCAGGGATCTGATAACAGAATTTCAGAAGTTGAAAACGGATAGTGAAATCAGGAAAGAAAAAGATTTACCGAGCTTAACTCGTAATGTGTTATCTTGGACACTTGCAGCCATTCTCAATGAAAAGCTTTACAAAGACAAGGTATAGTTTCTCTCCCTCTCTAGCTATATACTGTACCTTTCTACCACAAAATGGTTTACCTTCTTCTTTTTCTTTTTTCATTTTTCATTTTTTGATCCTGGCATACATTAGAGTACTTGGACAAATTAACAAGCTAGTTCTTCTAATTTATTTATATATTATATTGAAATTAAATAAATTAGTGAACATACTTTAAAATGAAATATAAATGTGGATATTTATATTTCTGCACTGTTGTCGAATACTCGTACATTCATATGTACTAATGCATGATTTTGCAGGTGGACGAGATTCCTGAGACCTTCACTTCAGTTAAGCAGTATTTTGAATCTTTCAAGGACCCTCTTATTGAGGAAACACATTCTGGTTTGCGCTCGAGCTTGTTAGGAATGTTTCATTCGCCTACTTGTATAATATTATCTATTAAGAAACGTAGGGAGTACAAGCCACCCAACAGGTTATTGTACAATGTAAAATTTGTTACAGATAGCGATGTGAATAACAATAGGGATTCTTATGAACCCCAAGCATGGGATGTGATTGCTTTATCGGACGTGAGACCAAAGCGCATTGACGATTTGAATAGATCTCCAAGATGCTATCTCCCTGCTGTGGTTGTAAGTACGGGAGATTAAAATAACCGGGATGCATTCAGAATTCTCAGCTCAAAGCCTATCTTGACCAATGAGCGCCAACAGGAGATACGGATTCCATATGCAACATTTTTGGTAAACATGACAACAAATATTCGCATTTGGAGAGCACTCAATGATGGGGAAAATGTGAAAATAATTAAGGAGGTGTTGAATGAGGATTCCAAAGTAAGATTCAATCCTTATTTTGCAGTATAAACTTTTGATCAAATTTTGATTGTTCTCGTTATATGCTGATTCAATTAAATGATTATCCTATATATATTTCTTATGTAGTATTTGTTTTTGGCAGGCAGGGGATAGGTGTGATATCTGTTCTTCTCAACAAATCCGTAGTCTGAGACAAGGCATCATTAAGGTTGATTTGCACTCGATGAATCTGAATGATTCACAAATGGATGCAGTCTTAACCTCTATTGAAACTAGCCAATGTACTCACACAAATTCAATTAGACTTATATGGGGCCCTCCTGGGACTGGGAAAACAAAGACAACTAGTATAATGCTTTCGGTACTTCTGAGGATGAATTGCAGAACTCTTACATGTGCGCCAACTAACATTGCTATTGTTGAGGTAGCCTCGCGTCTCCTGAAACTAGTTACGGAGTCGAATCAACACGACCAATATAAAATTGGAGATATAGTGTTATTTGGAAAGGAAGGACGCATGAAAATAGATGACGACCATGATCACCTTTCCGTTATATTTCTTGACTATCGTGTGGACAGGCTTGCAGAGTGTTTTGCCCCACTCACTGGTTGGACTCAGCAACTAAATTCCTTAGCATTGTTGCTAGAAGACCCGAGTGCGCAGTACGGTCTGTACTTGAAGGAAGAAACATTTGTTGTAGCTCTAACATTCTTGGAGTTTTTAAAAGAACAGTTTAAATGTATCACGAAGAGACTGAAGCATTGCATACGAAGTTTGTGCACCCACCTTCTTCCTACTTTCATTTCTGTAACAGTTGTTGACAAGATTAAAAAACTCCTCAAGTTACTTACATTGTTGAAGACGTCGTTATGTGGTGATACTCTCAACCAGATTGATGATCTTGAGAAGATATGTGACTGCTATGAAGATTTAAACTGCATGTCTAGCAGAAGTTCTGTTTCCATGTTTATTAATAACAGCAAGGAATGCCTTGTAGTTCTCGAGTCCATTCGTCAGGAGTTTTCTGTTCCAAACTTCTTTGACAAAGGCTTGATCAGAACATTCTGCTTAGAAAATGCTTGCCTTGTTTTCTGCACATCTTCAAGTTCCGCTAATCTTTACGAGGTACAACCATTTGAGCTATTGGTTATTGTTGGAGTTATCCCTCACATGAGGAGAGAAAACAGAGCTGGAGAGAAACGGGCTTAATTCGCATCGACAGACATGTCGAGGCCGCGCTTTCGGATAAGGCGACCAGGCCAGTTCCAAGATATGCGCCGACGACCCGCTGCCAGACTCCAGTACGTTGAGCACACCCGCGCTCAAAGGGGGCGCCCGCGCCCAGGTCTAATTTCGTGGGCCTTTGCTACAGTACCCGCGAAATTTGGTTTTTGGAGATAAAAACCAAAAATCAAGGTTTTGGAAAACCTAACCTAACAAGTCAGAAGGATTGGAATCCGGACTAAAAAAAAGAGAGAAACCCAATCTTGAAAAGCTATCAAGATTGAGATAACCTTTACAGATACAACCCCAGAAAGAGATAAGAGTGATCTAGTAAGGGAGAGATTTGAAAGGAGAGATTGTAATATTCCTTCCCACTTTATAAAGAATTGGCTCTTGTGGAAGTAGGCATCATTGGCGAACCACGGTAAAATCTTTGTGTTGTGGTTTGCTTTTATTGCTTTTTACATTATTATCCATTTGTTAATAGTTGTTTTAATGAGTTGGGTATGTTAGTATAGGTTGTAGTTGATATTTAGATTTTGTCCGGAGTTGAATTGAGTTCATATACAAGTTATCTGTGTAGTGGGGGAACCGATTAGTATTGGTATAATCCCCAACAAGTGGTATCAGAGCCTTGGTTTGAATAGCCTAGGGTGTTATCCGAATCTTGGTCAGAAGGTGTTTGACGAAATTCCTGAGAGAAGATTTGAGGTTAAATAACTTGTAGAGATGGACCATTCAGTGAACACTCGCATGATGAGTCTGAATAGGAAGAACTACACCATCTGGAAAGCCAAGATGGAAGACTTGCTATCGCAAGGACTTGACACTTCCCATTGAGAATGAGGAGTAAAACCGAAAAAGATCGATGGGGCCGAAGTGGAAAAAGCTTGACAAAAAGCCGATTGGATATATTCGACAATGGATTGACGGCGATGTCTTTCACCATGTGCCCTTAAGAGACTACTGACCTTCACCGTGGAAGAAACTCAAGACTGTATGAGAGGAAGTCGGGTGGAAACAAAGTGCTAGTCGTTAAGAAGTTTGCGCACATGAAGTACCAAGAAAGTTCTTCAATGTCCGAGCATCTTAATGAAGTCTGAGAATATCATCAATCGATACATTTGATAAAGATCAATTTGGGAGACGAAGTTGAGGCTTTGTTTCTATTAGGCTCTACCCGAAAGTTGGGGAGACATTAGCGGTTTCTACCTGCGGGCAGCCAAGGATGAAATTGTTACCATGGAGATGGCTACCACGTCTTTGTTGAATGAGGAGACTAGAAGGAGTGCAAGAAGCACTCTTCTCACCTCGAGATCCTTTCACGAGAGAAACAGGGGAGAGGTCGAAACGTAAAACCATCTCGTTCTAGGAGGTGATGACGTATAAATCTAGGGGTGAAGCTAGAACTCCTAAGGTCGAGAGGCAATGTTACTATTGTGCCACCAAAGGCCACTTCGGATATGAGTCTGCGGAACAATGAAGAGGGATGAGAAGAATAACCGCGGTGTACATGAAGACATGGTGGTGCGGAGGACGGGAAACACAGCAGAGATACTACCGCACTAGTCGGCGAACCTAGTGGAATTAGGTCGTCGATTGTGGTGTGTCCGCCTTAGTACCTCATGTCGAGATCGAGTGGGTGATAGATATGAGGAGCATCCTATCACGCCACACCGCGACAGAGATTCTTCACTACCTACAACCGTGGTGAATATGGTGAAGTAAGGATGGGTAAATGGAGTCTCAAGATTATAGGCATTGGAGATGTTCATATAGAAACCAATGTTGGCTACACCTTGACACTCAAGGATGTAAGACATGTCCCCGACATACGGTTAAGCCTAATTTTGTTTGGGAAATTGGATGACGATGGCTTTGTAAACTCGTTTAGTAACGGGGTATGGAAACTGAGCAGAGGTTCCATTGTAGCAGCCAGAGGAAAGAAAACTTGTTCTCTTTACAAAACACAAGCTAGTTTGTGTAAAGCGTAGTTTAACGCGCGAAGAAGAAGCTTCATCCGAATCTGTGGCACAAGAGACCGCGGTCACATGGGCATAAAAGGGATGGAAGTTCTTGCTAAGCAAAAGGTCGTGCCGGACATTAAAGGTACACATTTAGATACATGTACTCATCGCGTTTTGGTAGGAAAGCAACACAGGTGTCTTTCCAAAGATTCCCGTCTCGCGACGAAAGGACACCGTCCTTGAACTAGTGCAATACGGACTTATGTGGTCCTATGAGAGTGAAGTCCCACCGGGGGAGCTTCAGACTTTTGACATTCATTGATGATGCATCAAGAAAGATATGGGCCTATAGTCCCGAAGACCAAGGATGAAGTACTTGGCGTGTTTGAGAAATTCCACGGCATGGTGGAAAGAGACTGGGAAGTTGTTAAAGTGTATTCGCCGGATAATGGGGTGAGTACATTGGGCCATTTGAAGAGTATTGCCGAGTCATGGGATTCGCCATGAGCGCACCGTTCCCAAGACACCGCAAATGTAATGGAATAGCAGAGAGAATAAACCGCACCATTGTAGAGGATGAGATGTATACTATCTAACTCTAAGCTACCTAGAAGCTACTGGGTAGAAGCAATGTGTACAGCCGTGCATGTGATCAACCTGTCGCCGGCAAAGCCTCTGAATAGTGATTATCCAGAGAGAGTATGGTCAGGCAGAGATATTGATTATGGATACTTGAGGGTATTTGGGTGCAGGGCATTTGTGCATATTCGAAGCGATGAGATCCAAGCTTGATGACAAAGCCAAGCAGTGCATTTTTCTGGGTTATGGAGATGAAAAGTTTGGTTACAAACTCTATGATCCGATTAACAAGAAGGTAATCCGAAGTCGGGATGTTGTGTTCTTAGAAGACCAAACCATAGCAGACTTTGAGGAGGGTGAGAAGCTACAGGCTTTCACCAATGATCTTGTTGATTGAACCGTAAGTTCCTATCGTGGAACGCATGAAGGCATTGAGAATGCAGAGAACCATGAGTTTGAAGCTCATGATGAGAATCCTATTGCTCATGATGGGATAGAACCTATTGGTATAGAAGATGCAGATGAGATGCATGAACCACCACCGAGCAAAAGTAAGTGCATCCTCCCGAGGCACCAGCCAGATGGGGCAAGGAGGTCCGACAGAGGAGACTAGCTTCAACGGTATCCACCCACACGTCGCGTTTACTATCGGATGGTGGAGAACCTATGTACTATCAAGAGGCACTTGAAGCGTACGCAGACAAAGAAAAGTGGTTGAAGGCCATGCATGACGAGATGGATTCTTTGCATAAGAATCACACTTATGAAGTTAGTTGAGAAACCAGCGGGGAGAAAAGTTCTCAAGAATAAGTGGATATACAAAGTCAATCATGAGGAGAACAATCCTCACCCTGAGGCACAAAGCTCGCCTTTGTTGCGGAAAGGATCCGGTCAAAGGAAAGGGATTGATTTTGATGAGATTTTCTCCTGTAGTGAAGATGACTTCTATCCGGGTGGTATTGGGTATGGCCGCAAGTATGAACCTAGAGGTTGAAAGCAGCTAGATGTTAAGACAACTTTTCTTCATGGAGACCTTGAAGAAGATGTCTACATGGACCGACCCGAGGGTTTGAGGTCAAAGGCAAGGAGCACCTAGTATGCAAGTTGATAAAGAGCTTGTATGGGTTCAAGCAAGCACCAAGACAATTGGTACATAAAGTTTGACTCCTTTATGGTGAAGCAAGGATACAAGAAGTCCGCTTCGATCATTCAGGCGTTTGTTGAGAGATTTCCGGATGGGGATTTCATAGTGCTATTCTTTGTATGTGGATGATATGTTGATAGTTGGCCCAAACATCAACAAGATATCCAAACTAAAGAAAGACTTGAGTAAGTCCTTTTTGAGATGAAGGATTTGGGTCAAGCAAAGCAGATACTTGGGATCGCGGATCACTCGTGTGAGAAAAGAGTGGGAAGTTATGGCTTTCTCAAGAAAGCTACATTGAGAAAGGTGTTGAAGAGATTCAACATGGATCAAGCGAAGCCGTTAGTTGTCCGCTTGGTGGCCGGTTCCGCATGACCAAAAAGAGATGTGTCCTAAGGGTGAGCATGAAAGCGAGTCGGATGGAAAAAGATTCCTTATGCATCCGCGATGGGGTTTGATGTATGCCATGGTGTGTACTAGACCGGATATTGCTTCGCCGTTGGTGTTGTAAGCAAATTTACATCAAACCGGTCGGGAGCATTGGGAAGGTGTTAAGTGGATATTAAGATATCTCAAAGGCACTTCCAAATCATGTTTGTGCTTTGGTGGAAGTAAGCCCTTACTTAAAGGCTACACCGATGATGTAGACATGGCGGTGATGTTGACTCGATGAAGTCCACCTCCGGTTATCCCGGTTACTTTTCTGCGGGGGAGCGGTTTCTTGGCAATCTAAGTTGCAAAAGTGTGTTGCCCTCTCCACTTCTGTAAGAAAGTATATTGCAGCCAGCCGAGTGTTGTAAAGAGATGCTATGGATGAAGAGGTTCTTCACCTAACTAGGACTAAAGCGTAAAACGTTTGTAGTTCTATGTGATAGTCGAGGCGCCATTCACTTGAGCAAGAATCCGAAGTTTTCATTCTAATCCAAGCACATACATATGCGTTATCATTGGATTAGAGAAGTACTTTCGAAGACAAGCATTTGTGTATCGAGAAGATCCATACCGACAAGAACGGGTCGGATATGATGACCAAAGTCTTACCGAAAGGTAAGTTTGATATTTGTTGTGCTACCGCGCGAATGGTAGAGACTCTCCATTGATTTGGCAATTGCATGGAGGTATCCCCCACCGCTCGAGGGGAGATTGTGGAGTTATCCCTCACATGAGGGAGAAAAACGAGTTGGAGAAAAACGGGCTTAATTCGGCATCGCGACATGTCGAAGGCTTCCTTCGGATAGAAGCACCCGCTTCAGTTCGATATGCTAAGTAGCGACCGTAATTCATATGAAGCGCGACCAGCGCCGGACTCAATATATTGCGCCCGCGCTCCAAAGGGCAGCGCCGTGAGTCTAAATTCGTGGGCCTTTGCTCAAGATTACCGAAATTTGGTTTTTGGAGATAAAAACCAAAAATCAAGGTTTTGGAAAACCTAACCTAACAAGTCAGAAGGATTGGAATCCAGACTAAAACAAAGAGAGAGAAACCCAATCTTGAAAGCTATCAAGATTGAGAGATAACCTTTTCTGAGAGATACAACCCCTCAGAAAAGAGATAAGAGTGATCTAGTAAGATGAGAGACTGAAAGGAGAGATTGTAATCTTCCTTCCCACTTTATAAAGAACTGGCTCTTGTGGAAGTAGGCATCATTGGCCGAACCACGGTAAATCTTTGTGTTGTGGTTTGCTTTTACTGCTTTACATTATTATATGTTGTTAATAGTTGTTTAGCGAGTTGGGCATGTTAGTATAGGTTGTAGTTGATATTTAGATTTTGTCCGGAGCTGAATTGAGTTCATATACAAGTTATCTGTGTAGTGGGGGAACCGATTGGTATTGGTATAATCCCCAATAGTTATTGATGAAGCTGCTCAACTGAAAGAATGTGAATCTACCATTCCTCTTCAACTTCCTTCTCTACGCCATGCGATACTCGTAGGGGATGAACGTCAATTGCCTGCAATGGTTATGAGCAAGGTTATATATATATATATATATATATATATATATATATATATTATATATATATTCTCTTTTGTTATATATATATTCTCTTTTGTTCTCTTTTTATCTCTTGTCTAGTTGAATACTATTATTTCTTGGCAATTTAATTTATTTCATTGTCTTTAGATATCTGAGGAGGCAGGATTTGGAAGAAGCTTGTTTGAGAGGCTGGTATCACTTGGTCATAAAAAGCACCTGCTCAATATTCAATATAGAATGCACCCATCCATAAGCTTGTTTCCAAATTCCGAGTTCTATGGAAAACAGATTGCCGATGCTCCTAATGTCAAAGCTGAAAATTACAAAAAACATTTGCTTCATGGAAATATGTATGGCTCTTATTCTTTTATAAATGTTTCCTTTGGGAAGGATGAATACTACAACGGCCATAGCCTTAGAAATATGGCAGAGGTTGCTGCAGTTTCAGAGATAGTGGCAAGGCTCTACCAAGGTAAACTTATTGCTACTTGTTTTCAGACTAATTTGATTTACATGATCTTATTTTGATGTATTTTGTTAAAATGATTGATTGTTGAATTGCTTGATCCGTTGTGTACCTTTTTCAATTGAGTCTCTTTTTAATTATTGGGGGAGAATTGAAACACCCCTGGGGCGGTGCTGGTTTATACTTCATAGATGTATAGATGTATGCCATTCAATGTTAATCAAACATTTTTGACTACTGCTGCTACTGGCTAGCTAATCTACTTCTTTCATATAATTTGCTAGCCTCACTATACACCACTTTACGTACCAATTTGATCCATATATCAGTCGAAACGTGCTCAGTAACTCATGAAAATTATGTTCTTTTATTGCATTTTTAATCTGTCAGCGGTAGTGAACTCTTGTTCGGAAGGGAGGACGGGCATATTGTAGTTTGGTTTATCCCCTCCCCCCTCCTTCTTCACCCATACCCAGCTCTCTCTCACTCCCTCTCTGTTCTCCACCTCTGCTCCGCTCATGCACACTGCTATGCAATGATTCTAGTTATAGATTGAGCGATAACAAGTATCTATGTTGTTGCAGCATCAGCTGATTCGGTTGAGATGCTTAGTGTCGGTGTCATATCCCCATACAAGGGTCAAGTTTCTGCTATTAAAGAGAAACTTGGAGGCCAATATGAAATGCGAAGTAACTTCTCCGTGAGTGTACGCTCCGTTGATGGGTTTCAAGGAGGTGAGGAGGATGTGATAATAATCTCCACTGTAAGATCTAATGGAAATGGTTCTGTGGGCTTCCTTTCAAATTGTCAAAGGACAAATGTCGCTATCACAAGGGCAAGGTGCAAATGCTTAAAACTTTCTTCCAATTTTTTTTTGGAATATAAAATTTACACCTAGTGTTAATAAAGTTGTGTTTGATTTATTTGCATATGCAGGTTCTGTTTTTGGATTTTGGGTAATGAACGAACCTTAATAAACAGTGATTCAGTTTGGAAGAAACTAGTATTGGATGCAAAGAGTCGTGGGTGTTACTATGATGCAGAGGAAGATGAATCATTGCCCAAAGCATTATTCGATTCAACGGTTAAATATGATGGATTGGTAAATCAATTAGCTTCACTTAATCCAAATGAGGGTTCCAGCAAATGCAAACCAGCAACATTTCCCAGGTGAGTTTGATTTTGTAGATTCACCAAGTGGTTTTTTTCCATCCGTTTTGTTTTGAATTTCATTGGTTGATTTTCGATTGTCCAACTCAATAGTGTGTCAGGGCTTAACCTGAACTCCTTTCAGATGTAAAATACTGACCTGTATGCTATTTGGTGAAGGCCTCATGTGTAGTGCAATTGGTTATGGATTTGTAATAAGTTTGTTAATGTGGTGCAGGTTCAGGGGTGGGTCGAGGAACAAAGTTTTCAAGTAGTTCAAGAAGAATATAGCGAGATTATCCAAAACAAAAGCTTGCTGTAATTAGTGGAAGAATATATTAGGTGTTTTTTGGGCAGATATATATATATTTTGGGCAATAATGACACCCTTCCTTCGAATTGTATACTGTTTTGTATGCTTTTGTCCCCAGCAACTTATTGTGGTGAACCATAACTGTTAGAGACTTAGAGTCCTAGAATTATGTTAAATTTGTGCAAGTTTAGTAATCATATTTTCAGGCTGTATTTGTTATTAGCTTCCACTGTTTACGATATTTACTATGTTATGACACTGCTAAAGGATTCAAATTAGTATACCACGATTTGCAACGATACATCTTGTTAGACTGTCAATCTCTGAAACCCTGAATTGTAACGATACTTCTCATTAGATTTGAAAGCGTTCTTGTTTGATTTCAAATGACGGTAAAACTAGTAAGAGAACGAGCAGGGAAAATGAGAGACTCAAGAAGACAGAAAAGAGAGACGAAAAGGGAAGGAGAAAGAGAGTTGCGTTAAAAAAGAGGCATATCACTGATGGAATACATAGCCAATACAAATGTATTTTTTGGCCCTCATGTGCTCTCCGATGTTTATAAAAATTAAGATATGTACATAACTAATAGCTAGTAAACCGCTAAGCAGTGGGGTGTGAGCGAGCGAAGTGAGAAGACGAAGGTTGTAATTTGGTGTATTTTATGCGAATTCAAGCAGAAAAAATGACGATTGATGAAGAAGATGAATGTTTTCTTGAATTGTACTGTATGTAGGAAACATTGGAGAGGGAGAGAGAAATAGTAAGGGGTGCGAGAGAATAGGGAAAGAAGAATTGGAGAAGAAGAAAAGGGACGGGCATTCTTTTTTATGGCTGCCACATACACGTAACTTTTTTCTTACCCCTAACACAAGAGTTCGCTTCGCTGACAGGTTATGACATTTGGAATACAGGAAAGTAGCTAAAAAAATTTATGTATTTTAGGAAGTGGAGCAAATACATACATATTGTATTAAGTGGCATTTTTTTCTTCCGGTTCCTTGCATAGGACATTAGGACATGAGAGCTTTATACATTGTAGCAAGTCTTGTTGGTGTTGTACATCTACTTCTACTATCACTTCTCTCTATATTAAAACAGAATATATTTTATGTGGACAATCTCTTTTCTAGGTGGCGCATTCTTGAGACATAGATATGCCACGTGGACACTCTTAAATTATAAGAATGAAGTTTCATAATACAACACAACTCTAATAAGTCAATTAACATATAGATGAAATTTTATACGACTCCAATAAGAAAATCTTGCTAAATCAAATCTAAAAACTTATGCTAATAATTTTCAGCCATTGAATCCCTCACAAAAATTTAGGCGCTGTGAATTTTAGAAATAATTCTGCTATATGGCGGGGTCTAAAACCTGGTCTATATACTAAAAGAGAGACCTCAAAAAGAGACTTTTCTCTCTCTTATGTGACACTCTAATATGAGAGATAACCTTTGTTCTCGCCTATGTAGCTTTCTACTATGCTTTCTTTAGAGAGTTTGACTACATATTGATCTCTTAACGAAAGTTGAGAGTTTTAGTTTGGCTATAGCACGAGGATCTTTTCTTGAGCAAACCAATTTCAATTCTCTACGATCTAAATAAGTTTACATAATAATTTACATAATAAAATAATGTGGGCTCCCACAAAAAAAGTTTACTTTTGCAGAGAGTAGATTTAGCCTAATAATAACTCCCAAAAAAAAAGTTTCCCATATAACCAAACCAGACTGCACAAAGGATTTGGGCGGTTCTTCTTCACACCCTGCAATCCCAAGCTTCACAACCTGCTATCTCAACTAAAAAACTTTTGTCCAAAAAACTTTCAAAAAACCAGGCAGCACAATGGAAAAGAGTAATGGTTATTTGTCTTGGCCAGTAAACAAAAGTTCCTTCTGTCTCATTCTCTCAATCCTTCAAACCACGTGTGAAGGCCAGATTGTTTAATGAAACTTGAGTTATTCTTCTTATCAGATGGTCTGAATATTCATTATGCAGTAGAAGAAGCATTAGATTGTAATGCATGGTATTCTATGAAACTCAAGACAACATTGAAGCAATGGAATTGAATATAATGCGTCATATACTCAACACAAATCATATATCAAGCTGAATTAATTGGCAAAAGAAATAAACTATCATTTCAGACAAGCATGCTATGTATAAAACCTAATCAATAGAAAAAAGAAGAGAACCTCCTGGTGGCAGTTCCACTAGTTGAACAAATTTGATGTTTTTATTTGTTTTTTCAGTAAGATTGCTCGATCTACCAGCATGTGAGAGGGGAGAAGAGGACTTGGCACAAGAAATTGAAATATCTTTTACTCATAAAAGTTCTTCAGACCCAAGAACGGAGATATTTCAACCAATGCACAAGGAAAATGCAAAGAGAAGTCAAAATGGATAATATTTAGCAATAAAAAAAAACAATAATCAAATAAAAAGCGGGGAATATGGCAAGACAGAGTGGTACGGAAAAGAAATTATCAATACACTTACATTTCAATAAAAAATCAAATTCATAAGGTAATAAGAATTAAAAGATGGAAACTAAAAGATTGAGGCCTTCTGGGCTCTGACCTTTCTTTGAGATTTTGTATTTGATTATAATTATCATACCTTGCCCTGAGCTCTCTCCTTTCTTAATCCAACAATCTCATAAGCTCGAGCTCCAAATAGGAAAAAGTTGTCCTCGCCTACCTCTTCCCTTATTTCAACATTGGCTCCATCTAAGGATCTAATTAAGACTCAACCGTTTATTAAGAATTTTATTTTTTCGATAATACAGAACACGCACAACATGAAATATTTGATATATATCACAACAAATTCCATTTTAATAGTCAATCAATGGAACTTTTCTAACAACCATTTCTTAGACGCCATTTATTTGGATATGAATTTGAGTGTGCACAATTCAAGTCGATAAAAATCATTTCCAATGGTACCGACATGTTGAAGTTAGAATACCTCAATTCAAGAAGAAATAATTAGTTGTTTACCTTGGTAGAATCTAAGGCAAGAAGATCTGTTGCTTCCTTTTTAGCAAATAAAACACTTTATAAGAAAAATGTACAACGTATTATACATGTTTTTGCAATATATATATATATTATTAGTGCAGTATTCTGTACAATTAGTTTTTTTTTGCATTTTTAGACTATGACTCAATTATAGTTGGTTAATAGTGATGTGGTCATCAGAATACACAACGTGTCCATTCATTTTATTAGGTGGCATTAATAAAATCAAGTGAGAAACACATTTTTTTTCTTAAAAACTGAAAAAAGAAAATAAATACCAAATTCACAACTTCTTCTTCTCTACGAAACCAGTTCACATAAACCCTATTGCATAAATAAAACAAACATGACACACAAAAACTAAACATGACACTTGCTCAAACAAAAACAAACATAATAAGTCTTGACTGTTAAATTAAAACATGACACACTTGACAATGAAATTAAAACTTAACACACAAAAACTAAACCTAGAACATGACACACAAATCCAAGCCTAACTTTAAACACCACAACAACACTTCAATTAATTCCTCTTATTCTTCTTTGTCATGCATACACCAGTAGCACTTATAGCCAACACAACCTCTTTAATTTGCTGCCTAGATGGCCCTGCTGCTGTTGGTGTTGGTGTTGCTAGTGATACTGCTGCTATTTCTGCTAGCCTGAGTGATCTTCTAAGGCGTCTCTCAAATCCTGGTGGAACTTCTGGACTTGGTTCTCGTTCTTGTCGAGTTTCACTTCCCTCTCCATTTTCCTCCATCATTTCAATATAACAAATTCTACAACAATCAGTACAAACTCTCAAACATATCTCATCATCTTCCATTGCAATCTCTATAAATATCCTCCTACTATTATTTGTTTGTATCATTTTTTGAACTGCTTCAACTGATTTATCAAATTGTTTACTATCTCCCTAAATTTCAAATACCTTTCCCTTCACTATTATTTGTTTTCACTAAATAAACCTAATTATAGTCTCGTTTAAGTTCGTACCCAAGCAAAGAAAAAAAAAAAAAAACTTGTTTGAGTTCTTATAGCAATTTAAGCCAATAAATACATCCAAATGATTAATCCGTTTATCAAATCATCACACATATATTCAAATTTCAAATAATTTCAATTTATAAGACAACACTTATGCATGGTTTATTAGGTTTTGACACTTGTTAGTTGATGTTTTTTCAGTCATACCCATTTTTAATTTTCAAACAAGGTTAAATGGGCGGAAAAAATGGGGAAGGAAAGTAAAATGGGTCACATGCCTTTCATGTGTTGTTTTCAGCTGTTGTGGCATATCAAACAGTGATATGACGCTACAGTAGCAAAAAAAAAAAAATGACATATTAGCAAAAAAAAAAAAAAAAAATGACATGTCAGCATTTTTTGACCGGAATTTAGTCCATGGTTGTTACCTAAAAGAAAAACCATTGTACAAAGTCCTATAGTGCAAAAAAATAAATAAAAATAAAGTATCTAAATTACAAAAAGATGTAAGATACGTTGTACATTATACCCGATGAAAATAAAGATACAACATTCAATTAAGTTTCTCTATTCGAAGAGGTCCTTTTAGTTTACTACATGAACTCAGTGTCAAAATGATATGTGTTCTAGAAGACACGTGGTCTTCATCACTTCATGAATGATTAGGCTTGTATGGGCTTTGACAATTAAATAAATAAATGAAATACTCTTTTTTGGCCCATTAATTCGTGGGCTATAAGATAAATCATAAAATTATTTTGACACCTACTTTTTGGGCCCATTAATTCACGGGCTATAAGATAAATCGTAAAATTATTTCGACACAACGTGTACTCAGTCCATTGTTTCGCTACATAGACTTTTTAAGGAAAAAACATGCATACATAGACCAACACACACATGTCCAAGCCATGCACGGATAGGACAAATTAACGCGAAAAACATGTTTTTGGTACTTTTTAATACATACATATTATATTTTATATACATACATATTATAAATATATGTTTTTGGTACTTTTTAACGCATAAAATATATTTTGGTACTTTTTAATACATACATATTATATATATATTTTTTTATTAATGATTAAGCATCTTTACAGGCCCAATGATAATTGTACCAATTTCAATAAAAAGTGTATTAAAAAAAACATTCAAAAAAATTAATACGCCTCAAGCGATATATGGAGGCATTCTGAACGAAAATAATCAATTTGAAGCATGGATAGAAATTGAAATCATTACATAAAAAACACATACGCAAAGAATTCTCAGAGACAGAAAATGCACAGTAATTGATTTAGAGCAGTTAGCAGCAAAAAATACAATAAAATATTTCAATTATTAGTTTATTTGTTTAAAAAAAATAATTTATAATTTATATTGTTTAGTACTTATTTCCATTGACAATCAAGTGAAACCTATTACCAATAGAATGTAATTAAATATTTAAAAACCCACTGCTATATATATTGTACTCATAAAGTAATAATATAAACACTAAATTTATTTAAAAAATGATTAAAATATAATTTAAATAAAAGTACAATATTGGAATAGAGTCCGGGCGTATGCCCGGTCAAAAAACTAGTCTCTATCTAAAAAAGTACATTGTCGGAGTCACAAGACAAAGAGTATGTTGAGGTGTTGTTTATAATGAAGTGGCACTGGATAAGTGATGTTTGAGAAAATTATGGTGGCACTGGATAAGTATCTAAAAGTGTATATTTAGCCCTTAACTAGATTTTGGACCCGGGCATATGTTCGGGATCTTTTAAATATTTTGTCTCTTAAAACCGGAATAATCTATTAATGTTTTTGTAAAAAAAAACTATATTCCATTAAACGCCTAAAATATATATACATGACAAACCTCTATTCTTTCATATTTTTTATCATCTTTTCCGTAATTGCCATTTCAAAAACTTTAATATTGTTTCCATTACATATGCTATGAAATTAACTCATATACATGCTTAAGCATGTTTACATATGCGGTGCACATGCACTCAAAGATGGACCTTTTCAAGTAGTCAAGTAATGAGAAAATAATGTCAAGTGGATCACAACCTTTAGGAAAGTTATAAGCTAATAAGGTTCATGTTGAAAGTTGCTTGAATTCAGTAGTTACTAATTAGTATAAACGAAGATTAGGAATCAAGATAACTACTTATGAATTATAGCTCCTACTGCAATTTCCTTTTGGAGCGTCCTTCTTCCATAAAACCTATGGATATTATTCAATTTCTGATTACCAAAAAAAAAAAAAAAAAAAAAAAAACAAACAAACAATGGACATTCAATTTCTAGTACGTGTAAGTATTGAAAAATAATTGATGTACTTGTTTCTCCAGCCAATGCGTCATTGAAAAAGAGCTACATGTTTTTAAATTTAGATGGGAGTACGTCAGTCTATCCCACACTTCCTAATTCCTATGCCAAGCTACATGTTTTTAATTCTACATTTAAAAACAACTCTCCCATGTTTTTAACAGCCTTGGGAAAGACTTGTTGAGGTTGATCCTGTAAAAGTAAGCTTAAGCGCATTTCTTTACAATCTTGAATCAGGATTGAAATGAAAATTATTAGCTCATAATTAAATGAGCAAATAAGTGGAAGAATGTGTCATTGAAATCAGCAAGCATCGTCTGTGACAACATTCACTAATCAAGATGGAATAAAAGAGAGGACATTTAACAACTGTAGAATATGATAACTCAATTTGTACATACACCAATTACATCATACTAAATACATGACGCTAAAAATGTTAGTGGGATTACCAACCAAACTGAAGCCATAAGTATGAAATGTGTGTGTGCGTGTGTTTTTTTTATAGTAATGTTTTCTCAATCTAAATGTATGTCTAACCATATAGAGGTTTTGATAAGAAGATAAAATTATACGTTGATCTAGTATCATTTTGGTTACTCCGGAGCGTATAATTTTCACTTTTATATCCTCAGGTTTTGAAAACTATGTAGAGATGTTATAAAGATACTCGTACCCAAAAATAGTGATTCTGTAATTCTAAATTTTTAAAACCAACCATAACAGGTGATCTTAGGCAACTTTTGTGTCGGCTCTTTATTGAACCCAATCTAGTCAGACTTTGGCTTCAGTTATGTATTTGTTGGGGGATTTATTATGCAAGACGTAATGGGAGGGTTTATTTGATTGGACACTAGTGGGTCTAACTGGAACTGGGTTTCTTTGGTTGTTGATTGGTGGATTTTGGTAGTTCTAGTTAAAGTGGGATGGAACCATTGCTCTGTTCTGATTGTTGTAGATACATTGTCCTTGTATAAATGTAGTTAGTGGTTTGACGTGATTGGTGAGCGAACCCTGGAGGTGGTTGGGTTTGTGGATTAGTATTCTATGTATAATTTGGGTGTTGCCTCCATGGTGCATTTGGTACATTGAAAGCACAGACTTCTTCTGGTTGAGGCAATGATATGTTGTTGAGCAAGTGACAATTGGTATCTATGTGGTTTAAGTTAAGACAGAAAGTGCATGGTGATATGGGTGACCTAAGGTAACACATAACTGATCCTCAAATTGCCCATAGAATAATGGAGATTGAGTACTTCTAAGGGTTGGTCTATGTGGAATCCATTCTCCGTTTTGTTTTTTGGAAAAATCATATAACTATTGATGTATCGAAAATCTTTCATAATGAGAACGGAGAAAAACAACTATTTTGAAAAGGAAATGTAAAAGAAAGAAAAAGAAAATTGTATACTCACTCTATAGGATCACACTTACTCAAACGACGAGTAAAAAATATTTTACAAAGAAAATGCGAGATATACGTGGACTAAGGTTCCGACACTTACAACCACACACTCCAAATGGAGGGTCCGGTTACCTTAAGGATGCACTCCCATGGAATGCATCGAGAAAACATAACATGAATCTTTTATAGTCAGATATTCAAGTCTATATGTAGGGTCATTTTAAGTCAGATTCCCCAAGACTATGCATAAGATGGATAATATGCTGTTAATTATATACTTATAGTATAAACAGTTAGGGATCAATTCGGAAAAAACATATTAAAGCATTATTTACCCCCAAACAGAATGAAATGATGTATTTGGAGAGTAAGATGTCGAATAATAAGAGAATGTTTGTGTAACCCATATATCATGGAACTTATACAATAACCCATCATAGTTGAATTGTCCAAAAGAGTAAGAGGTTGATAGTAGATGTCCTTCATGAAACTCAGATGATTTGAAATAGGACATACCCGACTTCTCAGCTACTGGAAAGATAGACTCTTGAGTTTGTATGTTGGGTAAACTCTCTTTACTGGGATGGTTGAGAAAATTATGAAGGACCTCTGAGGCAATTGGCTCAAGTGCGAATTGGAGGTTTCTTTGAAATGGTTTAATTAGTGGTGCAGTCCTAAAAAATGGGTGGATATTTGATGAATGGAGGATAACTTTCAAGAGGTGTTAAATTGGGATGGTGATGGTTGGGTGGTGTTTTTTCATATGATCTTGAGGACTAAGAGAATTATTCATCTAGTTTTGGTGTATCCACAAAATTGTGGTTCATATCTGCAATAGTAAGGATGTCACAAATTTGCTCAATCGATAAGTCTTTAGCGACCAAACTATATTGGGATTCACTTTCCACCATAGATTTTATTCCCTCTCTTCAATTCCATGCACTTCATTTTCTTTGTCCTCTCTGCCTAGATCTTCATAAATTTTTGCAATGTCATTGCCCAAGTGTGTCGAGTTCAACACATGCTCTAGAGTTTCTTTTGCTAGAGTTTTCTCATGTATATAGTCATCATCGCAAGATCTGGAATTCAAATGATAGTCAGGTGGTTGATGGGGATTTGATTGATCATGAATGTCAAGATGGGCTTTAGCAATTTGTTTTGTTATAGTAACACCTTGCTTCTCTTTTCGGTTGGGTTATGGATTGGTGGGAAGAATATTAGTTTAAGATGTGGCATCTTTTGAATCGGATTAGAGAAAACATAAGGTAGTTGCTATTTGCTGAGTTAGTATTGTTTGTTTGGCCATTTCTTGGTAAAGTTGGTTTGGGATAGATGGTGGAGTGGAATATGAATTTGACATGGATGGTGATGTGAATGGTAATGAACTTTGGGTGAAATCGTACTCTGATTGCCCAAGTGGATACATGAATGATAGTTGATTATTTGTGGCAGAATTCCATGAATTGTTGACATGACTAGAAAACTCTTGAGTGTATGAGGTACTAGGGAAGTTTGAAAATTGAGGTTCATAATCGTAAGGATTTCCCATAGTAGACTCAAATTCGGTATATGATGGACAATGAGATAACCAGTGATAAGGACTACCGCAAAAAGAACAAGGTTCTGGGTTTGCAATGTAATTTCATGATGGTTGCAATGCATATTGATAAGCCATGAATGCTCAATCAAGGATGATGCACAAGCAATAGAAATTCATTTTTTTGGATTTTTGAAAATGTTTGCATGGTCTATAGATTACTATGCCTTGTTCAAACGAACAATTGGGCTCGAAATCAGGATGGATATACTACATGGCTTAGAAGAGTAAGCAATCACTTCACCAAGTGGTGTGCTACTAAGAAACTCACTCACGGTGAATCTGGGGGAGGGGAGTGAGTGATCTGTTTGTAAAATCAGCGGTCGGGTTTGTCATTCGTTCACATTTCAATGAAATTGCAAAACGTTATTTATAAACAAAACTAATCTGATCACGTGAATTTGTGAAAGTGAATTTAGGTGAGAAAATGATGGAAATAAAATAAAATAGACTTTGATTTTGAAAATAGAAAAATCTTTTTGAGCAAATCATATTTCCGTTAAAAGAGTTAGTCTCAATTTTTTATCCTTAATAACGACTCTTCATCTCTGAACGAGCGTTATTAGCGCGTGAAATTGATTAAGAACCCCATCTCTGGGCACGTGAACTTACTCAATTCTTAATCATTATAATTATCGAAACACCCTCCTTAACGGAGATAATCCTCACTCGGATAGAGTTTCTGCTCCGAGATCACAGAACTAAAGTGTTATTCTAATTAATAGAAAATAAAACTGAATTAAAAACATTTTAATTAAAAACTGAAAATTAAATTATTCATTACACTAGAAAAGCAGTAAACTACTCTACTCTTGTGATTGAATGCTAACCATTCAATGAGAAAAACTAAAACTAGACCCTTCTATTTATAGTTGAATGGACGGTGGTGATCAAATCTCAGAAATCTGATCCAACGACTGAGATTTGATCACTATTCAACTTTTTGACTTTAAGGAATAGTAATCACTATTTGACACTATTAAACACTATTTGACACTATTTTGGATAATGATGCATTTAACCACATGCAAGGTGTCAATTTGTGCCAATAATTTGGCACTTTTGTCTCGACTTGCTCCATGATTGATGACTCATCTCTTCTCATGGGCCCGTAAGGTAGGTCTATGTGCTGTGTCCATTGGTGGGCCCAGACGTCGATTTCTGCAAAATCTTGCCGGTTGAGTCCATGAGCTTTATTTTGGCATCTGTGAGCTTTACAAGGCTGAGATGGAAGATTTCAAGACCAAGCTTTATTCAATCGTATTATGTGCTAAAATGCAAGTTTTGTGTGTATTTTATCATTGACTGTCGAAACCTGTGAAAACATGAAAATACAATTAATTTATATTTATTAAACACATAATTGACCCAAATGTAATGTCTCTATGGGGTTTAAAACACAATTTTGGGTACTTATCAGTGAGGAAGGTAGTTGGTCTACAGGAATCTGGTAATTGATTACTCTAAATCTTCATGACTATATTTTTGTCATTTTCTGGAGGAGCTATACAAAAATTAAATAGTTATTACAAAACAAAAAGAAATCTAAATCAAATCTATCACAATAAATCTAAAAGAAATAATCTATCCCTGAGAAGAAGATGGTCTAGAACCATCAGAAGGACGACGACGACGCTCACGCCTAAAGTCGAAAGAAAAAGGCGAACCTCCGGGCTGGGGAAAACAACTCAAGACCTCGGCCTGAAAAGCTGCCTGCGCCTGTTCCATATTCTCTATAGTATTAAGCATGTCAGCGTGGTTGTTAGCTATGGTTCGAATGTTCTGCTCTAAGTTTTGGTGATGAGGTTGAATGGAACCCTGGCGCTTCTGTATTGATTCATATATCGTAGATAAGGTTTGTTGGTGATCATAAAGCATATGCATCTCGCTATAGAGTAGTGAAAAACGTGCAAAATCAGAAGAAGCACGATCCATAGCATTCTTAGACAAACAAACTGGATATTCATCCTCTTCCTCATCCTGATCTATACCATCAGCCCTCTCTTCAGGCAGTGTCCAATGCCTTTGAACATAGTCACTATACGCCTTTATGTTCGAGTGAAGCTTAATATGAGTCCTAGGTGACTCAAGCACGCAACCTCAAGATAATATAATCTTATTAACTAAAATAGGTAGGGGTGCAGTGGTCAAGCCTGCAGCTATAAGCTCTTCACGTAGAAAATCAATGAGGCAAAAACCATACCTCTTGTTCTACAAAACCTAAAGGACGTGCAAGAACAACAAGCTAATGTCACTCGGCTTTGAGGTGCTACATATGTTCTTGCCTAGCCACTGCATGACAGCCTAGCTAGTTAATCCTAAGTGACTGTTGCCTGACACAGTGAGAACAATCGTTGTAACGACCCTCGAGTGCGTCTCTAGCATCAACTGATGCACACCGTCGAACTGGGATCTCTGTAAGGTCAGGGTAACCTGTTTCGCGGGTATCCCAATGATGGTTGTGAGCAAATCGTGTGACACATCCATTTGAACTCCGTCCAAATCCACAAACAGCCTCCCTGGAGGAGTTATCCTATTATTACAATAAAATCTCAACACCCATTCCTCATGGTGTAGTACTCCTCAGTAAAGTACCACATTCTATCCTACCCTCTAGCACGCATCTCCATACCGTAAAATGGCTAGAATTAGTCTGCGTTGAATGCGAATTCCGTCAAGATTTTTACTGGTCTGGCCATTAGTAGGTTTAAATTTGAATATGGGTAGGGGTATAAGTAGGGAATGATGTGGGGAAGGTGCGGTTAAAAAATTGTTAAGGGTTGTTTCAATGAAGGCGCGATGCGTGCTTGGATTTAGTTTCTGATAGGCGCAGTTCGCGCTGGTCTCGATTTAGGTCAGATCTAATTTCGTTTGGGAGGATGAAGTGAATGGGCCGGTGCGCGAGGTTAAATGGGATGGTCGGTGGGGTGTAAATATCGTGGGTTGGGTGGAAAAATGAATTTTGGCCCAAGCCCAAATCTTTTTTAAAATACCCATCATGTCCTACTGCATCGTAAAACTTAAAACTAAGATACTCGATTTGTTAGCGGTCCAATTTTTGCAAATGAGCTATGAAAATGATCATCATGAAGAATGCTATCTAATGATCTAGGAAAAACTCAAATCTAACCGTGGGTGACATATGAAATGGTGGAAGAATGTCTCGAAATGCGTAAATGACATAAGTTATGAGGGCGAAGGAAAATCTAGAAGACTAGATTGTGTCACACGAATATATACGACTAAAAGGCAACATAAACAAAGATAGGAAATTGAGAGAACAAGGTGGGGTGATTACCCACCCCCTAACAAAATTTTGGAATAGGATGAATTTTTTTTGTTGTGGTGAAAAAGAGGTTCGTTTAAAGTCAGATACTCTAGACTTTCTAATCTATCTAATATTTTTGGGTTTTATTTTTTTTTTAGGATTTTTTTGAAAATCAAAGAATAAAGCAAATAAAAAATATAAATCACTCTATAGAGAAACACTACTTAAAAGAAACGAGAAAAAGTATAAGAAATGAATGTGTGAATTACATGAACGTGGACTAAGGATCCGATACTTACAACCACACACTCCAAAAGGAGGGTCCGGTTACCTTAATGGAGTACTCCCAAAATATAGAATATGGATAGGAAATACACCAAGCATAGAGAGTCAGTCCTCATAAATAGGGTCTTGTAGAAGGGTTTCTTCTACAGTGGGTGAACGTAATTCGTGGAAATGTTTTAAGCGTTGGCAATTTACTTGAAATGTATTGTTGTCCTTGGGATTTACCAAGGTGATTACACCCCTTGAGGGGTGACATTAGTAACCATAAAAAGTCTGGACCAACGTGTTTTTAATTTACCAGGAAAAATATGTAAACGTGAGTTGTATAGCAAAACTTTTTGACCAAGATCAAATTATTTACGCAAAATATGTTTATCATGAATACGTTTCATGTTAGCTTTATAATCCTTCACTAAATCGTAAGAATCACTACGGATTTTTTCATGCTCATTTAATTGTAATTTGCGCTTTACACCAGCAGCGTTAATGTTGAAATTAAGACTTTTAATAGCCCACAGGGCACGGTATTCCAACTCAACAGGCAAGTGACAAGGTTTACCAAAAACTAAGCGGTAAGGGAACATACTAATAGGTTTTTTTAAAAGCCATTCTATATATGCCCATAAAGCATCTATTAGGCGTCTAGACCAGTCTTTCCTATTAAGATTAACTGTCGTTTCTAATATCTTTTTAATTTCTCTATTGGACATCTTTACTTGACCACTAGTTTGTGGGTGATACGGAGTCGCCACCTTATGGGTAACTCCATATTTTTTGACTAAAGCTTCAATAAATCTATTACATAAGTGTTTTCCTCCATCACTAATGATGGCCTTAGGTACGCCGAAACGTGAAAAGATATGCTCCTTCATAAACAATACTACAGTTTTATGGTCATTACTACGACAAGCCATGACTTCAATCCATTTAGAAACGTAGTCTACAGCTACAAGAATATAAATGAAACCATGCGAAACGGGAAACGGGCCCATGAAATCAATACCTCAAACATAAAAAATCTCCACTATAAAAATGGGATTTAAGGGCATCATATTACGTTGAGTAATACGCCCAAGTTGTTGATATCTAATACAAGCTTTGTAGTGTGCATGGGCATCTCGGCCAATAAAAACCGCATTTAAGAACTTTGGCGGTAGTTTTCTTTCCACTAAAATGACCACCGTATGATTATTCATGGCAGAAGGATAAGACTTCATTGTGCTCCCACTGGGGAATGCAACGTCAAATTATCTGATCCGCACAATACTTAAAAAGGTAAGGTTCATCCCAGTAGTAAAACTTAACTTTGGCCAAAAACCTCTTGCGTTTATTCCTGGTCTATATCTCAGGAATGATCTCGGACACTAAAAAATTAACAATGTCTGCATACCAAGGTGTTAAAAAATTGAATAAAGATGCTCATCTAGAAAAGAGTCAGATATCGATTCGGAATCACTGTCATCCTAATTAGTTAACCTAGATAAGTGATCTGCAACTACATTTTTAGCTCCTTTTTTATTCTTAATTTCTAAGGTAAATTCAATTAGGAGAAGAATCCAACGAATCAATCTTTGTTTAGCATCCTTATTCGCAAGAAGATACTTAAGCGCGGCATGGTCTGTATAGACGATGGTCGTGGAGCCAACCAAGTAGGGATGGAACTTATCTAAGGCATAGACAACAGCTAAAAATTTTTTCTCAGTAGTAGTGTAATTACGTTGAGCATCATTTAGGTTTTACTAGCATAAAAAATAACTATGGATTTATTATCTAACTTCTATCCTAACACAACACCAATGGCATAATCACTAGCATTACACATAAGTTCAAAAGGTTTTGACTAGTCTGGTGGTTGTATGATAGGTGCAGAGGTTAAAGCGGCTTTTAAAGTTTCAAAAGCCTATTTGCAGTCATCATTAAAATAAAAAATGACATCTTTTAAAAGCAATTTTGTTATAGGCTTAGCTATATTTGAAAAATCTTTTATGAACCCGTGGTATAGGCAAAGACGCTATCTTACCTATTTTAGCTTTATCCACTTTTATTCCATTTTTAGAAACAATATGACCTAAAACTATGCCTTTAGTAACCATAAAATGACATTTTTCCCAGTTTAAGGCTAAGTTCTTTTTCTGACACCGTTCCAAAACTTTAGAAAGATTTGGAAGACAATTTTCAACGGAATGACCATGAATCGAAAAATCATCCATAAACACTTCCATGAATTTCTCCGCCATGTCACTAAAAATATGCAACATACAACGCTGGAAAGTACCAGGTGCATTACAAAGGCCAAAGGGCATTCTTTTATATGCATACGTACCGAAGGGACATGTGAATGTAGTCTTCTCTTGGTCATCAGGGTCAATAATAATCTGAAAATAGCCAGCGTAGCCATCTAAAAAACAATAGTAAGCATGGCCGGCTAGACGTTCAAGCATTTGGTCGACAAAGGGTAAAGGAAATTGATCCTTACGTGTCATAGCATTAAGCTTCCTATAATCAATACAAATCTGCCAGGTTATAAAAACTCAGGTGGAAACTAACTCTCTATCGGCATTATGAATGACTGTAACACTTGATTTCTTAGGGACTACATGAACTGGGCTCACCCATTCAGTATCTGAGATGGGGTATATAATGCCAGCATCGAGTAATCTCAAAATTTTCACTCTAACTACCTTTTCATGGTAGGGTTCAAACAATGTTGTGGGTCACAGGAGGTTTTTGCATTATCCTCCAAATGTATGCGATGTTTGCATACGCTAGGGTCGATACCCTTAATGTCATCTAAAGACCAACCAATCGCAGAATGATGTTCACGAATAACCTTAATCAAATTTGCCTATTCAGTAGCAGATAACTGAGATAATATAATAATTGGATGAGTGCCATCCGGATCAAGATGAATGTACTTTAACTCAGCGGGAAGAGGTTTAAGCTCAGGGGTGGGAGGAGTGGGAATGAGGGATTCAGGAGGGTCTTCCTCTTCTAAAATGTAGATTTGTTTAGGAATAAGTTCTTCAAACTCAGGAGCTAGATCTATTGAGGTGTCATGGATAGGAGTAGATTCTAAGAGGGCATGTACTTCTTGGATGTACGAATCCTCAGTACTGCCAAAGGAAAGAAATTGGTTCATCTGATTTTTTGGAAAAGTTTTGTTAAAATAATCTTGAGCGAGACTTTCTATCATGCTAACTTCACCATCTATAGTCGTGTCTGGTGTCTGTTGCATCATCTTAAAAACATTTACCTCAACAAGAAGGTTTCCAAAGGAAATGGACAACGAACCATCACGGCAATTAGTGAGAGCATTAGCAGTTGCCAAGAAATAATACCCTAAGATGATAGGAACAGAGTCATGAGCGACTTCTGTGTCTAGAATGACAAAATCGGCTGGATAATAGAAGTCTTGAACTTTAACAAGAGTATTTTTAACTACGCCATTAGGATACTTAATCGAACGATTGGCTAACTACAAAGTCATTTTAGTTGGTTTTAGATTATGTATACCTAGTTGTTTATAAAGGTAAAACAGAAGTAAGTTAACACTTGCCCCTAGATCTAGAAGAGCAGTTGTGGTGAAAGTATTGCCTAAGGTGCATTGTACAGTGGGACGATCAGGGTCTTTGTACTTAACGATTCCTTGTGCTCAGATAAAGAGGGAAATTGTTCTGTTAAGAAGGCTTCTTTAGGTATGTTTGTTTTCCTCTTTTTGGTGTATAAATCTTTAAGAAACTTAGCGTGTTTTGGAAGACGTTTTATGGCATCGAGAAAAGGTAGGTTTATAGTTAAATTTTTGAAATCTTTCCTAATCTCGTCAAAATTATCGTCCTTCTTTAGCATAGCTAGCCTCTGGGAAAACAGGGAGTTTTCCCTATATTTAGCATAAGGGTCGGTAAGAGTTGATAAGAGTTGATAAGCACCCAAAACTGTAATACTAAACCCCGTAGAGACATAATGTTTTGGTTAATTATGTGTTTAATAATCATGAAATAATTATGTTTTTATACTTTTGCAGGTTTTCGCAGTTAACGTGAATATGATGATAAAACATGCATCGAAGTACGGGAATACGGGAATACTTGAAGTCTTCCCACTCAGCCCAACAAAGCCTGACTAGAGCCGAAGATTCCAAAGGGACAAAACCAGTGCAGAACGATCCACATGTAAAGAAGCAGCAAACTTCCGAAGCTCACATCTTTCAAACCTGGACGCCGACTTCGGCTAGTGAACTGCCAGAGCAACCAAGGCGACGAACTCTACGCAAAGAGAGAAAGTTGTAAAAATGCCAAAATTGGCGCCGCCTGATAAACGTAAAAAGAATAGTTTTACTAATGAATAAAGCGATGAAACTCTAATCGTAAGTAAAACTAAATGATAATTTACGTGCCTAATTTATCAAAGATTTCTACTCTCAATCCTATTGAGATATAGTGGAGTAGATGATTCGTTCCACTCCTAGTTCTTCCGCATGTTAATGTTCTCTACGTATAAGTAATCTTAACTAAAAAGTCTAATGAGAGATTTACGAAGTGGCAACTAGACTACGATGCAACTACCCACAAGATGCAACTAGTCGACTATTAGAACAACTATGGGAATGCTACGTTGATTCTATGATAAGGAGTTAGAGGGGGATTGATTCCACCTTAACTCGACTTAATCCTACTAACGAATTAATCATCGTAATCCGAATTGAAGCGCCCGCAGAAACAATATGGTTATTCCTAATCCCTAATTACACATGGCATTCCTACCAATTCATAACTAGCATGTGAACGATTAAATCCATTCTCATGGTGAACTAATCACTTCTAGAGTGGAAAGGACATTGCGACGACTCTACGATAATCGGAATCAAGCTTTCATCAAGGCTTCTCAACCCCCTCTAATGGAGGTTTAGCCGAGAATCATTATTCCGATTAAATTAAAACTAAACATAATATAAAGAATTGAAATTTACTAATCTAAATTAAACAATAATTAAAATCTAATTAATAACTAAGAATTGAATAACAAGTAATAAATAAAATCAGATCTAACACAAATGTAAATGACAAGAATCGAAATTAACAAACTAGCTATTTTATTAATCAATCTAATTAAGAATAATGATTCTAGAGTTTAATCTAAAACAAGAATTGGATTTGAACTAAACTTAACATAAAGAATTAAATCTAGATCTAGAAGCTATTCTAATGGCTACTTTCTATTCTAAGCTACTTTTATTTTCTAACCTAACTCTCTACCATTAACAAAGAGTGAAGCTTTGGTTTTTATACATTCAGATCCAAAAATCGTGCATGGGCTTGGAGCCATGTTTTGGGCCAGAGAATCAGGCCCAAAACCCAATTCTTTCAATCCAAAAAGGCCTCTTCAGCTGCAGTTGGCTTCAACAGACTTTTCATCCACTTCTGCTCCTCTGATTGGGTCAAGGCTTGGACTATTGGAAAGCTCTTTCTGAGCCGGTCGTTTTGACATAAGATAGGCCCCATTCCGAGGTCTAAGTCCAAAGATATGGCCTTCGAAAGTTCTGCTGACTTTGTGTGCTGTTTCTGCCCGCGTCGACTTTTCAGCTTTTGACCGGGCTTTAGAAAGGCTGGTCTTCTTGAATCTTGGCCTTTAATCATGGAACTCCTTAGTAACCGACCTTTGCTCCTTTATCTCGCTAAAGTGGTACATTTCTGCACATAATGGACTTTGAAGCCTGAAATGCATAAAAACACGTAATCAGTGTTAACTCTTAATTATTACTCACATAATTGGTCTAATAGTATGACTATTACAGGGTTAAAACTACAGTTTTGAGCTCTTATCACCGCCATTGGACACACCACGTGGACCCACTCTGCGGGTCCACAAGGCATGACTAGTCAGCATAGGCAGGTGGCAATTGATGGTCACAATTGTGTGCCACCTTGCAAGAGGAAAAGACGGAACAATTCAATGTTTGAATTGATTTAGCAAAAGGACAAAACAAAATTAAAACATAACAGACAAACTTTGTATTACAAAGTTTGGAAGTTATCAAGTTGAGTAAAAACAAAACAATTAAATGAGTTAAGGGCTTCACGTGAAGGGCTGGATATATATATATATATAGTTAAATTGGATATATATATATATATATATATATATATATATATATATATATATATATATATATATATATATATATATATATATATATGAGAGGGGACCTCACTATATATTGTTGGTTAGGCTGGAGACTTTCGACATGGAGTTTTAGCTTTTTATTTTGCTGTTTCATTCCAGTACATAGCTTTCCTTTCCAGTAGCTTTCATACCAACTTCAATACTGTAAGTTCTTACTTAATAAAAGTTAGTTCTTTTCAAGTTTAATTCATGCTATTTAATTACTTGTTTATTACATGCAATAAGATCATTTAATCATCCATCATGACTATGAGCTAAAATCCTCCCAAGGGGGAGGGTTAATGATGCTCATGTTCCGATCCGGTTGACACGTTAAATGTTTCAGAGTCACTACTTAGGAATTAGGTGTAGATTATGCATCCGGTCCCAAAATGATTGAAACTGTCCAATTTTGGAGTGCTGATGCTCCAGAACAGTCTCGCGAGAGACCCCAAAGTCTCGCGCGAGACTCTATGGTGTCAGATAGCTCTCTGATTTGTCCAGCTGATGTAGAATTGAACCAGGAGCTGAAATGATATTCAAGAGATGGAATATTAGTTCAACTCCTTATGCTAGTGAAATGAGCTTAGAGATGTGTGCATCTCACTAGGGATTGATACTCGACGCCGTTTTGGGTTTGTCTATGAACACGAGACGGATTAGAGCTGTAGTGATATGGTTATCTAAAATTAGAAGCTGATTTGGCATGAGTATAGTTAACCCTTTTCCCTATTTCTCTATCTCTGTTTATTTACGTAGAAATCAATCGTTATTATTTTACTTTACTTGCATACCGTTAATTTACTTAAACCAACTACATAACCTAAAAATCCTATTCACTAAAAGTTGTAAATCCAATTGTGAACCTTGCTGAGCCCTAAGGAATGGACGATCCCTTACTCGACCTATTCTACCAACCCACGTGAGTAAAGTAACTTGACTAAACGGACATTTACGGACTTTGGACTTTGGACTTCGGACTTAAGTAAACCAAACCAGAAATTACCGTTTTATCAAATGGCGCTGCTGCTGGGGTAAGAACTCCAGGACATTAAACGTAATAACTGGAATACATCAAGAAAAAACCTCCCTCTCCTACCCCCTCATCTTTTCAATTTTCATTTGTTTTGCGATACTAACATGTTACGTACCTATTTGCCCCAAAATTTTCTACTAACAGATATCTGTGAACTAGATCTTGTTTATTATTATTAGCACAGTCTAAGTATTCCGTAGGAAGTTGAAGTGCTGAATTGATAAAACAGTCTCGGACGAGACTATAATAGTAGCGCGCGAGACTAACCTAGAGTATCAACACTCCGGTTTTCAGGTACAAGCCACTTTCTTTCTCAGTACTATTTTGGACTCTCTGGACCTGTTTGCCCAACTTCAAGTAAGTTGACGAGCTCAGGATTAATTCGATCGTTATACGAGGAATCACGGGATGCCAGGTTTCGAATTCTTAAACTTCTCAAACTTTGTCGAGGATATTATTTGGTTGATTGCTATAACCTGTTTTACCTCGTATATTTGTGTGTTGGCATGAGAACTCTTTGCATGTATAGAATTTTTTCTATATAAGTGTGGTTCGTCATTACATATTAACACTAATACGATTAAAATGATTCGAATATATTTGGATGTTTGCGTAATTTCAAACCACATTCTTAGATTATTTTTGTATGTGTATATTACATATCAATTCACGTACGCGGTATTCATTTGGATGAGTTTGTTCTCGATATTCCACTAGCTCGCATATAGTTGCACGTATCGGTAACTATAGATTATTGCATACGTAGGACGTTTTCTATTAACGTATAAGTAATATAGAGTTACATGTATAGACTTCATGTGTAAAACTAGCATGTGTTAATTGTATGATTAGTCATCTATTTGGCATCTCCCGTATTTAATTGCATGTTTCGTAATCACGTCTTCATAATACATTAATTACATAAACTATAAAAACTAAAATAAATAATAATAATAAAAAAATAAAAAATCCTAATAAAAAAAATCATCATAATTATATTAATAATAATCGCATAATACACCATCATAAATCATCATCCTATTCCATCAGTGTCTAGAAAACTTGAAAGATTGAGGTTACCTAATTAAGGAACGTACTAGCACAGACAACCTTCCTCAATTCTCTCATGTGACTTGGCTGCTGGAATATTCACACATTATCCTAGCTTACCTGCTCACGTTAGCAACAACTCAGGAAAATGTGGTTCACCTCCCTCCTTCCTTAATAACTAATCCTCTTGTCATAATTCGTTCCTTATGAGCCTAGAATTAAAATTTGTGTTGCATGAGACTATGGGTTGGTACTAATAAGGAATTAGAACTTACATATCATTGTCGAAAATACAATAAACAACTGCATAAGTCATCCTCTAGACATAGTTCTTCCTCTGTAAATCAACCTCGTCAAGTATCTTCGTTGCCATTATCTCCCATAGTTATGGCCCAGGAAAATCCACAGTCGAGAAACCCCTTTCAGACTTCTATACTGCCTTACAGGAAGGACTTGCTTCCTACATTAAACTCGATGAGATTGCAGGTGATTTTCGCATTCCGCCAAACGTTTTCAGTTTGTTACCTGTTTACCATGGTCTAGACCATGAAAAACCGTACAATCACCTTCGTCGGATGCAGCAAGTAGCCACCACTTTCCACCATCCAACCGTTACCAATGAACAAGTCTTGCTTAGGTTGTTTCCCTTCACCTTAGCTGATAAAGCTTCAGATTGGCTAGCGGGTGAAGCGCTGCAATCCCATGACACATGGGCCAAGCTCGTACAAGCATTCATGATAAAGTTCTATACTCAGAAAAAAAGCTACAGAGATGCTTCAGAAGATTCAATTCTTTCGCCAGCATCCCTAGGAATCCTTTACGAAAGCATGGAGCAGATTTAATGATCTACTTCTCGAATGTCCCCATCATCAACTCAACACCGCTGTCTTAGTCCGTTCATTCTTTAATGGTCTCTCTGACCATCAAAAGGAAACATTAGATATCATGAACGGTGGTTGTTTCATGGACAAAGGCGCTACTGAAGCATATACTTTTATGGAGAAATAGGCTTCACGAAACACCCATTGGGGTAACACTGATTCTTCCAGATCTTTTGAAGACACTCCTACCAAAGTCACGTCTATGTTTGAGGTCAAACCCAATCCGGAATTAAAAACTCTGATCGAGTCCCTAACCAAAAAGGTCGATGCTCTTTCGGTTCAAGTAAATGATAAAAAACCCAAACAAGTCATGGCTGCCAACACTTCCCCATGTCTTCTTTGCTTAAGTCCTAAGCACTCGATTTTTGTTCTCCTTTGGCATACGAGTGCCCCCCCCCAACCATCTGAAGAGGCTTATGCTTTCAAAATCCCTAATGCACCTTGGCAACAACATCCGAATTTGGCTTGGTGTCCCCCTGCCCAACAACCAGCTCCTCCGGGTTTCAACAATGCTCCTGTACGACCACCCACGAACTACAATTCCTACTGTCAAGGAAATCCTCCTCAATTCCAGCAAGGGCAAAGTCAGTCTCCCAACACTACCAATATAGGGTACCAAAACAACCACAGCCTTGTTCCCGCTAATCAAGGATATAGCTACCAAAATCAACCCATAAACAATAACCGTGAACTTGTTCTTGCTGCTCCACTGGGATAATCCACTGCCGATAAAACAACTGAAACTTTTCTGACTTACATGAATCACCAATCTCAAATCCTAGCATCTATCCAACAGTCTCTTCAGTTGTTAGCACATGATAAAAGTAAAAAGGGCATGTTTCCTGGCCAAGCAGTTCCAAACCTTAAGCCCACAAACACTGCCTTTGAACTCAACAATGCACCAGGATCTAGTAATCCCAGCCAGGGTGAGGTAAATGCCATCACCACTCTACGTTCTAGCCGAATTGTCGACAATCACATACGTATGCCAGACATTGAATCAACGAAAGCCACGGCTGATGTCCTTCCAACTCTTACCTCACAACCTATAGCGGATGAAATTGTTCCTTCTAAATCTACATCCACATCCCTAGGGAAAGACGCCACTGATCCATATGCGCGATTTAGCCCAAAAGCTCCGTTCCCTGTCCGTTTAGCAAAGAACAAACCTGACGAACATTTCGATGAGATCCGTGAAACCTTCAAAAATTTGACCATAAACCTACCTTTTCTAGATGCACTTAAGCATTTGTCCAAGCATGCCAAGTTTTTGAAGGACATGTGCACCGACAAACGATGAACGAATGTTCCTCAACAAGCATTCCTCACTGAGCGGTTTCCTTCCATTACTACTACCAATGGTGTGGTTAAATACAAAGACCCAGGTCGACCAACTGTACCATGCACGTTGGGCGACAAGTATACCGCTACCACACTTTTAGACCTAGGCGCCAGTGTTAACCTACTTCCCTACTACTTATTTAAGCAGTTTGGTCTTCATGAATTAAAACCTACCAACATGACCCTGCAACTCGCGGATCGCTCCATCAAGTACCCAAAGGGCATAGTAGAAAACATCCTAGTAAAGGTCCAAGATTTCTACTACTCCATTGATTTTGTAATTCTAGATACCGAAGTTGTCTGTGATTCCATTTCTATCAATTTTGGGACGTCCATTTCTTGCAACTGCTAACACTCCCATCAATTGTCGGGATGGTTCAATGACAATGTATTTCTGGTTGAATCTACAATATCTATAATAATAGTTTTAATCCCTCAAACCCCCTTTCCAATCCTGTCCTTCATATAAACATACACTTAAAAGTGGAACGATATCTTACTTATCCTTTACTTATTGAGGGATAATTAGGTTTTGATACGCTTCTATTTTGTTCAACGACCATCATCTATTTACATCACCCACACATCTGCACACACAAAAAGAGGCAGTGTCAAATTCCAAACAAACACCCAAGTTAGATAGGATTCATTAAACTTGATACAAACAGGTGCAAATGTGCAATCATTTATGCTAAAAGTAGTAGCATCTATAAAGCTTGTAAACGTGATTATATTTAAGCTTCTATATAACTCGAATCACATAAAGCAAAACAATATAACATGTAAATTTTATAAGTGAAAAAGAATAGGTATGTTATAAATATATTAGAAAAAAAAAAGAGATATTCAGAGTAAACACCTCTATATTAATCAATAAATAAGCCCTACAATTAGCATTTGAACTAAAACGTTTCTTTATTCATTCAATAGAGTTGTAGGAAAGGCACCATCTACGCTTCCATTTCTTTGTAGGTCTTCAGTAGTTCAAACTCAAAAACTTTCCTCTCGCACTATGCACTGCACTCACTTAACAATTTTTTTCCTTACAAAGACGTCATAATGTAAGTTCATTCTCTCATTCAAAATGGTTAAAACCATCTTGGCATTGTTTTTATCAATATCAGACTAAATTGTATCAACCAAGTCACACTAATTATCATAATATTAACTACGCTTAGTTATGCAAGGTTTGCTCAATAAATTACACAGGTAATGCACTTAGAAAACGTAAAACTACTGAAAATATGATACATTAGAGCAAAGGTGTTTGAGTGTTACCATGTAAAAAAAAGAAAATTAACAAATCAGTTCACAGCCTTTAAGAGCTTATGCAATTGAAGTTTTATTACCAAATAATTCAAATCAACAAAGACACTGATTGGAATTAGATGGCAAGATACATTGCATGGTTGTCAGTTAGTGCAATCAATTAGTAGTAGCACATGAAAAGATTCTAAAATCAAATTTACCGATAATATGTTATCACAATCTACTATATATTTTTTGTTAAATTAGTAATTGTTGGTAGCTGATAGAAAATAATAACACACCATCATTAACGATAAGAACCTAGTTTTTTTCATTCTCTGTGTTAATCATTGAAAACAACTAACTATACTATAAACACATTAAAAAAATAAAAATAAAATAATATTGTAGAGACCAAAACTATTATAAATGAAAAACTCATATGAAATAGTGAGTCCACCAAGAAGCTTGAGGAATAAATAATAAGTACATTGGTAAGAAAATAAGTACATATTATGAAAACTTGGACTATTTTGAAAAAAAACAACAATTTGTATCCGCGTTGTCGATTGTGGCCCCAATTAATTTGGGACTCAAATTTGTGTCTACTGGTATCTAAAATGGTTAATAGTCTAGTAGATAGCGGCATAGTGCTAACTGTGATCATATTTTATATTAACAACTCAACGTCATCTATTAAAGATCTTGCAGACCAAAAGACATTATATTGTAATGAGAACAATTAACCTTTTGTACTAAGTCCAGTAGATTTCCAGTATTCCATCAATAAGTACTTGTATTTGTAAATTTCAAATAAGAAAATTTTACTAATTAAGTTTGTATTTATTAGATTTCATTTTTTCCAGACAGCCTAGTAACACTATAATGAGATCTATATACAATTAAAAAAATAAAATAAAGATGACTACATTTGGTTCCCGATTATATCTTAAATTGTTATGGAGTTAGCAACAAAAACATCACCTGCCATGTCATGCCCAATAATGCTTATCATAAAAGGTTTAACTTCAAGCTATGACATGCATTCGGCAACATTCCTTGCTACTCCTCCTACCACATGGTACGGTATACCTGAACAGGAAAGTTCTAATCAATAAGTAAAGAAACCAGAAAAAGAAGGAAAAGGGACAAAGTAACATTTAGTCTTATTAATAAGTATCACAATTTGTTATTTTTTCATCATTTTTGCTTGGAATGTTAACCTATATATGAAAAGGATTTTATTCAGACACATGTGTCATCCAACACAAACACAGGGAGGCATACACATGTACATCTCCTCTCCAATCTCAATATCAATCCCCTCTCTCACACTATAATGTTTCCTGTCAGCCCCTACATGTTTTCCCGACCCTATCAATAGTTACACTTCTCCAAACTGCCAAAAACACACTGAGGCATAGTATATCCTCTTCCCAACCTTAAATATTCTACCTCTCCATGCTAATGCATGTGTGCCCTTAATTGTATTTCCCATAACCCCATCACATGTTATCATATTCTTATATCACCAACCGAACTACATGCCCTTTTCATGCCAGTGCCTCACCACTACAAACTCTCTTACTTATCATATAAAATTAGCCTACATTAATAATACACTTAATGAGCATGCAGCCAAATATATACATGTCCAGGAGTTGTTGTCGTTGGATGAGGTGGAGTAAATGGTTTTGCATAGATATCCAATACCATGCCTCCTATTATCACAGGTGATGTTGAGATAAATTGGTGGTTTTCATGAATGCGTGTTTTGTTTTGTTAAATAAAGTTAAGGTTTGTGTTTTATGACATAAGGGTTTTTTTTACCAATTAGTATAAACTTGACGGTATCAAAATTATGCATGATAATTATGTGATTGACATTGAATTGGTAACGTGAGTTACAGTAAATATTACCGTTTGAATAGTTGTTCCCTTGCTTACGGCTACAAAACTAAACTCTAGTCATCTTCTCAATATTGTCAGAACCACATTGCCAGCTCGCTCTGCCAAATGAATGAAAACCTAAAAATTCATTATCCACAAAATAAATAAATAAATGTCTCAATCATGTATCAGAAATTCAGAATCACACTAATAACAAAATTGGTAAATATTGTTCCAAGGTTGACTTTCTAGTATAACTTTACTACTTGCTGTGTTTATTCATGTACGTGTGATCACCAAATTAAAATCCTCCACTCTTGTAAAGAAACTTGTAAATACTGGTAATAACGTAATTAAAAGCCTCATATCATGAAATATGGCATCTCCAAGAACTATTTGAAATGGATGATGTCGATGAGACTAAAGTTTAGCTAAAATATTTCATTTAATTAAAAACAAATCACGGTATATGATCAGACAAAGGTTTGTACTCAACATTGTTTTTTCTAAATATTAGTATACTGTTCAAGCTACCATTTTGATTGCAGGGTTTTTGTAAATGTAAATGATAAATTCCATAATACTTGCATAAAATTCTTAAGCAAAACTAATGAACTACCCAATCGTAGGCATATGGTGAAATAAAAATGTGTACATATCCAATTAGATTACAACACTTTTCTCTTTGGAATCTGAATTATCAATACATCAAAGGAACAAAATTTTGCAAATTCAAGTAAATGGGTTATAAAAAAATCGCTTATTGTGCACCAAGTATTTACAAAGTACTTTGCAACACAGAGTCACATACCATATGTTTTGAAGCAAAAGATCCCAAAACAACTATACATGATAATCATATCTTTAATAACTCCATGACAAAGCAAGCGTTTCTAATTAGACTCAAGCATTCAACTATCGAATTATATGTGGGGAAACACTAAACCACTTGAAATGAGATCTCTTGACAATGAACAAATTAAAACTTGAATGAAAATAATTGAAGAGCTAGTATAAAAATTAAGTAAATATAACAACAATGAGTAAATTTAACGTTACCTTCTTTAATTTGAGAACCCTTAAGTTCTGAATTCTTCAATTCCACGTCATCTCCCCATAATTCACGGTCATCATGATAAATAAGGAGTGTTGGTAGGAATAGAAAAATCCCAAAGGTCATGGTTACCTACGGTTTGAAGAAGGGTAGAGTTTTTATTTGAGTTTGAGGAGGGTTTGGAAACTGGGGTTTTTTTTTCAAAAATGTTTGATGAATGATTGGGTTTCTTTTTAGGTTTTTAATTACCTAAGTACCCCCGGCGTACAATTCATAAAAGTGCGTGTATTGGGTATTTTGTTTTCAAAGCACTTGAAAAGACAATATAGACTTGTATGAAATTATTTAAAATAGACCAAATTCCGGGGTTATTTTGGTAAGAAGAAAAGTAATTATTTTTTAAGGGATTTTTTTTAAAAACTTTGATGACGTGGCTCCCTATGACCAATGTGTCTAGCCAAAACCTTAAATGGAATATCTAATTTATTGTCGAATGCAAATAAATATATTTAGTGGTAGCTCTAACTGCATATATCATATAGATCACAACCATAATATTTGTGAAGCAGGGAACATACGTTGGACTCACTTTGCTTGTCGTTGGCTCGTAAGGGTCTTGTTTCAAATCACCGTACAACTTTTCTAGAGCCTCCAAGCGAGTGCCTTTGGTTCTTCTTTAAGTTTCTATAGCTTCTGAAATTATTGATGAAAGCAATATTAGAATTTTTAAATTGGTCAATAGCAACTAAATTTATAATGTAAGAGTAAACAAATTATCACATTTGTCACTGTTATATATATTAACCGACATCCATAACATAGATAACAAAGTGCTTGATCAAAACTAATGGAACCATTCTACGAGACAACTTCTCAAACAGTCAAACACAAATAAAACCATCTGATCACGTACAAAAAAAAAATAGCCATTAACAAATGAAAATAGAATTCCATATGCATTCCAATTTAAGATTTCGAGGTCATGGAATCTAAAAATCCGACGCTAAAACTATCACCATAAAACCCAAATAAGATCCTGCATAATCACCTACAATATATATGTGTTCCAATGTCGGGCATAATCTTAGATATACTCGTAGACGTGAAATGAACAATTATTTGGAAGAAATCAGTTACTCATAGTTAGAAACAACTATGAAATATGCATTACCAATTAAGTCAATTGTTTTTTGTTTATCATTACATGAGGAAAGAAAAATAGTAACAACAAACAGAGTGGAAATAACCCTATTTGCTACATGTTAATGCAAAGAATAAAATCAATTCAAACCATGAGTATAATTAAACAGTTTTGAAGTTAATGTGATAAATAGTAGAATTAATGTGTTAGCTAGTGTCGGAAATCAATTCACATATGAAATTAAAATCACCAAACCCTTCTCGCAATTAAAACCTTAACTTATGGTTTCTATTGGTCAAACCTTGAAATTGGCGCTATTACTACTAATAATTTTCTTCACCAAAATTCACCTTCTTCTCTATTACTACTAATAATTTACTTAAATTTCCTATTACAACATAAATTTACCTACCCAGGAGAGGGAAAAAAAATAGAGACAATTTCAAAAGAAATTATAGCTAACAAAAACATATTATTAAATGATCTAATAGCCTCAACAAATAAACCAAACTTAAAGAGCATTCAAACAAAATAAAAATACTAAACACTCACCATTAGAAGAAGAATTTTCATTTTCATTAAGGTTGAAAAAGTTAATCTCTAGTGCCAACACTGATGGCTACCATACATAGAATAATGGTTCCCCCGCTTAGTAAAGGAAGCTCTAAAAGAAGGCTATGTGCCAAGAACTAAAACCTGATGAATATGGATTAAGAAGTGGCCTCAACCAATGCATTTGTACAATCAAATTTGTCACTTATTCTATGGAGCTATTGTTCGACTTAAGGAACCACTATAATGTTCTTTGAATAAGGCAGCAAAGATAAAAAATGAATAATGTAAGTAAAACTCAAAATTGATTTTGCGAAACTTTGACACAAAAAATAAAAAAACGATTTCTTACTTGCTATATTGTAGGGTGTAAGCACTTTAGCTAAAAGTCCTAAAGTGGGAGATCAGAACAAACTTTCTAAGAGCACGACTCGCGGTTTATCCATTTTTCCCATAGTTTGGAAAGACTTTATGATCCATAGATGCTAGTGCCGATGTCGATGGCTAACATTTTTTCATTAAAGAAGCCTGTGACAAAGTCAATACTTGAATACTAAATGCACTTTAAGGAAAAAAGTAAATGAACAAAAGCATTAAGGTAGACATACAGTCACATATCATGTACACATGATATCTGCATAAGTTTCTAAAAAAACCATATCATGGATGCATTGTTGTTGCACAATGACCTTTCGTATTGAGCCTTCATATACACATGCCTACCAAATGAAACTATGTAAACGCCCTAATAAAACCAAATACATCAATAAATGAACAAATTTAATCACAAAATCCGGACAATGTGAAAACAAAATTAAAGTAGGGAAGGTGAATAAACATAATAAAAAGAATATAGTGAACCCCATTGACACACTTGATTTCTTGAAAAATTCCAAATGTCAAGAACTGAGATTAACCAAAGTATAGCAAACAACAGTAATATTGACGCTTGCAATATGAATTTAATACCCATGAGCATTTAAAATTTAAAAAAAAATTAAAAAAAACAAAACAGAGAACATGAGAGGAGAGAGAAAGAGACTACCTGAGAGAGGAGGGCAACACTTTAGAGTCCCTGCACAACCACAAACAGCAAAAATGATAAACGAATAAAGGGGAATATTGTCTTCTCATTGGAGAGGATTGCTTAGTATCCCCTAATTCAACAATATGCAAAAGTACTAAAATAAACTACTAAAAGCAATAGCAAAAACTACTTGAAAAACAATTAATCAGGAGAAAAAGAAATAGAAAAGAACTTGAATATAACTTATATGAGATTTATGGTGGTGCCACAGCCCAAGTGAGGGGGAGTATGAGGGATAGATGGACGGACAAAACTAGGGAGAAGAGTTTAGTTGAAGTTCGCGGGACTTTTAGTCTTGGGTTTCTATTTCAACTCTTAATATTGAACAAAATACTATTTTTCAAACCATGAGTTATTGTTTTGAGATATTTGAGATTCATGATGAACCTTTCGATTGGAGTGATGAGATTGGAGAGATGAGAAAGAGAGAGAATGAAAGAGGCAGAGATGTTGCCGCCATCGCTTTTTCTTAGAGAGTTTGAGGCATTTAACAAATGGGTTGAGTTTTGTTTTGTTTTTTGGTTGTTAATTACTTAATTACCCACTGGCGAACAATTCAAATTATGCGTGTATTTGGTTTTTTTAATCCTTAGCATGTGAAAAGACCAAAACGTTGTTTTATAAATTGCTAAACACAACAATATTAAGGTTAAGTAAGTAATCAACCAATTAATTATTTTTTAAATAGAGAATTTTTTATAAAATCTGCTGACGTGGCTCCCTATGAGCATCCTGGGAGAATGGATATTAATGTAGGTAGGATTTGTTTTGTGGATACTCTATTTGTAGAAAAAAGAGAGTTCAGACCCTTCATCTATAACCTGTGTCGATGTTTGGTGTCATGGCCATACAAAGAAGAGTGGTGAAGCATCCAATGAAGTTGTTGCTGATTGTTTGGTAAACATCAAAGTGCATATTCTTTTGATTTTTACCCACGAGGTTATACTAAATTATTTTTATGTCCTTCTATTGTTTTTTTTTACCTTTGGTGGAGGCTTCTCTTGGTTTGGGAAGTGTATCTCACAACGTATTTACAATCTTATTAGAGCCATTAATCTATAAGAAATGATCAAGTGATGCAAGAAAACTCATATGCTTCACAGGTTAGACTATTTCTTTTATTCCCGTGGCACTATTATTATTAACTCTAGATGCTTAATTATATATTTTTTTCTTGTATTCCCTTTTATCGTGGTCATCGCTTCATATTTGCAGAGGCGTGGTGCTGTAAGAAATAATCAAATGATGTAAGCAGACTTATCTCCTCAACAGGTGATTTTTTATATGGACCTTGCGATATCAGTGGGTTATTGTTTTTGTGTTGTACATGTTTTTATGCAATGTCATTTTCTAGCATGTAATATTTTTAAATATACCAGCCTAAATATTTCTATGATCAAGTGAAACTTTGCAATTAATAGCAACTTATGTTCAGACTAAGGAGGGAGATTTTCTTATATGATTATGAATTGTTATATGGCACTTACTTGGTTGGGTTTATACATACTTTTGTTTAGATCTATAATTGGGTTAGGACTTAGTTTTGACTTTTTCGGTCTAAAGTAAATTTGAGTGTTTTGTTCATAAGCACAACGTGAAAATAATGTTTGGAAGGAAGGTGGCGAATGCAAGCTGCTTAATTGGATGAATCCTAGTGAAATAGTAGCTAAGGGACGTTGGGTGAGAAATAATCCAAATACAGTGGTGCACTTCAAGCCTCTTGGCAAAAATGCCTCAAAAGTTTGGGTTGATAAGTCCCTCAAAGGTTCATCATTGCTGTGGAGGAAGCCAAATCCTGACATAAAACAAATCTAGGATGTTGTAGGTACTGCAATTGCTTGGCCAACCAATCATATAATCATGATGCCCTCAAACGACATTGTGGAAGAGGAAGACAAAGACGAAGAGGATGACAAATAGGATGACGAAATGAAAGAGGATGACGAAAAGACAGAGTATTGTAGGTATAATAAATAACTTACATGATTTTTTTTTATAAGTAGTATATAGTAGTATCACAATATCCTACAATAGTCAATACTTGCCCCTGATCTGTCTCACATAGGATCTCTTAATTAGAAGTCCCCACCTCATTTGAACGCCTGTCCCTTTTTTCATGCCACCATGACTGCACTCTTTAGGAATTTATAGAAAGCTTATGATGGATGTTCCTAGGGCAAACCCCCTCCCCCTAAACTAGCATGGGGATAAATAATGGTATAGAATCCAGCTTGTGGTAAATCTGGAAAATATGCTAAAATCTGAGTTCCACACTAGCTTGAAATGAGAGGCTCTTCCCAACCCAGCTTGTGATTCTTTTCAGTCAGTGGTGCCATTAAAGCTTTAGTGACTTTGCCTTGAAATAGTGGGATCCCCTTTTTCAGGGAGTTCTCATTCTTTGATGCCTAGTAGCTCCTCTATCTCCTGCTTTTTGTGATGATGCATGTTGCTTAAGAAGAACTTGCACTTTTCTTTGGTTTTATTTTGGCCTAAGGTGATTTGATATCTTTCTAGAATTCCCATCAAGTTTCTGAGAGTCCTCTTATTGGCATTGCAAAGGAGAACTAACAAGGTTTTTTTTTGATAAACTTGCAGGTGATGCTGATGGTACTACATTCCATCTCTTATCAATTTTGGAGCATTGGTGGGTAGCTGAATTTTGCTATATATCATTGGGTAATGTACACATGTATCATTTTGTAATTTTTGTGAAGAGAAGGAACTTATATGTACTATTGAAACTATGTTAAGGTAGTGTGTATGATCTACGTGTATATGTGCATGTATTAGACGATCGTTCGTTCGATCTGTTTGTGTGAAACTTGTTCAAATGTTATAAGAATGTTTTGGTGAATGTGTTATTGTGTACATCCAGGTTTGTTACACCCTTGCAGGTTTAACATGATTCCTTCATATAGACCATTAGGCTTGGTTGAAAAATCAGGTTATTTAGATTTAAAAGTGTGAACGGTAACATTGCATTGCATATGATAGCATTTAGAATTTGGTTATATTTTGCAATCACTAATAGTACATAATAGAGCATGCTAAGAACATCATTTATTATGCATTCAATGATGGCTTCTGGAGAGTGTTATCTTTGTCTCATCTATTATTGCACTGTTACAATTATATCGAGTAGATTCTATGGTGGCATTCATAAAAGTGATACAAGTACTCAATAACAATGCTAATAGCACCGAGAATGCTATCTTTTCTATGGACCTAAGATAGCATAGCTTGCCTTAGCATTCTGGAAATGTTATCATAGATCTGTGATAGCACTCGACACATGCTATTGTATGTTATTTCTGTTGTAGTGATTCCGTTTCTTCTTAAACCATCACCTCAGCCCCGTATCACCTAATAAAGACCTCTAGCTCAATTCGGATTAATTTGGTGTGATAGTAAGTGGTAGATGTGATTGATCGACCTCGGCTCCTTTGGACGTCATTGAGATTGTAAGGAAAAGTGTCCCCACTGCACGCTGGAGTGAGCGAAACTTGAGTGAAAAAATCAGAGTATTTTTGTCTTGACAAATTGTGAAGACCTACTTAAGGACGTTATTCCAAAAGTTTCATAAACGGATTTGCCATTGCATTTCATAACATAGTTCATAACATGCATGTGTATCTTTAGATGATTTGATTATTATGTGTATATTAGCTTAGATTTCAAAAGAATTGAACTTATTATATTGTTATTGAGATGTATAGATATCTGAGATTAATTAGGAAATTTTACTTTTATCTCTTAGTCATTGTAGTATAAATGAAGTTTGTGAGTACCTTATCTGGAAAACTCTCACGAGGCTATAACTTGTCTACTAGGGAATTCCTAGTTGTTTAAGGCCTTATTGCATATGGCCAATGCAATCCTATTCTGCAAAACGAGATTAGTTAGGACCACATTTTTTGTCACTTATCTTGTCACACCACAAATTTCCAGAAAATTTAAAATAGGGAATTATCCAAGATATAAATATCTCAATCGTTACCCTATTCAATCATCTGAAAACTCAGGATGAAACGAAACCCTAATAACCCATTATGAAACACAATATTAAATATCTGAGATCAAACTAGATAAAAATAGCAACTCTTCATTCACGAATAAAAAAATAACTAACCAACTCTATTACATCTGTTCTGAATCAAAACTTTCCAATTTAGAAAACTTAAACCAGAAGACTCTAAGAGCAAATCCAAATCACGTGTCCTCATCCACTACACTCCACCATCTATGTTTCTAAGAACACACCTACGTTGCAAAACAAAGCAAACATGGGTCAGCAAATTGAATTTGCTGGTATGAGTAAGACTAAATATAAAATAGCAATATGTTCATATCTTTCGAATAAAGAAATATACTATTCAATCATTTCAACTTGGAAAACAAGTTAGTTCCATTTTCTCAAAACGGCATGTAGTTTCTTCCCAACTAATATTTCACCCCCAATATACAATTCCGAAAATCTCATATAACAATACTCATCATTTCCACTTTCCAACATACCTCACAACATAAATACCACTTACATTCCACTTAGTAAATGCACATATGATAACCTAATTAAATATGAGTTTGATATACCTTACCATTAAGCCAACACGTCGTCTTAGGGTATGATATTTACGTCTTTGCATCAAAGATTAATAGATCCTACCCTCCTGCAAAACAGAGTTAGACATCACAATAAAATGATTTATCTCAGCCAGTCAAATTTTCATTCTTAATCAAATCTCATTTAAGACATTTAAGTCTAATTGATACAACCTGGTTCGTCCCTCATATTCGGGAAATACCACTTATCATAATACCTATATCAAGGGTAGTCATTCACATGACATCATTACGTCATAAATTTTCTGCGTGCATAACCATAGATTTCATACTATCACAAGTTGTTAATATTTTCGTAATAACATATCAAGTTATAATCATTTCGCAATCACATAAAAGATCACAAACATTCACTAATATTATTCACAGTCACACTTCACATCCATAACATCACAAAAATTCACATACTTTTTGTTCATTCAATTCCACAATGTATCTTAGCTTGTTTATTAATCACTTATTTACTGACCTTACCTTTAGTTCATACTCCACGATTTGCACTCCACACATTTGCCAAATCACACATACCCGTTTGCCTCTCTCACACAGAGTACCACTACAAGGCATATGTCCCAAGCGGGGATATCGCCTCCAGGAACATATTTACATCTTGCAAACTCGTAACTTGTGAGTCACAGCCATCTTTGGGCTTTCTATGTGCACAATCACAGCCTCTTATGGGCATTCAATATCTTAGGTCATTCATGGCACATTCAATGAATACCTTGGGTCATTCCTGCCACATTCAAGAAATACCCATCATACAGTAACAGGTCATTCATGGCACATTCAATGAATACTTTGGGTCATTCCTGCCACATTCAAGGAATACCTATCATAACACTAACAGGACATTCATGGCACATTCAATGAATACATTCCTATCACATGACATCTCAAGTCATAATATATCATTACCAAATCCTGAGGCGTGGAGAGTTCTAAAGGTGTGGTTGACTCGTTGAAAATATTATTCTCAGCTCACTTATCATTGTACTAGCATTAATCATGCACAACAATTGATCACACATGCAGAAAGTTATTTTCACACATCAATACAAATCAATCACACATTTAAATATCCTTGAACGCAACATGAATGGTCATCAATCAAATACAATTCAAACATCCACAATCACGTACACAATTAAATACTAATATTATATACATATAGTTATCACAAAAACTAATATATAATATATAATATAGTGATCTGTGACTTGTACATAAAGGCTGCCCTATGATCCAATCTTTTAAGATTAGAATCAAGCCTTACGTAGCTCTCAACCAATAAATATCAACATTCTTGTATGTACCTTTAAGGAAAACAATAATTTGTACTATATAGAATCACATACAATAAGTATCAAATACTCCCACAATCATATACTAAAAGTTTCATACCAAGAGATATATTATGAACCTTTAAATAAAAAAAACTCGCAAATGAATATTTCTCTACTTTTGATTCTCAAAAAAATGATCTTATGAACCATGTCTGTCACACCCCAAATTCCCAAAAAATTAAAAATAGGGAATTATCCACACCCTATTCCATCTTCTGAAAATCCAGGATGAAACAAAACCCTAACAATCCATTATCAACCACGATATTAAAATATGAGATCAAATTAAAACAAAACGAACAACTCTTAATGTACAAATTCAAGAATTAACTAAACCACTCTATTACATCTATTTCAAATCAAGACTTTATACTTCATAAAACTTATACCAGTAAGACTCCAAGAGCAAATCCCAATCAAGCATCTTCATCCGTTGTATTCCACCATCTATGTTCCCAAGAACACACTCACGTTGCAAAACAAAGCAAACATGGGTCAGCAAATTGAATTTGCTGGTATGAGTAGACTAACAACAAAATATATATAATAATCTTTCAAATTAATAAATATAACATTACCAACCATTTCAACTTGGAAGACAATATAGTTCCGTTTTCCAAAACGGCGTGTAGTTTCTTCCCAAGGAAGATTTCAATCCCAATATACATTTCCAAGATTACTCACAACAGAAATACCACTTATTACATACACATATGATAACTTAATTAAATATGAGTTTAGTATACCTTACCTTTAAGCCAACAAGTCGTCTTAGGGTAGGATATTTACGTCCCTGCAGAAAAGATTAATAGATCCTACCCTCCTGCAAAACAGAGTTAGACATCACAATAAAATGATTTATCTCAGTCAGTCAAATTTCCATTCATAACCAAACCTCATTTAAGACATTTAAGTCTAATTGATATAACCTGGTTCGTCCCGCATATTCGGGAATACTACTTATCATACCACCTATATCAAGGGTAGTCATTCACATGACATCATTACGTCATAAAGTTTCCAAGTGCATAACTATATATCTCAGACTATTACAAGTCATTAATGCTTTCATAATAACATATCATTTTAGAGTCATTCCACAATCACAGAAAAGATCACAAGCATTCAATAATATTATTCCCAGTCACACTTCACATCCATAACCTCACACAAACCACCTCTATACTTCTTTGTAAGAAAGCATATACATCATAATACATAAATATTCATAGGCAATAACTCACTCATACGTAAAATCAATATTTAACTTTGCTTATTAATTATCTTGTTAACTCATTTATAAACAAACTCAACCCAACCTTTAGTTCCTACTCCACGATTTGCACTCCACCCATTTGCCAAATCACACATACACGTGTGCCTCTCACCCATTGAGTATCACTATATTACAGCCATCTCTGGGCTTTCCATACACATAATCACAACCTCTTTGGCCATAAAATCTCAGGTAATTCATGGCACATTCAATGAATACCTTGGGTCATTCCCACCACATTCAAGGAATACTCATCATAACACTAATGGGCCATTCATGGCACATTCAATGAATGCCCCGAGTCATTCCTGCCACATTCAAGGAATACCCAAACCTACATTCCCGTACATTCAAGGAATACGACCAACCCGCAAGGCGAATACCTTAGTTCCTCTCTGGGGCAGTCCAAACTATTGGGTCATTCATGGCACATTCAATGAATACCCATCTATCACATGACATCACAAGTCATAATATCTCATTACCAAATCCTGAGGCGTGGAGAGTTCTAAAGATGTGGGCGACATATTAAAACATTATTATCATTTATAATTATACTAGCATTACTCATGTGAAAACATACCATACATGCAGAGAGTCATTTTCGCACGTCAAGGCAAATCAAACACTTAAATATCATTGAATGTAAACAGACTTATAATCAAACAAATACAATTTACATAACCACACTCATATACACAATATCGTAAACAAATAGTTCATTAGCCCAAATTCAAGTCCACACACACTAATGTCCAAAACAAATCCACATATACTAAAGTCTATATTCATATACAACTTCTATCTCACACATATATATTTATGTAGTCTCAAAACAACAGTAATTTCTAACACAATCACATAGTTATCACACAAACTAATATATATATATTATAGATATAGTGGCTACACTTTTGTTCAAAGCTGTCTACGTATCCAAATCTTTTAGGATTGGAATCAAGCCTTCGTAGTTCTTAACCAATTCTCCAAATATTTTAATAATCACGATAAAAGAAAACATATAGATATCTTTTCATTCCACACCAATATTTCCACAATAGTAAGAATATATCGAAAGTATAATAACCACTGACCATCTAATGCCATCATGTAACCACCCAACTATATCCATTTTAAACTTTAGCTAATTTTAACAACCTTGTTAATCCGTGCCTTGATAGACAACCCACCATTGGATCTGCCTAAAATTTGTATATGTCATTTAACTGGATATCAAGAATCTACGGATTTAAATTTGAGGTCAATCTGATAATAGGTTGACTTCCATCTAAGCAGAAACAAAGGACTGCGCCCATCAGTTTTTTGGTGTAGTTTCTATTACGACCAGTCCCACTAATGGAAGCCTCGACAGATATCAAACCGTTGGATAAATCTAAATATCTAATATGAAAGACTACAATGTGTCAGGAAACTATGGATTAAATTTCATACAAATCCGAGTACGAAAAGGTCACCATCTAAGAAGAAACAAAAAACTGCGCACTGCAGTTTTTCTGGTGTAGAAACACAACGACCTATCACGCTTATGTGCACCTCGACAGAAATCCAACCGTTGGATCTGTCTAAAGTTTTAATATGTCGGACTACAATGTCTTATAAAACTACAGATTAAATATGAAGTCAATCCAATAATAATTTGATCTCCATCTAGTAAGAAACGTCTGACTTCGCAGTGTAGTTTTTCAGGTCACCCTTTTTCAATTCATCTTATTCTCAAATATTCCTAGTTAATATAAGTAATCAAACCTTAAAAAAATTTAAGAGGAGAAATCCAGCATGCACAAGATAAGTGTATTAATACATACGAAATTATCCAACATGAAACCAACGTGGAAATTACCCATTATATTTTAATTGTTAACCTTGACACCATATCAAACAACACTTGCATCATCCGTTCTAACCGATCTTTTGTCAAACCACAAGACATTAATAATTATAATAATAGATCGTAGAAGCGAATGTATATCAAAGAGAAATAAAAAGAAAAATCCACTCACCCGTGATACGCTCCTGCTATCAGCTATCTATTAGTAGATTTCCAGCAAGAATCTTCCCTTTTCCTTTGTGTAAAACTTTATTTTTTCTTCTCTCTGTAAAAACACTCTCTCTCTCTACTGTTTAAAACTCTCCGTGTAAACTCCTGTGTAAACATTTTTTTTTAAAAACCCCTTTAAAAGTAGAGAATGAGGTTTATCCTCTTTACCTTATCTCTTTCTAATATTTATCCTTTTATTTTATTTTATCTATTATTATTATTTTTATTATTATTATTATTTATTCTACTAGAAAAATATTAAATAAAAACACGGGGTGTTATAATGTCGGTTCTAAATAAAACCACAGTCTAAAAGTATGCTACAAACACTATATAAAACACCCAAGAAGAGTTTAAGAGACTCTTAGTTCATTATTAGACATATTTCCCAAAATAGGCTCATGCACATAAAGGATAACACGATAGGTTTTTAGCCAACTTGTCAATGCTATAGTTTTTCCTACATTCATCCAAATGACATGTAACTTAATTATTTAGAAGCTAGGGTATGTATACATACTTTTTCATGTAAAACCCAAAGCCCCAACCTCAACCCATCTAGAAGAAAACTTAGGTTGAAAACGGTAAAACTCCTAATCTTCAGCAACCTAGAATTCTGACATGCTATCTTCCAGAGACCATAACTCTTTCCATAGGTGTCCTAACGTGACAAGGCTTTTTGCGTTGTAAAGAAGACTATCAGAACTTCCTCGTTTATGTTTTACAAAAATTCTAACTCTCAATCTAACTATATTAAAACTGGACTTGAACACAGTGCGCAGAAACTGATTTCTGACGCACTATTTTCTGTCAACCAAACTTCCAGACATCATAACTGTCTCCACAGGACTCGGAATGGTAGGAGGCCAATTGGGTTGGAAAGAAGACTCAGAAAAAGACTCAGAAAACTCACTTTTTCATATTTTGTAAGTGTTTGAATCTGACCCTAACGATGTGAAAACTTTATTCTAAACCAGGCACAGATTCGGCCCAAAAACAAACTCTAACCAAAGCCCATCTAAATTAATAGAATCCGGTCCACTTAAAATAAAAGAACCCAGCCCATAAAATAAAAGAAAATCAGCCCAAGCCCAACTAACTAAAGTAAACAACAACTAGGTGTACATGATCACCCTCGATCTCATCTTCTTCCTCAACCACCGAACCAGCAAACCCTAAACACTAACTCACCGACCGCCACCACCAATCGGCCCAAAAATCATTCGAAATTGATTAGGGTGAAAAGCCCAATAACTTTAATTAATCAAAAATACTAAATCATCAACTCAAAAACTCTCCCTCAAAAACATATCTAAATCTCGACATCTATTAGTGGCCAATATCAAAGCTTTAACATCACTCAATAATCTACTGATTACAAACATCATCAACACCAATTCAAGCAATCAAAACAATCAAACTCCAAAATAGAACAATAAAGCCCAATTTCGATCCGACATATCCACATCACATTAATCAATATAAAACCAAAAATAATCAAACCCAATTTGGCATAATTAAAATGATGTATATATATATAATTGATTACAACGAAATCTTTCTAAGATGAAAGGTCAATTCCCCTTTTTCTTCATTGCTATCTACTGTAACTTGTAACCAAAATTGATATTATCAACAGTAAACAAAATATCAACAACACGCCCACTTTGAAAATTGATGTCACAGTAGAAAATTTAAATAGTTGAAAGTATCTACTCACTTATATTGTGTTTACGAGCGGCGTGAAAGAATATATACTTGAGAACGAAAAACTCCACGGAACAATCATCAGAAAGCAATCCTAATAATCTTCTTCCTTCTCTCTATTTTCCACTATGTGTAAAACTCTCCCTCCCTCTGTTAAAAAAATCTCCGTGTAAACTCTTGTGTAATTTTTTTTTTCTTTTTTCAAAACCCCCGAAAAACAGGGATGAAAGTTTATCTCTTTACCTTTCCTATCTCCACTAATCTTTATCCTTTTTTAATTTTATCTATTATTTATTATTATTATTATCTATTGTACTAGGAAAATAGAAAAAAAAGGTGTTATATATCTGTTTTTATTTATCATATTTGTTTGAGGACAAACAAAATGCTGTTTGGGGGTGGTGTGATAAGCACCCAAAAGTGTAGTTTAAACCCCTTAATAGTATTCTACTTAGATAAATTATGTTTATAATAAATGAGAGTTAGTACTGTTTACGTATTTTTGTGCATTTTAGGACTTGAAGCTGATTAGGTGACTAAAGGCACCACGTTTGCATAGAAAACGAGTCAAGATGATTGCTGAGGAAGTTCTACATTTAAAGCCCAAGATTCATGAAGAAAAACCTTTTTTAAGACTAATCAAAGTCAATTTGGATCCTTGTTAGCAATTCACCGAATTATTTGTGAATAATTTGCTAATCAAATTTTTGAAGGGCAAAACGTATAATATTTCCGAATGTTTGAAAGATTCAGAATAATTCGCAATATTTTGCCTTGAAACATATAATACAGATTTTGGCGAATTTTTCAAAAATTCGGCTAAAAAAAATAAATAAAAATTCGATTGCGCTTTTGTTATTTTTTATGTATTTTATGTCCTCACTCTTATTTTAAGTCCCCCACTCTTACATTTTTAGTGATAAATTAATCCAAAAGATTTACTTTTATACTTTTTGGACAATTTTTAAATTGTCATGTCATGGTGTGTGTATTTTGAAATTTGAACGGTAATTTCAATCTAAGAACAAATAAATGAAGGTACTTATATGGACCATTCAATTGGTTTCAATGTTTTTGTAGCTAAATTGTTTAGATATGTTTGTTATGTTATAAAGAATGACAACTATTATTAATATTTACTAACATAATATCACGAATTTTTTACTTTCGAATTTTTGCAACCAAACTTTTAAAACGCTTATTAATTAAACACCGCATAATTGCCGTATTGCGAATTTTTGACCGAATATTTGACCGTACCATTTTTTTGAATCACTGAATAATTCTCGAATTATTCCCATACTGAATTTTTGTCGTATACCAAATTACTAACAAGGATCCGGATATAAAAAGAACAAAAAAGTCAATAGAACTTCAACAGGCCGTATCTTTGGACTTGGACCTAAGAATTGGGCCTACTTTATGTCAAAACGACCGGTTTGGAACCAACTTTCTAATAGACCCAATCTTGTCCCAATTAGAGCTATAAAAGTAGACGAAAAAGGCATAGAAGTAATTTCCAGCAGCTGTGGCCTCTTTAAACTTAACCTAATAGACTTTGGGCTCACATTAGAGGCCCAAAGTCTCCCTTTTTGACCCATGCGCGCACGAAAATGTAACCCTAACCCTATCCTATATAAAGAGGGTTAATGCTAAACACTCTTCTCCTTTTCTTTTCTCTTAACCCCCTTAGTTTATAATTAGTTTTAGTGTAGTTTAGGGTTAGAATAATTTTAGTTTGTAGCCACCATTAATTCCCATAAATAAAAGATTTAGTTCTTCAATTAATTTATTGTCTTTTCAATTATGTCTTGTATTAATTGTTTAGTTAATATGATTCCAATGACACAAGGTTAAACCTATATTATAGGAGGTTTATGAACCCATGTGAGGATGAGTAGCCATTAGTTTAGTATTATTTTGCGTCAAGAACTTCAGGTTTTTTATTATGAGTGTCTAGAGATATAGCTCATAACGGAGACCTAGAGTTTAGAGCCACCACCAAAGAGATTTGTGGTGGAGCTAAACTCTCAAGCTAGTGAAACCTTGATCCGAGACGACTTGGTTTTCACTAGGGATCAAACAAGCGATTCGATACTAACTAATAGTCAATCGAATCGCTTGATGGATTAAATCCCTTCTAATATCTTCTCTCATCATATTAAACACTGTTTTTCACCCTTAAATCTACTGTTTTTACTCCCACTAGTAAATCATTTATCTAATCTAGACTTGTATTCAAGTAACGTACATTCAAGTAACGTACGACTAGAGTGGTATGAACATGACTACTCTTCCCTCTATCACATGATTTAGAGAGTTTTATATATTGATAAGTACTGTTCAAGCATCTTTTCATTACTGTTTTGGTAGTTATACATAAAAAATTCTTTCTTATCAAGTTGTATGTTTATTATGCATAAGAAGGGTTATAATGCAGTAATGTGAATGCAATAAAACACACATTTGGGAGCTGATCACATCACAAAAAGGCTTAAAATATGGATCAAAATTAGTTATAACTTCCAATATATGGTGAAAAAGTGGTCTTCTCAAACAAAAACTACGACGAAACTTACCTGCTTTATAATTGGGTATAACAACAAAATAATCAGCCATCAACCATTCATGTGCATCAACACGATCGCGGTTAGTGTATTCTCTACCATCAACAGATCCACCCCATTTTGGTACAGATAAAGTGTTGATAGCCGGAATCATTGACGTCACTACAACTGTAACACTTTGCATTTGTTGAACGATTTCGGTAGTTTCATCATCATCGTCAAAAATCGGTTCACTTACTCTTTCGCACCAATTGTTACTATTACTACTATAACCCATGACAAAATATAAAAAAATTATGATTACAAACTTAAATTGATGAGAGAAGATAAAGAAAGATATGGATGAATGATGTTTCACTGTTGTTTCGGCAGTAAACTGCTTCAACACAACGAGAGCAATGGTAAAGAATGCACTAAGAAACAGAGGAATTTGATGTTGGGGGAGATGAAACTGAACCAAATAATGGCTGCCTACGTACCCAAAATCTATTCTCTAGGGATCAAGTTTCCACGTAGTTCCTTATGAAAAATAGTTTGGTATTTATAGAGGTAGAGTAGAGAGTCCTTGTAGCTCAAGTAATCTTGTAGCTTGAGTAATTGTGATAGACTATAACTCTCAACTGATAATTATCTCTTTGATAAGAAATGAATCGGGACATAAATCAATGTACATTAGTGGCAAGCCATGTGGCTAAGGTTCAGCCTTAGACACATGAGTTAATGGGCTTGTACATCCATGGTATTGCAAATTGGGCTTTAGCCATGTCGATTAAATGAATAAAATGGAGACCCCTACTAATGGATATTTGCCACGTATGTGGGGGTCGAAACACCGCCCCCTCTTTGTCATGTGAACACATGGCAAAGAAGAGAAGAAAAAGCAGGGAAAAAATGGAATACGAAAATAGTAAGGGAAATGTATAACAAAGTGTCGTGTGAACGTAAACGATAGGAAAATGGACAATTGGAAAAAATTCGTGAATTATCGGAAACGAAATAATGTCAAATTAATGTATACGGGACGCATTGTAGTTAAAAAAATAGCTAAAAAATCCAAAGAAAAAATTTCAAAAGAAATTGATTGCCAAACACTATATCGAACGCATTACGTAACAATACGAAAGTTGATTTCGACGACGCGTGCCAGCGAAATATCGATACTAGGATTAGACCATTGAAATTAAACGTATGGGTATGGGCAATTATGTAAGATTATGAATAAAAAGAAGTAAAAATACGAGTTGGAGTCGAAAGTGAATACTTGCACGACTAAAACTGTATTTCACCCCGAACTAGATAAGACTCTAGGTTAGATAAGAATCCACCCCGTAAAACTTATCTACAAAATATTATAAAACCGTATTCGTAGACCAAACTAGATCTAAGAGTAAAACAGTACTAGCAGATGAGACAAAGTTTGTTGTTTTCATAGCAGCAATCCAGTAGAGAAACAAGGTTTGGGTAACGAAGTCCTGAGAGGGTTCAAGTTTGCAGTAGCGATGAAAAGAAGATTTAACGGCGATCGATCTTTTACAGCAGCCCTTCGTAGCATGCGTCTCACGATTGTTTTGTTAGAGTAAGTGCCATAACTCTTGCATGAATTGCAAAAGAAATCTCAAACATACATACATACAGTAACGATTATGACTTAGCTGTGTTGTACGTTCTGCCGTGTGGGAACTCAATAAACTACACAAGCAGCTATCGCTCTCTGTCCTATCTAATATATTACACTTTCAAACTAGGAACTGATCTATGCCTCTCCAAGAAAACGAACGAAATTGGTAGTCAGATGCGTGCGAGCTTGGTGACGACAGAGGCTGATTACTCTCAGAAGGAAGCAGTTGTCAAAAACCAAAAAAAGAAGAAGAAAAACCCCGATTAAGATTTGGGTGAGTTATGAACGGTGTTATTATGTTTTCCCTTTCCCTTAACTATTCTCCGCCGTCATCTTATCGGAACAGAAAGTATCTCGAAGAGGAAGCTCTTCAACCACAAAAACCCACAAAAACAGGACTCTGTGGTTGCGAAAGATGAAGCGCCAGTATTCAAAATAGAAATCAATAAACATGATACGGTGCAGCGCCAGCAAAGGAAGGGCACCGTACCTATGTTGCACTAACCTGGCCCGGTTCACCCTTGTGGACTTAATGAACCCGGTTTTTGAGCTATCTGACCTGTTTTTTGTTTGTTTGTTTGTTTGTTTTTTTTTTTTAAGTGGAAATTTTATTGATAAAGATAACGAGTTTTACAAATAATAAGGACAAGCGTGCAACAAGCTGCACCGCAAGTCCTTTCTGAATGGCAAATCATATCCTCCTAAATACAAACTCGTTGGAACCAGCTGTCATTACATTGCAGTCCATAACTTTCTGCAATCTCTTAAGGAGCTCAACAGACTGTTGGGCTAAGAAACCAAAAGTGTCAAAACTGAAAGGAATGAAACAATGGTGGTTAGCTCTACAAGCCTCCTCGTGTTTCTCAATTTTCCCCGGCCGATGCTCTATTAGCTGCTTCTCCCACCTCAAAGACTCCATTCCCAAGCCCTACCAACTGGAGAGGCTCCAGTTACATCAACACACGCATGCCTTCCCTCAAACCAACTGTAGACCAATACATCTGCAGGCTGAAGTGTCGATCTTCCCTTATTGGGATCAGTGAGAAAATTTATAGGAGCTTCCTTCTTCACTTGTACCCCAGCCCTTCAAAATGCATCACATAAAATATCTCTGACATGATCATGTCGGTATTTGAAACCTGGGAAATACCTACAATGTGCTGCATGGTCCCCGAAAGCATCTAGTCTACTATTTTTGCAAACAGGTCATAGACCACCATCAGCATATAAAGGAATCATGAGACGGTACCGAAGAATAGAACGATACTCCACCGGCGACATACACTGTCCAAGTCCCTCCATCGGAATAGCCAGTAGAAAATCCTTTGCATGTTCTGACTGCAAGCATCCAATAACTGCTTTCTGACGAGTAGATAATACAAACTCCCTCTCAAGACCAGCAACCATCTTACCGTAAAACGCTTCCGCCAAAACTTTTTGTGGTTTTAAGGGGACGGTAGCATTCACAGCCAGAGAGTTAACATCAAAATCGGGTAGAGAGAGACTCAATACACTGCTAGCAACATCAAGAATCTCATCCATAGGCACTGTGCCACAACTCCTAAGAATGTGGTTCTGAAGCTCAGAAGTCTGACAACGAGAGGCCACAAAAGCAAAAGTAGAGACATCAGTGGCACAATAAATACCTAACCTACCCAGACGTAATGGGAGTGTCGATAGATGCCACTGCAAATCACCGAAGCCAGGACCAGCAGAAACCACAATACCCTGGAGAACACTGCGGAGATGCCTATCAAAAGTCTTAGTTGCCTCAAAAAGATTTTGGTGGACAAGTCACGAATCGCAAAGACCAACTTAGAAAGCCCAAAGACAAGCTCGTAAGAGCTTAACTCACACCGTGGATCTTCCAAAATAGCTAAACGGTTCATTAAACTCATAACCTTTTCAACACGCTTTGCGCAGCAAGGCCCATGACAAAGGATGAATCGATCTTCGACCGCACCTCCAAGCAACTTGACCCCACCGGAGGCGGAGACAAATTTGAAGGAAAGAGACCGGGGAGTGAAGCGGCGTGGATCCGTGATGGCCAAAATATCTTAGTTTTAGCCACATTAAGAACCAACCCGTAAGAAGGTCCTTCTTCCTAAATAATACCCAAAGCTGTCGCCACCTGTTCTGTATCTCCGATCAGAGTCCCGTCATCTAGGTACCAAGCCTGTAGTAATAACTGACAACTGGACTGGATCCGTAGAATCAGGGGATGCAACACTAGTGCAAAGAGAAGGGGACCCAAAGGATCGCCTTGTTGGACCCCAGTAGCAGACCATATGTAGCCATCCCCTAAATATAACCTCGCAGGTTGACAATACAAGTCCTCGACCCAAGGGGTAATAGCTGGGCAATGGATACGAACCTCTCTTAACATGGTAGTCCGATCAACCATGTTAAAAGCATTTTGAAAATCTACAAGTAGCATCGAAAGAGAAGTACTGTCCCTGTTAGCATAAATTATATGGTTGACAGCGTGCAAAATCGCTTCTGCTCTACCAGAAACACCAACCCCATAATGCTGAAAATCCTGTAAGTACCCTACCACATCTTTGGAAACTCCTTTCATTGCAATCTTGGAGACCAAGTGATGCCAAACTATCCCCACAGCTATAGGACGAATATTGTTATCCGGCTTGAGAAGTGGAGTAAGCGGAGCACTAGCAATGAATTCGCTAACGGCTGTGGACATCGTCCCTATAACCAAAGATTCACCCCAGGGGTCAATGCATCTAGCAAATTAGACGATATAGCTGCTGCAGCACCACTCATGGCATCCAACAAATGCTGAGCTCGAAGACCATCACGACCACAAGAAGTACCTTTTGAAATGACCTAATACATGACATTAGGGTGTCTCTCTCTACCACTAAAGGAGGCTCAAAAAAAAGGAGGAGATCTTCTTACGTGTGGTGTGCCGATCGGTGCTTCTCTTCTAATGCACATATAGTCTCTCCGCGACACGGTCGGCCCCGATGCAAAAAGCAAAGCAAGCCACCTTTGGGGCCACCAAGTCAAGATTATCAAATTTAAGGGCCACATTATACTTCGCCCACAAAAGCCCACAAAAGGGAAGTTTATTACGTTTTCAAAACCACCTACGGACACACAACCCCCCCAAGTCGTTGTTTGCCTGTTCCAAAACCAAACTTCTACCCCAAAAAAAAAAAAAGATAAACTCAAGTCATTTGTTAGATGCTGTTCAAGAAGTAAAGCCGTAAAAGGTACAAAACTCCACTCACTCTAGCTGGTTTTGGTATTAAATATTTAGATAATTAGATTGGAGTGTTTGTTATTTACAATCATGCCTCCTAGAATTAGAAATGCATGCAGTAGCAAAAAAAAAAAAAAAAAAAAAACAGAACAACTTATTCAATCTCAAACAGGAGCTATTCATAAGTATTTTTCTAGTGGCAAAAAAAAAGATAGTTCTGATGAAGATTTAGTGAATGAAGAACATGAAAATTTGGTGGATGCACCACATGAAGATTTGGTAGATGAGGAACATACAATTCCCAATGATAATGAGGATCATATTATGAATGACACACATGAAGACTTGGTAGCTGAAGACAATGAAAATTTGGTGGCTGCAAACAATGAAGATTTGGTGGATGAAGATGATGAGGATTTGGTTGATGAAGAACTTAATCAACAAACAAATGTGGCTGACTTATTTGGGCCAGTTAACATTGATGACCCGCGAAATTGGGATAAAATGGATCAAAATTACAAAGATTTATTAGTGGAAATAGGCCCTAAAAGAGATAACACTGTCGATTTTCCAAAAGATGATCTTGGTAGGCATTTTTCTTTTACTCATTATGTTCGACACTTATCAAATGGAGAGAAGCAAGATAGAAGATGGCTTGTATATTCCAATGCTTTGGATAGGGTATTTTGCTTTTGTTGCAAGTTGTTTAAGCACGACGGAAACAATATTCAGATGGCGAATAATGGATTTAAAAATTGGAGAAATCTTTTACAGAGGCTTAAAAGTCATGAAAAAAGTAGTAGGCACATCAGTTGCATGAGCAGTTGGATTGAATTAGAGATAAGATTGAAAAAGAATGAAACGATTGATAAATGTGTGCAAGAACAGATCAATAAAGAGAAAGAACGTTGGGATCACATATTATTGAGGATATTCTCTGTTGTGGAAGCTCTTGCTAGAAATAATTTAGCATTTCGTGGGACAAAAGAGAAGATTTATCAAGAGAACAATGGTATTTTCTTAGGCATAATTCAGGTGATTGCCGAATTTGATCCTGTAATGCAAGAACATATTCGGCGATTCAAAGAAAAGAAATTCATTACCATTATCTCAGTCATAAGATACAGAATGAGTTAATACATTTGCTAGCAGAGGAGACCAAAAGTATCATTGTAAAGAAGATCCAAGAAGCAAAATATTTTTCTGTGATACTTGATTGCACCCCAGATATAAGCCATGAAGAACAAATGTCAATTGTTATACGGTGTGTTGATGTTTCTACAAGTTCGATAAAGGTAAAAAAATTCTTTTTAAGGTTTCTATAGGTGGACGACACTTTGGGATTGGGACTTTTTAACACACTCAAAGATACACTGAACTCTCTTCAGCTAGAAATCGGTGATATAAGAGGACAAGGATATGATAATAGATCTAACATGAAAGGGAAACACAAAGGTGTGCAAAAGAGGTTGCTTGAAATAAATCCAAGAGCAATGTACACGCCTTGTGGTTGCCACAGTCTCAACCTTGCTCTATGTGATATGGCTAACTCTTGTTTGTTCTAAAGTCGCTCTCTTTTTGGAGTGGTACAACGCATATATTCGTTGTTTTCTTCTTCTACAAAGCGGTGGAAGGTCTTCAAAGATCATGTAAAATACAAAGAAAAGAAAGGTAAGAAAGGTCTAAGTGTTAAGTCATTGTCTCAAACTCGCTGGGAAAGTCGTGTGGCAAGTGTTAAACCAATAAGATATCAAGCGCCAAAGATAAGGGATGCTTTAATTTTCTTAGCAGATGCTAATGATGACCCTAAAACAAAGAGTGAAGCTGAGTCCCTAGTAACACATGAGATAGAAAATTTTGAGTTCTTGCTTGGTATGGTTATCTGGCATCATTTGTTATTTGTTGTGTACTCTGTTAGTAAAACAATGCAAGCTGAAGATATGCACATTGATGTTGCCATAGATCAACTGAAGGGACTTATTTCTGCATTTGAAAAGTATAGAGAAGCTGGATTTGAGGAGGCCAAGGCTGAAGCTAAAGATGTTGCAACTTCTATGCAAATTGAACCTATTTTCCGTGAGAAGCGTATTAATCGTAGAAAGAGACAGTTTGATGAAAATATTGTCGAGGAGGCGCCACTATCAGCTGAGGAATCTTTTAGAGTCCATTATTTTGTATTTATTTTGGACCAAGCTCTTTCCTCATTGAGAAGTAGGTTTGAACAATTCCAAGTATATGAAGGATTATTTGGGTTTTTATTTAATGTGGAAAAGTTAAACTCTGTAGATGCTAATAGTTTGAAGGTTTCTTGTAAGCACCTTGAAGTGTTTCTAAAACACGAAAATGTTTCTGATATTGATGGAGAAGATTTATTTTCAGAATTAAGAATCTTAAGAGAAATTTTGCCGAAGGAGACAAAGAAGGCGATTGATGTGGTGAATTATTTGAGATTAAGAGATCATTGTTTTTCGAATGCTTGGGTTGCTTATAAGATATTATTGACTATACCTGTTACAATTGCTTCCAGTGAAAGAAGTTTTTCCAAGTTAAAGTTGATCAAGTCTTATATTCGCTCGACCATGTCACAAGAAAGATTGAATGGATTAGCGATATTATCTATTGAAAAAGTTGTTGTTGAAAAGGCTGACTATTCAAGTGTAATTAGTAAATTCAAGATCTAAAAAATGCGAGAAGAATGATTTTTAAGTTATAGTTTTTTTTTGCCCCCCCCGAATTATATTGGCAGATGAAAGTTGAATAATATAAGTATTTTGTTTTGTCTTGTTGTTTTTTTTTATCGCATATAGGGCCACATTTTAGTGCATCGCTTTGGGCCACGAAAATGTCAGGGCCGGCACTGTCTCCGCAGTATTGGAGGCAACTCCTGATGATGACAACAATTTTACCGCTGCAGCAAAATGTCCATCAGCAACTTTTTGCAAGCATCGGCGCACATTCTGAGAGGGGACAGATCTCTGTGGTGGCTGGATTGAAGGAGGCTCTATTACAGACAAGAGATGAAACATCCCACCAGGCTCATTCCATGTCGTCAAAGCATGGAGAACCTGTTTCTGCTGAAAGTTTTTTCTAGTACTAGAACGACGTTCCTGACGATTCTGTGGTTGAAAAACTTGCAGAGTACAGCGTGGCAGAAGAAGGAGACGAACCCAAGGCATAATTAAACCAGGATCAGCCGAAATATCCCAAAGAGCAGATTTCAGTGCACCAGAGAAAGCCAAACGACAAGCACGTGGTATACTTTTTCACAGCATTTAAAAGGTATACGGAATGCCCTATCAAGTAACGTCTCATCAAGAGAGGACGCAGCAACAAACGGATTAGGGGTATTATCGCCACCCCTCTCTGTTGTGGGTGTAAGATCAGTAGTGTTAGGCTTAGGGTGTGGTTGTGGTATGCCCACAATGACACATTCGGGTTCCCCATTCTCCATCAAAACAGGTGGTGGTATGGTAACATCTGGATGACGACATGGTATACCAAATGCGTGGATGCAAAGACAAATGCCACAAATCCATTTGTCTAATGACTTTAAGGAATCCTCTAATGACAAAAAAAGTTCACGATCCTCCTTAAGTTCATCCCGTACCCTGTCGATACTCAACTGACAATCCATATGTTGTTTATCGAAATGCGTGAAAATGTAGGGAACCGTAAATCCATTACTGTTTACTCCATTGGTGCATCCATGACGACCCTAGAAAAGACAGTGAACACGCTTCTTAGGTGTTGGGTCACTGAACCCAGAAGAAGCAACCGAGAGGGCAAAAATTTTCTTCCCTCTCATAGCCAAATCCCGTCAAAAACTCAAAAAATTCAATTGAACAAAACCCAAATCCCGAAATCGACAAATCCCAACTCCCTTAGAACAAACCCCAAATCGGCAAAACCAAATCCCATCATACAAACGGCACAACCAAATCCCGTCGACAGTTCAACAAATCCCAAAACTCATACCACAAAATTCAAAGGTCCTAAACAATTAATAATAATAAGAATAATAATAATAATAGTAAGGATAAGAATTAAAATATATATATTGGAATGGTTTTTTTATTTATTTATTTATTTTTTTAAATGGCTTTTGGCTTGCGGGGTTGGTTGCTGCTACTGCTTAAGGTAGAAGGGCATGGGTAGGGGTCTATACCAGGTTACATGGAATGTTGGTTGGGTCATTGGGTATAGTGGTGTTGGCGGTGTGAAAATCGGGATGGGTGGTGGGTGAATGATGATGTCGATGGTGGTGAGTGGGTGTTTGAGAAAATGGTGATAGAAGGGGTGGGATTGTGAGGTGATCAGAACTTCTTAGCATAGGTGATACATGGTGAGGGATTGGAGTGGTTTCCGAATAGTGGAGGTGTGGTGTGATTTGGAGAACGGTGGGGATCGGTGAAGAAATGGTGGAGGTGGTGGTAGAGAGAAACAGGTAATCGTGAGGGATTGGTGGTGGCGAAGGCAGTAACCAGTGAGTGTTGTTGGAAGGGGGTGGGAGGAGGAGCTACACGAGTGGTGCGGCGCTGGGAGGTGCACGAGTAACCAGTGAATGTTGTTATAGATCTGTTCTTTAAGTTGAACGATGGTGGTGGCGGCAGTGCTGGTCCAACGGTGGTGGCGGCGATGGGAGGTGGTGCAGGTGTTGCAAGGGTTGGGGAGCGAGTGGTGGAAGGTGGGTGGTGGTGCAGCACAAGTGGTGCTGCAGCACAATGATGTGAGGAAGAAGATGGTCGTTAATGGAGTTTTTTTGTTTTTTTTTTTTTCAGATGAATTGCCAAAAAAAAACCCGACAAACAATGTTATTTGATGGTCTAGCGCAATGCCTTGCTTGGAAGTACTTTCAATTTGTTTTGTTCTTCGAGTTGGTTATTGTACCACATCTTCTGATTTATTTGGAAATTTAAAAATATTTTGTGAACAATGTTATTTATTTTTATTTTTTTTTTGCAGGTAGAAACGACCGTATTAAACTGGCGAAAGATAATCGAGAAGAAGAAAACTTGATGACGATCTTAGATTTGGTGAGGTGGAAAAAGGTGACAAATACAACGAACACACGACGCCACGACGATGGTCACTTAAAGAACTACAGAAAATATTAGCACTCAAGATATTTGAGATGGACGAAGTGTATGAATTTGAAATGAAAGTCGAAGAAGATGAAGTAGTAATGACGTACTCACAATTAAATTGCAGGAGTGCAATTCCATTGAGTAAAGAAATTGAGCAATTATTGGAGTGGTGGCAAATTGCACCGGGACAACTGCCAATATCATTCTAGTTAATCTTTACGAGAGCGCACCGTTTACAAAATGAATTTAACAGAAGGTTTGGGGCTCAAGAAATCTTCGCGTTGATACGACCGAAAGCCATACTGACGAAAGGGTACATAAAATTTGAAGTTGAATTCAAAGATTCAAACAGAAGTTTTAAAGGGTTCCCAAAAGTATACACCGGATGGGATAGATTGCATCGCTTATGAGGGAAGTGGAACTGGCTGAGTTTAAAGTGCCGAACAAATTTTGAGGTAAGCCAAAATATAAGTATTGAAAATTGTACTACGAGTAAACTGTTGACTAACACGAGTTATCTTTGTGTCTAACAGAAAATGCGAGTACACTACCAGACATTGAATTGGACAAGGAAGTGGAGAACAACCTTCGTTTCTTCTTTCATGAATGTTCTGACGAAAGATTGGTAGATATGAGCTACTTTGATGATATTGTTGATTTCCGACACTATGGGGGTATCGAACAACAGCCCGATAGATCCATGGAGACACATAGTGAAATGGCGAAGAAGAATAAGAGTCTCAAAAATGCAATATTTGGCAGCGATAGCGATAGTGAAAAAGAAGATGGAACGGAATTAACACAGCGAGAATTAGTGCTGAGCTTGCCAACCACAAATAGCGAATTGTACAAAAGAAGATGTTCCACAAGAAAACGGGAGAACGGAGACCAAGAGAGACAACCAACGTTACAATGTATGATGCCTCGAGGGACGAGACTACAATGCACAAAACACCCCAAACGAAATATAATACATTCTTAACATAAAGAGGAAAAGTATGTACCATAGAAAACATAGATATGTAAAAGTGTGGTGAGATGTAATATCTCGCTCTGGTTTGGTATATACAGGAAAAGAATGGTTGGGAAAAGAACGAAACAGTGATACTTACAAAAGATAGTGCAGCAAAGAACACAAAGTCGGTGAAAGAAAACAAATGGCAAAGCAAAATGCAGGAGCAAAGAATCCAACAACCACTGGCAAGTACTGTCAGGGGTAATACTACTTATGGAGGAAAACCACAGAATCCGTTAACAGTAAGTTAACCGTTGAATTTTACTATTGCGTTAGGACGGTAAAGAAATTTGTGTCCAACACTAAACTAATGAAAATGGTAGATGAAGCAGAGATGGTCAAGTTTGGAAGACGAAGTGAAGGGATCGCTCGGGACCACGCCAATGGAAGAGCTCGAAAAATATCAAAAATGTGACCAGAATATGGAGAACATCGGAGAATATGACAGAGCAGTGTCAATGATTTTCGATAGTATGAACCAGGTATGATAGTATTTTTTTTATCAGTTATTGCAAACTTGTGTTTAAGTCTGAAAGATTGATGAAATCAGATATTTTTAGCCGCAGGTTAAAACGGCGGTAGTACGGGCCAAAGAAATTCATGAAAAAGTCGCGAAGAAAAATATCGTTCCGAATGAAATCAATGCCTTAGAAGAAATAGAGAAAGTGAAGATACTCAACCAAAAATTGGAAGAGGCAAACAAAGCATTAAGCGGAACCAACAGAGAGTTAGAAGACGAAAACAAAAACTTAACCGAGCGGACGGAAGAAGCAAAGCAGAGATCGTACGAAGAATTTGGGAAAGCCTGTGAGATAATGGAGAAACACAAACACTTAAAAGCAGATGTGATAGAATTGAAGTCACTCATGGTGACCAAAGATCAGGAACTTAAACGTGCGCAAAAAGAGGTTGAGAAAAATAACAAGCAAATGACATATTTAAATGAGCGGCTCAGCCAAGATCACGTGCAAATGGCACACTGTGAATCGTCCGTAAGACAATTGACAGAGACTTTAATAGAAACGGGAGATGAACTAGAACGTGAGAAGATGAATTACAAAGATTTGTACAAGTTGTATATGCGAAAAGTTGGGAAGGAACCATTGGATTTTTCCAAACCAATGATCATGTGATTGCGAGTATGTAATACCATAGAGCTAAAATTCTTTTTATGAAAATAAAAATAAAGTATGTGTTGGCTATTGAATATCATTATGATGTTAGATAACATACCTGCATAAAACTTAGTGTTGTTGATTTATGAATGTAAAAGAATGAGACGCCCCCATGTAGAGAAAAAAACCTCCCAATATAGAACCATTGGAGAAAGTTATTGAAAGGCAAAAGGGACATGATCATCCTCAATGAACCTAGCTATTCAAGTGTCAAAATATTGTACCGAACGTGAAGCAAGGCCTGACAACTGTTGGAGTTGTCACAGGTGCAAAGTCGTCACCCGTGCACTGGGACCAAACTAAAACACAACGCCATTGCCTTAGTAGTGGGTGGGGATATTATAACTTTGTGGGAGTATTGCAATAATTGTTCCGAAAGCAAGAATAACCATCTTATTGACTCAGATTTCCGTCAAGTAGGCATGAATGCGACTTACTTGGACCGAAAAAGGCATAATATGAATGACCTCCCTAGAATGAACGTTAATGAATAACATTGTTGAAAGTAAAAGTACAGAAGAATAGAGTAATGTAAAATGACAACCAAACTAAGAGAATGGAAGTTGAATGCCTTTATTGATGGATAAAATAGAACGAACTACATAGATGGATAGATTTGTTATTGATGGAGTAATGTAAAAATGCAAAAAAATTTCCTAACGGTAAAACTTGCGAAGGTGGTAAGCATTCCATGACTTCTCTATCATTCTTCTAGAAATAGTACGAAGAAAATATGCTGGACGATCTATGATGTAGGGTCCTTGCCAATTATCTCCAAACTTTCCTGATTCTATAAGCTTTGGGTTTCTACAGAGAACCCAGTCTTCAGGAGCAAAAGACTTAGGACGGATCTTCTTGTCGTAGTTCCGTTTCATGTCAGTTTGATACTTAATAAGCTGTTGTAGTCCCTCAGAGCGAATCTCATCAATAAGAGCTTTTGACTGAGCCAAAGAACTCTCATTAGAACCTGTTTCAACAGTAATTGACCGAGATGTATTGGAAATCAGTTATGTAGGTAAGATTGCTTCAGCACCATATGCAAGGTTAAAAGGTGATAATGCAGTTGAATATTTTGGCATTGTCCTATAAGCCCACAAGACAGCTGGTAACTCCTTGACCCAATTTCCTTTGGTGCCAGTCAAATGCCTCTTTAGGTTGGCCAAAATCACCTTATTAGTGGCTTCGGCTTGCCCATTGGCTTGCGGATGATAAGGTACGGAGAAGTTATGTCGTATCTTCAAATTAGTACAAAACTGACGAATTTCTTCAACATCAAATTGTTTACCATTATCTAATACAAGTGACGCAGGGATGCCAAAACGACAAACAATATTTCTCCATAAAAACATTTTGACGTTGGAAGCATGGATTTGGACCAAAGGCTTTGCTTCTACCCATTTGGTAAAGTAATCGGTTGCCACAAGAAGGAATCATTATACTACCGGAGCTTTAGGTAAAGGGCCAATAATGTCTAAGCCCCATTTGGCAAACGGCCATGGGCTAAGCATGGGATGCAACTTCGAAGAATGTGGAGTTTACTCATATTGTCGTGCTTTTGGCATGGCTCACACCTCTCAGATAGGTGTTTTGCATCCTTTTGCATCTCTGGCCACCAATAGCCCTGTGTCATAGCCTTATGAGCTAAACTTTGTCCCTTGGAGTGGCTTCCGCATAAGCCGGAGTGAATCTCCTCCAAAACTTAAAGTCCTTCCTGTTTTGAGAGGCATCGTAACATAAGGTTTAAGTCTGAGCCTTTGCGATATAATTGCAAACTTCCGTCAATAACAGATATCACCAAAAACTTCCATGCATCGCGTTTGAATCTTTCAACGAGTTTTGGTTCTGGCGGAAGCGAAGAAACTTGCAAGTAGTGGATATAAGGAAGACGCCAATCTTGCTCATCGGAGATCATCACTGGCTCTGATAGTATCATATCAGGAACTTCAGGACTATCATCTGCTTCATGTACCAACTCACTATCTATTTCGGGAGCGAATTCAGGAGGAACAAATGGATCTATAGATTCTAATGGAAGATCCAAAGTATGGTCATGTTGTGAATTTTCCATCTCCCTTTTCCGCTTCCGAGTCATGATTGGTGCGATTATACGTGGGTCGTATATCGCTATTGCGTACAAGCAAAACAAGTAATTGCTTTCATGTACATACAAGTCATGCAATTCTTTTTCGGTAAAGTCAATGCTTGGCTCTTTTTCTCGAACTGCCGCGTTGATGTGTCTTGACTCTTCGCTTCTAACAGTGGCGGAGAGATAAGCCAATGATTCAGCATGACGTATGTCATTTCGAGGTCTTTGAGTGATAGAGATACTATCAAATTGTTGAGCAAGGCTATGTATCAAACCAAGATAAGCCGCCATACGGTCATCTCTTGCTTCAAAAGACCCGCCAAACTGATTGGCCACAAGGCGAGAATCCGTGTATAACTGGAGCTTTCGCGCCCCTAGTTTCAAAGCTGTTCTCAAGGCACAAACGGCAGCCTCATACTCGGCTTCGTTATTTGGAGCGGCGAAGCCAAGTCGCACAGATTTCTCAATCTTCTCTTCCGTCGGGTTTAATAAAAACGCATCCAATTCCAGACCTAGATTTATTATGGGAGCCATCTGAGTAAACAATCCATAGGTCAATGGGATTAGGAATTGCGTTTGCAAGTTGGTCTTAAATTAAGCCCCGATTCATCGGTGGCGAATCGTCTTCTATAAATTCTTCCTGGCGCAAGAAATCGTCAATAGGAGAATCATCAATCGGAAAATCAGCTATCAAAGAAGCTAGAGCATGTCCTTTTTCAGCAGTACGACTTTCAAAGACAATGCTATATGCACTAAGATAACTTTCCCATTCGGCTAATCTGCTTGATTCTTGTGCATTACGAAAGATCTTGCGTAAACGATACTCAATATAAACTCTGACCAACCTCCCTTGGAAGTATGGTTTTAACCGACGAGCGGCATGAACCAATGCAAGTGCAATTTTTTCCATCTTTGAATAACGAGACTCAGCTCCGGTTAACGTCTTACTGATAAAAAAGACAGGTCTACCATCATCGACGAAAAGAACAGCACTAACAGCTTGAGTTGTAGTTGCTAGGTATATGCCAATAGGTTGACCTATTGAAGGACTTGTCAATATAGGAGGACTGACCAAGTATTTCTTCAGTTGTTGCAATGCCATCTCACAATCAACGATCTAAGTTGCCGCCCCCTTTAAAGTCTGGAAGAAGGGATGACAACGATCAGAATATTTAGAAATAAATCTATGAAGAGCGGTAAGCCGACTAGTAAGCCGTTGAATTTCCTTCTTATTTTTTGCTGATGGCATATCAATAACGACACGTATCTGATTAGGATTAGCCTCAATACCTCTACGAGTCATGAGGTATCCCAGAAATTTTCCAGAAGAGAGGCCAAAAGAACATTTGGCGGGATTGAGTCTCATGTTATACTTGTTAAGCCTATCGAAAACAAGTTGAAGATCGGAAAGATGATCACCACTAAGCTTCGATTTAACGACTATATCATCGATATAAGCTTCCATTATTATCCCCAGCAGATCGAAAAAAATTGTATTGACAAGCTTTTGGTAGGTTGCACCGGCATTTTTCAGACCAAAAGGCATAACAGTGTAGCAGAAAATGCCTTGGTCGGTAATGAAGGCGGTGAACTCTTGGTCATCCACATTTAAAAGATCTGGTAGTACCCTGAAGAAGCATCCATGAAAGATAAGCGTTGGAATCCCGAAGTGGAATCCACTAGTTCGGAAATTCGTGGCAATGGATACGGATGAATCGGACAAGTTTCGTTAAGGTTTGTAAAATCAATACAAATTTTGATTTGTCCGTTCTTTTTTGGCACTGCGACGACATTAGCAAGCCATTTTGGGTAAGTAACTCGTCGGATAAAGTTAACCGCAAGTAGCTTATCAATCTCCTCTTTAACTTTGAGCTTCCGATCAGGTGCCATTCTTCTTGGTTTTTGGCAAACTGGCCTAAAACTTGGATCAATGTCAAGTTTATGATAGGCAACAGAAGGGTCTATTCCCGGCATTTCCTTAATTTTCCAAGCGAAGATACGCTTATTTCGCTGTAAAAGGGAAACCAACTCTTTTTGTTCTATGCTCGAAAGTTCAGCGGAAATAAAAGTGGTTTCTTCTGCTGAATCTCCTACTTGCACTTCCAAAAGTCGATCCACTCTAGGTGGCCCTTGCACATGAGCCTCAATATTATAGATGGAGGGCACGCCGCTTGGCAACTGTAACTTGGGTAGGGCACTTGCAAGGATCGTATTACCTCGAACTTCAGATTTTTTATAGTCATCCATTTCTTTGTCATGACGGGCATGGCAGATACCGGTCACTACAAACCTTGCAAATATGCCCGGAGAATGGGAACTTGACACATCGATGAAATGTGGAGACTACTGCCCCATGGAATGTATCAATCTACGCCCAAAATTGCGTTATAGTGGGGCGCGATCCATCAATAAGAAATCGAGCTCAACTTCTTTGTTCATTAATTTGATTGGTAAGGTAATTTTCCCGCTGAAGATGTTGTCTATCAAAACCGATGATAGGATTGTCTTCGCGATGATCATACCCTCGCGAAGTTGCATCGAGAATAACATCCACTGAAAAATGACGCTGGAGGTGGCCCCCGTGGTCGATCATTACCCATTGAACACGAGAAGAACCTATAGACCACGAAATTATAAGCTGCGTCATAGTGAGGGTGATATACACTAAGGAGATCATCATCGATTGAATCGGAGGGGCTCTTCTTGAAGTTTGATCACGGATTCCTTTGACAAAATCGACTTTGTTGATACGGTTAAACTCACCAACATAACTAACTTTCAAACGCTTTTGATTCTTACTCTGACTTTTGGAAAGAGACTCAACATGAGAATGGGAAACATTAATGACATGCTCATAAGTTGCAGCGACTGCCTATTGAGAGTTTTTAGTAAGATATTCGTTTAAAAGTCCTTTCTCCACTAATTTCTAAATCCGACCCCAGAGAGAGCGACAAAGTTCTGTCTCATGGCCATAGTCATTATGGAATTTACACCACAAGGCTTTGTCCCTTGCCCCTTTGGTATCTTCTGAAAGTGGATAAGGCGGGGAAAGAAGATTCCCACTTTTCAATTTCTCATATATAACAGAGTACTTGGCATTGAGCGGGGTCAGTTTTAGCTCAGGTAGAGTCTTTCCATCACGATTGAAACTAACTTGCTTTTGATTGTCATCATTTCCATCGTTATCTTTCATTAATCCGGTATCCTTGCCCGGCTTAGAATTCTTCCTTGTCGAGAAAAATCTTTACTCGAATATCTTTGTCTCTTCTTTGCTTTTGCCGATAGGTTCTCCTCGATACGGATGTGTTGTTCAGCCCTAACATACAGATCGTACCGAGTTTTAGGGACATCTTTAATTAGAGAGTGGTAAAGATCCCTTACAATGAAGTTCGAACTTTTGTCTCTTTCATAATATAATGCTTCTTTAAAGGCAAAAAGAAACATCCCATCAGAAACTTCTGGAACATCTGCTGCTGCCTTTCGGAACCTAGTAACAAAAGTACGTAACTTTTCGTCATGTTGTTGCTTGATGTTCAAAAGTGAGTTGACATCCTTTGGCGTCTTGCAATTGTGGCGGAAACGATTAACAAACTGATTTTCTAGTTCATTGAATTGGTGAATTGATCTTGAAGGCAACTCACTAAACCAGCGTAATGCTTCTCCTTTTAGAGTTGATGGAAATAGCTTACATATGAGCGGATCATCGCCACCCCATAACACCAATTTATTTTTGAACGATAGAACATGCAAGCCAGGATCTCCTTCCGACTCATCATAAAGTTCAAAATCGGGTTGTTTGAAGTCGGGATGGTGGTAAGCTTCCTGAATGTCGAGTGAAAATTTATCAAGTACGCCATCATTGACTGTTAAGTTTTTCATTCTTACAACCCTTGACTCTCTATCGTTAAGTTCTTTTGCAATCAAGTCTTTCAATTGTTGTTCTGTTAGAGTTAAAGTATTGGCTTGAACAACTGGATGCCCCCGATCGTGCCCATGTGGAGAAGGATACCTTCCATTATCTCTTATTGGAGTTAGAGATCTTTGGCGGTACGCATGATCAGCTCCGACCGGTGATTGTCTTTGTCTATCCCTGTAACCAGCTGTCTAGGCGGTTGTCACCCTTGGCGGGTGGTCGGTATAATTATACCACTTCTCCATGTTTTGTTGCTCTTTGCGGGATGCCCGCCTTTTGAGTCATGTCGGACATATCTCGGATGGCGGTCTTCCTAAAATTGCTTCTCACGGGTAAATCTTCCATTTGAGATCGGACATGTCTAGGGTAGTAGTTATCCCCGCCAATCCGATTCTCCCCCATAAGTACGGGTAATAGGGTCATTACTCTTAGAGCGTGCTGGTTGGTTGATTGTGTTTGAGAAATAACACGTTCTGGGGGACGATGAAGTGGATCTTCAAAGGCGGTCCCATACACTGGAATGGCTGCGGCCCTTCGCGGGTCGCCTTGATGTTGTTGAATTTGCAAAGATCGTCCACCGCCCTTTGCCGACTTCCTTCTCAAGTTCCTATTTAAATTTTTGACTCGTCAGTAACTCACGCTCAACCATTATTAAGGGTGAATTTAAACGTTACTATCACCTTTTCTGTTAGTTGGTGTGAGAGTAATGTCCGCGTCCATATCCATGTCAACTGAAGGATTGACATGGACAGACGGCGGACCGCATGGAGGATTGCTGACTTGTCGGTTTTCTTGTTGCAAGACTATTGCAAGACCGCATGGAAGATTGCTAACTTGGCGGCACTTGTACTGCCTTTTGCGGTGGAGGTGGCGGAGGCGGTGGCGGTTGCGCTGCTACAGTTGGATGTTGAGAATTGATCCTACCACTAGGAGCAACTTGATTGTTCAACGGTTCTTGCATTGGCCGATTTGAATTTCGAGGGTTGCGAGTCCTATTAGCAGGAGGAATATCTCGACTATTTGGTCTGCTTCTTGTGCTTACCATCTTGATTGTTTCACGTGATAATGAATTCTAACTTCCCCACAGACGACGCCAATTATGTTTCGGTAGTAAACTACTTCAACACAACGAGAGCAATAGTAAAGAATGCACTAAGAAACAGAGGAATTTGATGTTAGGGGAGATGAAACTGAACCAAATAATGGCTGCCTACGTACCCAAGATCTATTCTCTAGGGATCAAGTTTCCACGTAGTTCCTTATAAAAAATAGTTTGGTATTTATAGAGGTAAAGTAGAGAGTCCTTGTAGCTCAAGTAATCTTGTAGCTTGAGTAATTATGATAGACTATAACTCTCAACAGATAATTATCTCTTTGATAAGAAATGAATCTGGACATAAATCAATGTACATTAGTGGCAAGCCATGTGGCTAAGGTTTAGCCTTAGACACATGAGTTAATGGGTCTGTATATCCATGGTATTGCAAATTGGGCTTTAGCCCTATCGATTAAATGAATAAAATGGAGACCCCTACTAATGGATGTTTGCCATGTATGTGGGGGTCAAAACAACTGTCATATAGCCTAGAAAATAGAAGGAAATGATGGGCGCCAAAATGAATTGTATTGGCGCCAAGGAAATAGAGGGAATAGTTAACGGGACAAGTTTACCTGTGTAAAAAAAATTAAAATTAGGATGGGACAAGTACCTTTTTTTTATAAGTAAAATTTATTGATTAGGCTGTAAAAAAAAGGTACAAATGTGAGAGAGAAACTCACTTACATGGTACAACCCAATACGTCCCGAGACCTAATGCCTATTCGAAGAATCTAAGGTTACACCCTATAATGATCCCAGGCCAATATCCCAATTACAAATTCTCGACTAACTACATCCGAAAGTTAAACGAGAGATCCCACTTTTTATCCCTATCTCTAACTAATATATCGTTGCTTGTGATATATTCAGTTAGTCTACAAGATTATCATCGTCTTCTCTCTCCATGATAGGTTGATTATTGTTCGAATCAAGCCCTATTGTTTGCCCAATCCCACACTCTTTTATATTATTTCTATACAATTCCCCAAAAAGTTTTTCAAGACCCGTACTTCCCAAACCTGATGATATCCCCAAGTTGGATGCTAAAGGCACAAGCATATATTTGATCCAATCCCAAGTGTCGTCACTATTTCGACCATTATACATTCTACTTGTCCCATTATATATTTGATAGGACAAGTATTATCATCTGAAATAGAAGCCAAAAATTTGGAAAAATTACGTTGGTACATAATGTGATTTTAGCAAATTTTAATGACAGAAAAAGCTGATGTGTCACAATTGTTTTTAGCAGCATGTTGATGATGCTCTAATAAAGGGAGTGTGGAATTTCCCATTCGGATATTAGTTGCTAAAACACTCAGGTGACCACTAGAGATGCCCCAAGCGTTAGAGCATTCCCATTAGCAAAACTACCTACATGGGGCGAGATACTAAAATAAGTTAACTTAAATGAATTCAACCACATGGAAACCTAAAAAGTTAACTACATGGAAACCTATATATATAGTCATTCTCTAAAAATAGCTACTTAAGTTAACTTAAAATAAGTACGTAAGTAAAACTTCACCTAGAAAATGAATTCAACCCTACATGTTTGTGGTTATGAAGCACTGATCATAAAGATTATCTCCACAAAATTTCAACTAATTTGGAAATCTCTAACATAGATAAAAATTGTTATTATCTTTAAAAAGAAATCTAATGGTCCAGAAATGTCGCAGTTTTTGCAATCATTTTTTGCTAATGTTAGAGGTTTCCAAATGAGTTGAAATTTTGTGGAGATGATCTTAATGTTGAGTATATCATATCCACAAAAAATTAGGGTTGAATTCATGATGTTTCTACAATGCACACTCAAAGAATTTGAAGCATTTATTCTTCATGTTTCAATATATTAAGAAGGTTCGGCTGAAGGTTAAGTAGAAGATTGAGATTAGGAGCGCATGCTACTATCTATTTAACAGAGATTGGTGTGAGTTACTCAGACACTACAATAAGAAAATTCCAACAGCTGAAAATATACATGTGCAGTAATAGGCTTTGCTTGAAAAGAAAGAAGCAACAGGTGGTTTAAGAACAATGAGGTGGAAGTAACTGCTGAGACTACAATGAGGAGCAACTGCTGAGACTACTAAGGCGGAAGCTTCTGTATCTAAAAGGTCGCCTCCTGTGATACAGACTAAGAAGGGCAAAGGGGGGCAAAAAAGCTAGGGAAAGAACTCCTCTCACAAGTAATGGAAAATGAATGGGTTATGTGTGTGTGGAATATAAGAGGTTTAAACGACCCAAAGAAAGCGAATAAATTTAGAATCCAAAATAAGCTATGGTTTCTGAGTTTTCTGGAAACAAAGGTAAAGGAGGAATGGAGTGAATTTATAAGCAAGTTATGTGCTCCAGGATGAAGTTCTATGAGTAATTACAGCAGCCATACATACGGTAGGATCTGGTTACTTTAGGATGATAGAGAAATTGCAGTTACAAAGATACATGAAACTGCTCAATTCATTCACCTACATGTTTATGTTCTACATAAGTCATGTACTTTTTTTATTACTCTGGTTTATGCGAGTAATCAGAGCAATGATAGGGTATGACTGTGGAGGGAGTTAGTCCAACTTTAGACCTCGATTACAAGTGTGTGGTGTGTTCATGGTGATTTTAACAATGTATTTTTCTCACATGAAAGAAATGGAGGAATAGCCAGTCCTAAGGAAATGGGCCCCTTCTCAATTTGTCTCAATGATGTTGGTCTTATGGATTTGAAATCTATAGGGAGCTTCTTTACTTGGATGAATTATGGTGCAGTCAATTCTAGAAAATGGTCTAAAATTGACAGGGTTTTAGTGAATCATGAATGGCTAATACAGTTTCCTAACTTTTTGGCTGAATTCCTGACTCTTAGCATCTCAGACCACTATCCTATTCTCCTTCAATTTTTTAAAAGTGAGAAAAGATTCTTTCCCTTCATGTTCTGTAATTACTGGGTGATTCACAAGGATTTTAAAGCTACAGTACAAGGAAGTTGGGATATACAATTATATTATATGGTTCTCCAATGTATGTTCTTTGTCAGAAACTTAAGATTTTGAAGCCCATAATGAAACTTTGGGCAAGAAAATTCTTATCTGACTTGTATGCTCGAAATGAAGTAGCTAGGGAGGAACTTAAATAGATTCAGAAGAGACTTCGAAGTAACCTCCTTGACCCTTACTTATGTACTCTAGAAAAAGAAGCAAGGTTAAATTTGTGCACCTATATGGAAATGGAAATGGAGGAGGCAGATTTCATATAGAGGACTGAGAGTGATTGGATGGTATATAGAGATAAAGGAAATTATTTTTTCCACCAGGCTATGAAAGAGAAAAGGAATAGAAATAACATATGAGCCATACAAGGCCAATTAGGTATGAGGCATGAAGGACAAGAACAAGTTTCTCAAGCATTTATCAGATATTACACTGAGCTTTTAGGGGTAGTTTCTGATGGTGAGTGTTCAGAGGAATTCTTAGAAAATATCCCTTTCAAATCAAAGGAAGAGATAGATCTTGTCACAGTAGAGAAACTAGTTGAGGAGATAACAGAGGAGGAGATAAAAGAAGCTATCTTTAGCATGGATGATAACAAGGCTCCGGGGCCTGATGGATATAATGCATGCTTCTTCACATCTTCAAGGGATATTATACAAGGTGACTTTATCAATGCTATTAAATATGTTTTTAATAGTAATTACATGCATAGAGGGGTAAATTCTATTTTATTTGTCTTGTACCAAAAAAGACTAACCCCTCTGTAATAGATGAATTCAGGCCTATATCTTGCTGTAATATCATATATAAGTGCATATCCAAGATTTTGAGCAACAGGTTGAAGCCATATCATGTATCTCCCAAATGGTGGAAATGAACCAATCAGCTTTCATTATGGGAAAAAAGATTCAAGATAACTTGTTAATGGCCTATGAACTCCTTAGGGGCTACAACAGGAAACGTGGAGCGCAAAGATGTTCTATCAAGATTGATATTCATAAAGCATATGACACAGTGGGCTAAGACACTTTGCTCAAAGTTCTTAGGAGGCTCAGATTTCCAGAAGTTTTCATCAACTGGATAAACATGTGCATATCCACTCCATCCTTCTCTGTCCTCATTAATGGCACTCCTCAAGAATACTTTCCAGGCAAAAGAGGACTCAGGCAAGGTGATCCATTATCACCCTTTCTTTTTGTGTTGATCATGGAGATTTTGGGGGGTTTACTCAACCAAAGTGCAAAAAATAAAGATTTCAAGTACCACTCTAAGTGCAAGAGAGTAAAAGTCACCCACTTATGTTTGTGGATGATCTTCTATTATTCTGTGATGGGGATGATACTTCAATCACAGCCATTAAAGGTGCTCTGGACTACTTCTCTTCTCTCATGGGACTAAAGCTTAATCACATGAAGTCTACTCTCCTCACTGGAAGTATGAGCCCTTCAGGAAGTGTTGAGTTAGCTGATATACTTGGTATTAGCTTGATTACTCCTCCAGTTTCTTATTTGGGTCTTCCCCTTACAGCAAAGAGAATAGGAGCAACATATTGCCTTCCTTTAGTTGAGAGGATTACGGGTATAATTTCTAATTGGAAAAACATATGCTTAACTTATGCAGGGAGACTGCTCCTTATCCAGTCAGTTTTATCCTTTTTCCATACCTACTGGGCGAAAACATTCATCTTGCCCAGAAAGAGTGCTTAAGAAAGTTTCAAAGGTATGTAACAGATTCTTATAAGCTAGTCCTGATATGAAAGCTAAGATGCACAAAGCAAGTTATGCTGTAATAAGATATAGTAAAGACTAGGGGGGGGGGGGCTAAATATCATTGATACAAAAGTGTGGAACATTGCAACTTATTGTGGCCTTATTTTCAAGGTTGCCAGCAAAGAGGAGAGTCTGTGGACAAATTGGGTGAGAGCTTATCATCTAAGAGGAAAATTCTTCTGGACTATGAATATGCCTACTGATTGTTTTTGGGTGTGGAGAAACGTCCTACACTATAGCGAGAAAGCACTCAAGTTCACAAAACATCTTATAGCAAATGGAAGGGAAACCAGCATATGACATGACCCATAGCTCCCATTAGGTATTCTTCTTAAAAACTCTGAAGCAATGGCCTGGTTACAAGTTCCAAAAGAAGCACCAGTTAGTATGCTTATACATGATGGCAGATGGAATGATATAATGCATAGTCTAACAGAGGGTGATCTCAAGGAGCAAATTTTGCAATGCGAGATTAATACTCATTTGGGGGAGGATATAGTAGTATGGATGGCTTCCTCAACTGGTAGGTACTCCACAAAGTCAGCATACTTAGTACTGAAAAATATAAAAGACAAAGTGGAGTGGAGTAAACTAGTTTGGGGAAAACTTTCTATTCCCAAACACTCGTTCATAGTTTGACAACTATTTGTAGGATGTTTAGCGACTCAGGATAGGCTGAGACACAGGAAAATTCTCACTTCATCAAAGTGTGCTTTCTGTAATGCTCAAGGTGAGATCGAATTCAAAACACTTGTTCTTCAACTGTGATGATTACACAAAAGAGGTGTGGTCGAGAATTAAGTCAGCAATGGGACTTAAGGATATGGTGAAGGAATCAACTATGGAATGGAACTACATCATGAGGATAACAAGAAAAAACTTTATAGAAACAGAAATTATTAGGGTGATGACATGTGCAGTAATTTATAGGATTTGGAATGAAAGAAACAGTTGGAAATTCAAGATTTTGGCTCACATAGCTCAAGTCTTATGCCGGGACATCAAGAGGAAGATGCAAGTTTACTTCCAACAAATCTTGAAAGAGGAATTGGATAGTCCAAGAATCAAAGACATGCTCTCTCATCTAGGAGTTTTAATCGGATTCAAGCAGAAGAAACAGATAATGTGCAGATGGACAAAACCACTGGAGGGAATCATGAAGATCAACTCTGATGGGTCTATGACAACTAATGATGCAAGCTTTGGAGGTAGTATACAAGACAATTAAGGTCATGTTGCTACCATCTTTCAAGGCAGAGGGGGGATTAGGTCAGTTTTGTACCAAGAGCTCAAAGGCATTGAGATGGGCCTTAAAGCCGCACTACAGATGGACTTCAAGAAAGTTATTATTGAATCTGACTCTAAGAGAGCTATTCAAACTCTTCTATGTCAGGAGGAGAGCTCGTGGTATTGTCTAAATATAGTAGCTGCTATTAGGGACTTTAGGAAAAGTTTTAAAGTACTTCATTATAGGCATATTTACAGAGAATGTAACCAGGTGGACGACTTTATAGCAAAGTCAGTTGCGAGAGGGGAATGTGTTTATGTTTTTAGCTTGCCACCTTTATCCAGGGAATTATCTATTCTGGTGGAAAATGATGTAGCATGAACTATGTTACAAGAGTTTTAAATTAATGTAGGTTAGGGTTTGCCTCAACCCTTAATCTATTAAAAAAAAAACAATGCCTCTGAGTCGCAATGATATACAAATATCTAAATCAATTCCAGAAAAGAAAATGTTCTCGATAAGGTAATGCTTTTCGTTGTTTCTTTCGAGCTATGTACGTTTATTAATTATATGATAAAAAAATTAAATATGATTAGAATATACTTGTTGGAGTAGTTTTAAGATTAAGTGGTTGATTTGTTGTAAAGAAGTCGAAACGGTTTAATTTGTTATAAATAAGTCGAAACAAGTTTGTAGTGGAGAATACAGAAACAAGTATGGAAGAATTATAAATCATTGATAACGGTAGCCATCAATATTAGGAAGCACTCGGGACTTAGGAAGACATATGTAAAGTGACATAACTAAACAAAGATGTTATATAGTTTGTTACATAGTGTTACATAGATGCGATGGCTGTCGGCTTAGATGGAGATGGTAGACATTGACACTGAGTGGTGATATGGGAGCATCCTATTCCTGCTGTTGACTCTAATATATACTTGGAAGTGGAAGTGTATGGTTCATGATAAATCGGGTAATTGTCATGCTTGTTGCTAATGTTACGGCAGTAGACACTGATTTAATTTCATGTCACCATGGCATGCCATGGCGCATGTTAAAGGATTATAGGGTATTGGATGCTATGCTTAGACATGAGGTTATGCACATTTTATTGCAAAATTTTAATGTTGCATATGTAAAAATGTCTAACAATAATTAGAATGTTTTATTTGTGGTCTAGTTTACATTCTGATTTTGAAAGATGTTTAAATTTTGTTTAACGTGAATGAAGCCTTTGCCGTCATGCAAAATACTTAAAAGATCCCGACCATATGGCCGGGTCTAAAACCTGGTATATTATTAATTATTAGAGCAAGTCCATTGGAGAGCAGCTATAATAGGCTACTAAAAGGTGCCACATAGGCTTTTTAGCAGCCCAAGCCAAATTTGCCAGCAGAAATTCGAAAAACCATTCCAATGGGCACTTTTAGCAGTTGTTAAGTTCGGGATACGGACGATAGAGTTTCTGCCATCTGTACGTTAAATTGCAACAGACGACATAAACTCTGCCGTTTGTATACTCCAAACACTATAATGCACAAATCTCTTCTCAATCTCCCCTCCTCACTACCAAAAACAAACTCGAGAAACTCCTCCTCTCTACTCACTCCTTCATTCCTCAATCCCCATTTTTGTGCTCAATACTCGTAAGTTTCACTCTCTCCTATTGAAATTCGATTTTAGAAATAGTTTGAATGTTTGAATGTTAACTGAATGTTAACTGAATGTTAATTGAATTGAATGTTTGAATGTTTGTTGAATTAAAATGTTGGAATTGTGAGGTTAAAAGGATTACTTTAATGTTTGTTGAATTAGAATGCTGGAATTGACGTCAGAATGTTAGTTTGAAATTATGCATTTTGTTTAAATTGAAGTTATAAAGATGAGGATATTGTTGATTGAATTGCAGGTGCCACACAAAATGAGCAACAAGGATACATGATTTTTTTGTCAAAAATCAGTTACTAGATTGACACAAAAGTCGATGTCAGTGCTAAACGTCGATGAGGATGAAAACGAAGTCTATAATTTGCAAAACCCTCCAATAATTCAATTTCCGGACCCAGTCAATCCACTAATACATCCTACATTGGCTATAAACCTGAAAACTCACATCTCTCATCGTGTAAATATGGTAAGCATTTGATTGTTAAATTTGATTTCTTTAACATCATAATTTGTATATTTTTTTTAATTTTAATTAAGTGTTTTGAATAAATGTTTAGGGAGGGGGGGAGATGAAATTGCGGTGTTGTTGGGCATCCGTGAACAATTGGTGAAAGATAATGTTTGACAAAGAGCTTATTTTGAAAGCATAAGAAATGAAATTTTATGATATCCGTTTAGGTCATTATTTCGATGTGGTTATCAAAACGCCGACCGTGGTTTGATATACGCTTTGATTGAGCAGTGGTAGACACAATTCACACTTTCCACTTTCCACAAGACGAAATAAGCATCACTCCAATAGATGTTACTATGCTCACGGGAATGAGCGTAGGAAAGGGAAAAGGTTGTTACGTTTGGAGAAGGTCAGTACGCGACTTTTGATTATACATAGCAATGTTGACCGAATATAAGGCTAGAGAATTGGGCTAAAGGGGGTATTAAACCTTCTTTTTTGTGAATGAGTTCATGGGGAAGACAAAAGAGAGTGGCGAAGGTTGGTACCCGACGGGTACAGATCGGGACAGATATTTACGAGCATTTTATTTTTACTTAATCACGCAGTGTTTCTTCCCCACAGATGATAGTTCACTGAGATTAGGTTGGATAGAGTGTTTGGTTTGGTTAGAATATATGGATCAGTATGATTGGGGTTGTGCTATGTTTGGAGCTTTGATTTACGCGTTGGATCAAATGTGCCGAGTCACAGCTAATGTTGCGGATGGTTAATGTGGTGGCTTCACCCCTCTTTTACAAATAAGTTTTAAATTTTTAATATTATAACTTTATATTAAATTACGTACAAGTTTGATTTTGATATTTGTTTTTATGATAGTATTGGTGGCATAAGTACGTACCTACTATGGCTCCTCTTTTGAGACCGAACATGAACCGTGATATCGTCCCACAAATTAGAGTATGGATGAATGACTTTAAAGATCGCCGAAGTTGTCAAGGATGCCACAACATTCACTTAGACCATGGTCGATATAGTGGTCGATACACTTAAACCACAACATTCACTTAGACCATAACTAACTTGAGACTAGGTCGGCATTGGCGATACAGTGGACACCATGGTTGCATACTTGATATATGCAATTAAATGTTGATGATGTGGAGGGAGATACCATGGATGATGTTTGGTTACATGAGGCAATTCACTGTGTACGTCGTTCTTATGATCTTATAATGCGCCGAATCGTCTTTAAGTTTAGAGGTATCATCGTGTGGTACCTGGGCGATAGGTGTTGGCACCAAATCGTTGGGACACCTTTCATCCCACACCCTCCTCCAGAGAATATGTGCCCATTAGGAAGAGCTAATCAGTGGAGGTCTTATCTTAGAATGCATGAAGACTTGTGGCCACAAGCTTATCTATATTTAAATGTGAATGGTGACAACGATAGTTACTGGGATCACATCTCAAGGGGTCCTATATTGCCTGCTAACATGTACAGAGCTACTAATATGGACTTTGTGGGACATAAGGCTATTAGAAGTGATTTGCGTATCCCACACCCTGCTGAGCCCTACTCTTCATCTCAAGGTCTTTATGAGGCTTTTGCTCCAGCTCCTTCCGATCCGGATAACCCATGGAGCTATGACATAGTTACATCTCAGGAATGCATGTCGCCATACCTATACCTCATGTTGATCAAAGTTATCTTCCAAACATTGTCCCAAATTTTGACACTTTAGATGAGGTTAGTATTTGATTTATATTTTGAAACTTTAATTATATTTGGTTTATAGTGATGATTTTTCTTAAAGTTATTAATTTTTTTGTAGCCTACACTTAGAGCGCGATATGCTGAGTCACAGCTAATGATACATGGGATGCGTGATTCGGTTATGACTACAACCGACGAATACTATAATTATTTGGTGGCCGAGCGAGAAGAGAAGCAAAAGTCACATTATAGAGTCACAGAGTTAGAAGTGCAGATTCTATAAATGACATTGCGAGAATCACGACGAGGGAGTAAATCAAAGAAGAAGCAACTTGGCGAGGGTTCGAGTCGAAATTAGTTTATTTATTATGTTTAATAAATTATGTTTGTATGGATTATATTTAATGAATGAATTGAATTATATTTGTTTAATAAATGAATTTTGGTTAGTTGAATGAATGTGTGGATTGTTGAGTTATGGAATGAATGGTAATGGATTGTGGAGTGAGTGAAATGGAATGAATAGAGTGGAATGGATATGAATTTGTATATGAAAAAAAGAACAAGATTTCTCAGTTTTTGTGTCTGCCAAGTACAGAAGGCAGAGTTTTTGCCGTCCATCCATTTAATTAAAACGGGAAATAGATGACATAGTTTCTATCGTCTGTACATAAATAACCAACATACGGTAGAAACTATATCGTCCGTCTTCTCCGGAACTTATTATGGCAGCTACTAGCGAAGATCTTAACTTTGGTTGAGTTTTTGACTCCTTCCAAATTTAAGACCCTTTTAGCAGCCCCCCATTTTTGTGGTTGGGGTGCTAGATGACCCTTTAGAGCATTCCCAATGCAAGTGGTTTTGGGGGGTTTGTGACTATAGTCACCGGTTTTTGTGAAAAAGGGGTGTTCAATGTAGAGGTGAAAAACTGGTGATTATTTTCCCCGATTGAAATCAAGGTGAAACCTTCCATCGAGATAGTGGCTGACTTGTTAACTTCAGACAGGAATCCAACATCCCGTCTCGCTATATTTCTTTTTTTCCAGATGGAATCAAATATCCCGTCTGGAGTCCTAACAGCTAGTTCACCAACGGAAAGTCAGAACGGTAAAAAATGGTCAAAATTAGAAACTTTGGTATATATACAACATTTGTTCCATTTCAACTCACACTTCCAACAATTATATATCATATTTCTTCTTCTTTAAAATCAACTCTTCAAAAAAAACAAAATATCAAATGGCATCATCTCAAGCATCTAAAACAACTGAAGCACGTGGTAGCACTCAAGCAAAAGCAAAAACTCACTTTAGCATGTCTGAAGATCAAGCTCTATGTCTTGCTTGGATAAAAATTAGTGCAGACTCCATTGTTGGTGCTTTCCAAAATGCAAAAGAATTTTGCAATCGTGTAACAAACGAGTTCAATCAAGCACGTGGGTCGGATATGTCTTCTGATTCAATTAGCGGTAGATGGAAATATATTTCAAAAATGATGAACAAGTTTATTGCAATTGTGAATGAGGTGGAGGCTCGACATGCAAGTGGTACAACAATACAAAACCAGGTAATTACCACTTCGTTAATTTGTCAATTATTGATTATCTTAGTCTAATTATTATTTCCATATTAGTCTTAGTCTAATTATTATTTTAGTCTAATTATTTCTATTTTATTTTTTAGTTGTCCGAGGTAAGAATGACGTACCAACTACAAGAAAAAACGTCTTTTTCACTTGATCATTGTTACGTTATACTCAAAAGGATAATCCAAAGTGGAGTAACATTTTTGAGGCAAGGTCAAGCCGCCCCACAAAGAGAAAAGGTCGCAAAAATGATGGTGAAGATTCAACTTCTAATTCACCAAGTGTTGGTGGAGTTGAATTGGAGGGTTCTCAAGAAATAGAGCATCCTCAAGAAATGGAGCGTCCTCTTGGATCGAAGAAAGTCAAGTCCAAGAGGAACCAAGAAAAATCAATTGGTATGTTGGAGGGTTACTTTACACATTTAGAGGATACATTTGTAAAGGATGCAAATGAAACACAAAAGTGCTTAGAACTTAGGGAAAGGTATCGGAGCTTGCATATGGCCAAAGAACTGTGATGGCAAGAGAAGAAAAAAATCGGATTCAAATGGAAAAAAATCAAGTTCAATTGGAAAAAAATTGGCTTCAAAAGATGCAATATGAAGCTAAGATTTTAGCGACCGATACAAGTGTCCTCCATCCCGATATCGCTTTTATAATCGAGGAACAACAAGCTGAAATACGTGCTGAATGGGCAAGGGCTAGAGGTGGTTCTAGCTCTAACTAAGCTTATGTAATATCTAGTATTTTATTTTAATTAAAGCACTATGTATTTTAATTAATGCACTATGTATTTTAATTTCACTGTCTTTTTAATTAATGCACTTTGTATTTTAATTTCACTGTTTTTTTAATTAATGAACTATGTATTTTAATTTCACTGTTGTTTTTTTAATTAATGCACTATGTATGTTCATTCCAATATAATTATTTTCATAGAAATACAATTACCAATAAAATTAAAATATATTGTAATATAGTTCATTAAAACACAACTCATTAAACACATAAGAACTTCTTGGAATTACATAGGAAATACATAGAAAGTACATTAAGAAATACATAGGAAATACTTTGGAAGTTCATAATTCACGTTAGGAAATACATAGGAAATACACTTTCATTTCCATTTTAATTTCCCGCTCATTCTCCCTCCTCTGGATCCGACCAATTTGGATATAAATTGGTACCGGATATGCTGTTTCTTCAATACCAGTCCAATTAAAAACATGCTCAACTAAGTCCTTTTGAAGATTAGTATGTGTAACTTCATTTCTGATTTTATTTCTTGCTTCAATCATCTGATAGACAAAATTAAAACCCTCATCTTCCTGAAAGAGCGCAGGTATTAATTTTTTTCCTCTGACCTTTCCAATTCCAAACTCCACTTTCACGTTCATTCTCAACAATCATATTATGCATTATAATGCATGCCTTCATTATGTCTCTAAGAATAACAACATTATGACAACGTGGAGAAGCCTTAACAATATGCCATCGTGCCTGCAAAACTCTAAACGTCCTTTCAATATCCTTTCTTGCAGCTTCTTGACGTTGAGTAAATATTTGTTCATGCTTATTTCTTGGATAACGAATGGCTTGAACAAATGTGCCCCATTTTGGGTAAATACCAACAGCAATATAATATCCCATATTGTATTCATTACCATTCACATTAAATGCAATAGCAGGAGCCTCACCTTGCTCTAATAATTCAAAAACATGAGAACGATGAAGCACGTTAATGTCATTATGCGAACCTGGTAAGCCGAAGAAGCAATGCCAGATCCAATAGTGTTTGTCTGCAACGGCTTCAAGTACCAAAGTTGGTCCTTCTTGTACCCTACATGTGTTCCAGCCCATCCAGTTGGACAATTCTTCCACACCCAATGCATACAGTCGATTGATCCAAGCATTCTTGGAAAACCCCTTGCCGCATTTTCAACTAATATCCTAGCAGTGTCTGCCTCAGTTGGTCGTCTCAAGTACTCTTCCTCAAACGCCGTGATTATTGCCTTGCACCAACGCTTCATAGATACATTTGCTGTGGAATCTCTAATTTGTAAATACTGATCCGTTGAATCAAAAGAACAACCAGTTGCTAATTGTTCAACTGCAGCTAGTCCTTTTCGAACCCGAAGTTATTTTGTCAATCTAATCCATCCACCTTGTCTTTGAAGTAATTGTCGAATGCTGCAACAGTTTTCAACATATACATAAAAAGCTCTCTTGTCATCCTGTACCTTCGCATAAGCTTATGAGGAGGCCACCTACAAGGTGTTGTGAAGTAATCCCTTATTATCTTTTGTTTACTGAAATCACCACCATCTCTAAACGTGTAATCTCTGCCCATCACAGATCTACCGCATTTGTCTGTATCCACATCTTCAATTTCAATGGCTGCTTGAGTCATGAATGCCCCAGCAATGGATAATAGTTGCAACCTCCTCCTCCTCCTTCGCCTCATCATATCATTATGCTCATCTCTTACTATTTCCATGTAGTCATCTTCAGCGGAAGTACCATAAGACAAACTATTACTACTAGTTCCTCCCCATAACCTTTGGTTAAATGCAATTCTTTCTTCTCTAGACATTTTTTCTATTTTTAGCTTGGTTGTGGGGAAAAAGATGGCTGTTTGTTTGTTTGATCTAAAAGAAAGAAGAGTAAAATGAAATATGAAAGGTAAGGTCACATGTGATAGTTAGATTTTGGTCCACTCTCCAATTGACAACACATTTTATCAGATTTTTGTTCACTCTCCAAGTGACAACACAATCTATCCAAATGTCTATTCAAATGTACCTTCAATAATTCCAAAGGTATCTATGGGCCACCATTAATAATGCCTATGTATTGAATGAAGAAGAGGTGCAGTGGCATGGACCTATAAACCAAGCGGGATGTTACATTTCGTCTCGGTCTAAAAATCCCAGACGGGATGTTGCATCCCGTCTCGGTCTACACCATACACTATTCCTGTCAGAACCAAATCTGAAAAAATGAGTGATATTTCTGAAAAATTTCCTGTCAGAACCAAGACATAGGAAATGAGTGAAATGCAATTTATATTTCCTGTCAGAACCAAGCCTAAAAAATGAGTGAAATGCAACTTATAATTCCTTCCTTAAAACATTATATAGTATACTTTGGAAACATACTAACTTATAATTCCTGAATTTTTTTTGCCATAACCTCATTTGTTTTATTAACATATTCATATCCAAAATCTGCTAATATACTTTGGAAATAATAAAAAAGACAAACAACAATCCTGAAGACACCCAAGTCTAATACAGAAACTCGGTAAAAAAACTAACTTATAATTCCTGAATTTTTTTTGCCATAACCTCCTTTGTTTAATGACATTAATATCCAAAGCTCATCAAAGAAAAACCTGATAATAAAAATAAGTCGTTACAAACAACAATCCTAAATGCCATATTACAAGTAATGGTGCACAGTTATTACAAACTAGAAAAAAATATCTACTGAGACCTCCTCCCCCTACGAGAAGGCTCGGTCGAAGAGCTCTCCCCCTACGTCGTTGTCGCCACTCTGGTTGAGGTTGAGCTTGAGGTGTGTCACTTGCAGCATTCTCCAACTCTTGCACACGTCTCTGAAACTGCAAAGTTCGATTTCACTCTTTTTGTAAGATTTCAAAACTTTGACGAGATGACTCCATGAACAACGCACACATGGCATAACTGAGAGAGCTGTAGTTAAGGAGCTCCGACCTTACTTCATCCTGTTTAACAAAACAAATGCATGTTACATATTATAGTGAATAATAATAACAAATCATGAATAAATTTAAATCATACTAACCATGGCTAACTGCTCAAACTGTTTTGACAAATCTGTGACCAATACGACATTTGCTGGTGGAATAGGTATGCTCATCTCTTGCCCCTGAGAAGTAATCATGCTCCAATGCCAAATGTTAAACTCATCAAATATCTGTGGAGTTCTTTGCGGCATCTCAATATCATGAAATACCCTGGGCTGTGAATGTGGCAACTCCACTCCTTCTGAGAAATAAATGTCATGCCTCAATGCTTCGAAAGTAACCCCTTCAAAATTGGTGCCCCGGTATAACGCACCTAGCAAGAGACCTCGACCAACCTTATTCCAATACAAGTCATAGTCTCCCGTAAAAATAAAAGCTAATGCATCTAACCAATCATTTGGGTTTGCTCTATAGTGTGAAAGAGTTACAGGAAGAATATCAGAGGTTGTCATATCTATGGGTGGCGGGTAAGGTATAACAATCTCTCCAGATACTTGACGCCAACATATGTCCTCAAGGTACCATGCAGTTACTGATCATATAAGTATCATTCGCCGCTGAGAAAGAAACCTTGCTCTATGACACATATAGGATAGTCTACGGTACTCAGTGTTCTCTGGAACATCTGGAATATCTGCATAAGGGGTTTGAAATATGAATGACTCGGCCCAGGGTTGCCACTCAATTCGAGTAGCTCTAAAAACTCAATCTGTTGACGAGTGTTATGAATATTATGCGATAGATCCCCATACCCCCTCTGCCTACAATGAAGCCCCCATGCTTGAATAGGTGGAATCATGTCATGAGTCTCATTCTCTTCGAACCTCTTCAACACAGGATGCATCACACGAAAATGTTCGTACCACCAATACTAAATCAATAAATAAAATACAATATATATATATATATATATATATAAATATATATAAATATAATATATATATATATATATATATATATATATATATATATATATATATATCAACATGTCAACATTAATAATTAGATAAATAAATGAAATGAAACAATAACTTAATAAATAAGACTTACCAGTGTAATCCAAACAAAGCCGCACAAATTGTCTTTAGTGGCTTTCATCTCAACTGCGAGGTCTAGCCAGCGGTAAAGGTATGCCAAGATGGATTGACCCCAGTCATAATCCCACATCCTCTCTACGTTTGAGACAACAACCATCCACCCGATACGTAAAAAACTATCAGCGTATCCGAATATTACTGCACCAACAAAGTAGAAGAGGAAGGCACGTACATATTCTTGGATCGACTCCTCACCAATACGATAGTCTTTCGGCTTCTCCTTTAGCCTATTCAAGTATCTCGAGGTAAACCAACTCATATTTATAGCTCCTCCCTTAAACTGCTCAGCCGATAATCTCAAGAACCCGTCTTCCTTATCATCTTCTACCAAATCAAAACCCTTAAAGAAACTCATTGCCATAGTAAAAACCTCCAAATTTTCATCAAAAGGAACAACATCTCCATAACCAATTAGGATACCCGTGAGCATTGTGAAATCAAGAGGGGTAATCCCAAGCTCACCCCATGGGAAATGGAATGTGTGGGTAGATTTCCACCACCACTCAACTATCCCAAACAACAATGCTTGATCATTTTGTCTCAAATTAGAATTCAAAAAGTTTCCAAATGGTGTGGCGGCTATAATGTTGGTAACCGTGACAAAATTAGGACCCGTTATTTATTTCAAACAATGCCACCACGACACAGCATTTGAAAGTGCACAACGCACTTTCCATAGGTGTACTTCTTACATTCATATTACACGCAATACAACAAACTATTCAATACGATATAATTTCAACTCAATTTTTTTTAACACAATGCAACAAATTCAAACTAATTACACAACAACAAACTTGATATAAACTAACATAAAAAATAATAGTTAACATAAAAAAAAAATCTAAAACTTACTTGAGACTCCGCCACTCGATTTGCTAGGTGTCGGACCGATGTTGACGCTAATGGTAGGTGTTCCTCGATTTCACAACGCGGTGGAAAATTAAACCCAAGTTCAATTTTGTCATCCACTCCCACATTTTGCGTTCTTGACGACAATCCTTTTTGCCCATTTTTTTTTGGATATTTTAAAACTTCAAAACCATCTACTACGCTCTTCTTGTGGTGAGGTTAATTGGTGGGGAATCATTGGGGGGTGGAGAAGTCATTGGGAATTGAAGAAATTGAAAAAAAGTTGGTAATAACGGTAAAAAAATCGCAATGGAGGCTGAAAAGAAAGTGAAAATGGAGCATGTTCGCGTCTGTGATATTAGACTCACCAGACGGTATGTTACATTCCGTCTCGTTATAAAATACCAGACGGGATGTTACATTCCGTCTCAATCAAAAAGCCTCCAGACGAAATCCAACATCCCGTCCGAGATTTTTTTTTCCACCTTTATATTGCACAGCTTCATCTTGCTTTTCACTGTTTTGGTGAAAAGAGGGGAATAAGTGCCTAAGTGGAGGTGATAAGGGGGGATTATTTTGACTTGTATTGGGAATGCTCTTAGGAGCCCATATAGCACCCAATTGGACTTGCTCTTAGAACATTCTAAGGCCCAACACATTGTTAGCCCCGTGGTTGTATTCCATTAGTTAACATTACGTAACGTGGAGTGGTCACGATGGAAGTGTTGAGCGAGTACCCGTATACTGGCATATTCTCTATCGGGAATAAAATGGGTGAAAATAACAAACCTCACCCCACCTAATACTAATCTAACCACGGTTAAGAAGCACCACACAATAATTGTGGTATATAAAAAAGCTGGGGGTCAACAGAATTCGCTAGGGTTTGAAAGAAAACAAAGATAAGGCCTTTTCAGAAACCATAATAATAATAAATTTATATTAGATCTCTTCGAATCAGAAAAAAAAAAAAAGGGTCGATCGATCGAAATAGAATACAAGTAAAAATGGAGATGGAGTGTCCGACTGAGTTTCCAAATATTCATTACAATTTGGTGGATCGACGTCCTCGTAAGAGGCCCAGATTAGCTGCTTGGGATGTTCTTCCGATTACTCAACAACAACAACAACAACAACAACAACCCCCAAAGGTAGTCACTTTTTTATATTTAAAACTTTCTATATCGTTTTTTTTTTTATGATAGATCTGGTGAGTTTTCTAGCTATTGTATTAGATGGGTAAAAAAGATTAGATCTTTATTGATTTTATATTAAATTTTGACTGTTTGATGATTTTATATATGTAATTTGAACTGGTTCTTTATATTTCTTGTTGATCTTGGATTGATTAATATAGTATCTAAAGAGAATGTCGCAAAGATTTATTTTTTTGATAAAATATACTCTAAAACATATTTTTCCTTTGATGTGGATGTAGTTCTTTTATTCTAATATTGTTGATGTAGATCCATGGTTTATTTTTGTCATCTTGTAAAAGCTTTCTGTTTTCCAAAGAACTTATACTTTTTTTCGTTATCTGAGTAAATAAGCGTACTGTAGATGCTAAAGTTTGTATTTTGTGTGAAGAAAAAGTGGTTTTCTAGTGCGTAGTTTCATTGTTGTATGCTTTTGCTTCTGTTATTAAAACATCTAATTTGTTGTTGTTGTTGTTGATGATGATGTTATATGATTTAAATGATCCGTTGATATTGGTCCTTAACTGTGCGATATGGTTTAAGGGCTGGGAGAAATAATATTTTAACTGTTGAGTGTAAATGAATGGATGCCAATGTGTAGGCTCAGCTAGGGGTGTTATGTGGGCAAGACTTTGGAAATGTGACAAGTTATGCACCCTCCTCAGACCATACTAGCTCTTTATTTGTAAAGGGAGTTGCTCGAAATGGTTCTCCCCCGTGGCGAAGTGATGACAAGGATGGACATTACATGTTTGCTATTGGAGATAATTTGACTTCTCGCTGTAATTACACTTGACACATTTGATGAAATATTTACATTGTTTTGTATTTTAGGAGTTTGAGGCAGTTAGACAGTAGTTTATTGCTTTACACTTGTGCCATTCGTTATCTTATTTTTGTTGCATCTTTTTTTGCAGATAAGATCCACAGCAAAATGGGTGAAGGTCAGTTACCTAATCTCTCTCCTAGTTCGTTGTGCACTATTAATGTTATTTTTTCGTAGGGATTCAGGGATATCCTATTATCATGGGGTTTTGGTGCATAATGTGTAAATGAGATAGTTGGTGAAGTTATTCTCAGCTACAGTATTATTTCATAAAGGAGATGTTTTCTGCAAGTTATTGAACATACTGCTTTCACCACCCTTTAGGTACCTTTGGGCAAGTTCTAGAATGCTGGGATAGGGAGAGAAAAGAAATGGTTGCCATTAAAATTGTTCGTGGTATCAAAAAATACCGTGAGGCTGCAATGATAGAAATCGATGTGCTTCAAAAGGTTGCAAAGAATGATAAAAGTGGGACACGGTGAGTTTTTGCTGCACATAACATCGGTTACTTTTATGGTTTTATTTTTTGCTCATACCCCAACAGTTTTAGCTGTCTTTTTTCTTGCTTTTCTACAAATTTGTTAAGTTGGTTGTTCTTTGCAGTTGTGTGCAAATACGGAACTGGTTTGACTATCGTAACCATATCTGTATTGTAAGTATATGATTGATTTGTGATAGATTGATTTCCCCAACCTCATAAATGTATTGGGGGTTAAAACTTGTGAGTGGATTTAAATGGTTTCAACAGGTATTTGAGAAGCTAGGACCGAGCTTATACGATTTTCTACGGAAAAACAATTATCGCTCTTTTCCCATTGATCTAGTACGCGCGCTTGGAAGACAACTGTTGGAATGTATAGAATGTGTGTAGTAATTCATCACTTCTGCCATTTTTTTTTTTTTATCTTTTTCTCCCGAGTCTCGCTCCTAAACTGTAGGGAATACCAGTATTTTCCTTGCCTGTGATTTAGTGTTTTTCTGTTGACTACCCTTTATACGGGACCATCTCATCTAGGAGAACCAACTTTTTTTTCATAATAAAATCTGAACAAATTCTGTTGTAGCAGTCAGGATTTGTTTAGCAACTGACCATTTGTATTTGATGTGCTATGTTTCCAGTTATGCATGAATTGCGTCTCATTCATACTGATTTGAAGCCAGAGAACATACTTCTTGTTTCACCTGAATATGTAAAAATACCGGACTACAAGGTCTATTCTTTATATTTGCTATATATATATGCTTTTAGAGTAATACTGGTGTTGGAATGTGCTGCTCTAAAATGTTTTTGTGCTGCAGGTTTCACCTCGTTCACCAAAGGATGGAGCCTACTTCAAGAGATTGCCTAAATCAAGTGCTATTAAGGTCATAGACTTTGGCAGCACAACATATGAGCATCAGGATCATAGTTATATTGTATCTACTCGTCATTATCGGGCTCCTGAGGTTATTCTTGGTATGTTACTGTTTCCTGTTTTGTTGTTTTATTCTGATTATTATCCCTACTCTCTGGCTTGATGGACAAGAATAAGAAGCTTTCAGTGATTAACTTCTCTATTTCTACCACCAGGCCTTGGATGGAGTTATCCATGTGACGTATGGAGTATTGGCTGCATCTTGGTTGAGCTTTGTTCGGTATGATTAACTGCTTGCTTATCCTTGATATTGTTTATATGGGTGTAAATTTATGTTTTTTAATCCCTTTTCTTAGGGGGAAGCACTTTTCCAGACTCATGAAAACTTAGAGCACCTCGCAATGATGGAAAGAGTTCTAGGCCCATTGCCACAGCATATGTTGAAGAGAGTAGAGTAAGTATCTACACCAATTCACAGAATGTCCTAGTTATCTACACCCATTTGCAGCACGTCCTAGTTATTTTGCTGGATTGTTTCCCTTACATGGTTTTGTTTGTTTCAGTCGCCATGCTGAGAAATATGTCAGAAGGTGCAGACTGGACTGGCCAGAAGGTGCTACTTCCAGGGAGAGCATCAAAGCAGTCATGAAGTTGCCTAGGCTTCAAGTATGAATATTTACCTGTTGCTAAGTTGCCACATTGCTCCTCTATTTCTATGTGGCGGCAAGAACTAATTTTTAATTTGTTTAACATTGCTGTTTCAGAATCTTGTTATGCAGCATGTCGATCACTCAGGAGGGGATTTGATAAACCTTTTGCAAGGTCTCCTGAGGTACGATCCATCTGATAGGCTCACAGCACGAGAAGCTCTTAGACATCCATTCTTTACAAGAGATCAAAACAGGAGGTCATCATGAAAGATTGTACAAAGAAGTTACTTCGTTTGGTTTGTGATATTTTAGATGTAAGGGGAGTGGTGATGATGTCTCTTTTACCCCCAGAGAGTGTATAGAGAAATCCTTACGGCAGGCTGTGGCAATCTAGAAGTCTCTGGTTGAGCAAATGCCTTGTAATGATTGTCAATTTGTCAATGTATACGACCTGCTGGAAATCACCAATGTCCCGGTTTTTTTTGGTTGACCAGTTTTCTGTTTATGAGAAGTTGTTTTCTTGGTTTCTCCCTGTTGCAAATTTGGTTGCAAATTATGTTACAGATTTTAATGAAGGGGTAGTAAGCATAACAAGATGTTTAAAATGCCTCTGGAGTGATGTTAAGTTTCTGTTTCAGCCTTTGAAGTAGTGCCAATAACAACTTTGCAGAGATTTTCGAAGTGGTACCATAACAACCTTAGAGCAAGTCCAATAGGGAGCTGTTAAATTGGGTTTTTGATTACTTCCAAATTTAAGACATTTTAATTTAAGACATTTTTAGAAGTGTTATTGGAATGACATTTTTTTGTGGTTGGAGTGTTATATTTGTCTGAAGAGATTTTCAATTTAATATTCCCAAATAGTGAACAAATCTAAATAAATATATATCGAGTAGATTATCCAAAAACACTCAACCCACCCTAACGATCCACATGCTGTACACCGTCTGGCAGAACCCTCACCAACCTCGGTTAACCCATACTCAATTTTTTAGATTAAGAAAGAGAAGACTAAGTCGAAGAATATAGAGACTGGAGAGGTCATCATGGCAGCGGTTGGATTGGTAGTAGTGGTGGTATACGCATGGCGGTAGTGCAGAAAATTTCTTGTTTATATGAAAAAAAGATGTTGGGAGTATTATTTCCTCAATGGAAGAAAAGCATGTTGATTCTCAGTGTGTAGGGCAATATGTTGGTATGTATACTGCAAGTTGCATTATATGCTCACTTGAAGCTGCAAAAGGCAATCTAATGGCTGGTTACTGCTGACCGCCCTTTTTCAGCTGGTTAAATGAGCGTCAGTGTGTAGCTCCCACAGAGGGGACTGATTTAGGGGGATGGTTTATCGAAAAAAAAAAAAAAAACAACAACAACGGAGGGGACTGATTCTAACACTCCTCTTGATCGATTTACAACTTAACAAAAAATCAAAGAACTATTTTCCAAGGGTCTGATTCCCTAGCAGAACATAATTTCTTAGTTGGAAAATCCAAAATGTATAATGCTATTACAAAGTAATAAAGAATAATGACACTGCATAGGAAACATTTATCGTTTTGTTCTGCACCTGCGTGATACTAGAACCCCACTAGGTGGACCAGTGAGCACTATATTACATCGACCATGCAACCAATATGTGTAATGCAAGAAGCCCCCAAACTTTGATTTGGTTCTAAACAACCCTCTAACATAAAATGGCACCGTGTTTCTCTCTATCTGCTTCCTAAGTTTCTGGATGTCGTTCACTGGTATACGCACTTCACTTGAGATCATGTGGATATCAACTAACTTTGAATCTGTTATTGTTTGGGAGAAGGGAGCTATAGAAGTGGTGGATATGAGAGTCTTTCCGTAAAATAGATCAATCGTGATATAACTGAAGTCCACACCAACTTTCTTGTTTGGATTTGTAAAGTTTGCAAGAATTGTGATATCTGCATTTAAGAGAAGACCTGTGTCAAGGTAGGCAGCATTAAGGCCAGCATTCTGGATGTCGAACCTTGGGCTTTGCGGTCTAAAGACAAGGTATACTATGAGAATAGCTAGTCCTCCAAGAATGATCAGCACCCACAATATTGTACAAAAGATTGCTACAAACCAGGCACCAGGTTGAGCTCGGCGAGGTTCAGGGACTTTTAGACCCAGATGTTGGAGAGGTGGCCCATGTCGTTGCTGTGGCTGTTGTGGTTCTTGTTGGAAATTTTGGAACCGTTGTTGCTGACGTGGTGGTGCTAGTTGTGGTTCTTGTTGGAAGTCTTGGAACTGTTGTTGCTGACGTGCTGGTCCTAGTTGTGGTTGTTGTAGTTGTGATTCTTGTTGGAAGTCTTGGAACTGTTGTTGCTGACGTGGTGGTGGTAGTTGTGGTTGTTGTTGCTGCTGCTGCTGACGACGATGCTGTCTAGGTTGCTGATGCAGCTGGCCTGGGCGTTTTTGGCGAAAATGGGGATTGAACTCATCTTGTTTAGACATTGCGTTTGTTGATGTGTACTAGGAGACAAAGATGGAGAAACAAGAAGAGAATGGTTTGGATACCAACGCTAGCTAAGGTAACTAAGAAGAAGTGGAAGAAGAGGTAAAGAATGGAACATTGGATTTGTTCCGAGACTTAAGATTGCAAAACAAGTAATCTCATGATACCGATTCACGCCTGCAGTTATGTGTACACAGATTCTCAATATTGAGTTTCAACTTTCAACTGTTAATATGCCAATCCACTATATCGGAACAAATCGGCATATATATCGCAATATTCGGCATTTTACAGAACATTGAGTGTTTACTGTTTAGCTGAGAACTCACTTGTTACTCGTGTTGGGCACTTGGGCTGTTGTACGAGTAGAGGACTTGAAAATGTTCCCGGTAAGTTTATTTTCTGTGTGTGTGTGTGTTTCAGCTGTGATTATTAGGACAACAACATGGAATCATTGTAAGTTAAATACGAATTTGACTAAACCGGCCAGTCTGAATTTAATGTTGGGTGTGGGAGTACCAAGGTTTTTAAGCAAACAATGTTTGGCCATTTGTCTGACTACCTTTCAAGGAGAGGGCAGCTTTGGTTCAGTGTAAGAATGTAGTTGTCTCAATTTGGGCTGCTTCTTTTTTGTTTTGAATCTTACAAATACCTAAATCTTTGTCTATTGTTTTATACTAACTTTGATTAGATGAAGTCTTTATTGTATGGTTATGCTTTATTTAAGTAATAAGTGTTTGATTGCAGCCTAATTCTTTACTCGTTTCTCACTGTGTTGCGTGTTGTTTTATTTTGGGGAATATCAAATTTGATAAAGTTTCACTGAGAATAGATACAGATGCAATCTAAAGAAGAGAAGTTGTGTTGTTCTTCTGATCAAGAGATGGACAAGATTAGCTGGTTGCCAGACCCAATTCGAAGTCACATTGTTTCCTTCCTTCCAATGAAAGATGCAATCAGAAGCAAAATTCTTTCAAGACGATGGCGATATGTATGCTCTTCTCTTTCAAATTTGAAATTCGACCAAATTGAATTTGAAAAATCTAATAGTGAGATACGTGATTTTAGAGATTTCGTGGATGAGACACTTCTTTCACACGATGGTTCTGATATTCAAAGGTTCAGTCTCAAAATTAATCTTGATGATGCATATATATATGCCCGTCGTGTCAGTGCATGGATATCTTTCGCATTGCAACACAATGTGCAAATTTTAATACTTGGAAGCGTGGAATCATCAGCCTTACTTGAAAAGCTTCCTTGTTCCCTCTTTACATGCAACACCTTAAGGGTATTTTCTTTGGTTGGCATCCCTGGTCCTAAGTGGCCAACAATTACGAAATTTCCAGTGTTGAGATCTCTTAGAATTGGGTTTATTACGTCATTCGATGATGAAAATGTAATTGCCAAGCTCTTTTCAAGCTGTACCTTTCCTGTGCTTGAAGAGTTAACGGTGGATCATTGCATCTTTGAGAGTCTTGATACTCTCTCCATCTCTATATCTAGCCTCAAGTTCTTGTACCTACGCTGTGAGGATGACTATAATGTGAACCTGTCCAACCCAGCTCTTAGTCAAATTTTCTACTGCAGCTTTGTGCAACCAACTATTAGAATTGAGAATATAACACCCCGTGTTTTAATTATTTTATTTTTCTAATAATAATAATAATAAAGATAATAGATAAAATAATATAGGATAACTATCAGCTTAGGGATAAAAGTCCCGTAAGTAATGGATAAGTGTTGTCCTTGTTTTTCGGGGAGTTTTCTCACGTAGAGTTTTTGGGAAAAAAAAACAGCGAGAGTTTTAGAAAAAAATGGGAGTTTTAGTAAAGGAAGGAAAGGAAGATTTTTCCTGGTAGTTGGTTGATAGTCGGAGCGGTGAGTAGCTATTTTTGCTATTTCACCGAAGTTATAGTTTTCGTGTATCGGTGTATAGGTTTATGTTTTATATCTTTCATTATCCGGTTTTATTCGCCGGCCGTGTTCGTGGTTGTTAAAACTTTAGTGAAATATCGAATTGTAATTTAACCGTTGAAGTTGGATTATTGGCGTCGTCAGCGAGCCCAAAATAAGGGAATGGTCTGCCGCATCGCCTTTCTTTTTTTGAACTTTTTCTATTGCGGTGGTTTTGAATTGGTGGTGATTTGTTGGGATGGGTTTGTAGGTGAGGGCGCTTTGGAGATCGGGGTTTGTTGGAAGTTCTGGAGAGGAGCATCAATGGTGCACGCAGGGCCCCTCTAGTAAATTGATTTTAACCATGTTTTTGATTGTTTTGTTGATTCTTTTGTTGGATTGTGGTTGGATTAAGGGTAGTTATTGGTTGTGTGTGTGGTGCTGTCGAGTGGAGCTTGAAGAACCATTAATGGTGGCCGAAATTTATGTCCAGATCTAGCTTTGGGAAAGTTTAGATTTAAGGAATTGAGGTTTATGCCTTAATTAAAGTTATAGGATTTTTGTTTATGAGTCAAACCGATGTGATGAAGTTGGAGGAGGAGGAGAGCTTGTGGTGGTCGGTTTTGGATGGCTAGAGGAAGAGAATTGGGGAAGAAGGTGAACTGTTGGCCGGCTGGGCCTGGGGCTTGGGCTTGAGGCTTGGGCCCGGTTTTGTCTTAAGTTTTGGGCCATTTTTAGATTAAGTTGGTTGGGCCAAAAACTAACTAGTTTTCTTGGGCCAGTTTCATTAATGTGTTGGGCCAGTTTTGATTAAGTGTTGGGCCATTTTCAGTTTAGTTTTTGGGCCGAACCCATTTGTGTTTTGGACAAGTTTAATTAAGTTTTGTTTGGGCCTTTTCCAATTAGTTTTCTTTGGGCGGTTTCTAATTTATGAAATTTCGGTCCTTATGTCTCCAATTGGGTAAAAGGTGGAATAAATAAGTTGGTTTTAGACTTTCGGGTCTAAGGTTTGGGCTTGGCTAGCGTCCAGAACCATTATCTTAGTCGAAATGAGCCATGCACTTTTGACCTTAGCCATGAACCATGACTATGACCACGAACCATTGAATATGGAAACGCAGTTTGACTTTGACAATGACGTGTTGACTTTGACAATGAGGTGTTGACTTTGACCAGAGTTGATTGTTGACCAGGGTTGACTTTGACCAGTTGACCCAATTTGACCTTTTAACTCGGATTATGATTCGGTCTATTAGGATAGGTCTAGGGCAATTAGCATGCTTGGCTTTAGGCTAAGACCTTTCTATATATACATGTGTACGTGTATTAACTACTATGTGATTTTGCAGTATTTTATGATATGCAACGTTATGACACTTATACATCCATGAAATTAATAACGCGTAAACCAAAAATACATGAATCAAGATACTCTTTCGTTCTCTGAAATAATATATGCAATAAAGTTCATAATCGTAAACAAATTTACCGCGACTATTTTAGAACTTTTCACGCCTCAAGTTTTGGAATTGAGTTTTACGATTGATGTCATATGTTAGGTGGACATTTATTGAATGTGCCATAAATGACCCGTTAAGCGTTATATAGGGGTATTCATTGAATGTGCCATGAATGACCCGGGTATTCATTGAATGTGCCATGAATGACTAGATTGTTTGGACTACCCTAGAGAGGAACTAAGGTATTAGCGCTTCTGGAGTTAGTTGTATTCCTTGAGTGTACGAGAATGTAAGGTTGGGTATTCCTTGAATGTGGCGGGAATGACCTAAGGTACATAGGTTGTGAAATATGTGTATAAGAAAAGTAATTGATTAATTAATAAGAGAAATTAATTTGATTGTGCGAGTGTGCTTGGGTTTACTTTTGAATACCTATAGGATATCGACAAATGTTAGAAGTTCTAACTTTCTTTTGCAGGAGGGTAGGACTTAATAACATTTTGTGCAGGGACGCGGTCCTATTCTTATACAGCAGTGGATATCGGTAAGTTTTAATGCAATGTTTTAGATATTAAAACGAGTGATTTGAATGAGTTAAGATAATAGAAGTTTTGCTTGGGAAGAAACTATGCGGTTGAAATGACGGAAACTACTGCCTTCCAAGCCGAGAATGATTAAGTTATGGGAAAATATAAAGTGATTGTTTGGATAATTAAAGTATGATAATGTTTATATGTGGTTAGTCTACTCATACCAGCAAATTCAATTTTGCTGACCCATGTTTGTTTTGTTTTGGCAACGTGGGTATGTTCTTGGGAATATAGGTGGAAGGCAGTGGAACCGCGGCGTGTGATTTGGATTCTTGCCTGGAGCAGTCTGGGAGTTTAGTTTATTAGGCCTGATATTTTGAAATTATGTAATAACGTAGTTTTCTTTTCATATGACATGAGAATCCGATGTTGAAGACATGTTATTCTTAGAGTGGTTTGATATTTTATTGGGATGGAAGAAAGTCTTTTAATAAAGTGATGGTTGAGGAATTTTGGAGACTTTTGTTGTTAAGATTCTTTATGATGTGGGTTTTAGGTTTTGACACGTCTTGTATCCACCCCATCATAGCCTGGGTTTTTAGACAATTGAACCAAGTGATGTTTGAGATATTTATATTTCAAATATTCATTTATTTTAATTATTTAGAAAATCGGGCTGTGACAGAGAACCTTTTGTTTCTTAATGATGCTAGTTTTTACTTGGATGTGGATTCTTATTCAGATTACACAGCCAGAAGTTCATTTGATGACACTTAAAGTATGATTCTGATGGGGCTGCGCAATGTGGAGACACTAGCGCTAGGGAGGGGCGTTATTGAGGTAAGTGTTATTCTTATGATGTAACACATAAAACACTTATTGTTACAGAGTAAGCAACACATTACACTTACACCTGCTATATGTGTTTAGGATCTTGCCAGGGATCGAGATTTGCTAGTACATTTACCCCCCTCATATTGGATCCTAAAAGAATTGAATTTTGAGATGTTTCCTACTAGAAACCATTATCAAGTGCTTATTTTATTATTAAGGCATTCTCCCAACCTGGAAACTCTGGAAGTAGCTGTTTATGACGAGGTACTGGAACGATTTGCTAGTTATGTTTCCAACATTAAATACATTTGAAGAATTGTTATTGTTTATTTAACTCAGTGAACTTTTACTCCCGACAGCAAAAATAGGCTAAACGTGATAAACATGGAAGAATATTGGCAGGTGAATGAGTTGACCGCAGGAGATACTTTCAAACTATTTAGGCTAAGTCCAATGGTGCGGCAAAACACCAAATTTCACGTAAAATGTGATCCAATGGTACGTTAAAATGTTATACCGCCAACGCTATCTTTATAAATTTTTCTATTTATGCAGTCAATTTTAACGTTATAGTGTATGCTATGTACGCCATAGCCAGTGGCGGCCAGCAAAAAAAATCCAAATAATTTCGCCGACGCTTACAGCCGATTGGCGGTTAGAAATTTGATTTAATTCAATTAATAACCTACACGCCACTCCCAATGGCGGTTAGAATTCAATTATTATTTTCCACCCGCCACTCCCAATAGCTGTTAGAATTGATTCCTATTTTTTTGTTTTTTTAATAATTTAATTTATGCAATTACCATTCTATCCTACCCTTTTAAATAATAAAAGTGGATATTATTGCTACACGCCAGTATCACTGGCGGATGAAAAACCAAACTATTGGGTTTGATTTCGCTATCCCAACAACCAAACTATTGGGTTTGGTATCCACGGTATCCACTGTGCTATTGTGGTTTGGTGTTTTGCTGCACCAAACCATTGGACTTAGCATTAGGAAAGTTGAATTCGTGGAATTTCAAGGGCATCAGGTTGAACTTGAGATTGTGAGATATTTGCTCGAGCGTGCCAGCATCTTGGATAAGATGTATATCAACTTAGATTTAAAAGATAATGCAGAGAAGGTGGCAATGATTAGAGAGGAAGTGTCATCATTCATTAAAGTTTCTTCCTGTGCAATTATTTTTACATGAGGCTGTCCAAATTATCTGGAGATGTAAACTTTTGACATTTGCTAATAGCCGTTATGTATTTCTCCATGTGCAGAAGATATTTGTACCGTTATACCATCAGGTTAAATACAACTTGCAAGCAAGAGAATAACTTCTATTGTTTCGTTGTTCCCATCACTTTACAGTTTACACCATCGACTAATATCATAACAGACAAAAAAAGAAGTTATTTGACTTTACCTAATAATGCTATTCCTAATAAGGTTCAAGTTTTTGTTTGGAAATTGTGGCAACAAGTAATTTCAATTGTTCGTCCCCTTCTACAGAAGGACCGAGTCATCTTTTTGTTGCACCGGCTTTTGTTATTCAATTTCAATGTGATCGTGCAGGGTTCACGAATTTGAGAGTCTAATTCTCTGTTTTAGGGGGCTGCCTAACAGCCTAAACCCCCTCCCCGGTGGAGGTTTTTCCAAAAAAGAAGAAAAAAGAAAATAAAAGCAGTGTCAGAAGTAATATGCGCCAAATTTATAATCTGGAATCAGGTGGAGTTCCCGTGTAAGGAAGAGTAATGGATTGCTACGAACATGACGATATGATAGCTCTTACAGTCTCACTAATGGATTTACCAACACCTCTTCTTCAATGGTTGAACTAGGAAAAATTAATAACAACCAACACTACTCCATCATCCCTTCACAATCGGTGTTCTTTTCGTGTTCTCTATCTTCACGCTGCTCAGACTTATCAATGGAGTTTGGACCAAAACAATGAACCTGCCGCCCTTCTCCACCCAAGGTTCCAATTGTTGGAAACCTTCATCAGCTAGGAACTCTAATTCACCAATCTCTTCATGGCCGCTCTATACACTGTACGGGCCAATAATTTTGTTGCACTTGGGACGAGCACTATACAGTAGGAATCCTTCGCGGAAAAAACACAAGACACAAAGGCTGCGGTTGTTTTCAATACTGGAGACTAGGGCGCGTGGTTCAAAAGAAACCTTTGTGTTGAACGGAAATTAGTAGTACATTGTTGGGTGAATAGTGAAGCCTGATGTAAGCCAAATATTTTTTTTTTATAGGCAATCAAGTGTTCTGTATATGTATTTAATTTTAGTTTAACTAAACTGTTTTTGGATGTATAATAGTTAAGTTATATTAATTTTTGGATAAACGGCAATACTCTTTGTTCAACTCCTTGAAAGGAAAAAAAAAATCATTGCAGAGGACATTGTATGTACCAGTGTACTCATACCCCTACGAACGACTATCATTGGGTACTACTATAAGAGCCGCTCACTAATGAGGCATGCTTGCTTGCCCGCTACTGTGGCATTCCCTCTTGCCTACTAGTGAGGCGTGCTTATTTGCTCGCTACTGTGGCATTCCCACTTACATATTAGTGGCGTGTTTGCTTGCCCACTACTGTGACATTCCCGCTTGCCTACTAGTGAGGCGTGCTTGCTCGCCCGCTACTGTGACATTCCCGCTTGTCTACTAGTGTTGCATTCTGGCATGCCTTTTATTGGAGGAATGATACTACCTACTAATATAGCACCCAAGTTATATATAGCAGGTCCGGAGATATGTTAAAGGACTTTTTCCATATAAAACTTTTGGAAAGATTTCGTACAAAGAGGGAAATATTTCATCAAATAAGGAAATGGTATCTTAGCTAATAAGAAGCCTAACATATTCATTTTCCTATAAATACCCAACAATCATTTCAAACAAAGAACTACACACATGGATACTTGATTATGGAAAACACTTTGGATATGTAGGCAACCACCTGGTTCAGTCTCTTCTCCACCACAATCAACACCCCTTACAACTTCATTAGTGTATTTAGGTGAATCATTGCCCAAACAGATATATTGCAATCAATAATGTTATTTTGATGTACGTTTCATTTCTCCTCTCCCTGTTGCAACCGACCATTTTAGTGCAGAAGCACACATTGGGTGATTGAAACCATCCTCTTACTCTAATCAAAC